>NC_135718.1:112392829-113120044 GCF_964656455.1 Halichoerus grypus
AAGAGTAAAAATTATGCATAGAGAGTGGAGTCGGCCACAAGCAAAAAGGATTCCACATTTGCTATGTGCCACACTGTGATAGATAACTGGGGACAGAACAGTGAACAACACAGAAGCTGTTCCTGTTGAGAGATAGGATATTAGAAATGTCTGGTTGACTGCCCAGGTTCAAAGCCTACCTCCACTACTTATTAGCTGTCTGGCTTGAACAACTTCTCCAAGTCCCAGTTTCCTCATGTGTAAGCTAGATGTAATCAAAGAACCTACTTAATTGAGAGATGGTAAAAATAAAATGAGATAACACATGTAGAGTACTAAGCATATTGCCTGGTACATCATCGTAGGGTGTAAATAAATGTTGGTGAAGGGTTTAAGCAAATCAAAAGGCAATTACAGTACAGGACACTGTAATAATGCAATGATGCAAGAAAAAGAGCACATATGAGGAGAGGCATTAACTCAGGCCTAGGGGGCTCACTGAAAGCTCAGGAAATAAATAAATTCTGGGTTGGCATTTACTGGCTAGGAGAAAGCATTCTATATTTGATGACTAAAAGAAGTTCAGTGTGGCTGGAGCAGAGGAAGTGGAGTGAGGTTAGAAGGCAATTAGCCAGATCATGAGGGGACTTACAAGACTTTTAAGAGTTTGAATTTGGGGGCACCTGGGAGCCTCGGTCAGTTAAGCAGCTGCCTTTGGCTCAGGTCATGATCTCAGGGTCCCGGGATTGAGCCTGGATGTGGGGCTCCCTGTCATCAGGGAGTCTGCTAGTTCCTCTCCCTCTGCTCCCCCAGCCCCCGCCCCGCTTGTGCTCTGTCTCTCAAATAAATAAGTAAAATCTTAAAAAAAAAAAAAAAGAGTTTGAATTTCATTTTGAGGGCACTGGGAAGTCATTGAAGGTTTCAAAGCAGAGTGATACGACCTGATTTATATTTTAGAAAAAAATCCCTTTGGCTGGAATATGGAAAATGTTTAGAGGAGGGAACGATTACTGGCGGGAAGTCCAGCCAGAATTTTTTGGATTAACTAAAGAGAGAGAAAAAGGTGGTCTGAACCTGGGAAGTAGCAGAAAGATAAAGAAAAATGGAACAGTTCTGGAGATATTTAAGAAGCAATTGGCTGGAAGGTAAGGTATGCATTTTCCCCCCACTATTCTCCAGTCCTTCCTTGGCTTTCTTTATTAATTTCAATTAGGAAACAAAAACCTTTAACAAACTTATCTTCTTAGGTAACAGATCATATAGTGGCCTCCAGAAGCATATGCCCCATGTTAGTTAACATAGTAAAGATGTTCATATTGCAAATTTCAGGTCATGTGGAAAAAAAGATGGAGCAAGGACTAAATTTGCATCTGGCTTTTGCTTTGGTGTGTTTGGGGTAGTAAAACTGGGACAGTGCCCTCTTACAACTCCAACTGAGTAAATGGGCAGAGGCAGACCTATTTTTGGCCCCTGGTGAGTGGACTAAGATAGTTACATGACTCAAACTGAGCTAACAGAATTCCATCTTAACAGTTTGTACCAAGACACAGAAACTGAGGCCAGTGGATGTTGGGAATTGGAAGTCATGTATAGTCTGTGCCATAGTTTGGCCCATGAAAATCCAAGTCATTCTTACAGAGTAGCAGGAACCAAGAATCTTTCAGAGAACCTGGTGTACAGAGAGAAGGATGATGCTGATGCCTGGTACAGACAACAGATCATGTGGAGGAAGTGGCGGGGGGGGAGGGGTGGAGAGAGGGAGGGAAACTGAAGGAATTTAAAGCTCTGGTTGCCAGGCAAGGACGTCTTAGAGAGTATCTAGTTCTCATCCTCAAAAGAGTATTTCCAACACTCTCTTCAATTCTTGAAAGCTCCTGCACAAACTTCCTGGATTCATCTAGGACTGTGTTTACCTTGGCACGCTTTGCTCCTTTCCCACCAGCTTCTACCTTCCCACCAGTCAGTCAGTCTCAGCTTACCCCTACAAGAAATTGGAGTTCTGAATATTAATAAGACATGTTCCTGGGTTCAATCAGATTATTGAATTTGAGGTCTACACTATATGTTTTCTTCTTATAGCAACGTTGGGGACATAATTTTGTCAAGCTTCTCTACCGTGTTCTAGAACAATCCTGCCCAGCCAAGCAGTTTGAATGGAGTTGGCCTCCTTCCTGTTTCCCTTCCCCCTTTGAACCCAGCATGGGCAAATGACCCAGGTTTGGCCAATTAGAATACTTCTCTTTCTAATCACAGTGACTGATCAGGAATGGGCACAAGATCAGTGCCAGATAATCAGTCTTCCTTAAGACTTCACTGGCATTCCTGGGAAGGATGTGCCCTCTTAATGGGATTATGATCTGTAGGGACAATGTCGTTTGAGGCTGCCAGCAGCCACCTTTCTTTGATATGAAGAGCACCGATCTGAAATAGAGCAATCACAAAGGAAAGTAAACAGGGATGGTAAGAGAAAGAAATGGAGTCGTGATGATATTATTCCAACTCTTAGATACAGCTTTCCCTAAAGCTAGGTCTACTTTTTAGCTTTCTGTTATGTATATGATATATTCTGATGTTTTGGTATCTTTAAAACCTTCTTTTTCTGGGGAGAGACTGCCCTTCCCTGAGCTAGCCAATTCTTAGAGATAGCAAAGGGCCCAACAAAAAGCATGCCTTTGATAGGCAAACTAATCCAGAGTCAGACATCCTCTATCTGGACCATAAACTCCAGGAGGTAATATTCTCTGCCTTCATCCTAGGGCCAACTACTAGGCAAGTAGGGACCACACCTATAGCCCAAAGCCCTCCAAAATTATTCAAATTAGACTATCCTACACTGCTTACTCTACCCTGCCTTGCCTTTTCTGTGGACATAAAGGCCTATGGCCTAAGCTCTCTCCTCACTCCTATCTTCCACGTCCTAACCATCCTGATGTTTTTCCCTGTGGCCCTGTATGACATGTCATGCCTCCTGTCTCTAGGACCTGTGAGGATAATAAACTGTTTTCCTGGGCCTCTCCTGTGTCTCCTCTTATGACCCTACCTGGCTGACCATCTCGTAAATGACTACAAAACAACTTCCTACTCACAGAGATCAATAGATGCTCTCTTTGGCGTATGCTGGTTTGAATAGGGTTTCTGTTATGGATTTCTGAAATAGTCCTTGTATAATAATACAAGCAACTTATAAAATCTAAAAATGTACAGCTACCAACCTTGAGCCACCTCAACTCCACCAAAAAAATGAATACAGGTTGTGAAGATTGAAACTTAACAGGTCCAAGTGGTGCAAATTTTTCTTATGCCTCTATTTCTTCTGAAATTAGTTAGTATTGGCAAGTTGTGAGAGTAGCTCAGCCATACCACTGTTATTTTCTGCATCTCATGGGTTTGGGGAATCATGGGACTGAAATTCTAGGTCGATCTGACTTAACTGAATTGTGAGTTATTGACATAATGGGAAAAAATATTTGTATTTTAAGTTGCCTATTTATTTAACACTCCCTTGAGCCAAATGTGTTTTCCATTTGAGTGATGTAAAAGAGAGAAGCAGAGATATTTTCAGATGTCATTTCAGGGAATACTTACCCGTTTTTTTCTTTTTTCTTTCTTTCTTCTTCTTCTTCTTTTTTTGAGAGAAAGGAAGCACGGGCAGGGGGAGGGCCAGAGGGAGAGGGAAGAGAGAGAATCTCAAGCAGAATCTACACTCAGCACAGAACGTAGAGTGGGGCTCCATCTCAGGACCCCGATATCATGACTTGAGCCAAAATTAAGAGTCGGATGCACTGACCCAGGTGCCCCAATACTTATCCTTCTTTTTCTTTTTTAAGATTTTATTTATCTATTTATTTATTTGACAGAGAGAGAGAGCACAAGCAGGGGGAGCGGCAGGCAGAGGGAGAGGGAGAAGCAGGCTCCCCGAGGAGCAGAGAGCCTGACGCGGGGCTTGACCCCAGGGCCCCGGGATCATGACCTGAGCCGAAGGCAGACACTTAATAGGCTGAGCCACCCAGGTTCCCCAATACTTATCCCTCTTAATGATACTTCTTTCTAAGTCTCCTAGAACGGATTTTTCTATCTCCTATTGCTGCTCTGGGGAAAACTTTATAAGTTGTGAGATCTTGAGTCTCAAGATGAAAATAATGATTTATATGCTCCTCTCCCTGCCCCTCCATCTGAAAGAAGCCATGATGAATAAATCAGCAAATATCCGAGCTGGCTGAAGAAATTTATTGTTAAAGGCATCCAATGCTTATTGGTTATAAAGACCTGTGGTGCCAGCAGTATTACTATGTTTGTAATTGATAACCAGGCTTTAAATTTTGGAAACATTTTTCACTTGTGAAATAGGATTCGAATGATTAGAGAAATTATAAGTCCGAGTGAGGTTTTGGGGATTTAGAGCTAGAAGAAGGAATCTTGATCTAGGGACATTTTTCACTTCACAGATGTAAAAATACTCGCTTGTGGAGAAGATGGGGAGAGTAATGCCAATCACTTTAGCTCTATCCCTGAAGATGTTTATCTTGAAGAAAAGTGGAGAAAGCAAAGGAGAGAGAATTGTACAAATGTTGAGGCCTGTAGAGAATCCCAAAGAGTCATGGTTCTCTCAGAATAATATTTTTACAAGGAAAACATAAAATAAATACTCACTCTCTGACTTTATGATGAGAACTAAAGGAGCCACACCAAGTGTGTGCCTTTTTGCTCTTCCTAAAAAGGATGACCCCTAATATTACCTTGGAACCAGCTTTATAAACATGGAATGGTTTCCCCCTGATCAGTGATGTAAATGGATGATTAATCTGGACTAGGTGAATGGGGAGAGAAGGGAACACGCATACCCACTGTGCTAGACTTACATGGGCACATTTCAAATCAGACTCATAGATACTTATGCCCACCCATCAGAACAGATATTTACAGCAAAGAAAGTTCTGGGTTGGATGGTCCGTCTTGAGCCATTTGGAAACCAAACTGGCTAGAGCAGATTGCAAGATTTAGGCTGTGGGAGAATGACTCTGGTTCCTTTTTAGCCTAAAGCAATTACCCAGCTGTTGGGAAGTTGAAATATTGGACCAAATTATATTACCTAAGTTAAAATAAGCACTCCTGAGAATAGATCACTACATATACTAAGGTACATGTATTATGCAAGAGTTGACATTCCCATTTCTATATCTCATGAACCAGCCTTGGAATCTTCCCTGAAAATAAATTCGATGTTAGTATCTTTTTGGCTATTTATTTTTGTTGGTTAATATATACACTACTAGCACATTTCCAAAGTTATTACCCTCTAAGATCAGCACTTCCAGAAATCTTCCTGACAAAGCCATCAATAGAAACAACTGAACACTTAAAAAACAATAGGTGTTTTGTAGGTAACAACTATGGAGTTTGACCAAAAGCTGACACTATGCTTTTTAAAAAGTCAGTGACTCACACATGGTGTTATTTGATCCATTTAGCACCCCTTAAAGTACACAGAGCACATTGACAAAATAGAATCAGCAATAAATCACTTGTCCAAAGCCAAACAATTAGAAGGGGGAGAGCCAGGACTTGCTCTCCATGGTTTTGTTTTGTTTTTTTAATTCTTATTTATTTATTTTTAAGTAGGCTCTCTGCCCAATGTGGGGCTTGAACTCATGACCCTGAAGATCAAGGGTCACATGCTCTACTGACTGAGCCATCCAGGCACCCTTCTCCATGTTTTTATATTCCAATTCCAGAGCCCTCTTTGGGGATGCAGAAATTAGATATAAGCATAAGGAAAATAACAAGAGACAATTAGAATCACAACCAATTAATCTAATCGATAGAATTTAAACTATCACTTAAGACATAACCTACAAAACTGAAAATATTTATTGCATTGTATAACACATTCATGTTTCACTGTTACCCTCTGGGCATTGGGCTGATGAAAAGATTTTTCATCCTAATTCATCTCTGACTTTATGATGGAAAATCTTGAGTCTCAAGATAAATATTTACTGACCACTATTGTGTATGGGAAGCCTGAGTTGGATCTTTTCTCTTTCTTTTTACTAAAATTAACTTGTAGCATTGAGTGAGTGTCCAGTCATTCCAGCAAGTTAACATTGAATTTTCCTCTCTACCTTTCCATTTTTCCTGGATAAAGAAAAGAAAACCTAAAAATGTGGTAAGGCAATTCTCAGTCTGTTCTTCATGTCTCTGCTAAGAAGTTCCATTCTCTCATTTATAAAATAGGTATCACTTATTGACCATCTACTATATGCTACATATTCTACATCCATTATTGGCAATCTTCACATCTCTGTGGCTTAGGGGGTATAGTTACCCTCATTTTTACGGATGTGGTCAGTATAGCATAGCAGTGAAACTTGGATCAAGAGCAGGTCCTTCAACCAAAAGCTACCAGAGTTTGAATCTGGCTCCATACAAACTAGTTTTCGGAACTTGGACCACTTACGTCGTTTCTCTGTTCTCCTTTATGCCCATCTCTAAAATGGGATAAATTACATGAACTTATCGGAGTTATATGAACTCACAATTAGAGTTATTATAGAGTTAATGAATTAACATCTGTAAACAGCTTATAGTACCTGGGCTTCTAGTGGTACTCAGTGAACCTTAGCTACCATTATTAATTTGGTGTGCCCCAAGGCTGAATCTGAGGGACTCTTTTCTTCTTCATATATCTGTTACTCCCTAGATGACCTCATTTAATCCTATGGTTTTAAATATAAAACTATACTGATGACTCCAGAATTCATATCTCCTGCCAAACCGGTACTTTTCTTTTTTTTCTTTTTTTTTTTTTTTCTTTTTAATTTTTTATTGTTATGTTAATCCCCATACATTACATCATTAGTTTTAGATTTAGTGTTCCATGATTCATTGTTTGTGCATAACACCCAGTGCTCCATGCAGAACGTGCCCTCCTCAATACCCATCACCAGGCTAACCCATCCTCCCAACCCCCTCCCCTCTAGAACCCTCAGTTTGTTTTTCAGAGTCCATCGTCTCTCATGGTTCTTCTCCCCCTCCGATTTCCCCCCCTTCATTCTTCCCCTCCTGCTACATTCTTCTTCTTCTTTTTTTCTTTCTTAACATATATTGCATTATTTGTTTCAGAGGTACAGATCTGAGATTCAACAGTCTTGCACAATTCACAGCGCTTACCAGAACACATACCCTCCCCAGTGTCCATCACCCAGTCACCCCATCCCTCCCACCCCACCCCCCACTCCAGCAACCCTCAGTTTGTTTCCTGAGATTAAGAATTCCTCATATCAGTGAGGTCATATGATACATGTCTTTCTCTGTTTGACTTATTTCGCTCAGCATAATACCCTCCAGTTCCATCCACGTCGTTGCAAATGGCAAGATCTCATTCCTTTTGATGGCTGCATAATATTCCATTGTATATATATACCACCTCTTCTTTATCCATTCATCTGTTGATGGACATCTTGGCTCTTTCCACAGTTTGGCTATTGTGGACATTGCTGCTATAAACATCGGGGTGCACGTAGCCTTTCGGGTCCCTACTTTTGTATCTTTGGGGTAAATACCCAGTAGTGCAATTGCTGGATCATATGGTAGCTCTATTTTCAACTTTTTGAGGAACCTCCATACTGTTTTCCAGAGTGGCTGCACCAGCTTGCATTCCCACCAACAGTGTAGGAGGGTTCCCCTTTCTCCGCATCCCCGCCAACATCTGTCATTTCCTGACTTGTTAATTTTAGCCATTCTGACTGGTGTGAGGTGGTATCTCATTGAGGTTTTGATTTGGATTTCCATATACCTCAACTTTTTTAAAGGCCATTAAAAAATAAGAATTAATAGATATCACAATAGAACACTTGGTTATCCCTCAAACTTTCTTTCCCCATTTTCTCAATCTCAGTCCACTCCTTTGTTTAAGCCAAATTTCTAGACATTTTCTTAGATTTCTCTTTACCTCATCCTACACATCCAATCCTTGTGCAAAGACCATAAATTCTATCTACCAAACTTGTCCCAAGAACATCTGCTTCTCATCAACTTCACCTTTATAAACCCTAGTCCAAGGACAACTCCACTTAGCCTAGGCTACCAGCAAAATTTCCTAAATGCTTGGGGCGCCTGGGTGTCTGTTGGCTAAGTGTCTGCCTTTAGCTCAGATCATGGTCCCGGATCCCTGGGATGGAACCCTGCATCCAGCTCAGCGTGTGGACACTGCTTCTCCCTCCGCCTCTCCCCTCTGCTTGTTCACTCTCTCAAATAAATAAATAAAAAATTTAAAAAAATTCCCTAAATGCTTGCCTTGCCCTCCCACTTTTTGCCTACCAACCGGAGTGATCTTATAAAAATGCAAGTTACTCATCACTCCCCTGCTAAGCTTCAGTGGTTTCCTTTTGTTATTCCTCTCTAAATTATTCCACTTAGAAAAAATCCCAACCCTATCCTAGCCTCCAAGCCCCACTCCATTCTGTCCTGAAGGACAGTCCAATCTTGTCTCCTAGCGTTTTCCCCTTATTCGTGCATTCTAGTCATGCTGGTCTTCTTTCACGTCTATGAGCACAATAACTCTTCCCTGTCCCAAAATATGTGTACCAGCAGTTCCTTGTCATTTAGGTTGCAGTTTGAATTTCATCTCCCTGGAGAGGCCTTCCCTGACTACTGGATTTAAAGTGGCCCCCCTCCCCCATTCACCTTTTGTTCTGCCAGAGAGTGAATGGTATTCACTGGTGGGGCACTGCACAGTCGCCGTCTAATATTTTCCTCCTCTGTTTGTCACCTCCCTCCTCCAGTAGAATGTAAACTTGAAGAAGAGGAGGACTTTGCTTTATCAGCAGGGTTTATAACGGGGCCTCACACATAGTGAGCACTCAAGAAACACTTGTTGAATGGGTAAATCTTTGTCTCAACTTTGACAGCTTGTGTAGGATCACAGTAGTTTCCTAGTACAGCTTTAGTAACTCTGCCCCATACGTGTTCTCTGCATTGCTTCAACCCATAAAAAGGTCCATTATTCCAGAGGAGGGATTCAGAAATAGGGATTCCCCCTATTTCTTGGCAACCACTCGGTGAAGATCTGGACTCAGTTCAGCAGTTCAAAATCATCAGATTAGGGGGAAAAGAAAGACAGAAATTAGTATTCCTGACATAAACCATTGTCATTTCTCACTTAAAACTTTTAGGAAGAAAAAAAAAAACCCCAGTTCTTAAGATCAAACACTTTTGGAGTTGAAAATGTTAGAGAAAGTAGATGTGGACAGAAAAATGTTAGCGTGTGGGAGGAAAAGTCAGAAGGAGGTAAAAGAAGGAGCTCACACCGTGCTGTGAGTATCATGGTTCTGGGCTTGGGTACCATGGTTTGCCTTGTACATAGACACTAAGGAAGAGCGTGATGGAGTGAGGTGGGTGGCGGCGAGGAAAGGCAGGAGTGGGAGACCAGGACGAGAGACGTGAAAAAGGCTAAAAAGAAAAGAGAAGGACGAAGCAGAGCCATACAAAAGCAGCCTCGGATCTTGCCGGGGCTGCAAGCGTTAAGGGGAGGCGGGGAGTGACGCGGTTTGCGTCTGGAGCGGCTCCTTGGAGTCCACAGCATCCACCGCCGGAGCCTCGCCTTCCTTTCTCCCTCTGCAGACATATCGAGACACAAAAAAAGAGGCGACCCCTGGACCAGCGCGAGGGACCCACCCGCACGATGACCGAGACCACCAAGACCCACGTAATCTTGCTTGCCTGCGGCAGCTTCAATCCCATCACCAAAGGGCACATTCAGATGTTCGGTGAGTCCCCCCGCCCACCCCCGGAGGCAGCTTCCGCCTCTCTCCTTCCCCGGCACCTGTATTTTCCAGGGTGACTGAACAGTAAGGCGTGTGCCCCTCTGGAGGGATGCGCCGGCTCATCCCCCTGGTGGGAGGTCAGCCCGTCTATTCCGGGCTCCTGGGAAGGGACGTGGACTGCGCTTCCTAGGCGTCACTTGCTCCGGCCAGACCCGGCTTACTGGGGGCCAAGGGGTGGGGGAGGGGAGGGGCCGGAGGTGACTGTGGGTTTGGGCCGGGTGGGAGGTCGAGGTTCCAGAACTGGGGTACGGTGGTGTGGTAGTTTGGCCACTTGGCTGCGGAGGATCGGGGTGGGGTTAGAGGTTGGGTCGCGGAGAAGGGAAAGAGGGGGTTGGAGATAACGTGCTGTTTGTTTAGGATGGGTGGAAAGCTCGAAGGAGTTAAATGATGTATATGCCTTGGAGACACAAACACACTCACACACACAACACACCATTAGCAGGGCTGGGGCTTGAAGAGATTAATTTAGGGTTTGGCTAATGGTTCAGGGCGGCCCAGGGGCGAATGTTTGAGGGTTGTGGACCGTGTATTGCCCTCGCGAGGTGGATGGCTGAGTGAAGCGGGTGAGGGGCTGGCCAGCCTGGGCTTGGCTGCCGGGACCCGCTGCCCAGGAAGGGGAGGGGGCGGGGTGGCCGCTGCGGGCAGCCCTTTTCAAGCTGATGTTGATGGATCCGGGCCCAAGTTGGCTGAGGCTCTGCCGAGGGCTATGGCACCCGGAAGGCTTGCGGCGTGCGAGCGTGTGTATGAGTGTGAATGTGTGTGTGTGTGTGTGCGCGCGCGCGCGCGCGCGCGAGTTGGGGCGGGGGGGCGCGCATCATTGCGCGTTTGTTTCTTGGAGGCTTTGGGGCGTGGAGAGAAAGGGAGTGAGCGGTGGCTCCCAGCTGCTGGTTTGGGATTAAGCAGGGGCAAGGGACATTTGATCGATGCCTGTCGGAGATCTCGGGCCACCGGTGGACGCGGCTTCCCTGCTGCTCCGGTAGGACCCAACGGCACGGGGGCGTGCGCGTTTAGACCCTGAGGGAGGGACGCGGAGGTCACTTTAGAAGCAGGCATAGAGCAGAGGTTAGAAGTTGGGGGTGCTTTTTTTCTGGCACTGCAGGAAATGAGAAGAGGAGAGAGAGTGGGCTGGAGATGGATGAGAGACGGGTGGGAGGCCCTGCGCGGGCCTGCCAGCAAGGCGCTATCCAGAGGCGGCGGTGCTGAAGCTCAGGGCGCGCCGGAGCTGGCTTTGGACACACGTGTTTACCCGGTGCCGGAGGATTGCGTGAGCCCTCCTAGGGCTGTTTAATGAAAACCACATCATATCGGTAAAGACTGGGCGAGGTGGCTTTGACTAAAAATACTCTTCTCTTAAACCTAGAAGGTGCGTTGAACTGGGCCCGCTTATTAAAAACCTCATGAAAAGAATATAGAACTACTTTGAGCTGAGGGCAGATTCAGGTAGGCACATTTATAGGATACAAGGAGGGAGATTGAGAGGTAGCCATCCCTTCCTCACCATGCCTTCAGCTTTTAAAAGTGTCTTATTAGGAGCTAATGCTAACCTACTTACTAAATAAAGACTTTTGTTTTAAGCATCAGAGTAGACCAGAGTACCTCATCATTTATCTAAGGGAATATCAGTGCCCTAGGAACACTCTACTTTCACTGATGCCTTTACCCAGGTCCGGCTTTTCTTCTCTGTCCATATTTCCTCTAGCCATTTTGTGTCACTGTACTTTATTCCTCTCCATTGCCAGGGCAAGATTGGGCTTTCCTCTGGAACTGCTTGGCTCTAGAAATCTTTAGTGAGCTAGCCGGTACTCCTTTTTTCCTGGGGCTAAAGTAGTCACTTCCACTTGTTTTGGATTGCAAGAGGGGTAGATTTAAATCAAGAATTGAGGATTCTGTTTTGCAGCTGAAAACAGTTTGCTAACAGTGATAAAGGCTTTTGTTAAGTCGATGCTGACCTGCCAATTCTCCATGAGTTCAGAGGATAGAATATGTGGAAATAGGTATGGATTACAGCAAGCAGGTTTAGACATGGAAGAGGTGAAAGTAGACTTTCTGACAGTAGTGACTATTTTCTTGGTATTGGAACTGAGGAATAAGAGAGAATATCTGTCAACAAAGCCTTATGAGCGTCCATTAGTTATGTGTAATCCGAAGAGCAACATGGAAAGAGGATATGGTATGCTCACTGTAGCCTTAAGGAGCTTATAACCTAATGAAGGATTTAGCACATATACATATGAAAAGGAAACAAGAACACAAAATACATATTAAACTATTCTTTGTAGAATCTCTTATGGGCATCTTTGAGCTCATGATAATTTTGTGATTTACTTCTGTGGTTTCTGGTTTACAGAGCCTTTTCATCTTACTTATTCCTAATAGCAAGCTTACCAGAAAGTCATCATTATCTCCATTTTACAAATAAGAAACTGATGTTCAGAGGTGAAGTGACTTTAAGAGGCTTAGGTGACATGAAGAGTGGGTGGCAGAGTTAAGACTTGAAGCCCACATTCCTGATTCCTCTTTCAGAGGACTTTGCCCTGTACTACGTGCAGGAACAAGTGCTCACTGATCTGACTGCATAATTCCATAAACTCTATTTCCTTCAAACGTAGACTAACAGAGATTTGAATTAAATTGGTCATCAACTGGGGCGCCTGGGTGGCTCAGTCGGTTAAGCGACTGCCTTCAGCTCAGGTCATGATCCTGGAGTCCCGGATCGAGTCCTGCATTGGGCTCCCTGCTCAGCGGGGAGCCTGCTTCTCCCTCTGACCCTCCCCCTCTCATGCTCTCTCTCTATCTCATTCTCTCTCTCAAATAAATAAAATCTTTAAAAAAAAAAAAGAAAAAATAAATTGGTCATCAACTAAATGAGATTCCTAAATATGCATTTTAAGAGCTTTTTTCTGTCTCTAATGAAAGCAGTTATCCACAAACTATTTTCTCCTTTTAAATGGCTTTTTAAATCTTCTCCACAACAGTACAGAAATAATCAATTCAATAAAGTTATCAAACTTTCTTTAAGGTGCCTGAAATTTGTAATTGAATTTCTTTTTTAAAGACCTGAACAGGACTTTGAAATTAGACATCTTTAACAAAGTTACTGTATTTTGAAATCCAATTGCTTGACAAAGAAAAAAGAGAAAAACTATAAGGAAAAAGAGATGTGTCATTCAAAACTAAAAACTCATTCTTCATCTCTGAAAAGTAGTACTTGTACAGTTCTCAATATTTGTAAAATATTTTATTTTATTTTATTTTATTTATTTATTTATTTTTAAAGATTTTATTTATTTATTTGAGACAGAGAGAATGAGAGAGAGAGAGAGCACATGAGATGGGGGAGGGTCAGAGGGAGAAGCAGGCTCCCCGCCGAGCAGGGAGCCCGATGCGGGACTCGATCCAGGGACTCCAGGATCATGACCTGAGCCGAAGGCAGTCGCTTAACCAACTGAGCCACCCAGGCGCCCTGTAAAATATTTTAGAATGAGCTTTTCCTTTTACTTTGTAGAAGGGGAAGTTGATATTATTCCTAACTGTGGCTATAGAAACACATAGAAAAATTTAATGTTTGTGATGGAGAATTTGACACTTATATACTTAACTATAGCTAAAATATTTTCAGGGATGAGTAAATTTTTGGCAAAATAAACTCAAACTAACAGTGTTTTATTTCGTGGTCTGCTTTTTTACATAAGAGACTAACATGACACTAGAAGGTTTTTTTTTTTAACACATTAAATCTTAGTTATTGAGTATGTAGAGATTATATTTCAGTATAACTTTCTTCGCGTTTATATTGCTGTGTTTGTCAATAAATTCACCCCTCAGAAATAAGATAGTAAGTTTAAATAGAAAAGTAAAAAAAGGACTGATCAGATAAGTTTTGCCATAAAAAATAAAGGAATTGCAAGACTTGATCACAGCAGAAATGTATTCTGTTTTTTGATGATTGCAAAATAACTGGATTTTCCAGTTTTTCTACTTCAAAATATTTTTACTTTGAACAAGTGGGTCTTTTGAAAAGAGACATGATCCAATTCTGTCCCGCTTCAAGGGTAATGAAGAGGGCTTTTTATTTATTGTGGAATTGGAAACGTAGCCCCTATTGCTACAACTAGAAATCATAAGAAAAATGAATTTTAGTTTCTATTGATATAGAGAACTGTCAGAAATGAAGAAAGTGTTTAATATGCTTGAAATGCCTGTAAAAAAAAAACATTAAACACAAAGTGATATTTTGTACTTTTGGCACCATTTCTTATTTGATCCTACCCTGCAAGTTAAACTGGATAATATTATCATCTCCTTTTTACAAAGGACAAAGCAGAGGTACAGGTGTAAGTCATTTGGTCAAGGTCATATGCAAAAGTCAAGATAAAACTAGTTTTCTGATATCTAGACTTTCTCTCTCATTCAGGATACCTCTTTATTCCTTTCATTGCAACAACACCTATGAAAGGAGGAGTCACCTGAACTTAGTTGTTAACAAAGGGTGATGAGAACTTTTGTCCTTGGTAACACAGGCCACCAACAAAATATATTCAACAAAGATATCTATTCCCAACATCTTATACTATAACAAGGAAAAGCTATTTTTTTTCTTAGTACTCATATATTTTCCATATAATTGTGTTGCTAGAACATTTTTTTCCACACTCCCATACCTCCTCCTTCCTCCCCACTCTTCTGTTACCACAACTAACACCTACTTATACTTCAGATTTTAGCTTCAATGGTACTTCCTCAGGGAGCCTCCACTGACTTCTAAATTAAGTATGGTTACCCTGACATTTGATCCCACATCACCTTATACTTTCCATGCCATAACTGTCATCTCATTATGTGCTTAATGACTATTTTCCATGCTAGACCTTAAGCTCTTTTAGAACAGAAACCATGCCTGGTTTCATTATTGATTTATTTCCTAGTACCTAGCATGGAGTAAGCTTTCCGTAATAGTATAATATAAATCATAGTTGCAAGTAACAAGTCTTTGCTCCATCATAGTTGTTGAGTAAATAAAAAATAAATGAGTCTATAGAATCTTGTTCCAGGTAGAGGAATCAACCATGCACAAGGGCTGGGGTGGTGAGGCAGAGAGACATGATATATTAAAACAAAGGATGGTTCAAGGAGAAGGGGAGTAAGAGATAATACTGGAAAGGTAGATAGAAGTCTGATCGATTACAAAGGCTTGTAAGTCATGTTAAGGAATTTAAATTTTATCCCAATGACAATGAAAAAACATTGCATGGTTTTTAAAGTAAAGGAATGTCATAATTATATCTCTGAAGTTATGAATTAATCAAATTTTGAATACAGAATGATGAAGGGCAAGAATAAAAATGTAGTGACCAGCTAAGCACCTATTTCAGCAATACAGAGCTCAAGTAAGGGAAGATGGTCACCTCACCCAGACTGGTGGTGTTTGGGATGGAGAGTGAGTGTATCTGAAAATATCTGAGCTGTAAAAGGGATGCTTATTTGGTGACTTGATGGGTGGGTGTTGGCAAAGGAGACCAGGGTAACTCTCAGGTTTCTGTCCAAGGTAGATGAATAAAGAACACTGAAGAGAAGCAGGTTTAGGGTTGGTGGTGGGGAAAGTAAGGATTATACTTACTCTAAAATTTTGGAAATATGTGTTCTAACTAAGCACTGATGCAAAAAAAGGAAATACTTAAATTCAAAGTGTCTTTGTAGCTGGGACATTTGGATCTTCTAATAAAAGCTCCCAGTAGGTTCTAGTTGGGTTATTCAAAGTTCCTCACATGAGAATGATATTGAAATTCATTAACATTATGGAAGTAAAAAGATAAAAAAGGGTGTGCTGCCTTTTTTAAAAGTATGAATTTGGAGAAAATCAAGGTCCTAAAAGTGACTCTTTTTTAATATTAAGGTTGTGAAATTGGGAATAGTTGATACAGTTCAAAAGACCATTCTAGAACTTGCCCAACACTGATGATGGCTGTAATATATTTTCAGGTGGATTTGGGCATTCTAACTCGTTGATAAGTTAAAAGTCCACTAATGAAAACTCATGGATCAATCATGGTAGTTTCACGGGCAGGAGCTGTGTCTGCTCATGACATGAGAATAAGGCCTGAAAAAGAAAATTTGGACATTTTTATTCACATGAACAGGTGTTTGATTTACGTTCTCCTGCTGAACTGATTAACCGAGCCTCATGTGGAACAAGCTAGCTATGAGAGACAAATATCCCATCTGGAATTCATCCCAAACCAAGGAATATGATAAAACCAAGAGGGTTGATATTCTAACAATTTTGAAATGAAGTATTCATTTTCAGTTTCTCTTCTCTTTTTGTTTTACTTGATTTTATTCTACATGTCTAAGCATTTTATTAGAAGATATGCTTAGACCTATCAGAATTAGAGGTTCATATGCCTTTTAAGAAAAAGTTTGAATATTACTTAGTAGGAACATCCTTTAAAATATGAATGCCTGGGTGGCTCAGTCAGTTAAGCATCTGCCTTCGGCTCAGGTCATGATCCCAGAGTCCTTGGATCGAGTCCCGCATCGGGCTTCCTGCTTAGTGGGAGTCTGCTTCTCCCTCTGACCCTCCTCTTTCTCTCTCTAATAAATAAAAATCTTTAAAAAAATATAAAAAATATTATGAATCTCAAGAGAAAGATTTCTATACACATTTCCAATGTTAGACCAAGGCAAATGAACAGCCTAGATGTGTGGAGGCAAACTAAAAAACAAAACCTGCTAACCCTCAAGTTTGGACCCCTCTGTTTCAGAGATATCTTCAGATATGAGAGGAACATGCAAAACTGGATGGATTATCTGTATTTTCTGTTATTTTCTATTGATAGGCAATAGTTGTGAAAGTAGTATAAGGATGACTGGGAAAGAGAAAGAAAACCCACTTTTTTAAAAAAGACTTTATTTATTTATTTGAGAGAGAGAAAGCACAAGAGGGGTATGGAGGGGAGAAGGCAGAGGGAGGGAGAAAAGCAGACTCCCCACTGAGCAGGGAGCCATGATACAGGGCTTGATCCCAGGATCCCAAGATCATGACCTGAGCCAATGCAGACGTTTAACCGATTGAGCCACCCAGGAGCCCCATACCTGCTTTTAAAAGTGCTTCTTTATGGGCGCCTGGGTGGCTCAGTTGGTTAAGCGACTGCCTTCAGCTCAGGTCATGATCCTGGAGTCCCGGGATCGAGTCCCGCATCGGGCTCCCTGCTCGGCAGGGAGACTGCTTCTCCCTCTGACCCTCCCCCCTCTCATGTGCTCTCTCTCTCTCTCTCATTCTCTCTGTCTCAAATAAATAAATAAAATCTTAAAAAAAAAAAGAAAAGAAAAAAAATACCTTATAAAAAAAAAAAAAAAAAAAAAAGTGCTTCTTTAAAGGGCACCTGGCAGGCCCAGTGAGTAGAGCATATGACTCTTAATCTCAGGGTTATAAATTCAAGCCCTACATTGGGTGTAGAAATTACTTTCAAATAAAATCTTAAAAATAAAAAGTGTTTCTTTAGAAAAGATTCAAGTGTAAATTTAATAATATCACCACAGATACAGTGTTCTGAATGTAGTGATTGTTTAATCAGTATTTAATGACACTGTAAAATATACACTTTCTAGTAAAGTTCTTGTTCATTTTTTTTTTTATTTGAGAGAGAGGGAAAGGACAAATGGGGGGAGGGGCAGAGGGAAGCAGGAGAAGCAGACTCCCCACTGAGCAAGGAGCCTAATATGGGGCTCCATCCCAGGACCCTGAGATCATGACCTGAGCCTAAGGCAGACACTTAACTTACTGAACCACCCAGGCACCCCTCTTGTTCATTTTTTAAACTTTCAAATCATCCTGAATTGCTCAAGAAGATCCTAAGGACACAAAGAAATGCATTAAATATTTTTTCAACACCACCTTTTTAATTTTTTTTTAATACCACCTTTTTAAAAACAATATTCAGGGGCACCTGGGTGGCTCAGTCGTTAAGCGTCTGCCTTCGGCTCAGGTCATGATCCCAGCGTCCTGGGATAGGGCTGCGCATCAGGCTCCCTGCTCAGTGGGAAGCCTGCTTCTCCCTCTCCCACTGCCCCTGCTTGTGTTCCGTCTCTCGCTGTGTCTCTCTCTGTCAAATAAATAAATAGAATCTTAAAAAAAAAAGTAAAAAAATAAAAATAAAAACAATATTCAACACACAGAATTTTGGTTAAACAAGGGATTTAAAATAATTCCTAAAGATTTGATGTAACAGACTAAGAACTGGGATATAGGAATTTATTTGATAGAGAATTACATAATTTATGGACATGTTCCATATTTCAACATATGTAAATGTAACATTAGTTTACAAGGAAGGAAGTTTTCCATTGCCAGAGGTTTTCACATTATAAGCATTCCATTGCAAGGAACGAATTTGCTTTTTTTGGATACAGTTTGGCAGATAGCCTCAGAAGTATTTTAGCCAAAAAAAAAGTTACATGGTTTGACCAAGGCCATCCCCCTGACATTGGCATCTTCCCTCCACCTCTTGTACTGGACAATATCTCCATGATCTATGAACTCTGCAGCAAAGGCAAATATGATAACCACCACCAGCATCATCATCTTCCACATTATCATTTTAATAGTGGAGCTGCCTTCTTTGGGCTTCTGTAAACTCTACTACCATTAAATTGTTTTCTGTTAAATTTATTGCACAATTCTCTTTATTCTGAACAAGTGAGCCATTCAGGAAAATTGTTGTAATTCTGGGGACAAAGGGGTAGGAGGAAGAGGTAGAAAAGAGCAAAACTTAGAGGCTAACCCATGGAAGTGGTGGCAGCTTAAATAGCACTCTTTTTTCCTACTTTCTTCTGCATCATGTTACCTCCACGTGGATAGCCATGCTGCTATATGTTGACCTCATTTAATATTTACCAATCAGTAGGAAGAGGATGAGTGAAGTATAGCCCCTAGATAAGACTAAATGCATATGGTTTTGTTCTTGTTCCAGTTGCTTAGGTCATAAACCTTGAACTTCCTTGATCCTTCTCTTTGCACACCCCATCTATGTCAGCAAATGATTTTGGATCTATCTTCAAAATACAAGTAGGACCAACCACTTTTCCACATCTACAACCCTGGTATAAGCCACTGGTATCTTTCACCTGCATTATTTCAATAGCTTCTTAACTGATCTCCCTGCTTCTACCCTTGGCCCCAATACTCAGTCCTCAACAAAAATAGCCAAAGCAATCCTTTCTAAAAGTAAGCCAGATCTAAGTCAGATCATGTTGCTCCTTTGCTCAAAATTCTCCAATGGCTCTCTATCTCATTCAAAGTCAATGTCATTAAAACGGCTTACAAGGTCTCCATGATTTGCAACCTTTCCCCCTCACCCCCCTACAGGAACACACTCTTTCCACCTCATTCTTAGCCAACCTTACTGACCTCCTTGCTTCAACCTTAGAGTCTTCATGCTGAATGTTCTCTCTGCCTAGAATACCCTTCCCCCACATATTCCCATGTCAAATTCACCCTCCTCAAAGTTTTTGCCCAAATGTTACTTTCTCATTGTCTACTTTGCAGATCCTATTCCCCTGATCACATAATTTGAATTGTAGCTCACACCTTCCCAGTCCCCCTTATTCTGCTCTTCTTATACCTTTCCCCTTACTTCTTATTACCTTTTATTTTTTTTTTTTAAGATTTTATTTATTTATTTGACAGAGAGAGAGACAGCAAGAGAGGGAACACAAGCAGGGGGAGTGGAAGAGGGAGAAGCAGGCTTCCCGCTGAGCAGGGAGTCCAATGCGGGGCTCGATCCCAGGACCCTGGGATCATTACCTGAGCCGAAGGCAGACGCTTAAAGACTGAGCCACCCAGGAACCCCACCTCTTATTACCTTTTAACAAAGCATGTTATTTCCTTATTTGTCATGTTTGTTATTTAATGTCCCCAGCTAGAATGTGAGCTCTTCAAGGGCAGGGATCTTCATTTACTCTGCTTACTAATGTATCTCAGGCTCCTAAGAGTGCCTGGCACATAATAGATGCTCAATAAATGTCTGTTGAATGAGTGAATGAATGAAATGTTAGAATTACCTACCATCCTCACCTCAAGTCTATATTCTTTTTGTGGCAGGAAGGGTAGATAGTCATGAGAGGACTCAGGGGCAATTGATTCATCCAACAGCAGCTTAATGAGTTATGCATGTGCCTCAGGCACCATGCTAGGCCTCAGGGATATGAAAGTTAAAGGCACTCTTTCCCATGCACCGGGAAGATCATCTTCCATACAGGAGATAAACAAGCTAAACGTAGCAGTTCAAGTCGTAAGTGCTATAAAAGAGGCGAGAATGAGGTTGAGTGGGAGCACAGAGGAAGAAGACATGGTGGGAAGGCCATCAGAGCAGGTATTAGTGAGAGTGAGCTTGAAAGTAGGAGCTGCCCAGTGCACAGGATGGAGAATGGCATTCTGGGCTGAGAGCAGGGTATGTGTAAAGGCATTTATTTATTTATGATTTTATTTATTTATTTGTCAGAGAGAGCACAAGCAGGGGCAGCAGAGGCCGAGGGAGAAGCAGGCTCCCCACTGAGCAGGGAGCCCGATGCGGGACTTGATCCCAGGACCCTGGCATCATGACCTGAGCTGAAGGCAGATGCTTACCTGACTGAGCCACCCAGGTGTCCCTGTGTAAAGACTTTTAAAAACAGGGCACATTGAGGAATCTCCAAAGAGCTTGCTAGATGACTGAATGTGGCTAGGGACAGGGAAGGGCAGGAGATGAGACAGCCAGAAAACAGGGTTGGGTGGAGAGGGGAGGGGCAGTTCCAAAGAGTTCAGACTTTACCCAGCACTTTTAGTGAGCCCCTGAAGGGTGATGGGCAAGGGAATACATTTCACATGTGGGGCCTTGCATCCCAAATGTCAATGTCCCTGTCACTGTGATTTTTTCTGTTTTGAAGTTATTTCTGTATCACTCTGAAATAAGGAGGGCTTTTCTTTTTTTAAAAGATGATTCTATCTATCTATCTATTTATTTATTTATTATTTTCCAAAATGGAACCATTGCCTATTGCACAAGCCATATCTACTGAAGGAATAAATAAGTGAATAAAATACTACTACTGTACAACCCACCCAAACAACCACCCTCTTCCCTGATTGGGGAAGTTGTTCTCACCTACCTTCTAAATGTATGTCTTCTGTACATCAATGGGATGGCCTCTCATTGTTCAAATATTCTCAGATTTGGTGAACTCAATTCACCCTAGTTTGATCTTCCATAATTTTGTAGAATTTGGATCATGTGCTTGTTCTCTTATCCACAGGCTTAATTGTCAGAAGAGTAAGGGCCATAGAGATCTTTTTCCTTGACACGTGTTTTTAGCTTATATCCTTTCAGGAGGTCTCGAACAAGTATATTTCTGCTCTTACTATAAAACTATGGGTTTCCATGACTTTGAAATTTAGTATTATATCTTTTTAAATCCTCAAGTAAGTGACATTCCAGTGGGGGGCTTTATTCTTCAACATTTCCCAACCCTTCATCTTGGTACTCACAGTGAGGTGGAATACTCATTCCATGCAGCACTGAGATTAAACTACATCAATAACTCTTCATATTTCTTTTGAAATATTTATGTACTCATAAATATTTAGCAGTGTGTGGTTCATCACATGAACTACAAGATCTTTAGGCAAATGTTTTCTGTTGTTGTTAACTTAGAGACTGCTACCCATTATAAATTAAGAAAGACAATAAAATAGGATACATATAAATTTAAGCTATAATTGCTTCATTTACCAGGAACCAATCTGCCTAAGCACAGTTTAAAAATTATTTACTTGTTATGCACTGGGAATCAAAATTTATAGATAACATATGATTTGCCCATGCTGTGAATAATGTTGAGAAAGAGTGGGTAAATGTCTCCGTTTTTCCTCTTGCTTCATTATTTCTCTCTATATGGACATTAATAAACTGAATTGCTATTGATTTGGGAATATACTTAGTCTCCTTTAGCCTTTGTTTTCTCCTCTGTAAATAGAGTGATTAGATAACCCAGGGGTCAGCAAGCTATAGCCTGCTGGCCAAGTGTGGCTTACAAGCTAAGAATGGCTTTTATATTTTTAAATGGTTGAAAAAATGCAAAAGAAGAATAATACTTTTATGAAATTCAAATTTTAGTATTTATAAATAAAATTTTATTGGCGTCCAGCCACACTCATCCACGTGTGTCTATGGCTACTTTCACACTACCTCAGCAAACTTGAGCAGTTGCGATAGAAACCTTATGAACTGCAAAGCCGAAATTGTTTACTGTCTGGCTGTTTACAGAATAAGTTTGCCTATCCCTGATATAACCTACCTCTGGGGGTTGGAATGGGGAGTGAATCTAAAGGTTTCCAAAAACATAAAGTGCAGTTGAAGTGCATTACCCAAAGGAACTCTTTAATGAACAATTTTCAGTCTAAACTACATCTCCAAAAAGACTTGTTTAAGCAGTAAATGTAGTTTCAATTTCATAATTGTAATTTTTCTAGCTGACTGAGTAAATGATTGTGTTCACAATGGGGATGATTTTCTGGTGTTTGGTTTACATTGGACATTGATTAGCCCCTCTGGCTACTGTCAGACATTTATTTGCCGTTGAACATTAGATGTATTTTTCCAGAATATCCTTTTCCTGATTCACAGTTACCTCCTTCTTTAAATCTAATATTTTATATACTTTATAGTTGAGGATTTTAAAAGATTAGCACATCAATGGCATCAGGCTTTTGCAGGCTGCTCTTGCAGTCACATCTCGTTTTTCTGCAGCATCTCACCTCCCTGTGAACTCTGACAGCACTTGCTCTGTACCTCTCTTATGGCACTTAGCACATTGTGCTGTGGGCTGTAGCTATTTCTGTGCATGTTTCATATTCTCTATCAGATTTAGATGTAGGCCCTTGCCAGGGTCATATGGCATTTTGTATTTGCTAAGGTGCCCAGCACAGTGCTCTAGGCACATGGAAGGTACTATAAATATTTACCAAATAACTGAAAGATTGAACCATTAGGAATATTTAGAATTCTCTGAGGTAAGATAGGTGATCAGAAATCAGACAAGAATTTGGGAACCAGCAAATATGGGAAAACAGAAATTCAAGTATGACAGAGTCAGGAAACAGAACAATAACAAACACTCAGGGACTTCAAAATTGAAATGTTTGTTGTCCCAAGATGAGAAGGCTCATGTATCCTTGTGGAATCCTACCCCAGTGTGTAGCCTTTCCAGATCTCCACAGTGGGAACCTGCAGGTCATTTTGGGGAGCTTTTAAGTATGTAACTTGGCAGGAGTGAAAAATGTAGGGTCAAGGATGAAGGTGAATCCTGAAACCGTCCCCTAGATGCTTTAGTCAGATGCATGGTACATCTAGGAATGTTTTCTCAGTGAGGTCAGTAGGTTGGAGGATGGCAGAGGAGTTAAGTTTTACTCTTATTTATTCACAGTTTGAAACATGTTTTAGGCACAAGGCACCTGCAAAGGAAGATTTGTGTATTGTTTACTTCAAACAAACAAAATGAACCGAAAACCGGTTTGTCAATTGTTAAGTTTTCATCCTCAGAAATCACAGAATCTCCATTTGAAGGAGATTTCAAAAATCATGCAGATACTCAGTACTGAAACCCCCTTTAAAACATCTTCACAACTGTTTGTCCAAACTCTGTTTGAGATCGTCCCGGAATGCACTATTGTCCAAAGCAGCCAAATAGTACTTGGCACAATTTTATTTTTTTCAACCTTGTTCCTCCTATTAGGCTGACGTTGACCTTCCTGAGACTTTCCTATGTTGGTAGTTCTTTTCCTAGTTTTTTTCCCTGGGAATCATGGAAGAGGTCTAATCTGTCGTCTACTTGTGAGACATTGGAATAGCTGAAGACAGCTCTTCTGTCCTCACCAGGCTTCTCTTTAGGCTTAAAAAGCTCTAGTTCCTTCTGCTGGGCATCCGTTACTGTTTCTAGTCTTCATACCACCGTGGCTTATCTTCTTTGATCATAACTTCATTGTCTGTATTCATCTTTAAATGTTATGTCCAGTTCATGATGCAGCATTCTAATGTGGCTTGATGTGTACTATCTTATCTATTATTGGACTTAGCTTTCTGGACATTCCCTTTATTTATGGCACTCTTATCTCTCTTTTTCTCATTAAATCAGGTAAGGCAAGCTATTGCTACCTGCATGCTAAAATGTCCTGATATTCTGAATAATCAGTCAGTTTGGTGGAATGAGCTGTTAAACTAGTCCAATTTATTTAAAGATCTGTCTGGTTAAAAACAAACAAAAACCTGAATGGCATATTGTCAAGATGTAGTATCTTCTGGAACTTTGCAGGTCAATGCACATGCTTAGCTGTGTGAGATGTCAACCCTACATTGGGAGTAACATGCTGCCTTTAGGATAAGAAACTTTGCAGGTTCCCAGACAGGGCTGAGACCAGAAGTCTCTGAATTCTTGAATTATCAAGTTTCTTGATATTTCATTGCAGGGTATGTTATTTTTTTTAATGGGTTCTGTTGAGAGTTCCAAATAAACTCTCCTCCATGTTTAAAAGTCCTGGTTTGGGGACTGAAGTCTGAACTTTCTTCCTATCTTGTCTAGTTCTCCCCTTCATGGTTATGCCATTGGCACTGCCCTATTCCCAGGGCTCCCAAAAGAGTGGCAGAAATGCTCTTGTTCCCAGCAATGGTGACTTTGTCACAATAGAGGTGCGCAGTGTCACAATTAACTGGGCAGGTGGAATTGAAAAACAAATAGCAAAAAGGTCATTTTTCTTACAGAAATTTCCAAACATGCAAAAGTAAACAGTGATACCCCCAAAGTACCTGTCATCCAACTTCAATAATTATCAATTCTTTGCCAATCTTGATTCGTTGATACCCCAACCCACCTATATTCTTTTGAAACAAGTCCCAGACATCCTATTGTTTCAAGGTGAGATCCGTTCACCTAGTACATAATTGCTTCTCTGTCTATATGACCTCCCCTAACAGTCTGGATCTTTCTCCTCCCTGGTTCATGTTTGTTTGCTTGACAGTTCAAGTTGCAGTTGGGCAAGTAGGGGGACAATGTCTAATTTCCATCTTTGAACAGACATAATAATGCTTCTACCCCAGTCAACAGCAAGTGACACTTCATCATTGGCTTTGCCTTTACAGCAAGGGATTTATGGCCTCTCCCATCTTTCTCACATGTGGGGCCTGGAAGGCTCTCCTCCAGAGTTGAACTCCCACAGAACACAATGGGCCATTCTTCCATGACATACATGTTCAGCTCTTTATCCCTTGTCATTCAAAGCCATAAATGTCTGTGTTAGAAGATGTTCCTACATGAGTGGGCCCCAACCTTGGGGGCTCTGAACAACCAGGGCTTCTCATAAATCAGAAGAGAGGTCTGGGAACTGTTTCCAGAAAGGATATACATTCACCCTCAATATGGTACAGGCTAAGCATCAAGTTTCCCGGCTTTTGCTTATATTGTTATCAGTTTGGTGAGGTAAGCTCGTACTGATCAGGAGTCCTGCTTGGTAGTTATGGATGTCATTGATGGAAAAAAAAATAAAATAATAAGGCAGGGGGAATTTTTTTCTTCCACTTCTTCATAAGAGGAGGGAAATAATTGACCAAATTCTATTCTGTGACAGTTTTGCTCCCGGGATAACATTTGAATTCTGGGCTTCTGTTTGGCCTGCCTTTAACCTCTGTAGAAAATTAAAATAAAATCCTTCTTATTGGTACCTTAATCCTTCCCTTGCTGTTTTAAATCAACTTTTCAAAGTATATTGTCATGCAGTTTTGTTATCATTTGCATTTAAATGTAGTGAATAAAGAACTCCCTGCTGAATCCCTTGGGAAATGTTGAAGCCCAAAATCCCAGTTTGCCTGGTAAATCAAGCAGCTCTGAATATTCATAAAAGAGGCTTGAATGACTTCTCCATATGGAATTTGCTCTTCCGGCCTGCACTCTTTTTGTTAAGATTGGTTCTTCCTGGTTTCACTTATGGTTGTATGGAGCTCTGACCATGAACAGGGAAGGAATGCTGGGGAGCTGGTAAGGACAGTTTCCGGAGTGGGGCCTCTCATCATGGCCATGAGGGTCCTCTAATGTGTTTTTCTGGCAGTTCTCTCCTTCACTTGCTCCCATCCCCCACCTAGTACAACCCACAGTCATTTACACATATCCATTTCATTTAAATGCAAAATAGGTTTATTTTAGCCTATTGTGATAAAAAAAAGTTTTTTTTTTGTTTAAAACATTGTGCTTGAAAAGGCTGGGAAGGGGGAAAGGAGTAAGAAATGAATGGCTGACGAGGAATTGTTTTATTGTCTGACAGTGGCTTTGGGGTAAAGTCTGAACTTTGGAAATTAAAAGGATGGGGAAGAAAAAAGAAAATCCAACTTGTCAATGAGGTAATCGCTCAGCTTCCTTTCTCCTTCCTTCCCCTTAGGCTTGAACTATCCCCAGAGGGTTCATGACCAAAGGCCTTTGTGGGAAATGAAACCACTTACAGATACTCTCCCTGGCCTGGGGAAGCCGGGAGAAAGAGTGGCATGACATTCCTAACACCAGGGAATTTTTCTGGTTGGTCCATGTTATGACCAACCCTCTTCATCCTCTCCAATAAATAATCACTATAAACTAACATGACCTAACCTTTATTGGTTTATTGAGCACTTACTTTGCCAGGCACTGTTTTAATGCTCTTATCTTATCTTATTTAATCCTTACAACAATCCTATTTTTTTAAGACTTTATTTATTTATTAGAGAGAGAGAGAGTGCACATCTGCAAGCAGGGGTGAGGGTGGGGAAGGGACAGAGGGAGAGGGAGAGAGAGAATCTCAAGCAGACTCCCCACTGAGTGAGGAGCCCCACCCAGGGCTCAGCCTCCGGAATCTGAGATCATGACCTGAGCTGAAATCAAGAGTCCGATCCGTTTAACTAACTGAGCCACCCAAGCGCCCCTTTACAACAATCCTATTATCATTCTCATTCAGCTAATGATCAGAGAGGTTAGGTAACTTGTGTCAAGCCACACAGCAAATACATAGTGGGCAAATGTGTAGACCCAGATGCTCTGACCCTGGTCACTGTTTTAAGTGCTGCAAGTTGCTGCCTTGCTCATTTGTTGGGTGAGAAGGGATGCTGAGCACTGTATTAGGGGCTGTGACAATGCAGAAATGGGCTAGGCCTCATCTGACACTTGCATCTACCAAGCGGGCCAGTGCCAGGGTTCGTGTGCAGAGAGGCTGGCGCTGCTCTGGGGATCCTGCCCACGGCAGCCAAGTGTGGATTCTGCAGCACACCAAGGAGACCTGTGGACAAGTCCAGAGGACAGAAAAAGGAGCAAAAAGAAGGGCTCAGCCCAGAACCAGGAGACACTGGAGGGAAATAGAAGATTGGGAGCATTCAAGAAGGGCCTTGGGTGATGATTATGAACAGAGTGAAATAGCCATACTCACCTTTCTGCTAATTTAAAGGCACAGGGTCAGAGTGGACAGATAGAAATACAAAATTCTCTCCTTTTACATTGTAGTTGGCAAAAGTGTCCACATAATTATTCAGGAAACTTGCTCCCCTCACACACTGTAAAATGAGTATAATAATACCTACCTTACTGGGCTATTGTGAGCATTAAATGAAATAAAGTGAATATATTGTAGGACCACCTTCTTTGACTGCCTGGCTTTCACTGTGGGCCCCAGTGCCTTATTTCACCCTTTGCAAAATGACAGATCTAGTCCCTAAGGACTGAGTGATGTAGATTTTACTCCATATTTTACAAAGAGATAGAAGGGTTACAGTGTAAATCATCAACAATTTCTAAAATATCACACAAAATTCTAGGGTGGGTGGGAATTTGGTTCTTTCCCTATGGTAGCAGGTTCATCTCCCTTCTGCCAGCAACTGCCCCGCCCCCCCATCCCCATGTCCTTCCCACAAAATGCCCTTGTTTCCTCCCCATCCATCCGGCTCTTAGCTTCCTTGGTTCAGCTGTCCCTCCATCATCTTTCCTATCTCTCAATCCCTTGGCCAGCCTGCCTACCCCGCTCAGTAAACAAAAGCCATTCATCAGATTCTGCCCAGCTCCACGCATGTCCCAGCCATGTATAAAGATTATAAAGCCTGTCACATATAGAGTTTTTAACAAACTATCTGGCCCCCAGTAAGCGATGGATAAATGTGGGTAATACTAGCAATTGCTTCAGTGTCTTTCCCGTGATGTCTTTTTTTTTCCTTGAAAAAAACGGGGTTTATTGATTTTTAAACTGCAAATAGTTGTTACAAAAAGTTTTTTTTTCTTTTAAATAAATTCACACAAAGAAAGAGAAATAGAAAGCGACGGTAGTGACCAGCAAGAGGAATAATAATTACATTCATCTTAATGTGTGTGCCAGTTCTGTTTGCATTAACATTGGAAAACTCCAAACCCGGAATCCAGAACCTCAAATCTACAATCGGAATGTCTTGAGATGGGCACGTTTTCCCGTGATGTCTTGCTGGGGCCAACACACAGTCAGGCCAGAGGTCTACTTGCCAATATTAGTGGGGGATTTGGGAAACGACAGAAAGGCAAAGAAGGGTGGGTGATTGACATTAGTGGATGCTGTGAGTGGGCTAGGATTTCAGGAGAGGCCTGCAGGAGTGTGGACGTTGCCAATGAGCATCCAGAAGTCACCAGGGAGGCAGCCTCCTGTCCAGCACGATTTGCCCTTCTCCTTTTTGTAATCACTAGTGGCTTACCTGTCAGTGAGAATAGAGCGAGTGTCCCTGCTGGGCAGAGCACCTCGTTTAGATGAGAGCCCTTGGTAGATCCTGCAGGGTGAGCATCTATGACCCCGGTCTCCCCGCAGAATAGCTAGCTTTTGCTGCTGCTGGAAAGATCTAGGGCCAACAGTCAGGTGACTGCTCATCCTCTGGGAGGGCTGGCAAGAGAACCAGGATTTGGGGCCAGATTTTTGTGCCTGTCCTCACCCCATCACCCACTGGAACTAATAGTGACTTAGGGTAGAGAGAATCTCTGTAGAATGGAACATAATCAGATTTGCAGTTGGAAGAGACTTCAGAGGTCATTCAGTCACTTATTGGATACTTTTCATGACAGAGAGCTCATTTCCAGTCTGTTTCATTGCTGGCAACTTTGTTTATTAGAAAGCTCTTCTGTCATGAGCAAAATCAGTGTTCTTATAACTTGGGGCTGTTTGTCCTAGTGCTGTCTTCTGAAACTGCCAACCACGCTCTGTTTAGCTTTAAGATCACCCCATGACCTAGCATCTAGATTGGGAATCTTGCACATCTTCGTAATTCAAATGTATAATTTTGTAGGATCTCCACCCAACAATTTGAAGCACAGTCCACTCCCCTGCCATAAGAAGGATTTGTGGGTAACATGTTAATGCGTTATTGCTGGGTATCTCTAACGATAGATCATCTGCTCTGCTCCCCATCAACCTCAACGCCTTTCTCCTTCAAAGAGCTATCACCCCCTGACATATTTTAGGGGGTGTTTAGTTGTTTATTGACATCTCTTCTCTAAGAATAGAGACTCCGTGAGAACATAACCTTGTCCTGGTCTGTATTGGCCTGTACTGTATGCCCAGTTTTTTGAACAGTGATGGAACATAGGAAGGATTCAGTATTTGTGGGAATATATCAAGAGCCAAATTAGAATAGTGAAGGTCCCAGATCCTATCAGTACTCATTTGAGCAATGTGGCGAAGGACAAATTGTCTCTTTCAAGACTGACTGCTCTAGAAGCAATAGTCTTAATCCTGGACTCAGGGCACTTGGATTCATTCCAGTTTTGTACTCATTGGCTGGGTGACCCTTAAGCTGATATTTTACTGCTCTAGGGCTTCTCCTCCTCATCTGTAAAGTGGGATTGACACTTCCTGCTTTGTTCAATTTCAGAGTTGTCCTGAGGATGAAATACAACTATATGTGAGAAAGAATTCTGTAAACTGGAAAGCTCTACATAAATATGAGTTATTACTGTTATGATTATTATGATTGAAGATGTATAATCTTCATATAGCAAAAGTATATTTAGTGTGAGAATGAATTTATCTCACTCTTGAGATGAATTAATTTCTGGAGCAGCTAGGGATCATACAATTTCTAGAGATGCTCTTTATGATTTTGCTTACCAACATCCTATCCTCACTACCAATACTTATTTAAGTGCTTACTGGTTGTAAACAATTTGTCCAGTTGCTGGAGGTACATCAGAGAATAAAACAGATAAAAATCCCTGCTTTCATGACATTTACAGTCTAGAGGAGGCAGAAAGACAATAAACAAAATAAATAATTATATAGTGTGTTAGGTTGATAAGTGCCACGAAGTGCAACAGAGAAAAAAAAAAAAAGAGCACAACAGAAAAATAAGGAGTACCAGGGATGGGGGTTGCAATTTTAAAGGGTGGTCAGTGGAGATCTCACTAGATGGTGACATTTAAGCAAAGACTTGAAGGAGGTAAGGGATTCAGTAGTATGGATGCTGGGGGCAGAGCATTCCAGGCAGAGGGAACAGCAAGTGCAAAGGTCCTGAGGTGAGTGCTTCTCTCAAATGCCCAAGAGAAAAATAAGGAAACCAGTGTGTCTGGAGTGGGGAGAGATGGAGTGGTAGATGAGGTTAGAAAGATATGGGTGGCCAGATTGTATAGGGTCATAAAGGACATTTTCAGGACTTTGGATTTTACTCCAAGGGAAAAGGGGAGCCATTTGAAGGTCTGGAAGAGAAGTGTAACATCATCTGACTTTCACTGAATTATTCTGACTGCAATGATGAGACTAAACCATCAGGGATGAAAATAGAAACAGGAAAACCAGTTATATAGTTACTCCTAGTAATCTAGAAAAGAAATGATGGTAGTTTGGACCAAGGAAGTAAAGGTGGGAAGACGTAATAAAATTCTAGATGTATTTTGTAGCAAGTTCCAATAAGATTTATTAATGGTTCTGTTTTGGTGACAAAGAAAAAGGAATCAAGGATGAACCAAGGTGTTTGGCGTGAGCCACTGGAAGAATGGAATTGCTATTTATTAATGTGGTGAGACTGTAGGAAGAGCAGGTTTGGGAGGGACTATCAGGGGTTCAGCCTTGGACATGTTACTTCTGAGAAGATGATTAGTTATTTAAATGAAAATGGTGAGTAAGCATATACCAGCAGGAGCCCAAGATACAAGTAAATAAATAACTCGAAAGTCATCAGCACATGGTTGGTATTTAAAGCCACGAGACTGGCTGAGAATACTGAGGGAGTGAGTGTCCCCAGGGCAGAGGTCAAGGATTGAGTACTGTGGCACTGCAGTGTTTAGGGATTGGGGACATGGTGGGGGCGCGGGTTGTGTGGGGAAGGGGCAGCGACACTGACTTTGAAAGACAATCAATGAAGCTGATGCAAGCATGCTTTGAAGGCGCACACACAAGTTGTTGTCTTTCCACAATGTCAGTTTTATTTAATCATAGAGCAAGGTTGAAGCAGGTTCCGGATTCCAAACTCATTGACATTGACATTTCGCTACGCATTTAACTTGGTTTCATTCACGTCACACAATGCAAAGCACAATACAAAGTCACACAACCTACAAGCTACAACAAAGGGTAGAAATTAATGAACCAAATGTGATGTCAGCCCGTGAGTACAGGTGAGATAAGGCCATGGTCCATGTCAGCTCCTGGCATGCGCAGCTTATTTTGTTCAAGCAGTAGAGAATCTCGGTTATGTTCAGAGATCATTTGGGCAGCGTATTTGGCGGCAGTTGCGTTTTTTATGTGGTCAGATGTGAAAGGGTCAATGTCTAGAGAGTCTACCATTTGCTACAAAAGTTCTCCCCTTTTAAAGGAGTTTAACCAGCCTTGGGCTTTTGCAGGCCTCCTCTGGCTCTGCTGGTATCAGTCCTGGGTGCTGTCAGCCTGTGCTGGTTCTGGTGATATTTGGTCTTAGCTGTAATGCCCTTGGCTGCTTATGTCATTGTTTGACATGAGTCACTGCTTGACATGAGTGACTCCATCTTGCCCTCTACAGAGGCAGAGGGAAATCAGGACACTGTGAGATGCTGGAAGCCAAGTGAAGCTGGTGCTTCAAAGGGGGCCAAGATGAACCACATCAAACATTGATGAGAGGTCAACAAAGATAAGCTCTGAGAACTGACTCTTGGTGTCTCAAAGCAAAGGCCATTGAAGACTTTGACAAGAGCAGATTTGCTGGAGTGGTGGGGGCAGCAGCTGGATGGAGTGACCATAACAAAGAAAGAGGAGAGTAATTGGAGAGAGCAAATTTAGGTACTCTTTTGAGGAGTGTTGCTCTAGAAGGGAGCAGAAAACAGGGTATGGCTGGAGGGAGACATGAGTCAAAAGAACGTCTTTGTTTTTTATCATTTTTGAGATGGAAGAAATAACATCATGTCTGTGTACTGATGAGAATCATCCAATGGATATGGAAAAACCAATACCACAAGAAAGAGAGGAGAGAAATCTTGGAAGAAGGTTCTTGATTAGGTGAGAGGGTTGAGTCAAGGCAAAATGGTAGAGTTGGCCTTGCCTAGGGGCACTGAAAATTGACTTACAGGAGAAGAGAAAGCAGGGAATAGGGAGTCACATGCAGGAAGGTGGATAGATATGCTGGTGGAAGTGTGCAAAGATTCTCTTCTGGGAGTTCCTACTTTCCCAGTGAAATAGGGAGAAAGGTCATCAGGTGAGAGTGAGGATGGGGGAGCAAGCACTGGGGTTTGAGAAGAGAAGAGAAAAATGCAACAGGAGCAGAGACGGAACATGAATGATGTGGGGCAGGTGTTTCTCTAAGGGCTTTGGCACTGCCCTTGTGTGAGAGGAGCTCAGTGCTGCTCTCTGCTGCAAAATATTAGCTGCCCCTATCCCTCCTTCAAGATTTCTTGGCCAGGTTTTTATCAATTTTTAGGCATAAGTTTTGAAATTAAAACTCACTTGTGATTCACTCAAATGATTCTAGGTTGTGGGAGCTATCAGAACTGTCACAGTCTTTTCGAAAATTGACTTCATAAAAAGAAAAAAGGAAAAATGGTATGCTCCGACCCAAGCTGACCTTCAAAATGTTCCAGATTTATGCAGCATACATGGCTTAACTTTTCCTTTACATCATTAGTTAGGGAGTCATTCCTGGCCTGGGAGAGGAATTCTTTATTTCTTTTGTTTCAGATAAATGTGCTATCCTTTGCATTTCTCCCTGCCAAAGTGACTTTGGTTGATCTGGCCAGGCATCCCTAGCCTGAGTTATTTTATCTTTTTAAAAATTCTAAATGCTCCCTTGAATCACCACCTTTTAGACAGCAGCCAAGAGTCTCTTCAATTTTGGTTTTAAGTATAATTTGTATAACTACCATTAGAATCAAACAGCTAACAAGTATTCGGAAGGCAACTATGATGTATCAGCCGGGAAATCATAATGTGCAATGACAGCTCTTCCATTCTTGGCATTAACGATATGCCAATGAAAGCAGGATAGGATGCCTTCTCAGGCTCAGCCACCTCATAATAAGGAAACTGAGGACTGAGGGAGTGCTGACAAGATCGGGGTGGGAAGATGACCTTGGCATGTGACATTTTCTCACCAGAAACACTAAAGCATATTCATTTTGGTCATTGAGATCTGCACGTCTCCCTCTCATTGCTGGCTGGTACCATGGGTGCGTTTGAGTCGCTGTTTTCATAGTGATGTACATCACCTCTGATTTATAAGCAACACACACAGAGAAGGCAGCAATGTTCCACCACCTTCTCTCACCACTGCCCTGTGTGGTGGTTGCCCTCTGTCCCTGGGACCACAGTAACAATGTTCTAAATAGTGATGAGTTTCTATGCATGGTTCTATAAAACCTCAACTCTCCTTGGTTTGTGGGTCCTTTTGGACAGTTGAGAGTTTACTTCAAGGACAGAAAGAGAAGTAACATTTTCTTTAATACCTACTCTGCACCAGGTGCTTTTGTCTATTTGTCCCATTTAATTCTTACAGTGGCCATGTAGAGTTGGTTTTATCCCCATGTTTACAAGCTGTGATGACCAAGGTGGTAAAGAGGTTATGTAATTTGATCGAGGTCGCACAGCTATAAAATCGAAAAACTTGGGTTCAAATTCAGGTCTTGGTGCGTGACAGAAAAAAATAATAAAGAAATTTGAAAAACAGAAAAATGATTTTTAATTTCCATATTTGCTTCTGAGGAGCATGGATTCCAAGGGGCCACAGGTGTGAGGAACTACCCTGCAGACCCTGTATTCAGGGCCAAGGGGAGCACAGAGATCCAGTAGGAAGAACAGCTGGGGACCTGCAGTGCCCGAGGGAGGCAGCGTGAGAGGGTAGAGGGATGGCCAGCTGACAGGCCAGGAGCTTGCTGTGCACAGAGATGCCCAGTGGAAATTCAGGAAGGAGCAAAATGCTGTGCTCTGTGTGAGGTTGCTTCTCTCCTCCATCTCCCAGCCCCCCTCCAGCAAAACCCTCTCTTTTCCTTGTGCTTCGTGACATGCACTTGCTTCGGGGATAATGGAATAGTATCGATACACTAACTCAGCGTTGGCTGGCATGAATAAAGGCTGCCCACAAGGGTCTGGTGAGCATTTTCAAAGTCTATTCTTTTTCAAATATTCACTTCATGAATATTTACTGAGTTCCTTCTCTGTGCCAGTCTTTGTTTTACAGTGCCAAAAATACAGTGATAAACAAGAATGAAGTCTCTGCCCTTATGTAGCTTGTACAGTAGTTGGGGGAGACAGACAATAAAAAAAAGAACGAGGAAGTGATATAAGGGAAAAAATACAACAGAGAATTATTTTTAAAAGTGTTGGATAGAGGGCGCCTGGGTGGCTCAGTTGGTTAAGCGACTGCCTTCGGCTCAGGTCATGATCCTGGAGTCCCTGGATCGAGTCCCGCATCGGGCTCCCTGCTCGGCAGGGAGTCTGCTTCTCCCTCTGACCCTCCCCCCTCTCATGTGCTCTCTCTCATTCTCTCTCTCTCAAATAAATAAATAAAATCTTAAAAAAAAAAAAAAAAAAGTGTTGGATAGAAATCTTCCTGAAATATTTTTAACACGTGTCTGCTTTATGAAGCGAGAACTAAGAATCGAGAAGTAATGGTTTATGACATTTGTGTAACAAAGTTTTATTGATTAATTACCATGCCCAAAGTCCAGCTCTAGATCCTATAGTAAGTGGATTGAATGTGGATCCTCAAGGAGCATCTGGTTAATAGGGGAGATGAGATGGGTTTGTTAGTAACTTCAAAGGTGATGAGGTAGCCAAACTGCTATAAACTTTCCAATGCAGTTGGCAGGAGTGCATTTCTTTAGGATCCGGAAATTGGTTGAGAGTGGGAGAAAGCCTTCCATAGACTCCACTCTGGGCCTTCTCGTTGCTATAGCCCTGCCTTTTTAATGCATGACCTTTGCTTCACCCAAATAAACATATGCACCTCTGCGTCACCCAGTTTACAGGCCTGTCTCCCTGCCCACAGCTGGTCTCTTTTTTCTGGTACTCTTGACTAAGGTAGAAAAGCATAATGATTGAGTGCATGGTTTCTCAGCTCTATCACACTTAGAGCTGTGTCCCCAGGCCGTAGTCTCCTTATCTGTAAACTGTGGATAACATTGCACCTGCTTCATGGGGTTCTCATAAAAATCAAATTAATTTATGTAAAGTAATTAGAAGAGCTCCTGGCACATAGCAAATTTTGAGTTAGATTTAGCAATTGTTATTCCGGTGTTATCTAAGTGTTCATTATTATTATTTAAACTGACCTCATGTACCCTCAAGACCACCCTGCACCTCCCGAGCATAGAGGCCGCCAGTGCTGAGCCCTTGGCACTTGAGATTTTCAGAAAGGAGGTCTACTTTCCCTTGAAACATATGAAACCACAATGCAGTGGTATTTGAGATGGACCTTGGAGATGGGGAGGATGTAGGTATTTGGGAATAGCAGAGAAGGGGAGGGGAAAGCTATCCTATAGTCAGAAGAGAACTCCAGGAGCAAAAGAACAGAAGCCAGGCATATTGAGAGGCACTGATGCAATGGGGGAGATGATTTGCCTGAAGACTGAATGCATGAGGTCAAGACCAAGAGATAGGTGTGGAAACATTAGCAGACAAACTGTGGAGGCACGTGAACATCAAGGTTGTTGGTGTTAGACTTTACCTTACAGGCAAACAGGGAACTATTGCGGATTTTTAGGAAGCCACATTTATTCTCTGCTATAATGTAGGTGTGTGGGTGTAAGGACTGTTTACCCCAACTTTAAATAACCCAAAGCTACTGTAATTTTTTGAGTTATTCATTTTTTCCCCACTAGTTTTATCTATTAGATTCTCCCCAGGGATTGGTCAAGAAAACCTAAGTGAATTAATTACCTACAGTACATATTCCAAATCAAGGGTATTCCATATTTTCTCAGTAAGAGGTTGTAAAAAATATGGGTGCCTGGGTGGCTCAGTCGATTAAGCGCCTGCCTTTGGCTCAGGTCATGATCCCAGAGTCATGGGATCGAGTCCCGCATCAGGCTCCCTGCTCAGCGGGGAGTCTGCTTCACCCTCTACCCTTCCCCTCCAGTCCCCCACTCATGATCTCTCTCTCTCATTCTCTCTCAAATAAATAAATAAAATAAAATCTTAAAAAAAAAAGTTGTAAAAAATAGATAGGGGTTTTCCATACATAAACCCTTAGGGCTATAGATGACATTTAAAACAACATTTAATTCATGTATTTATTTACTCTTGCATATTTAACATTATATACCATATGAAATAGTATATTCATTTATAAATATTGCCTGTCTTCATGCATATTTCATCAGTTTTATTCAAACTCATCACGGGCATTCAAACTCATCAACCTCCATGTCTTTGTCACTGCTAAGTGAATTTTAGAATCGTCTAGTAGTTTTCCAGAACACAATATCTTCATGTTTGTGTAAGTGGTTTGATATAAAGCCCTTTTTGCATCTGTGTATAATAAAATTTTATCCTAAGCGACAAGTGTCCATTTGCATAACATAAGGGCAGTTTTGATTTTTCATTTTTCCTAGCTGCTCGTAATTTCCATGAAATAGCTAATACTGTATTGCTTTTTTTTTAATTGGTAAAGAATTTTTAATTTAGTGCAAAATTTTGACACAATAAGGTCAACTAAAAAAGGCAGGATACATAACTATATAAATATAGTATGACCTCAGCTATGAAAAAATGCCCAAAACAGTTATATTTCTTTAAGAGGTAATTTTTAAAAAGCTTACATACAACATCCAACCCCGGTTATCACAAAGTTATATCCCCAGAACTAATTATTAGATGTGCATTAAATTTCTTTGCCTTGCTTTTTACCAATTTCATCAAATGTTTTCTGCAAGCACCCAAACTTAGCATAGACTGTGGTTGTTTTGAGTGAAATAACTTCCCCTAATACATAACTGTTCGAAATAAAATAATTGAAGGGGAGCCTCAAAATATTAGAGATTTTGTAAAGATTTATACAGAAGATAGCTTTCTCTTTCCTTTTTTTTTTTTTTTTAAGATTTTATTTATTTATTTGAGAGAGAGAGCACAAGCCAGGGGAGAGGCAGAGAGGGAGCGGGAGAAGCAGGCTCCCCGCTGACCAGGGAGACCAATGTGGGGCTCGATCCCAGGACCCGGAGATCATGACCTGAGCCAAAGGCAGACGCTTAACCAACTGAGCCACCCAGGTGCTCAAGCTTTCTCTTTCCTAAGGATATTTTCGACACCGTATGTTTGGACATATATGGTCTCTTCTCTCCCATTGATAATGTCTGGTCTTGTGATCCCTTTACTCACAGATTTTTTTCTAAGTGGGTATAGTTTTTGCTTAAAAGACGGTCCTTTAGGAAACGAAATGCTACAGCAGAGTTAAACAAACAAAATCCCAAAAGTTTCAGTTCCCTAGAACAGTCCTCACAGTGGGCATCAGGTATGTGTCTTCCTTCCCAGAGCTTCCCTGACATAATGGCTCGGTGCCCTCCTTCTGTCTTCTCAGCACCCAGGACTTAATTCCTCCGGCCCCCATCACTGGCTTCAGATATACCCGTTGACTTGTCTGGGTCTCTAGACACTAGGTGTCTGGAGGGCAGAGACTGTCTTGTTCACGACCTCAGTCCCTGGCCTAATGCCTGAAGGCATAAATAAATGTCACACATCCTCCTGTGATAGAGGATCATTCCAGTATCTTAGAGAGTTGGTTCAAATTTCAGATGATGCCATATGCAGACTTTAATGTTTGTTGATTCCAACTATGTGCACACATTCAGATAGTTTCCATCTGTCGTCTAAATGTCTGGGTGGCCAAATCTCATACACGGGGTGATAAATGGAGGACAGGCAGGGCCTGCATCTTCAATGTAGAGGCTTCTCTGAAAAAAAAAATCCAGGCTCAACCTGTTTGTTTACAGCACAGGGCACTGGTTTGGGGCCCGGCCACACCCCTGTCTTCACAGAAGATGCGCCCATCCAGCCCATTTGTAGACCAGTCATCTGCTTTGAGTTTGTTTTATCTCAACTAGACCTTCGCCTGCCTCCTTCCAAGGTTGTCTTCCCTAGGTGTATTTTTAGATGGTTAGATAGTTGGTGGATGCTTTTCCAGGAATTTCTGCCATCCGTGGGTTGTAGGCCATTGCTTCAGCCAACCTCTGCCATCCATTGCTCATGGTTTCCACACACGCAAGCACATTCACGCACATAGATACCCAGGGGCTGTGATTCTCACAGGATATTTGTTGCATAGATTTCATGCTGCTGTGGTCTTGGTCACAGTTTATATACTATGTCTTGCCCGGTGCTTTGCTCTGTCGGACCTCATGATTGGCAGGGTACCAAATATATACCATAGACGTTCATCTTTAGTGCCTTCCTTTGCATTTCTGTTATTCTCAGCCAGGAATGTCAGCGTTTTCTACCTCAAGGCAGTGAGAGACACTCACTGTCTGGGTGGGGATGTGATTTGGGGAATTCTTACAGAGTCCAGAGCATCAACATTAGGGCATAATGGCACAGAGCCTGGACTCTAGAATCAGATGCCTGGTTTGAATATTGATTCTGCCATTAACCAGCTATGTGATCTGGAGCAAGACTCTTATTCTTCTCTCTGTGCCTCCATTCTCTCATTGTTGACTGGTGACATAATAGTTCCTACTCCTAGGAGTTCTGTGAGGGGCTTAGAACAATACCTCATACAGAGTAATGGTTAAATTTAATTTTATTTTATTTTTGAAGATTTTATTTATTTATTTGAGAGAGAGAGAGAGAGCACATGAGAGGGGGGAGGGTCAGAGGGAGAAGCAGACTCCTTGCTGAGCAGGGAGCCTCATGTGGGACTCAATCCCTGGACTCTAGGATCATGACCTGAGCCAAAGGCAGTCGCTTAACCAACTGAGCCACCCAGGCGCCCCAGTAACGGTTAATTTTAAGTGTGAGTTACTATCATCTCATATACTTATTTTTGAGCTAAAATGGTAGCTGTTATTATTATATATGACACTGGCTCTGGTCAGCCGGAAAGGAACTGACGGCCGTGACCAGCCCAAATTGGGTTATCCTTCCCCAGCCCCCTCCCCTGCACAGTAGGGCTTAGTCTCTTGCTGGTAACTTTGTACTTCTCTGCTTGCAGAGGTTGGGAAAGGGAATACAGGGCCTGTCAATCTTCCATGCAGAACAGGAATCATGTGAATGCCTGTCCCCCTGGTTATTTACATAGTCAATTTCTTTCTCACTCATCCTTACAACTAATCCTTTGACCCCATTTCATCTCCCTCTCATTCTTCCTAATGGTTGGCCCAGGTTTCCTTATCTCTCTCCTGGACCATTAAAGAAGCTTCCTCACCATCTTCTCCACCTCTAGTTCCAACATTCTCATCCAGTCCTCACACTGCTTCCACAGTGATCTTTCCAAAACAAGTCTCATTATGTTTCTTCTCTGCCGAAAGCCTTCAGTGGCTCCCTATTCCCTGCACAATCATGTAAGAAGACACCTTTTGGCTTTCAGAACCTGGCTATAGGCTCACTTCCCCAAGCTCCTTTCCTGCTCACCTTCTACTCCAGCCAGAAGGAACCAATTCCTATATCTCTGCTTCCTTCTTTCACTCAAGATATTTCCTTTTCCAAATGACTTCTCCCGCTACTTATAACTGTTGAATTTCCATCTTTAAAATTTAAGATGAGGGGCGCCTGGGTGGCTCAGTCAGTTAAGCGTCTGCCTTCGGCTCAGGTCATGATCTCAGGGTCCTGGGAACGAGTCCCGCATCAGGCTCCCTGCTCAGCGGGGAGTCTGCTTCTCCCTCTCCCTCTGCTGCTTCCCCTGCTTGTGTGAGTGCCCTCTCTCTCTCTCTGACAAATAAATAAATAAAAATCTTAAAAATAAATAAATAAAATTTAAGATGAGATATTAGTTTTTAAAATGAGACTTTTTCCCCAAGATCCCCCACCCCCCAACCCACTACCCCTCCAGTCAGAATTTTTTATCCTCTCCCATACTACCAGTAATTTGTTTATATCTCTATGATAATGCTTAACACAGACTGCCTTGTGATATTCATTTTTACCTTTACTTATTTCAAAACTGTTTTCAGATGGCTAACAAAAATGACATGATAATATTTGTCAAAACTCACTGAATTGTACACTTAAGATGGGTTTATTTTATCGCATGCAAATTATACCTCAATAAAATTGATTTTAAGAGAAAAATACAGTAAAAGCAAAGGAGAATAAAAATTAACACATGGGAAATTAGGATGAGGGGAAAATAAGGACAGAAAAATAAAGTAAATCTAGGGGTAAAATTAGTATAAACATGCATGCCATAAATTTCCATGGGCTAAAAATTTGCCTCTGATTAAATTTCCCAGCAGCCAAAGGAAATAAGGAATTATGACCAGAGAAATAGAGATTTTCCTAGTTCTGAAACTTGAGCAAAATCTTTCTCATGGTTTCTTATGAAGAGAACGCTATGATCTAAAGGAAAGCTTTCTCAAGAATAACCCTATGTTAAGCCCAGTAAGGAGTTATATAGGACTGTTTCTTACAACATCTCTCAGTTTAAGTTGCTGGCAGAACATCAAAGTGCAATTAAGAAAACAGTCCCATAAGGGACTAAAATAATGCAGTTCAAATGCACAGCTTTCTAATGGTTTGGCTAGATTAAGAAATAAAATTTAAAATAACTACAGAAATGGATGGATTGCTTATCCATCAAGAAATCCTTTGAATTAATATGAATATATCATAGTATACCTTTTCTTAATATTGAGAGAGGTTAAAACTATAGTTTGTGGGGCACCCGGGTGGCTCAGCTGTTGGGCGTCTGCCTTCGGCTCAGGTCATGATCCCGGGGTCCTGGGATCGAGCTCCACATCCGGCTCCCTGCTCAGCGGGGAGTCTGCTTCTCCCTCTCACACTCCCCTTGCTTGTGTTCCCTCTCTCGCTGTCAAATAAATAAATAAAATCTTTGTAAAAAAATAAAACAAAACTATAGTTTGTGACTTATGTTATCAATCAAGGACAGATCTTTGTTTTTAAAGCTGTGTTCTTAGCTGCATACACATTTATGATTGTTATGTCTTTGTGTTGAATTGACCCTTATATCATTATGTCATGTCTCTTTTTATCCCTGATAATATTCCTTGGCCTGAAGTCTACTTCGTGTGAAGTTGATAGAGCTACTCCAGCTTTCTTTTAGTTAGTGTTTGCATAATTCTTCTTTATCCTTTTACTTTTAACCTATGTTTTTATATTTTATATTTATATTTTATATTTTAATATATTTTAGGTGGGGTTCTTGAAAATGGTATAGAATTGGGTCTTTAAAAAAAATCCAATCTGACACTACCTCTCTTTTAACTGGTATATTTACATCACTCACATTTTTTTTTTTTTTAAAGATTTTATTTTTAAGTAATCTCTACACCTAGTGTAGGGCTCAAACTCACAACCCTGAGATCAAAAGTTGCATGCTATACTGAATGAGCCAGGCAGACACCCCTGCATCACTCACATTTAAGGTGATTATTGATATAGTTAGATTAAAACCATGTTACCAAATTACCAACCTTTTTTTTTTTTTTAAGATTTTATTTATTTATTTGACAGAGAAAGACACAGCGAGAGAGGGAACACAAGCAGGGGGAGTAGGAGAGGGAGAAGCAGGCTTCCCCGTGGAGCAGGGAGCCGGATGTGGGACTTGATCCCAGGACGCTGGGATCATGACCCGAGCCGAAGGCAGACGCTTAACAACTGAGCCACCCAGGCGCCCCACCAAATTACCATCTTGCTTCTTGATTTCTACTTGTTCCAATTGTTCTTTGCTTATATATTTTTTTCTACCTTCTTTAGGCTTAATTAGAATTTTTTTTGAAATTCTATTTTTATTTCCTCTCTTGACTTATATATACTAGTGATTGTCCTGGGGCTTATAATACATATTTTAAAATAATCTAAGTCTACCTTAAAATAATATTATACCACTTCAAGTGAAATATAAAGACCTGGGGCGCCTGGGTGGCTCAGTCGTTAAGCGTCTGCCTTAGGCTCAGGTCATGATCCCAGGGTCCTGGGGTCGAGCCCCGCATCGGGCTCCCTGCTCCGCAGGAAGCCTGCTTCTCCCTCTCCCACTCCCCCTGCTTGTGTTCCCTCTCTCGCTGTGTCTCTCTCTGTCAAATAAATACATAAAATCTTAAAAAAAAAAAAAAGAAATATAAAGACCTTATAACAGTATATTCCCAATTCCTCCTTCCCATCCTTTGTGCCATTGTTGTTATATATTTCACTTTTGCCTATGCTACGAACATCATAACAACACATTGTTACTTTTTTTTTTCGCTTTAAACAGTCAGATATCTTTTAGGACAACTAAAAATAGGAAAAAAATCTGTTTTTCCTTTTTCATTTCTGTGTGTTGATTCAAATTTCTTTTCTTCTTCTTCTTCTTCTTTTTTTTTTTTCTTTTAGATTTTACTTTTAAGTAATCTCTACACCCAATGTGGGGCTTGAGGCCACAACTCCAAGATCAAGAGTTGCATGCTCTACTGACTGAGCCAGTCAGGCGCCCCTATAGATTAAAATTTCTGACCTATATTTCTTCTGCCTGAAGAACTTCTTTTAACATTTCTTGTAGAGTAGGTCTGCTAGTAGCGAATTCCCTAAATTGTTTGTCTGAGGAAATCTTTATTTCTCCCTCAATGTGGAGAGCTATTTCTGCTGGGGATAGAATTAAGAATTGGTTTTTGGATGTGGGGGTTTTGTTTGTTTGGTTAGTTGGTTGGTTTTGTTTGTTGTTTTTGTTGTTGTTTTGCTTTCAGCACTTTCAGAATAGCACTCCCTTCTCTTCTTGCTTAAATGTACAGTAAGAGTGTTTTAACTCTTAGCATTGTTCTGTGTAGGTAATGAGATAATGTGTCTTCTCTGGTTGCCTTCAAGATTTTCTCTTTGAGCTTTCTGGATCTGTTATGATTTGGTGTGTCTCACTGATTTGGAAAATTCTTGGCCATTATTTCTTCAAATATTTCTTTTGTCCATTCTTTCTCTTTTTTGGATTCCAAATACACATATATTTAATACCGTGTATTTAATATTGTCTCACATCTCTCAGATTCTCTAGTCTGCTTTTTTGTTTTTGTTTTTGTTTTTATTCTTTTTCCTTGTTTCAGTTTTGGTAATTTCTCCTGACCTATTTTCAAGTTCACTGATTTACTGATTCTTCCTTCAGCTATGTCAAATCTACTGATGAACCCATTGATAATATTCTTTATCTTTGTTCCTGTGTTTTTTATTTCTGGTATTTTCATTGGATTCTTTCTTATAGTTTTTCAACTCCGATGAAGTTATCTGATTTTCCATGTTGTTTGCTTTTTCCATTAGAGCATTTAACACGTGAATCATAGTTATTTTAAATTCCTAACCTGATAGCTCCAACATCTGTATCAGTTATGAATCTGATTCTAATGATTGCTTTTTCTCTTTTGGCTCTTTTTTTTTTTTTTTTTTGCCTTTTTGTATGCTTTGTAATTTTTTTTGGAAAGTCAGATGTGTTGTATAATACAGTAAATAATGAGGTGAGTTCATATTTTTTTATGCTTGAAGATGAACACACCTTTCCTTTTGGTTGACCTGTAGGGTAGGGAGTTAATGTTAACCTACTCAGAAGTTAGGTGTGGTTTGAAGTTAGGCTGGCTTTGTTGTTGCTGTGGTTACTCTTAGTGCACCAAAGGCTTCAAATCCCTCTAATAACTTCTGTTTATGGTATGGACTAATTTGTGAATTTTTTGTCAGTGTCTGTTCTCTGCTTGACTTTTAATCTTCCTGCTTGGATTTGGGTCTCCTTTTGTATTACTACAGAGAGAATCTGCCTTTTGTAGCTCTCCTAGCTATATTCCAGTTTTGTTTTTTACTTGATGGTTGTTAGTGTGGAGAAGGTGGGTGTGTGGGGGCCATTCTCTGATGTCCTGATTAAGCCTCAGCTGTAGGCAGGTACTATCCATCTGGGACTCAAGGCAGTAGCTTTCTCAAGTGTTCTTACTCCTCCTCCAGATGTAATGCTGCCACCAGCATGCATTTCTGCCCCTCTACCAGAGGTAGAGTTTTCCCTTTTTTTCCTATTCCCTTACCCCAAGTTCTGTGAGTTTCCACCAATGCTCTGACACAATTGTTTTGCTGCCCTTCCTGCTCAATATTTTCTTCCTTAGAGAAGAAGTAGAAGTTCAGCAGTGGTTGTTGTTCTCCCTCAGCCAGTACCATGAGAGGAGCTTTCTCCCTAATCTTCTCTGGAAGACCTTAGTGGGATTCCTAGAGAAAAGAATTTATAAGGGAAACCTTATTTTTGATAGTCAACTGAGCAGAATTGGAGTCCTCTTATGATAAAGATTCCAAATAGTTCTTAGGCCCGTAGAGATTGCCACTCTACCTCAGCGTGGAAAAAGCTGCTGGGGCCCCTGTAGACAGGCCATGATATTTATTAGAAAATATCTTCCAAGATTTATGTTCATTCTAACCACCACATAGTCAAATGCATCTTCAAGATCATAAAGTTCTAAATGGGGAACAGTGGGTTCCATGTTTGGATTTCATGGGACAGTAAAATTAAAACAACAACAAAAAATCATTAAGAGGATCAACATCAGGTTCTCAACTTTTTATTTTTCAGACCAAAAAGCACTCATTTTGCTATCACATCATTTCAGTATGAAAGAACATTTAATATCACTCCCCTCCTCAAACTACAAATGATGTAGTCTTGCAATAGTGACCAATCCTTCACTTGGAATGAATTTAACCCTTTGAAAAATTCAGTAAGGTGAACTTAACTTTTTATCTTTATCATGATAGATCAATGGATGCTTAGTTATGGACCAGCACAAGCCCTCGCCTAGTGCTCATGGGCTTGCTGCAGAGCTTAGCTGCCTTTTCATGGAGTTCTGTTTTCTGTATCTTTGTTGTTGACCTCCTGGAAAGCAGGATCATGTCACATTCACATTTGTTTCTCTAACTTGACCCTCAAATGTAGCCTATGTAATAGGTGTTCAGCTAATGATAATGATTAATATTAATATTAATTATTAATACCATAATATATGTGCATATACATATATGGTGCTATATATATGTGTGTGTATATACATATACATGTATGTATATACATTGCTAATAAATGTTAGGTGAGCTGAACTGACATATTGTGATGCCCTCTCTAGCACTCCTTAGATCCTCTTCCAGTACCTCCCTAAGCCCACCTGGAAGGATGCAATATTTATTTTTATTTCTTTTCATCTTAATGGCATTTAGTGAGTGCCCACTTTGAGCAAGGAGGTTTTTTTTTTTTTTAGATGCTGTAGGGGATAAAAGGATAAACAAGACAAGAATTTTGCCCTTAAGTGGTTTATAATTATTATGTACAGAGGTAGTTAAAATACTAAGCAGAGTATGATCAATGACCTAATTATGAGTACAGAGGGCCATGGGAACAGTGAAGAAAATGTTCATGTGCCCATTTACTCATAAATACTCTGAGTGTCTGCTTTGTTTTGGACTTAAGGTGGAGGGAGGAGAATAAGCATGAGTTTTGCTTTGATGGATGGTTGCAAAGAAATAATAGGATGAAGGTGTAAAGAAATAACAGATGTGGACAGAGCATGGTTGGGCAAGGAGCTCAGAGAGGGGAACAGCTACTTCTTCCTGGGGATGAGGGAATGGCAGGCAGTCAGAGAAGTGATTAATGTTGACTTGGGGAGATCTGGAAATGTTTCATAATGTAAGTGGCACTCGAGCTGTCCTTGAGGTTGGACAGAACTTGGACGTCTGGTTATGGAGGAGGGGAGTTGGTCCCACAGGAACAGCCTGGGCAGAGGCACAGGGTAGGACAAGTATAGGTCAGGATCAGGAAATACAAAGTCATGACACAGAGAACAAGGTGTATGGAGTGGAGGGAATGGGGCCTAGAAGGTATGACTGGAGAGGTTGGCCAGAATCAGAGTGTGTCTGGCAGGGAGCAGGTGCTTAATAAATACTTGTCAAATGATTGGTTAAGAGAATGTCAGCATCAGACATGGGTTGTTGTTATTTTGTTTGCTTATTTATTGCAGTAGCTAATGGTGATGAATTTTAAATAGGGAAGTGGTATGACCACGTTATGATGGCAGCTCTGTGGAGGACACATGAGAGAGAAGGCCAGCCATGGGCGGGATCCGAGTTAGGAAACCGTGATGATTGTCCTAAGTTGTCCTCCCTGCCCCCAGTCCTGGAAGGCCAGATTCTCTGCCTCTGTGAAAACCTAGGCTGGAACACTTCCCTCTTTTGAAATGTTTATGGGTCAATGAATGTAGGGCTCAAGTTAAATGCAGGGTATGCTTAAACACACACTGGGAACATCAACACACATCCTATTCCCAGGGAGGAGACTAAGGATCTCCTGGTTGCATTTGTGTCAGGGTTGGCCTGGCTCCTGGGGAGGATCTGGGGAGGTGACATGTAGCATGACTGTCGGCCCTGACATCTGTATGAGCCTCTAAATGTCCTAGGCTTGATGATTCTCCCCTTCCTGCCTCCTAGAGGGAAGATGGAAAGCCCTCTGATGTTCCTTTCTTAGCACTCCTCATCTATTACGTATTGACATCGATAAACAATGAAGTCACAGGATTCAGATTAAGTAAATCTATTTTCCTTGCATGTGGTACAACACAGTTTGAAAATAAAAAAACAAATCAAATGCTCTGAAAGCAAAACTAATGCAAATTAAGGTCTAGAGAAATCCGTCAGCATCTGAGCATTTATTTTGCTTTCCTCTCCCCTTTAAATTAAACTAACACGATTTTCCAAAGCTCAGATGTGAATCACAGCCCCTTCTGGAATGAATGATTATGACTCTGGCCTAGTTTAAACAGATGATCCCCCAGAAGTGTGTGGAGAGAGGCTCTTCTCCATGGGGTAGGAGGTGCTCAGACCTTGGCCTCTTGTGGGCAAACTGCCAGATGTAGAATTGCCCAGGTGAGGTAGCCTGAAGCCAGGGGAGTGCAAACAGACCCATGCAGAGTCTACCTTTCTTTTTGATGAACCCATCACTTGTGCTTTCTTTAATTTTGTGAATGCTTCTCATTAAATTTTTTAGTGGTACTACAGTGTATAGAGAACTGGTTCAGACCCTCAGCCCTAGATGTGTGACCTTGGGAAGGGTTACTTAAATTCTCTGAACTGCAGTTTCCATCCCTATGATTTGGGGACAATAATACCCAGCACCTGGAGTATTGCACAGGGTTATATGATATAATACATGAAATGTATTTAGCAAAGTGGCACATAGTGAGAACTTAACAAAAGATAGCTTTTCCTTATTATTAATAAAGAGTAAAGTTCAACTATCTTGAGGGAGAAGGCAGAAGTCTTAGAGTAATCACGGATCCTTATTTCCTGGCTTTCTGTAGTGTGGAGTTTATTTCTCAATCATCACTGTTGCTGCTTCTGCCTTATCTCTGTCTTTCTGGTTTGCTAAGCATCCCTCTCCTAATTTGTTTCACCAGCCAACGCCCAGCAGCCTGGTTCCTTGAGAAGCATGTCTTTGTTACCTGTTTCCAAATGTCTCGTGAACTGCCCCTTATTTCTCTGGAGAAGCAGGCAGAGCATTCATAGCTCACCTTTTGTTTCTTTAATCTCGCAGTTCCTTGCATAGGAGAGAAGAAATTGCGGAAGCCCAGCTCCCTCTTTCCTTGCCCTCCAGCAGCCAGCAAACTCAGCAGAGCTCAGAACACCACAGAGTTTCAGGCCTTTTCAGCTCCTTGGATTTATGGTCTCAGGAAGTTTGTCTCATGCTCCAGGTCGCTGAAAGCATCAATCAAAATCAATCTCTCTCTCTTTCTCTCCACCTTCTGCTCCACCCCCCCCCCCCCCCCGCCCACCCTGTGGAAGGCATGGGGGAAATCCATCCTAAAATATTTTTCCAGGCAGTTTGCTCTTCCTAAGTAAAAACACGTGCTAGGCACTGCAGTCAGGTGCCCCACACTTGCTCACCAGCTGATCCAGAGGATATTTACGAGCACCCCCTGTGTGCCTGCACCCCATGACGCTCTGGGCATCCTTGGAGAGCATACTGGGCTCTGCAGGAGCTGTCCAGCCTGTCTGCTGGCGGAGGCGTGGAAGTTCAGACAGGGATTTGGCCTTTCACAGCATTAGGATTATTGTGAGCTCTCCAGCACCCCGTTGTTCTAGTTTTCCCGCCAGTACTTGAGATGCAAGAGGCGGCACGTATTTTTCTGGGGATGTTATTTCATTCCCCCAGGATTAACAAGTCCCAACCACTCCTTCCCCTCAACCATACCTCATCCCCTTCATTCTCCTCTCCCCAGCACACTTGCTAAATTCAGCGTGTTCGCGGAGGGTTTTCAGTTTTCTCTCTGCAGAGGGTAAAGTGGAAAAGGAAGGGGACGGGAGCTCACAATGACTGGGTTTCTGCTCCGGGTCAGGAACTGCGCCTGCCTGATGATTTACTGCGCCTGGAACCCAGGTCTTTCTGAAGCCCAAAGTCAGAATCTTGCAGCTACAGCCCCTGTGTGGGTGCATGCATGCGCGCACGTGATGGGCGGTGCTAGGAGAGGCTGAAGTGAGCAGTACGGGTCATCCCAGTTTCTTTTTCCCCCACCCTGAGTCCTGGACCTGGAGAGTCTGGCCACTCTTCTGCTTCAGCTCAGAGCGCAGCCGTGTGTCTTGGACAGACGGGGCATTAAGGACAAGAGGTCTCTGGCTGTCTCCCCAGAGGGATTTCTATTTCCTTTCACATGGCTTCGTGGGCTCCACGGCCAGAATGCCCAAGTTCTAATCCCAGCTCTTCTGTTTGCTGGCTGTGTTACCTTAGACAAAGTACTTAAACTCTCTGTGCTTCAGTTTCCTCTTCTACAAAGAAGGTAATAATAAGAATACTATCCTCATTCCTAGAGTAGTCAAATTCGTAGAGACAGAAAGTAGGATGGTGGTTGCCAGGGGGCGGTGGAAGGATGGAATGGGGAGTTATTGTTTAATGGGTACAGACTTTCAGTTTGGGAAGATGAAAAAGTTCTGAAAATGGATGGTGGTGATAGTTGTACAACAATGTGAGTATCCTTTTTTTTTTTTTTAAAGACTTTTATTTATTTATTTGAGAGAGATAGTGACAAAGGTAGCGAGAGAGAGTACGAGCAGGGAGGAGAGGGAGAAGCAGGCTCCCCACTGGGCAGGGAGCCCAATGCGGGACTCGAACCCAGGACCCTGGGATCATGACCTGAGCCAAAGGCAGACGCTCAACCAACCACGCCACCCAGGTGCCCCAATGTGAGTATCCTTAATGCCACAGAACTGTACACTTAAAAATGGTTACAGTGGTAAGTTTTATGTTATGTATATTTTACCACAATAGTAAAAAAAAAAAAAAAAGAGGGGTGCCTGGCTGGCTCAGTGGGTAGAGCATGTAACTCTTGACGGTAGTACATGCGACTCTTGATCTCGGGGTCATGAGCTCAAGCCCCACGATGGGTGTATTGCTTATATTAAAAAATTTTTTTTAATGCAAAAAAAAAGAGTATCTTCCTCAAAGGATTTGGGGGAAGCTTGAATGAGATAATGCATTTAGAACAGAGCCATTGTAAATGCTCCATAAACAGGAGCTCTTTTGGGCTCCCACCTTGCCTTTTCCAGGGAAATCCTTGAAGCCAGGAGCACAGCTCTGTAGCACACACCTGTCTCTTGGCTCAGCGTTGCATGAGCAGGGGGTCTCACAGCCAGCGTCTTGAGCAGCTCCCTGTGCGTGATTCAGCAGCTGTCAGGATGGGCTGGTGACTGTGCATTTTAATGGAAGAGCTCTCACTGCCCATGTCAAGCACCAAAGTTATAAATGGAACACTGCTTGCTAAATCACCCCATTTTACACATACTCACTCCATGAGTTGCCAGCTCTGACGTGTGGCTGAATTTGGTGGTTAAGGTAGAACAAAAGAATTATGAACCCACTGAGGACAACATCCAGTTAAATGGCATCAACACAGTATGTCTGAGAAGAGAATGGTGTTTCAATGTTTTCACTGGCCTTGCCCACAAATCTTTATGGTGGGTCAACAGGGGAGTGGGGGAGGCAAAGTTCTTAGAGTTCAGATCAGGAAACAGCTAGTGAGGTGTTATGGAACTGAGGAGGGAAAGAAGACACACACAGTAGAACACCCCTGTGTCATGCTGGATCTGGGGACAGGAGCTCCTTCAGACTTCCTGCATGCAGTTCTCCCCAGACACCACAGCTCAGTCCAGACCAATAACATTTATTGTCTGGTGTATAGAACTCACTAAGGGGCAGACAACCTGGGCCAGGGCGGGGGGCAGTCAGGAGAAAAGACTCCCTGGTCCTTGTGTCCTTGTTTGGGCTCCCAAAGATCCTTCCTAATTCACTGCAGCCATGAGGCTCACCTGATTCTGAACCCAGAGGACCCTGCCACCTGCGCAGACAGCTTCCCAATGCCCTTCTAGCTCAGGACTCTTAAGACTTACTGTGTCTTGTAGCACTTCCCAGCCTCTCTATGGTGAAAGACCAAGTTTGTATTTTGATTCACTTTTTTAAAAATTTCCAATCCACTGTCGGTAGATGAAGTACAGTTAAAATGAATTACTAAACTTATTTAATAAATAAATGAAAAAATAATTTGGAAAAGTGAAGTAAGAAACAAAGAGATACAAAATACAAGACCACTTTTTAAAATTATTATAGTCAACAGACATGAATTTGCCTACTCAAATTGCTATGAACGTTTCTAGATAGTTGCTCTCCATTTTGGTGCTTATTGTGTGATGGATCAGTAACAAAATGGCTGTGCCCCCACACTGGTCAGGGGACCCCATTTTGAATGGCATTGTTCTAAATTGCTGGCCTCCAGAATGGTATGCCAAGGCAATCCATTGGGGTGTAGGAAAAAATATTGCCAACCTATTTATATGCATCTTCTTCTGATTTTTACTTTTGTGTATATTTTTAACATACGTAACACAATTGTAAAATAAGACACATACACTTTATAAGCAAAAAAAAAAAATGGCAAGTTGTGCTTAGAACCTTTTTACTGATTTATGTGATCAAAAACGAAGTCTACTCCCCTCAACTACTCATGTGAAAGTTACTGATATCCCTCTTTGGGGCATTGCTTGTCCTGCATTGGGCTTCTATTATTTAAAATTTCATATATTTATGCCTGTCCTAAAATTATAAATTCTCTGAGGGCAGGAAATATGCCTTATTTATGTTTATTAAGCTGAGAAAAGCATGAATGTGATTCCAGTCGGTGTACTGGGATACAGGAATATAAACATGACTAGGAATTGGTCTCCTTTCTCTGGGATGTATATGTCTAAGTTGAGGACGGAGACCTTACAAATTAATAATTGCTTCTGGTGTAACATGTGCAATTGAGTTAGCATGCATCAGTAACAAACTCAAGGCATAAAGAGTGGATAACTCCATTGGGGATGGTTCTCAGAAACCATCCAGAAGAACTGATACCTGAGAAGATATTGAGGGATAACCAGGCTTTGCATGGCTGGCAGGAGGAGGATATTTTCGGTAATACAGCATGCGAAAAGGCATAGAGGTGACCTCTATGCCTTCACCCATGAGGATGGCTCTTTAAAAAAATAGAAGATAACAAGTGTTGGCGAGGATGTGGAGAAATTGAAACCCTCTTGCACTGTTGGAATGTAAAATGGTGCAGCCACTATTACAAACAGTATCGCGGTTCCTCAAAAATTAAACATAGAATTACCATATGATCCAGCCGTTCCACTTCTGGGTTTATACTCCAAGGAAATAAAAAGCAGAAACTGAAACAGATATCTATACACCCATAGTCATAGAAGCATTATTCACAATAACCAAAGGTGGAAACAGCCAAAACATCCATTGATAGATAAATGGATAAACAAAATGTGGTCTATATATATGGTGGACTATTATTCAGCCTTAAAAAGGAAGGCAGTCCTAACACATGCTGCCACATGGATGAACCTTGAGGACATCATGCTGAGTGAAATAAGCCAGTCACAAAAGGACACATATTGTGTGATTCCACTTATATGAGGTACTTAGAGGAGTTGAAATTATAGATAGAGAGTGGAATGGGGTTACTAGGGGTGGGAGGTAGAGGGAATGGGGAGTTGTTATTTAATGGGTACAGAGTTCCCGTTGGGGGAAATGAAAAAATTCTGGAGACAGGTGGTGGTGATGGTTGCACAACAACGTGAATGTATTTAAAGCCACTGAACTGTACACTTAAAAATGGTTAAAATGGTGAATCTTACATTTTATATATCTTACCACAATTTTTAAAAAGGCATAAAGTAACAAATGACCCAGTGTATTCAAAGCATGGCATTTTCTGCACTTGACTATGGCTGGACTATAAGCTGTGAGGAGGGGAGGGAGAAGAGGTGGGAGGTGCTAATGTTCCTTCCAGCTTAGAATGAAACAACACGATTCTTCTAACCCTACATTCCTCTCTAGCTGCTCACTCCCTTCTCTCCCTCCCTGGACTGCCAGGTTTCATATCCTTACCTCTCTGCAGCTACTTCACCTCCATACATAACCACACTCACTGAAGACTGGACACGGCCCCTCACCTTCCCTGAAGGCTCTCAATGGCTTCTTTGGTGCTAAGTCCCATGGACTCTTCAGTCTTCTTGACACTCTTGACCACATGCTTCTTGTTGAAACTCTACTCTCCTTACATTTTTTAAGCATCCTTCCTCTAATTTTCCTCCTCTCTACTCCTAGTTCCATCTCAGTTTCTTTTGCTGGCTTCTCTTTCTTCTCTTGTCTCTTCATGAGGATCTTTCCCCAGGGTTCCATCTTGGGTTCCCACCTCATGTTTTGTAGCCTCCTTTTGCTGGCTCTCATTTCTTCCTGCTATTGTTTACATATCAGTGACTCCCAAATTGATGTCTCTATTCCAGATCTCTCATCTTAGCATAAGACCTGGATATTCATCTTTTAACTGTGCCTCTGTCCGCTCACACTCAGTGTATCAATGGCATCGGCATCTTGCCTGTACGCTCATCACACTCTTCCCCTCTCTCACCTCTGGCATCTCTTTTGTTCATATCTGTCCAATTCTACCTCTTTTCCGTGTCTCAAATGCATTTCCTTTCAATATTAATAATGATAATACTTTTTATAAGGCTACTATTTTCCACCACTATGTGCTCTTATTGATCTTGGAGTCTCCAAGCTAGCAGAGTACTGAGCCTGCTGCATAGTACTAAGGTTAATAAGTAATGATGATGAGAATATCTAATTCTAAAAAGTGCTCAATATGTGCCAGGCCCTGTTCGAAGCACTTCACATATAATACTTCACTTAATTCTAACAAGTATCCTAGGAGGTAGATCATTCTTTTTCTATCATTCCATTATTCTTTTTTTTTAATTTTTAATTTTTTTCAGATTTCATTTATTTATTTGACAGAGAGAGAGAGAGTGCACACAAGCAGGGGAAGCGGCAGGCAGAGGGAGAGGGAGAAGCAGGCTCCCTGTTGAGCAGGGAGCCCGATGCGGGACTTGATCCCAGGACCCTGGGATCATGACCTGAGCCGAAGGCAGACGCTTAACTGACTGAGCCACCCAGGTGCCCCTCATTCCATTATTCTTTTTACAGATGAAAAACAGAGGCACAGAGAGGTTAAGCAACTTGCCCAAGGTCCACAGCTTATAGAGGCTCAATGTTGAATGAATGAATGAATAAATGAATGAAAACACGAATGGGAGAATAAATGTCCGAGGCCAGAAAGAGGAGCTGAGTTGCATAGTAATAAGTTGTGCCATGTGTATAGTTGGTAGATTGAAAGCCATTTCTTGGGTTTCTTTCTAAGGAGGTGCTAAATGTCTGTTTTGGCAGTTGTAGTTTGACCGAGGGTAGTACATCAGAGAAAATAAGAATTTGATATATGTGATCAAGATAAATAAGGGGACAACCATAAAAAATTTAAAAAAAATAAATAAGGGGACAAAACATTCTTGATGGAGAGGGAAAGGAAATTGGTTGGTCCAAGGTCTGAGTTCAGTTGGAGGCATGAGTCAGGGGTGGTTTATCTACAGTCTGCCTGCAGAGTGATACTGGCATCCTGCCTCATCCAGCCCTTGCTACACAAACACCGTGACCAGCATCCCCCAGGGAGCCCTCTACCTGGGATTTAAATAGCACAGCGTCCTGGGCATCTATGGGGGGGCTGCTGGCCACCTGTCTAGATTTCATAATCTAGAAAAATTGTGCTGCCGGACCTGTTTGCTGTCTTCCCCAGTTCTTAAACCTCCCTGAGCTTCCTTTCTGTTTTCAGAGGGTCTGTGCTGTGGTTCTGCCCTGACCATTGAGAAAGAAAAGCAATGAAAAGGGTCCTTCTCCCTCCTTTGTTGCGCTCTACAACCAAATAAACATCAAAACACCTCCATTTTTCCTGCTATTCCTGTTTTCTTCCTTTCTCCCAGCTAAAAATAAACACATGAATAAACTGCCCACTCTGATAGACTGTCAGAACTATAAGGCATCTTCAAGACCTGCTGGTTCAATGTCTTCGTTTTAGATATGAGCAAACAAAAAAAAAAAAAAAAAGAAAGAAAGAAAGAAAAAATAATAAATATGAGCAAACAGAAATCCAGAGAAGGTTGAGGATCCTGTCGTGGGACACGGTTTAGATGAAAACCCTTGTCAGGGGACATGGGAGATAGAAAGCATTCTCCCTTTGCCGAAATTCCTCCCCGCAGCTTCTACTTATGTGACACAATTACACTGTAAATTGATTTTCATACTTTCCTGTGATTTCTCCTTTAATTTCTATTTAGAAAAATAACTTAAAAAATCTATCATATTTCATTTCTTCTCTGCTGGTTGCCTTCTCCAGAGTAAGCCTGGACATAGAAAAATGAAAGCATGTGTATGTTTTTCTCTCTTCCCTTCTAGTGGCTATATGCAAATGGAGGGATTGCCATAGGATACCCAGGGAAAGGTGAAACTTCAGGGTCTAATATTTTTGCAAGCCTACCATGTGTACTCCCATGATGAAAATCACTTTAGGGCAGTCATTGAAATACAATGTTATTGGTAAATATTGTTTATATACCATTTTTTCACCATATGATGAGCTCTTTGAAGGCATAGACTATGTCATCTTCCCTTTTGTGTTCCCACTACATAGCACAATGTCTTGCACATAGTACATGCTCAATAAATGATGGCAGGATTATGGCTGAATGGAGTTATCAGTCTGGCCCCTCATTCAGGGCTTTGACTCCCCCTTTTATAGAGAATACTACTTAGATATTAAATGGCCCTCAAGCTGAGCTGTAGTGCAAAGCCAGCACGTGGGAGCAGGAGGAAGAAGGTTGTTTGTATGCACATGGAAGAAGCCAGACAAAGGCTTGGAGCAGGAGACTAAACTTACTAGGTTGCCCATCAGGAACTTAAACAGCCTATCCATTCATTAGAGAAAGAATAAATGATAGGCCTTGTGCATTACCAGACTGTTAATAAGCAGGAGCCAGACTTGCTTTTATGGAAAGCCAGACTCTGAATGTCATGTTACCCAGCCCTCTCAAGCCACCCATTCTTAAAGTCTTGCTATTCAAAACTGTGGAGATTGTAAAGAGTACTGGTGCTAGAATAAGGGGTTACAATCCCTCTTTTATAACTGTCTCTGTCCTCCTTTTTTTAAGGCTGCCAAGATGGTTTATATTTGCTCAGATGATCTCATGCAGAGATCAGCCGGGCCATGTCACCCCTCACCCAAAAGGAGAGGCATTGTTGTGTGCATGTGTGTGGAGGGGACCTCATAATAAACTCACTGACCTCTTCACGTTGAAGGCCTTGCCTTTTGGACTTCAATCCACTCCAAGTGCCATGTTGAAATTGGTCCACCAGGGTCAAACCCATCTTCCTAAGGGAAAGCATGTCTACAGCAAGGGTGGGGTGATGAGAGAGTCTAACACATTTTTTAGTGTCTATTGAGTACTCCACTCTCTGCTTGATGCTCTTGCATCTCATTTGTTCCTCATAATAGCCCTGGAATTCCTGGAAGAGAGGTTTGACCTCTTTTTTACGGATAATAAAGCTAAGGTTCAGAGAAATAAAATAGTCTTGCTTGAGGACACATAGCTAAGTGGTGAAGCTAGAATCAAATACAGGTAAACCTGTGATCCTTCCAAGATACCATTCATTCAACAGCTGTTATGAAAATATCTGAGGCCAACAAATAACCCAATTTTAAAAATGGGCAAAGGGTTTGAACAGATATTTTTTCAGAGAAGTTATGCAAATGTCCAATAAGCACAAGAAAAGAAGCTCAACATTATTAGTCATTAGGGAAATGTAAATCAGAACCACAATGAAATACCATTTCACACTCACTAGAATGGTTATAATAAAAAAGACCAATAATAAAAAATACTGGTGAAGAGATGGAGAAATTGAAACTCTCGTACATCACTGGTGAGACTGTAAAATGGTACCACCACTTTGGAAAACAGTTTGTCATTTCTTCAAGAAATTAAACATTGAATTATGATATTATACTAACAATACCATTCTTAGGTATATACCCAAGATAATTGAAAACATATGTCCACGGGTGCCTAGGTGGCTCAGTCGGTTAAGCATCCCACTCTTGATTTTGGCTCAGGTCGTGATCTCAGGGTTGTGGGATCCAGCCTGGCATCAGGCTCCGCACTCAGTGGGGAGTCTGCTTGAGAGTCTCTCTCTCCATCTCCCTCTGCCCCTCCCCCTACTAACTCTCTCTCTAAAATAAATAAATAAAATCTTTAAAAAAAGAAAAAGAGAAAACATATGTCCGCCCAACAACTTGTACCTGCATGTTTATAGCAGCATTATTTATAATAGACAAAAGGTGAGAAAAACCCAAATATCCATCCAATAATAAATGCATAAATAAATTGTGGTATATCTATATAACAGAATATTAGTCAGCCATAAAAAATGAAGTACACTTTAAAAATAAGGGTGAATTTTATCATACTGACACATGCTACAACATGAATCAACCTTGAAAACAGGATGCTAAGTGAAAGAAGCCAGTCACAAAAGGCCACATACTGTATAATTCCATTCATATGAAATGTCCAAAACAGGCAAATCCACAAAGATAGGAGGTAGTGGTTGCCAGGGGCTGGGAGGAGGGAGGAATGGCCAGTGACTGCTAGGAAATATGAAATTTCTCTTCTGGGTGATAAAAGGGTTCTAGAATTAGATAGTGATGGTGAGTGCACCACTCTGTGAAGACACTAAAAACCACTTAATTGTACACTTTAAAAATAAGGGTGAATTTTATCATATGTAAATTGAATCTCAATAAAGCTGTTATAAAGTATGTATGTGAGGCCAGAGGGTTGGTTTAAGCTAGTGTCAGGTAACCATACTTGGGAAAAATACTAACTCACGGGGCACATGCTACCAAGATTTAGGATTTAACAATAAAATGATCTATAGAATGCTTGTAGGGAGTGTCTATCCATGACAGGTTTGGAAATGAAGCTCTTGATAACCAAAAAGATGAAAGAATGTCCCTTTTGGTTCTGGTGTGAGATACATCACTCATTACAATAATATTAATGTATCTCACAGAGATTAAGGTGCTAGGAGTATACAGTCAATAGGAGACACAGTCCATCTTTTATAATACAATAGTAAAATAAAGGTAAATGTAGTGCTAGGACCACTATTGCTACTTTCATTTGTTCGTTTGTTAAAAAGTACTTACCCAACATCTGGGATGTGTTTCAGGTACTTTGCTATTTATGTTAGAATTTATCACATTTATTATTCACAGACATCTCATAAAGTATTAGTCTCCCATTTTACAGATGAGAAAACTGAGACTCAGAGAGGTTAAGAAAACTACACAAAGGTACATAGCTAGTGAGTAATAGAGACAGAATTTGCCCCAAGATTTGTCTGACTCCAGAGCTAAGAGCCAGAGGATTGGATTAAAGAGTAGACAGCAAGCAGTGGCTGGCCCATCTATGGACAACATTGAGATGGGGAGGATGAGCACGGTGGTGGAGTGAGTAATGTCTAGCCCAGACCCTGGAGTCAAATGCCTGGGTTTGAATCTTGCCTCTGCCATCTCACGGGGATGGTATACAGATTTAATAAGTTTTGAATGCAAAAATGCTTACAAAAGTGTTTGGCACATTGTGAATATTCAATGTGCAGAGCATTTATTATTATTATTATTATTATTATTATTATTATTGCCACTTCTGCACACATGCATGGTCATGGCTCTGAGGTTAGGACTATCGCTAAAAGGGTAGAAAAGCTTCTAACAGATTTACAGTCAAAACAAGGGTTATATCTGGGGAGTGGGCTTAAGAGAGGAGGAGTGCAAAGAAAGAGGAAAGATGTTCTGACTCTCCCTTATTTGTATATTTTGAATTTTTTACAATCATGTATTACTTCTTAAAATAAAAAAAAATAGCTGATAATAATGCTTTCACCAATAAAAGAATACTTGTACAATAAAACAAAACAAACCCAAGGACATCTGTATTTATTTTGATTCTTGGGAAACCCAGAAAGTCAGTCTTCTTTTTTTTTTTTTTAAAAAGATTTTATTTATTTATTTGACAGAGAGAGACACAGCGAGAGAGGGAACACAAGCAGGGGGAGCAGGAGAGGGAGAAGTAGGCTTCCTGCCGAGCAGGGAGCCCAATGCGGGGCTCGATCCCAGGACCCTGGGATCATGACCTGAGCCGAAGGCAGACGCTTAACGACTGAGCCACCAAGGCGCCCCAGAAAGTCAGTCTTCTATATGCAACTCACAGGCCAGAGTCTTTGCAGTGAGGGGCACAGTGCCAAATTTAGAGATTCATTACCTTGCTCCTTCAGCCTGTTTTCCATTATGGGCAAATTTGCTGTAATTTGATCTTGATAGATGACCTGGCAGGTGTTTCTAGACCTCAGCTCTGCAGGGGCCCCTTTCTGATTCCATCTTGCCAGGTACTCCCCGGATGGGTGATATTTACAAGAGTCTACCAGCAGGGCCTTCCTCTAGGAGATGTGATGGGGAGACTTATTTGCGAATGTGGAGTCTGAGAATGTTAGTCATGGGTGGGATCCGGGGCTCAGGAGAGGAAGTAAGAAGAGGCGAGCAGTCACATCTTCCCAGATGTGAAAAGACAAGCTATGTTCATCATTTCACCCCAGGGAGCAAAGATTGGCTGTGCATCTTTCATCTTACCTTGCCTCAAATTTTCCATGTCAGCCCTACCAGGCTGTTTTTCCTTGGTTGAAACGTGGCTTTCTCATTTGTGAAATGGGTTTCATATTTCCTATTTGCCAAGGGTTTTTGGAAATCAAGTTAGCTTTGCCCTGAAATGTATCATATAAGCTTCTGGGAACAAAGCAGAAATGACACAGAAATAAGGAGGGGAAAGTGGGGTGACTCATCACTGGTCTGTCTCTTTACAGGAAGAATAAGTAGAGGATTTAAACTTAACAGCCCATCAGAAAAAAGCCCCAAACCAGCAAAACTTCAGTGTTTTACACTTAACTTTACATAAGGATAAGGATATGCTTGGGACAGACAATAAGGATACAGGAAAAAAGCTGCTAGAATGTTGTAAGCAAAAACACTGTCATTATCTTGCAGGTCTCTCTGCAGGAAGATTAACTAGAAAAAATTTATATCCAGGCTAAAGTTCCCAGAATAAATGCCTTCCAGTGCTTCCTGCCTTTAAACCACACCTGTATCCTACTTCTACTGGACTCTGTCTCACATATCTCTCCTTTGTCCCTCTCCCACTGCTGAGCCAGATCTTGGCAAGAGGATAGGAAGGAGACGGCCCCAAGGGACGTGTTCCCACCAGCCTTGAGCTGACTCCATCTCCATCCCTTACAAATGACTCAGATGCCCTCTGTCCTGTTCTCCCATACTTGGAAAAAGATTTGCCCACTGCAGCGTCACACAGAGGAAGGACAGAGTTCAGAACTCACATGGCTCAAAATATAAAGTGAGCCAGGAAATTAAGAAACAAAGACAACTGGCATCAGCTTCCCAGGGCTGTTCTTCTCTTCTCATCCCAGAGCAACCAGACAGTAAAGATGGGATGAGCTGTCATTCCAACTGACAAATCTGGTGGTTCACATACTGCTATGTTTTCTTCTCCTGGCTATCTGTTGGGTGGGAGATGAGGAAAAGAGGGGATTTCTGTTTCCAGAGAGTCCTTTGTCTCCTTATGGAAAGGTTCCTAATGGCAGTACTGTAAGTGTGTTATAAAGAAGTTCTTGGGCGCCTGGGTGGCTCAGTTGGTTAAGCAACTGCCTTCGGCTCAGGTCATGATCCTGGAGTCCCTGGATCGAGTCCCGCATCGGGCTCCCTGCTCGGCAGGGAGTCTGCTTCTCCCTCTGACCCTCCTCCCTCTCATGCTCTCTGTCTCTCATTCTCTCTCTCTCAAATAAATAAATAAATAAATAAATAAATAAAAAAGAAGTTCTTATTTCCTAACATAATCTGTTGGTAGTGTGGCACTGAGGAGGCCTGAAGGAACCGGGAGATGCCCTACCCCCCACTCCAAAAAAGAAAGGACATTTTTGGAAATGTAACAGAATTATTAAAATTACATAAAAAAATTAATTATATAATGAAATCAGTTTCGTTATGTTCTGTAATTGGTATTAAAAGCCACACCCTTTAAAAGAAAAATCAAGATAGAACATTTTATAAGTATATTTGAACAACTCAACAAATAATGACACTTTAATTGTACCATCTTCGCCCAGCTGCTCTCTGCTAGCCTGCTTGCACAAGCGCTGTTCATAGGAACACCTGCAAGTTCTGCATGTGAGGCATGCACGTTCCTGCTCTGCTTCAGTCAGGGACTGACCTGTTCCTTTTATATTCAAGTAAATCAAGCTCCTCCCTTCTACTCCCAATCCTTAAGCATTTTGTTTATGCTATCCCATTAAATCTTATTTTGATTATGTGATGCCTCCTTTCAGGAAGAAGGGATCGGACCCTTTCAAAGAGAAGTCAAATGATACAAGGGAGGGGCGCCTGGGTGGCTCATTCGGTTAAGTGTCTGACTGCGGCTCAGGTCATGATCTTAGGGTCCTCTGATCGAGCCCCACAGCAGGCTCCCTGCTCAGTGGAAAGTATGCTTCTCTCTCTCCCTCTGCCCCTCCCCCGACTCGTGTGCATGTGCACGCTCTCTTTCTCTCAAATAAATAAATGAATAAAATATTTTTTAAAAATGATAAAATGAAAGGAATCAGAACATTTTATAATGGGAAAAGTCTTCTGAGACCACTTTATCTAATCCTCTTGTTTTACAATTGAGGAGATTGGGGACCAACAGGGTAAGTCATTTGCCCAAGGTTACACAGAGCAACTGGCAGAGACACCAGAGGCCACTCCCCTTCCCCTACATCATCAGGATGCTTCTATCTTCAGATCATTCATGCAGCATAGCCTGAGTGAATTAGGAGAGGTCTGGAAAGAGGCATGCACCAGCTTTAGTGTGTGCCTTGGACCTTTCAATGTGCTGCCATCCAGAAAGGAGGAGCAGACGTGAGAGGGCAGAAAAAGAGTACAGTTGCACACTCTTGGCATACTGGAAGATTCTAGAAATGGTTTAGACTCAGCATGTTAGGAAAAAACTGAAATCGTCAGACCAAGGGATGAGGGATGATAAGTGATGAGGCACGTATACCCCACCGTTCTCTCTGGAAGCTGCCACTCCCCGTTCTGCTCGGGCTTGCTTCCAGGTCTCTGGTCTGGTCACTCAGCTCAAGATGTTGCAAATGTGTTTGCAGCATTTTCACCTTTGCACCTTTGCTCGAGCCCTCCCTCTATCCTCCCCACCCTCTGTGGCGCAGCTCAGGAAATCCTGGTCTTCATGAGGGCACCCCTGAAATATTCTATTGAATTTGATGCCTCTTTTCCCTGAGCTACTTGGCTCTAGTACCTGGGTTCTGCCATAGGTTATGTTACTGCACTTTTTCTGATCCTCACTAAAATCCTCCACACACTGCCCACCCCTCCCTACCATAGCTATCCCATGTAATCAATTATAAGCTTTTTGAGGATGAATGTGTGTCTTATTAATTTTTATATTATCCATAGCACATGGCACAGACCCAGACCACTGTGGGTACCGAAATTGAATAGAATATTGGCTGTGAATTGTAACAGTAGACCTGATTCTGTTAGTGAAATGTTGTTTGGATGTTAGAGGCTCATTTTCTGACAAACACAGTTTAATCTAGAAAAATCCATCTTCCACTATCATAAATAGCCCCTGGCAGCACAAAGGAATTTTAACACCTTTCAAAGGTGAACATTTCTCACTTCCTTGCTAGTTAACTCTGCTTGTGTATATACTGTGAACACAGTCACAACCACTTGACTCAAGCCCACGGTTTATCCAGCTGGTCTTGTCTCTGGCCTATTGTTAGTGGGGTCCATGGTCTAATGGGAGTCACATCTGAGACAAGTTTGAACAAAAGATTTGAGATGCAGGACAAATGCACAGGGTGATGATGCTACATTTTTGCACTCCGTAATTTAGTAGGTACATGCTAAACTACACACTTGGCCGAGTGGCATGCTGGGCACTCCCTGGCATTGCTGAGTGGAAAGCCCTTGGTGCCAACAAGCTGCTCAGATGCACCCAGTAGGCTGGCTATTTGCCCCAGAAGTGGCTCTAAGAGTCCGTGGCTCTCTCTAATGGGGAATAGTATAGGATAATGGTTAAGAACCAGCTGTATCTCTCTCTGTCAAATAAATAAATAAAATATTTTAAAAAAAAGAATTAAGAGTGTTTTGACAGAACTAGGTTAAGTCCTGGTTCCACCCACTACTAAAGGAGTGATGTAAAATAAGATACTTGATCTCTTTAAGGCTCATTTAAAAAAATATGTGAGGTGGAGTAATAGCCCACTTCACTGTTTTGAGGACTATATGGAATTGTGCATTTCTCCGTGGTGTCGGACACGTAGTCAGTGCTCAGTACCTGCCAGCTCTTGGGAGTTGACTATTCCCATGTGCTTAGTAATAGATGCCCAGCCTCTCTGGCAGCAGTCCTCCATTAATTCTGGCTTTTAAGCAGGAAGTGCTGTTCTCAGAAGACTAAGCTGAACCCACTCTACCCTCGGTGCAGCCCTGAGATTTCCAGAAGAAGGATTTCAAAGGTAGAGAGAATAATGGTACAACTCTGTCAAAAACCTTTCCTCTTGGGGCACCTGGGTGGCTCAGTCAGTTAAGTGTCTGCCTTCGGCTCAGGTCATGATCTTGGGGTCTTGGGATGGAGTCCCTGTCGGACTTCCTGCTCAGTGGGGAGTTTGCTTCTTCCTCTCCCTCTCCCTCTCCCTCTGTGTTCTCCCTCTCTCTCCCTCAAGTAAATAAACAAAATCTTAAAAAAAAAAACAACACAAAACACTGTTTCTCAAGTGTCTAAGGCTGGGAGGGGGCGGCAGATCTACTGTCTCTATATCAGGGGCTCCATGGGTTAGAATGACAGCATAACCTCTATGGCCCTGAAACATACTGTGAGCAGAACCTGGGCTGGGACCTGGCTAAAGGGTTAGCCATTAAAGTCTGTGGAGCAGAGCAAGCTTCAGGAGCCCACGCCAGGGCTACATTTCTGATCTTGGCCACAGTACCATCTCTCCCAATGAACCCATGTAATGCACATTTATTAATTCATTCACTCAACAAAATCTTATTAAGTGCCTGCTTCTGTGCCAACCACTGACCTCATGGAGTTTTCATTCAAGCTGGAGAGACAGGTGTCAATCAGTTTGCCACAGGAATAGCACTATAGCACTGGTTCTCAAACCTTAGTGTGTGGACGCCTGGGTGGCTCAGTCTGTTAAGCGTCTGCCTTCAGCTCAGGTCATGATCACGGGGTCCCGGGATCGAGTCCCATGTCAGCCTCCCTGCTCAGTGGTGAGTCTGTTTCTCCCTTTCCCTCTGCCCCTTCCCCTGCTTGTGCTCTCTCTCTCTCTCTCTGTGTCAAATAAATAAATGAATAAATAAATAAAATCTTAAAAAAAAAACCCTTAGTGTGCATCAGAATCCTCTGAAAGATTTGTTAAAACAGTTTCTGATTCAGGAGGTCTGGAGTGGGGCCCAACATTTGCATTCTTAATGAATTTCCAGGTGATGCTGGTCTAGGAGCCACACTTGGAGAACCACTAATGTATAATAACAAACTGTGATAGGTTCTGTGGGGCAAAAATATAGAGGGTCTGGAGAGTATATCAGAGGGTCCTAACTCAGATCAGAAGAGTCTTAGAAGTCCTCTCTGAAGAAATGGCATTTAAACTGAAATCTGAACAGGCGGGAAAGAGTGGGGGGCGGCGGGGAATAACGAAGGAGCCGTGAGTAGGAAGGGAGCGTGGTGAGTTGGAGAAGGGAGGCCAGTGTGGCGGGACCATGGTGGGTGGGGGGACAGTCGTTCAGACAAAGTCACAGGGACAAGAGTCAGATAGATCATCAGGATCTTGCAGATGAGCAGAAGGGTTGTGGTTTATGTGTTAAGCACGGTGGGAAGCCTTTGTTGAGCAGAAAAGTGACATGTTCCGATTTATAGTTTTAAGATTTAACTTATTGCCACTGTATGAAAGATGGATTGGATAAAAGGAAAAAATGGTAGTAGGAGACTGGTGAGGAGACTGTTATAGAAGTCCAGGCCAAAAAAAAAAAAATGGTGACTTGGACATCGATGGCACCTGTAGGGATTGAGGGAAGTAGGTAAATCTGGGATATTGTTTGGAGGTAATATGGCTAAAATTTGGTGATGGGTTGGATGTGGGAGAGAGGAAAAGAAAACAGTTAAGGATGACTATGGGTAAGTAGGATGAAATTATAGCAGCGGGATGGATCTGATGATCTTCCCGAGAAAGTGATGAAAATTTTGTGTACACATCCACTGACAGTCTTTATTTGATCTTACCTCTCATCTTTCTTCCCCTTTTCCTCTCATCTCTTCGCCATCAAGCCAGGCTTGATGCCATCTGCCATTTCTTTGGGCTAATTAAGCTATTTGCTGTGGCAGTAGACTATCTGAAGATGAGGGCAAGACTCTAGTTAAAGTTTGATCAAAACCTGTGGGCATTGGTTCCCAATCTGACAAACACAATGGGAAAAAGGATTGTCCACATACACAGATGCTGTATCCATTTCAAGCTCTTCTGTAAAACTCTTAAAACATTCATCAGAGAAAGCTTAATATTGTCATCCTTATTTCACTGGGGCAACACTGAACCATGGAGCAAAATACCTTGCTGTCTGCCAGAGAGGGAAGGAAGCCAATTCCAGAGTGGAGGTTTGGAGCTTCCTGGCTCCCAGCTATCTCAGCAGAGCCTCTTGCTCAAGCAAGTAGAAGTAGGTCATGAGCTGCAATTAGGGACAGGAACAGGATGCTTCCAGCTGGAGGTTTGAACACCAGTGAGTCAAAGTGGAGGTTCCCATGGCAATGGTAATACCATCTCTTTTTTTGAGACCAGCAACCTAGCAATATGGGGGTGACTCAACTGCTACTTTGAAAACCTGTTGTATTTCTCCACTTTCATGTCTCAGATTGGAAATATCTGTGATGACTTGGTTCACAGGCATTTGATAGAATTTCAGATGGTTTTCCACATGGTGATGCAGTCTTAGGATAGAAGCCTAGAAGCACCGTCTCATAATATGCCTTCCCCCTTGTCCACTGCACCATCCCCAGGGAATGATAGACTTTAGGGCTCCAATCGTATGAGATTTTTAACTAGCTTAAAAGTCTTTCTTGGGACATTACAACATTTTCCAACTTTTCTGATTTTGAGAAATATCAAGAAGGGAAGGATGAATGGAAAAGATCCTGCTGTTTCCTAAAGATCTCTGAGAACATTTGCTCTGGCTCTTCTGTCTCTTTAGGAGGTTGTGTTCAGAAAAAGATGGCCAGGGCCTCTTCTTCAAGCCCCCTCATCTGGTCAGATTGCATGCCCAGGCCATACAGGCACCCTCAGGCTGTTCTCAGGATGAGTCAAACAAGTCTTGAATCACAGAATATCAGAGCTGGAAAGGGCTTCAGTCAGAAAGGGGTGAGCATGGAACTAGCTGAGACTTTAAGACTTCATTCAGGTGAGGTCTCTCATAGTGCAGGACCGTGGTGTGGTCACTGTGTTCCTGAGACCAGCCATTTGTTTTATAGGTCCGGGTTTCATAGACTGACTCATAATAACCAGGTTTGCCATAAATTGACATATAAATTCAAATGTCTCTATATAAATTTTATAATGGAGGATATCCCATTTCAGAGACCGGATTTCTCAGGTCTCTTATCCAGTGTCAGAGTATTTGGGAGATAGAACTGATAATCAGGAGCTTACTTAGTGATTAAAGCTTTAGAGCAAAGTGAAGTGGATGACCTTGAATGATCTTTCATTTGGGACAGAAACCCCTGCTGAAGTATCCCTGTCCAAAGACACACACTTTTGGGTTATAGCAGAATGTTCACATGCCCCTGAGCTTGCCATTCTCTTCCTAGGACAGCCTTGGGAAAGTAAATACTGATCAGTTTTGCTCTTTTTGGCATAACCCTGTCAATAACATATTACATCTCACTGGGTTTCAACTATCTCAATGCTAAAACCATTTGCAATTATGTCCACTCAAATCACACCCTGGTCACCTTGTCTCCTGATTTATTGATGTTCTTTTTGGATAGCTTGACTGTTAATAGTGTCCCTTTCCAAGGGTACCTGATTTCTATATTTTTACAGGGAGCCCACTAGAGCCTCCTCCAGGACTGTAGAAGGACCAACAGTTCTTCAAATCCAACACTTTAAAACACAAACTCCCCGGGGGTGCCTGGGTGACTCAGTTAAGCAACCGACTCTTGATTTCGGCTCAGGTCATGATCTCAGGGTTGTAAGATAGAGCCCCACATTGGGCTCTTGGCTCAGGGGAGTCTGCTTGAGATTCTCTCTCTCTCTCCTTCTGCTCCTCCCCCCCCCCGCCACTCTCTCTCTCAAATAATAAGTAAATAAATCTTTAAAACACAAATTCCCAATGCCATATCCCTGGCCCACCTTGACTTGGATACTGCCAACATTGCAGAACTTACCACCCTCTGAGGGCTTAGTTTTTTCAACAAAGACCCTAGGCTGAAAAGGGTGAACCAATGAGAAGATATTGCCAATGCTCTGTGTGTCTAGCACCTGGATGAGGTTTATGGATGAGGTTTTTTTCTCAAGGTGCTGCAGAGGATGTAAGAGAAGAGTAAATGACATCAGGAATGGGTAGCTGGCCTGTTTCAAAAGTTCCACAGAGAAGGAGGGTCCAGACCTTCACAGACTTGGCAGTTTGTGTCCTCAGCATCCTTGGAGCTCATTCTATCACTTAGAATGACTCCTATCTATCCAGGACTCTAGATGTTTGCTATTTTGATGGAGAAAGCTGAACCCTGGGGCTCATGAAGGGAATAGCCTGCTACTAGGGCCCCATGAGGCTTGTCCAAGTATCTGAAAAATCCCACCATAGTTTCGGACCCTTATTTAGTTATAGCATTGTCTCCAGAAGGTTCCTTTTATAATGCAAATCATTTTACATGAAGTCAGTAACAGATAATGACATAAGTGGCTGAGCAAAGAACAAGACCCTCCCCTCCCCCCAAAATGGGCCCCAGGTGCAGGAGCACTGATTTAGAGTATGGGGCACTCTTCTACAGGGGAAAATGGAATGTTAGCAGATTGGTTGGCTGCTAACAGTGATGGGACATGGCTCCCAAGGACCCCTATTCCCACCCCCAACCCTCAAAACAAGATTCCACAGTGAGATTCATTGCTATTTTTTGCTGACCCAATTCTGGAACTGGGGAATTTTCCCTCCAAATTTATCTTGAACTCAGTAAACTAGCTTATTGTTCAAATCCCAGCTGTACCACTTAATAGCTTTGTGATCTTATATATGGTACTTAATTTATCTGAGCCTTAGTTCACTCAGCTGTAAAAAAGAGAAAATAATACCCACCCAGAAGGACTGCTTATGGAAGATTAAATGAAATTACATGTAATGTGTGGCATGTGGTAGACATGCAGTAAATGGAAATAATTATTTCTCCTATTTCTTGTCGCAGCTCCCTTTAATGCATCCATAAAGAATTCCTTCTACTCCATTTCCAAGAGTCTTGTCCAAATGTACAATCGTTCACTCCAGGAGCTGAATTGCAATCAAGCCCAATAACAAAAGTGAATTTGAACAAATTAGCATTGGCCTTGGGAAGTCAGACATGTATATTCCTTACTAAAGATAACTTATGAACTTTGAGCTATAAAATTGTGGTAATAAAAGGAGGATCCCATTATTTCCTTCTGTCTTCCTTCTCCCCTTTATTCCCTCTTCCCTTTATCATCAAGACCTTCAAACTGCAGGATATCTTTGAATGGATTTATCTCAATTTTCCCTCCAAAACTGACCAAGGCTGACAAGGACAGTTCCCTGATCTCAGTTGGTGAGCAGAAAAGGGGACTCCTTTGTCCTCCTGGACACTCTAGGTCATGGCTCTTGCTTGGTGGGTGAAGGAGGGGAAAAGAAGGACGACCCTGACAATCATGTTATTCAATGTATTTATTGATAGCATTTACCATCCTCTATAGTTATGCCCCTTGGAATGGGAGCTCCATGTGGGACTGTGTGTATCTCATATACTTTTATGTGTTCGGTGTTTGCACAGTGCCTGGTGCAGAGCAGGGATTTGATAAATGTACAGCAAACGAAGGCATGCATGTGTATGATTGTGGCCTGGTGGGGCAGGGTCACAAAGCAAATCTGGAAAATTGCTGAGCTTAGGAGCCTCCAACTACATTCTGCCAATTCCAGCAAGGGGACCTCCTATTTTTTTCCCTAAAGATTTATTTATTTATTTATTTATTTGAGAGAAAGAGAGAGAGAGCGTGCGCGGCAGGGGGTGTGGGGGTTGCTGAGGGAAGAGGGAGAGAAAGAGTCCCAAGCAGACTCCATGCTGAATGCAGAGCCTGACTTGGGGCTCAATCCCACGACCCTGAGATCACAGACCTGAGCTGAAATCGAGAATCAGATGCTTAACCGACTGAGCCACCCAGGTGCCCCGGGGGCCTCCTATTTTGGACTGAGACAGCATCTTCTCGCAAGTTCAGCGTTGGGATAGTTTCTGTGTTTTCTTTCCTGGAAGTGTAAGCCTCTCGGTTCTCCCCACCCCACCTCACCCCACCCCAGGCTCCAAGTCTGCAGGGCCAAGATACATTTTCCAGCAGGAAATCGGTATTGGCTGCATTTACGTTTGCAACTTTGGAAATCTCATGTCCTCTTCACACCACCCAGATAGGAAGTTTCTCCCCCGGCTTTTACATTCTGGGCCCAGGCCACCCACTGCTGCAGTGGATTTTAGGTATATTATTTTCTGCTCCTCTGAGTGCCAACAGCATACTCAGCACTAGACACAAACATGCAACAACACAGTTCTCGCCTGCCCCAGAGGCTTGCTGGGTAAGTTAAACAGACAATAAAATGCAGACTTCAAAAATGTCAGAGGAGAAGGCATGTAAAATTCTCAGCGGGGGCTGGAAAGAGAATGCTTTTAAAATCTTTTCATTTCTTTCTCTTCCCTTGTCTTCGGCTTCAGAGCCATCCTGTCCCTTCTTCTCAGTCTATGACCGTTTAAGGATGACTGGTCCTTTTGTGAGCAGGCAGAGAGTTTGAGCTGTTGGCCCTGAGTGTGGACAGTGGCTCTCAGGCTCCTCCGGGGCTGCCTGAAAGAGCAGAGGCACCTAAACTGGGCAGCGAGCATTTCCAAGCCTGCTTTCAAGTCTACCATGCAGAATGGTGTTCTAAGTTGATGATTCTGGATTACAAACTGGCAGAGCTCTGTCCTTTGGGGGAAGCATACTCCACATGCCAGGTTTCACTTGAGCTATTTCTGAATACCAGAAACCAGAGCCCAGGACAGTGCAGATCAGGAAGCAGCTGGGCCGGGGCCATGGGTCAGGGTCCACCTGGTAGGGGTTTCATGGGTGACATTCTCACTGCTTGCCTTGCTCTTTGCAACAGATGTCCCCAGGGCAGCATGAGTCCTCCCCGGCGTTCACACTGGTGTTCTTTTCTCCTGGCAAGGACCTAACCTGCGTCATCAGCTCTCCTAAGCAGACAGGAGGTGAAACTGTAATGACTTCCAAGGATTCACTTCCTGGTCTTCTGTGGAGGCTGTCTTTTCGAGGAAAAGTTGTGCTTGTTGGCGGACGAAAGGATCAGGACTCAGATAGGAAATTTAATAGGTCTGGCATCAAGATCTCATCAAAACCCACGGCCTCCGAAAGCATAATAGCTTCCTTGTGCCTGGAATGTGTGGCAGGAACAAGCGAAGGAGAACAGTTTTGGGTTTTGTTTTGTTAAAGCAAAAGGACCCTGCTGAGATGCCCGTTATCATGCATGTACCATGAAAGACCCTTTGTTCCAGCAAATCTCCAAACATGGTCCGGGCTGCAAGGCTGGTCTGGTGCATTAGGCAAAACACAGACATTTTCTCTCTCATTCTCCTTTCATCTCCCTCTTTTATTTTGTTTCCGGGACATTCACATCAGTACACAGGTCTTAACAGCAAAGAACATAAGTGGTCTTCGTAACTAATATTTTTTTGCCCTTGGTGCTGCTCCTTGTCCACAGGGGAGCTCCCTGGATGGACATTTATAGTGAGAGGGGTAGAAATGATTTAACAGCACTCACTCACTCAGCTTTGCCAGAATAAATTACTTCCATTCTCCCTGCTGCCTATGCATGCACTTACATACTCGTGCATGCGTGCACACACACACACACACACACAGATTAAGACCAAACCAACCATGTTCCTTATTATTTCAATGGACTGAAAAACCTGTAAAAGATGTCTTTGCTGGGTTGCCACCGTTTTTACTAACCATCAGGCTGGATGGAAAAGGAGAGAATGTATCACCCATGTTGGGAAAGTAAGGAGGGCATTTTATATTCAGGTCCTATCTTTTAAAGAGAGACAGGTGAGTGCCTCTTTTCAAAACGGGGCAGCAGGTGGGGAGGAGAGCTATAGCAGGAATTCTCTTGGGAACGATTTTCAATGTACATGTTCTCATTCATTCCTCCCACCCTGAGTTGCTGTTGAACCTATAGCCACGTTTCTGAGAGTGTGTGCCATCTCTCTGAGTGCTGGCATAAAAATAAAAATGTTGAGGTCAACTGATCTAAAGGAACAGGATGGTTTGGGGCCCACCTAACAGGTGGAGAATAGCAGCACTGAAGAACAAATAGTTTACATTCAAAGATCTGCGGTGGAATGGGAACCCCTGCTAGATGCTGCACAGTTGTATTGATCTTCAAAGAACAGTGCTGTTGCAGTCATTCATATGGTCAAAAATATTTTTGAAAATTCCGATGTCCTAGCACCATGCTAAGTGCCTCAAAGACACAAAGCTGTAATTAATAACAGCATTTTCAGAATGTATTTTCCTATGGATTAGGAAATTTTCCATATAATAATTTATTTAATTTAATCCTCTCAACAGTTCCATGAGATAGGTATTATTTCATTTTATAGGTTATGAACCAGGAGTTTGTGCTCTACAGCAAGGACAGAACACTCACAGAAGAAAGTGATAAAATGCCAGAGGAGAAGCTACAAAGGATGTGCTATAGTAGTTTGTAAGAAGGAAAGGTCAGTTCCAACCAGGAAGATCAAGGAAAGCTTCATGGAGGAGGTAGCATCTGAGTGGACTAAAGGAATTCCATCTTCTGCTGTGCTGGAGTTCTTCAGTGACAGGGGGGCCAGATGAAAGTGCCGTTGGTTTAGTTTTACTAATGGCAGGTAGTGGTCATATTGTATGGAAAATCTATTTCATTTCCATTAGGATTGGTATGGAGGTCAAGAGAGAATCACCTCTTACTTCTGAGATCTATTTTTTTATTTAAGCAAGTGAGGGGAGGGGCAGAGGGAGAGAATCTCAAGCAGGCTCCCCACTGAGCGTGGAGCCCACGCAGGGAAACGGGTTTGATCTCAGGACCCATGAGATCATGACCTGAGCCAAAATCACGAGTCAGATGCTTAACTGACTGAGCCACCCAGGTATACCTCTGAGATCTATTTTGATGTCAGGGTCACAGAAGTTGGCTCTCATGAGACCATGAATTGCTCACAATTTGGGCTGCTGAGTAAGGTGAGTTAATGAGGATTAGGTTCTCAGCTGACATTCATTTTCTACCTACCGTAACGCAGTGGTCCTTAATCCAGGGCAGTTTGTTCACCCAGGGAAACTTGGACTTTTTCCCTTGTGGGTAGAGGCCAGAGATGCTACTAAAAATCTGTTAAAAAAGCAAAATTCAACTGACTAATTTAAAGATCCAATTGGCTTTATTAAACAATTCATGAATCGGGCAACATCCCATCTAATGGACAGTTGTATAAAATGGAAGGGTATTATAGGCAGAAACGGGGGCAGGACAAGGAGGTTATTAGCAAAAGAAAAGAAAGGATTGTAACATGCAAGGTCAAGGGGAGGAGCAGGGGGTCTTATCATGCAGATGACCTCACTAGTGCTGATGAGGAAATTCTAGACTGATTGGTTTAAGATTCCACTCCTGAGAGAGGCTGGAAGTGCGGTTGAGTTAGGGATTAAGTCTTAGTGAAGTTTAGCAAAGATGACTCCCTTTTGGGCCTGTGGTTTCTTTTTAACATATCTTACAATGCACAGGCCAGCCCCCACAATGAAGAATTATCTGGTCCAACGTATCAACAGTGCTGTGGCCGAGAAAGCTTACGTTAATGCACTTATTATTCATAAAGCACCTACTAAGTGCCACCTCTAAGCACAGAGCTGAGGATATGAAGATGAAAGGCAAATTTATGCTCTCAAATTTCTGACAGTGTTGTGAGGAGACAGACATGTTCAATGATACAGAAATAAGATGCATGTTATCATGGGAGTACATATGAAGACCAGCACGAATAATGGAAAAGAAACCCAGCATGGTGGTTGAAAAGCATTTTCTTTGTTTTTTTGTTTTGTTTTGTTTTGTTTTTCTCTAAGATTTTATTTATTTATTTGTCAGAGAGAGAGAGAGGGAGAGCGCACAAGCAGGGGGAGTGGCAGGCAGAGGGAGAAGCAGGCTCCCCGCTGAGCAAGGAGCCCGATGCGGGACTCGATTCCAGAACCCTGGGATCATGACCTGAGCCAAAGGCAGATGCTTAACGTATTGAGCCACCCAGGCATCCTGAAAAGCAGTCTCTTTGGAGTTGGTCAGCGTTGGATTTGAGTCCTAGTGATGGAAAGATGTTAGGGTTGGCCAATGGCCAAGAAAGAATCCTTGAGGTGCCCTCGGTGCAAAAAGGTGGTTTTAGTAAAGCACAGGAATAGGACCCATGGGCAGAAAGAGCTGCAAGGGCATCATGAGGAGTGGCCCATTATATACTTTCAAGTTGGGAGGGGGTTAGGGATGCATAAGTCGCTAAGGAATTTTGGAAGCAAGGTTTCCAGGACCTTGAGGGGGCTAGCTACTGTTAGGAGAAGGTCATTTATTACTGGCTAATAAAACCTGAGTCGTGAGACCCTTCAGATATATATCGGTGGGCCATATGCTTGGGGGATGATTCCCAACATGTATCTTGGGGGGTTTAGAGATAAAGGAAGTTTCCAAAGGAATTTATATATGTTAAAGTAGACTTACAGGATCCTGGGGGTCAGGCTTAGATTGCCTTTTGCCCTTAGCAAAGTATCGCCATGGAGGCAGCTGAGTCCCTAGAGGAATGTCCCTCTGCCTGTTTCAAGGACTTGTCAGTGGGCTCTAGGTAGTAAGGACATTTAAGTTTTCTTTTGCCTTTGTTTCCACATCACTAGTTCTATTCTTACTGCATCACCTGGGGCAAATTACCGAACCCCCATAAATCTCGATTTCCTCACCTATGATACAGATAATTATGCTGACCTTATTGTTTGTGTGAGGATGAAATGAACTTCGCACAGTGCTGACACATAATGATTGATCAAGAAATGGCAACTAACGCTAATGATGAAGACAGTGCTGTTGCTGATAATGATGATGTTTGCCCGCCTGAAGATTTGGGAAAGCTTTGCAGAGTAGCATTTCATCTGAGGCTTGAAGAATGAGTAGAAGTTTTCTAGGTAAGCAACAAGAGGCATTTTGGACACAGAGAAAACATCATGGGCAAAGATTCTGGGAGAGATTATATCATGACTTGTTTGAAGAACTACAAATAGCTCAGTACTGCTCAAGTTAACAGAAAGTAGGGGTGTTGGCTGGGACTGGGGTTAGAAGCTAGCAGGATAAGAGGCTGGACAAGTAGGTGAGGCCCCATCATGAAGTACCTTTTTTTCAATGCCAAAGAGCTCAGCTTTTGCACTATAAATTGGGAGGAGCCACTGGAATATTTAAAATGGGAGAGTGACAAGGTCAGACTTAGGAGTTAGGAAAAATAAATCACTCTTTCTGAAGTCCGTAGGGTAGATTAGAAGGGACCAATAGACATATAAGGAGACTTTTGCAAAAACCCAGGAGGGAGATACAATAGAACTAATGCTTTATCTCAAAGCATAGTTCCATTCACTCTGGTAACTTTTATTGAGCATTTACTAAGTTCTTGGTGATTGGAATACCACGATGAAAAAGACAAAATCCCGATAACACAGAGACTGCCTTCTAGTGGAATAGACCTAGAATAAACAAGAAAACAAGTGAAGGGCGCCTGGGGCGGGGCGTAGTCGGTTGAGCATCTGACTCTTGATTTCAGCTCAGGTCATGATCTCAGGGTCATGGGATTGAGCCCCGCTTTGGGCTGTGCGCTCAGTAGGGAGTCTGCTTAAAGATTCTCTCCCTCTGCCCCTCCCCTACTTGTGAACTCTCTCTCTCTCTCTCTCAAATAAATAAATAAATCTTAAAAAGAAAGAAAGAAAGAAAGAAATATCTTAAAGATGTGCCCTTCAGAGATTTACACACCAATAAAGATGTGCACTATGTGTCAGGGTGGTTTCAATCTTCCTCCAGCCTTTTTCATAAAGGATTATCTGAAGCTGTCTTCAGGGGCTGCAAGTGCAAGCCTAAGAAGGATGGAGCCACAAAGGTGAGATTTTCTGGCAGTGTGGATGGTTTCTCAACCAGAGACACTGCTTTGCAGGTTTGGACACAGCAGGGGTGGTGGGCAGGGGCCCTAGGCGACGGAAGGGGCAGCAGAGAGGAGAGGAAGGAAGAGAAAACAATCCTGGAGATGCAACTGGTCTGTAAGAAGCTCCCCCCACCAAAATTCAGAGATGGGATTCTACCCCATGTAATGTCTTTGGGGCAAACCATCCAAAAGGAATGGAGCTTGGTTTCCATCAATTAATTTGGTAATTGTGTGTCCAGACAAAAAGCACTTTAACAAAATTGAGGGAATGTAAGTATATTGATATATTTTCCAGTGGGCTTCTGAGATGACTTTTTTCCTCTGAGTACTCTTAATGGAAATCAATCTTAAATGCATGAGTCTGGAAAGTAATCTGAATTGAAGGGAACAGTTTGTCATATTTAACAACAATCAACGTTTATCGGATGCCTACCACGTATGGTCATTTGTCCCAAAGCACTTCACTTATCCCATTTGAAAATATTATGTTTGCCATTTCAGAACCGGGGCAACTGAGTGGTAGGTACATAATAGAGACCCTGAGTTCCTGGAATCTTGAAGTGAACCACAGTGAAATGCCTTCTTCTGACTCACAGCATTCAGTCCTACCAACTTGGGCAGTCTGGTGTACCAGAGGGGAAAGGGCTGAGGGTTTGGAGTTAACAGAGCTGGGATCGAGTTCTAGCTCAGCTGTCCATTAACTGCATGACCTTGGGGAAGTCACTTAGCCTGACAGAACCTATTTTCCCAGCAGTAAAATGAGGACAGGTATTGCCTTTGCCCACAGTTCGTCATCAGCATCTAATGAAATAACACATGTGGGGCCTTTGTGAACGACAGCCTACTCCAGGTGAAGGATATTATCCCAATAACCATGACCTGCCCTCAGTAAAAATCCAGGTGGTTAGGTAGGGCTTCTGGGTGACGATCATTTGGCTGCTCTGCCATTAGGCCACTTGCTGGATGCTGTAATTAAACCAACCACATGGCAGATCATCCTTGGGTTGTGCTTCTCCAGCCCAGGTTGGCAGGCCGGGAAGGACAAACACCTCCCAGCATCCAGGCAGGTATCGTCACACCTAAGTCAAGGAGATATTTGGAAAAAGTTCCCAGTCTGGCTGTCCATGAGAAGCAGCTAAGCAGAGGACAGTGTCAGGATCCAAATGACCCATCGGTACCAGCCAGCTGTGTGTGTTTGAGGATGTGCCTTCTGGGGGAGCCAGAGTGAGAGGCTGGGTTTGCTCTTCAGCACTTTGGCCCCCTGCAGGGAGGCAGCATCTGGGAAGGGAGAAGCCAGGGAGTCTGATCTTCTGGCCCGAGGTCCCTTGCAAGGCTGGTTGGCAGTGGACCTTAAGGAAGGTCATGGGACCAGGCTCTGTGCTCATTGTAACCATTCTAATCAGCCCAACTGGCTCTTTTGATGGTCAAGGGGACCATTCCTCTTTCACGTGTTTGGGTTTTCAGGATGCTGATCCTTAATAACAGTAATGGCCCCACCTCCCTATGTGTTCCAGGCATTAATGAATGTTTCCAACCCTCCTTTCTTCCCCCCATCCCAGCACACATGTCCCTGTCAGAGCCTCACTGGGCCACCCAGAAGGCAGAGATAAAGGTGCTGTCTCAAAAGCAATGTCACTTTCCTGGTCCACAGCGTACCTCTCTGGTTGCCAGGACAGTTACCAAAAATGCATTGTGTGACAACTGAGATAATCCACGCCAAATGCTTAGAACACTGCACACAGGCAGTGTTTAGTTAATATTAGTCATCATTATTACCTTTCTCACAATACGTTATGAAGAAGTATTGTTAGTAACTCAACTTTAAGCAGGAGGAAACTGGAGCTCAGAGAAGATGGATCTCTTCCCAGGCAGCTTCATTCAGCTTGTGAATGATGTCCTCAGGACTCGAACTCAGGATTCCTCTGACTTGTGCTTCCTCCCACCCTGACTCTGTCCCAAAATGCTGAAAGGGACTAAAGCAGTGTTGTCCAAGCACTTACTCTGGGCATCAATCCCTGAGGACTTAAAACTGTGATCTCAGGGACTGGAGCTGCTGTGTCTACCCTAATGGGACGTGTGTCCCCAGGGGAGCCCTTGTGGAGGGACTGGGGTGGGGGAGAGGGGCTCCTGGCAGGACCCTGTGCACTCAGCCAACAGTGAAATAGAGGCGCTTGGCTCTGATCCCCTGAGACATTTCCATCTCTCTTCCCAGCCCTGCCCGCCCTGCCTGCCCTGCCCCACTTCACCCCAATTGTTAGCCTGAGACTGATAGGCCGTCTCCAAAAAAGGTTGCCTGGCCAAATTCCCCCATGAGGGGCAGTTGTAGTTGCTTCTTACCATAACCCAAGGCCACATTGTTCATAGAACTGTCATGGTCAGCTGCCCTCCTCCACAGCCCCCTGAAGCCACGTGCTGCTTCCTAAGTCATCAGTGAGTAAGAGAGTGCCCCATGAGGGCAGCTGAGTAGAGGCAGTTTTTCAGATGGATGGAGTGCACTCAGGAGACCCGGGTTCTACATTTAGCTTTTCCATTTACCAACCTGGCAATAGTAATAACAAACACTAAGACAGCATTGACAAAATGGCCTTTCAAACCCTGTTTCATTTAATTCTTGTAAGACCGCGTGAATGATCAGGACAGATTCTCTGATTTCCATTTTACAGAAGAGAACCTGAGGTGTGGTTAAGAGCCTGATGGAGATTGGGCCTCTCATAGGTGAAAATCAGGACACAAACCTAAGATCTTAGTAGCAGTCCCAATGGTATGTCCACATTGTCACTTCTCTCCTTTCTCCCCATACCCCATACAGACACACACACAATGAACTTCCGAGTTTCACGTGTGAAGTTCAAGTTTGCAATAAACGAGCTCTGAGGTCCCTTCTAGCTCAAACAGAATCGAATGTCTTTCAGCTTTCTGATGCGCCCTTGTTCCGTTTATGATACTTGTACCAAGGTTGTGATCTTTCAGACCTGTTCCCACTTGTCTAGCTGTATCCTGTAACACTGCCATTCTTATAGCTCAGGGAATATACTTTCTTCAGGGAGGGGACCTATTTGCAACCAATAATAAGAGAATTACTAGTTTATTCCTTAGACTACAGTAGCAAATAAAGAAACCCCCCTGGAAGGGTGTGCGCACTCGAGCAGCCCGGTACTTGGGCATTAAACCTCTGAGGGCAGCTCAGCCTCTCTCCATAAAGAAGCCTGGCCTGCAACATCTTCTAGCATCATCTATGAGGCATTTAGACCTCTGGAAAATGGCAGTAATAGTGCAAATGGATCGAGAGTATTGATGGCTGAAGGTATCTAAGTGATTAAGAATTTAAAAATGGAGCAGGAAATGATTGTTGCCAACAGAGAGAAGCTTCAGCTGAATCCTTGGTCCATTACTCTTGAAGGAATAATTAAAATAGCCCACAAACTGATAGTGATTCTCCATTATAGATGCTACTCAAATATATGGTCTTTTTTGCTGCAGAGAGGAGGTGGTTAAGATTATTGTTAGTAAGGAAACCTAAATTCAGGACTTAGTTTTTAACAAATTACTTAACCTTTTTATGTCTCAGGGTTTTATTTATAAAAATCTATGTTATAATAATAACACTAAATAACATGTCAAATAGGGATGTGAGGATTTTAAAGTAAAAAAAAATTATTAGTATTTTTTTCCTTATTTCTTTCCCACCATTATCTCATTTTCTCTGTCATTGTGGAAATGCTTTCTTCCCCATTCTTTTCAGTTTTGAAAACAGGTAAAATCTATACAGAGCGGCAAGCTCCAATCTTAAATGTACAATTCAGTGAATTTCGATAAATAAATACGCCCGCGTAACCAACTCCCCAGTGAAGATATAGACCATTTCCTCCAACCGAGAAAGTGTCCTCATGCCCCCATCCATGCAGCCCTTACCCCTCCCAGACAGCTAATTTTTCTGATTTTTGTCATCGTCGATTAGTTTTGCATTCTTGAACTTCACATAAATGGAATTACACTGTATACGTTGCTTTGCCTTTGGCTTTCTTTGCTCAACATAATGTTACTGAGATTTATCTGTGCTCTTGAGAGTAACAAAGTTTATCCTTTTTAAACTGCAGAGTAGTATTCCATTGTAAGAGTCTACCACAATTTGTTTATCCCATCTGTTGACGAACGTGTGGGCTGTTTCTGGTTTGGGGCTATTGTGAACACAGCTGCTATAAGCCGTCTTGTAGAAGTATTTTTGTGGACATACGCTTTCATTTCTCTTTGGTAAGTTTTTAGGAGTAAAATTGCTGAGTCATATGGTAACTGTTTAACTTTGTAGAGAACTACCTCATAGTTTCTCAAAATGGCTGCTATTTTACAAGCCCACCAGTTCCAGTTCTTCCACACCCCCACCAACATTTGGCTTCGTCAGTCTTTTTAACTGTAGGTCTTCAAACTGGTATAAAGTGGTGGAAAATATAACCAATGAGATAAACTGGGTGAAAGAATACATGGGACCCCTTTCTACTGTCTTTGCAACTTCCTGTGAATCTAGCAGTATTTTCAAAACAAAAAGGTTTAAAAATACGTTGTTTTTTCAAAAAACAGGTGTGAAGTGGTATTTCCTTATAGTTTTATTTTGCATTTCTTGGATTCCTAATGATGTTGAATACTTCTTCATGTGGCTTTCGGTCCCTCATCTGTCTTCTTTTGTGAAGTGTACATTCAAGTTTTCATACATTTTCCTTTAACTTGGTTGTTTGTCTTCTTGTTATTGAGTGGTAGGAGTTGTTTACATATTCTAGATATAAGTCCTCAGTTACATATGTTGCAAATATTTTCTGCAGTTGGTTGCTTGCCTATTTATTTTCTTTAAAGTATGTTTTGGGGGTCTGGGTGGCTCAGTGGGTTGAGCCTCTGACTTCCCTCTGGTCATGATCCCAGAGTCCTGGGATCTAGCCCCACATTGGGCTCCTACTCAGCAGGGAGTCTTCTTCTCCCTCTGCCCCTCTCCCCACCCCCACCCTCCTCTGGTGCTCTCTCTCTCTCAGAGAAATAAAATCTTAAAAAAAAATAAAGTATCTTTTGATAAGCACAACTTTTAAATTTTGTTGGAGGTTAATTTATCACTTTTTCTTTTATAGTTAATACTTTTTCTTTTTCTTTTTTTTTAAGATTTTATTTATTTATTTGACAGAGAGAGACACAGCGAGAGAGGGAACACAAGCAGGGGGAGTGGGAGAGGGAGAAGCAGGCTTCCTGCAGAGCGGGGAGCCCAATGCGGGGCTGAATCCCAGGACCCTGGGATCATGACCTGAGTTGAAGGCAGACGCTTAGCGACTGAGCCACCCAGGTGCCCCAGTTAATACTTTTTCTGTCCTTAGAAAGCTTTGCCTATATTCCAAGGTCACAAATTCCTTATCTTCTATTTCTTCTAGAGGCTTTATGGTTTTAGCTTTTATATTTAGATAAATGTGCTATGCTTCTTTCAAACTAATATTTGTGAATGTTGTGGATAGGAGTTGAAGTTCTGGCAGGGTTTTCCCATACATTTATCTAGTTGTTTCAGCACCAGTTGTTGAAAAGACTTCTTTCCCCATTGATCTGCTTTTATTGCAAATCAATTGACCATATGTGTTTGGGTCTCAGGAAAACCTTTTAGTCAGATTGGATCTCCTGGATTGATCTTCTACCTTATTTTTCTCTCTTATTGTTCTTTGTCTTCATGGTTTACTTTATGTGATTTCTTCAACCTAATCTTCCAACTTTTCTTAGAATTTTAATTTTTGGTTGTAGTGTTTTCAGTTGGCAAGAGTCTCTTTGTGTTCTCATATTTGCTATCTCAACTCCTTCATTTCTGTGTTCAAATGTTACTTTCTCAGTGAGGTCTTCTCTGGTCATTGTGTTTAAATTTATGTAATCTCCCTGCTAGCTCTGCCTAACTCCCTTCCCTGCTGTATTTTTTCTCTCCAAAGAATTTACCATCAGCTGGCATACTACAGTTTACCTATTTTTGTTTGTTATCTATCTCTCTCCACTAGAATGAAAGCTCCCTGAGGGCAGGGTTGTTTAAATGTGTTCTATATTAGTGCTACTGCTGTTTCTAGAACCTAGACTAGTGCTGTGCACAGTTAGGCACAGGAAAAATCTACCAAATGAACTAACGGTTGGGTCTGTTATAGCATTTTCTTCTTATTTCATGGATGCAAAATCTTATATCTCTCTGAGGATATTATAATATCTTTGAAATTTTTTTTTCTATTTTCTGCATTTCCTCTGTTTCTCTGAGTTTCCTCTCCCGACCCCCATTGTTAATTTTCATTTTCCTCCTTTATGTTGGATGTTTTCTTCAAGTGACTGGTGATCCTTGACTGTTCATTCACAAACTGGGCCTTGCTGAATCAGAGATGGAGCTTGTTGACTAGTGGGTTTATGGACATGTAAGGGTGGCTCCACCAATATCCATCCATGTTTTCTCTTGAGCCACTCAGTTTCCCCAAAGAAGAGCCCTCGATCTTCTGCTTGAAGAACATCAACTAGCCTGCTAGTGTTTTGGGAGCCTCATGGGAAAGGAAGCTGTGGATCTCACTGTTTAGCATGGAGACTTTGATTTAATCCCCTTGTTTTCCAGCAAGCACTTCCCCTCTGCCCTTCACTTCGGCTTGTTTCTCGGAGTCTAGAACCTCTTAGGGTTATTTGCTCCAGAGGAAAATATTCCCATTTCCTGCCAGGATCAGAGAAGGGCAACAAACACACTACATGGAGGAGGTCAGAGAATGTGGGGGTCTAATGGCCCTTTTTACCAATTTTTACCTATTCTGTGTTCAGCTCCATACTTTGTAAGGTAATGGTGCCTCAAATCCCCACTCTTAGATTCAGTCATGCAAATTAGCTTTGGGCATTTATGTTTGACTTTCTCCACTCTGCTCTGTCAATTACTATTCATGCATCTGTTTTTCACCTTCCAAAGATAATGTGGATATCTTTTGTCTGGTGTTACCTCCCATCCCATTTTCTTTGTCTTTAACATTTTACTTTTTTATTCCTTTACTTTCATTTTAATGGGTTGTGTTTTTGTTTTTATTTTGTTTTGTTTTTGACAGAGTGTGAGTGGGGTAGGGCAGAGGGAGAGAGAAAAAGAGAGAATCTTAAGCAGGCTTCATGCCCAGTGCAGAGCCTGATGCAGGGCTCAATCCCATGACCCTGAGATCATGACCTGAGCCGAAATCAAGAGTCAGGATGCTCAACTGACTGAGCCACCCAGGTGCTCCCCTCTTAGTGGGGTTTTAAGAGAGTAGAAATAGATGCATATGTTCAGTCTACCGTGTGCAACAGAAGTCTGCTGTAAGGACTAAATGAAAAGTGAAGGGGACAGTGACTCATAATGTTGACAGTTACCATGTTTAATCCAGTCCCCCAGCTTGATTCTGAATCGAGTCCAGTAGGCTTAGATTTGATCATGGCCTGCTCTAGTAACACCACAGTGCTGATCCTGATTAAAAACCCAACAAACAGAAGTTCACTGTACTGATTTAGGGAGGCATTAAAGTCTGTTGCCAGGGAATAAGGTTGGTATTAGAGGAAATCACATAAATTCAGGGAGCAATTTCTGACTAGGCTTAACTTCTTTCCAGAAGCAGGTTTCGTAGAGTTCAGGGGCTTAGCTGTGGAAGTCTCTGCCTCCTACATCCTTATAAACCTGTTCATCTCTTAAGAAGATCCTGTGCACAGAGGACAGGCAGGCTTCTTATAGTCACAGATTATTTATCCAACAAACATTGGTAAGTGTCTATAATGTGCCAGGCACTGGCTAGGCTGGGGATTAAAAAATAAGTTAAATAAAATGTTTGGTGATCTTTCACAGAAGCCCAGTAAAATGAGGATAACCAGATAGTAGCGTGAATTAAATGAGGGAGCATCTGTAAAGTGCTTGGTAAGTTATATTAACTATTGATAACTATTATTAATCAATATGGTAAGGAGTTGGGAGACCTGGTTTGAATCATGCTTTTGTGATAACCTAATCCCAACCTGTGCTCTAGTTCCTGAATTCTCTCCACTTAGGACAATATCATGTGACCTCTTCCTGACCCATTGACTAGAGCAAACAGGAAGTGGGCCCAGAGCCTCTCCACTGGAGCCTCCCAAACACCAGTGCTCAGTCTCCATGGCTGTTTGAGTGGGACCTAAGGTTCTAGTGTTCTTGTGCTCACCTCAGCGGCCCACCCCGGGGCCTATGATAAGAGCAGGCACAAATAGGCTCTTGGGTGTGTTGTGGGGCCCTAAGGCCTGAGAGCTGCTGCCTATGGTGGCAAAGTTGGAGCTGAAGAGAATGGCTTGCTCCAACTGGGGCTCAGCAAATCTCGACACAAGCTTGTGTCTGTGCATCGGGGAATAGAGACAAATACCTTCCCCTTGAGGAGGCTGCGTAGAAGGCCACAGAAGGTCTCCCCTGACATTTGTTAGCCAGATTGCCCAGGTGACCATTGGGGGTCGGGTAGGCGGAGACACCTAAGCTGCTTGTCCTTCCAGCACACCTCCAAGAGAGGCTCTGGGCCCTGCACATCCCCAGGACAGTATTGTGTGAAGGCTAACCCCAGTCTGCGTGGCACAGTCACGTAATATATTGCCCTGAGTGTGGTGGGAAGAAACTTTTGATAAGCTCATCTGCTGGAGGGGATCCTTCCCAGCATCCTCTTCATTCAGTGAGGAAAAGCCATCATGCACGTTTCTCAAAGCCTCTGGACTCGCATTTATCATTTCCTCCTTCCAGCTTTCACACCTCTGGGAACAGTTAAACTGTACCAGTGGATCCCTGAGATAGCTGGAGAGAACCAATTCACAGCCAGAAATGACAGAATTAATGGCAGGAGAGGGAAGCACGAGCTGTAGATGCTCTGTGAAGAAAGCCAAGAGGAGTGCCATGTTTCAGGCTTACCCAGAAATGGTTTGGGTCATGGGGAAGTCAAATCGCTTAATGAGTATACTTGTTTCCTATTCCTGCTATAAGAAATTGCCACAAACTGATCGTTTTAAACAATATAAAGGTATTAGCTTACAACTCTAGAGGTCAGAGGTTGAAAATCAGTCAGGCGGGCTGCTTTCCCTTCTGGAGTCTCTAGGGAAGAATCTGTTTTCCTGTCCATTCCATCTTCGAGAAACTGCCACATCCCTTGGCTCATGGCGTCCTGTTACTTTGACCTCTGCTTTCCTCATCACATCTCCTTTCCCGACTCTGACCCTCTTGCCTCCCTCTTGTAAGGATCCTTATGTTACCTTAGGTCTACCCAAATTATCCAGGATAATTTCCCCATCTCAAGATCCTTAACTTAATGACACCTGCAAAGTCCTTTTGGCCATGTGAGGTGACATATTCACAGGTTCTGGCAATTAGGATGTAGACATCTTTGGGGGACCATTATACTGCCTACCATGGTAGAGATGACCTTCTCAACCCACTCCCAATTTGACCATTCTTTTGGCCAAAGGGCCTATCTTTGGGTCTATCTGGAGATGTTCAGTAACACCTCTGAGTGATGGGGTATCCAGGATTCACTTTTACCAGCTCCGAATATCCGCTGGAGGGTTCTCTGGGCATTCGGCTCCTCCTAGGTTTTGTTCTTCCCTCCAAAAGAATTTCGAGCAGCTGGGTGGAGTCCTTTTCTGTGGGGTTTTTAGTGGGGGCCAGAGGCGTCCCAGCTCTGTGCCAGCATTGCCTGGTGACACGGACATCACAGCCTTGCCCAGCCATAAGACCAAGGGCCACCTCCCTGGATCGTGATCTCATTTGCCATTACCCTGTGGCTCCCGATAGGCTGATGGCCGTCACTGTTGCAAACAAAGTGAGGGGAAATGTGCAGAGGTTTTAAAGGCCATGAAGCCAGCAGGGAAGGTGGGAGGGCAGGGTGCCCAGACCTGTGTGAAGCTGGGAGAATTCCAGGGTGAGTTTGGATCCCCAGAGAAAGGGTTACATCCAAGGAAGTCATGGAATTTCTTTCTGGTCCAGCATAGCTTAAAAGTGACTCTGGGGTGGCCCTCCTGGGCTTAGCTAGCATGTCTTTCAGGCAGGCTCAAAGGCAGGCAAGTGTCTTTTCTACTTTTTTGAATTTCTTTCCCCATCTGGTGCAGGGCTGGCTGGTGACAGGATCTGATTGCACTTCACTTCCATCCTACGTGCTCATGCGGATCCCAAAGCTCATTTCAAGTCTTTTCTCCATTGTTGTTGCCCTCAGTTTCCCCTCTCTTTGGTCCTGGCCTGCATGACTAGCGCTTTAATTTATTCAGGCTTTGGTGCCTTTTACACTGAGCATTCTCAGTGATTAATACCATATCCTGCCTCTTACCATTTAACTCTGCTATACCTCCTGGGTTATGGTGTCCCCCCAAAGACAGTCAGATAAGATAAAGTTGTCTGGAGGAAAAAAGAGAAATCCCTTGCTGGTGAGATCAGATAATATAGAAAGGAGTAGGGTTAACTTTGTGAATCTGGGCCCTGCATTCAAATTCTAGAAAAGGCCCACTGGCCCTTTGTTTGCAGTCCCATAATGTTCTCTAACAGAAAGCTGAACTCCTGGCTGGGAGGCCTGTGCAATGTTTTGGCAGAGTTCTCCTCAGAGAACACGGGTTCCATTTGGAGTTTGTAAAAGAGGTGCAGAGTGGGGCCTGCTACTGGCAAGAGAGCCGCCTGGGTGAGTGGGAGGCAGACTGTGTCCCCCCCGCCCCGGGGAGGGGAGCCCTGAGCTGTCAGCAGTGTGCATCTGGCCCTGAAGAGGCTGAGGCAGGAGTGCCCGACAGAGAGAGCGGGAAGCCCTCCAGAAAGAGAGGGAGCTCAAAAAGAAAGCCTGGTGGCTTTTCATGATGGGGAGAAGGTGTTCACATTCTAGTCTCCCCGATTCCCTTGGCCCACCCCTGGGCCAAACCTGCCTCTGCTTCCTTCACGGGTATCTGCTCTCCTTTCATCTGGTCTGGGCAGCAGGATCTCCTACCAGCAGCTCCCCCTCCAGCTCCCTCTCCTCCTCCCCTTCATCCTTCCACATGGCCCTCCTGCTCCCCTCTTCCCCAGCTGCGAGCTGCAAACACGCTCTGGCAACCCTCCACCCAGCCCCCTGCCCCGGTGGCCCGGCATGTTTTATGACAACAGCTGGGGTCCGCATCTGCCCTCTTTCCTTCCTGAGCGCTCAGCACACCGCTGCCCCCCACTCTGCCCCCGCCAACCCTGCCCCAATTCACTTCTGTTCTGTCACTGGAATTGCCATGAGGGGTTCAGGGTGGAGGGGACCCCAGCTGAGTCTCAGGCTGCGTCTCTGCCTGAAAATCAGGCATGGACCTCTAACAAACCTGGGGAAGTGAGGGGGGGAGAGGGTAGGGGAAAAAGAAAGAGGGGAGAGAGAGAGCATCTTAGAAAGGGAAGGAAACAGAGGAGGTTCCACATTTCTGAGAGGTTGAATGAAGATCTGAAGGAGATGTTGGAATTCTTTAGACAGAGCTCAGAGAGCTCTGAGCCCTGCATATTTTACTCTAGACCTCTGTTCTGGTTTGGATTTATCCTTAAAAATGCAGGTTGGTCAAAAAACTCCAAACCCCACATGTTTGGAGGTTAATAAGAAATGCCTCACTTGGGGGCGCCTGGGTGGTTCAGTTAAGCATCTGCCTCTGGCTCAGGTCATGATCTTGGGGTCCTGGGATCGAGCCCCATGTCGGGCTCCCTGCTCAGTGAGGAGTCTGCTTCTCCCTCTCTCTCTGTGATCTCTCTTGCTCTCACTCTCTCTCAGATAAATAAGTAAAAATCTAAAAAAAAAAAAAAAAAAGAAAGAAATGCCTCATTTGTTTAGGAGTGCCTTTTGTGACCCAGCTCTCTATTTCCAGAGCGGGCGGCAGGCTGACGCAGACTTCAGGAAGCACCCACAGCCTCCTCCAGCAGGAGCCTCTGAAACCCTCTCCTCCCCCCAGGTCCTGCTTTCAGAGGTGGAGGGACTTGGCCCGTCAGCCTGCGGTCCCACTGCCACCAGCAGTGTTCTCAAGGGCACCACTAGCTACAGTGCTGTCAGAAAGAATATGGAGCCTTCCTGAGGAGGGAGGTAGTAGGCGAGGTGATGGGCTATATGTTGAGGTAGCCCAAGCCACAAGCCAGCATCCTTCCTACCCCCCTTCCTGTGGGTCTCCACCTGGCTGCTTTTGTAACCCAGCCCCTGGTGGTGAGGGACTCTGTCCACCTGATGTCCCAGGATGGCTCGACCCCCAGACGCCTCATCAGACTTTGGATCTCCAGAGGCTGCTGGGTTGTATTTAACAAACACACATATAGCGCGAACTGCATGTGCCAAGCACTATTCAATGTGTTTTATTCACATTAATTATAATAATGCTGAAACAAACCTATGTGACTGATACTGTTTTTAGCTCCCATTTTACAGACAAAATGGCTGAGGCATAAAGGGGTTAAGTAGCTGGCCAGAGCCAGTGCAGCTCAGGAGGGGTGGAGCTGGGATTTGAACCTGGGCACTCTGGAAGCAGATCCATGCTCTTAATCACCGGTTCTGCTGCACTCACGCTGGCTCCCTTTGTCTCCCTGCTCCATGCCCAGCCTCCGTGCTTTGGGTGGGAAGAGGAGTTGGATAGAGTGAGTAGAAGACAGCCTGGAGGTCAGTAAACCTGGTTCTAGTCTGGGTCTGTCACTATCTGGCCAGGGGTCCCTGTGCACATGGCTTGAATGCTCTGCACCCCAGTTCCATATCTTTAGCTAGCTGACTTCTATACCACTGTACCCCTGAAGGCTTGCAAGGCCCCCGAAGAGCACTCAGCTCTGCTTGGGCCAAGCCATCCCTGCAGCTGCCTGGAACTCACCTTGGGGATCCCCAGAGGAAGATGGAGGGAGGGAGGGAGGCAAACACACTTGGCAGAAAGGTAGTGGGGGGGGCAGCCTCCTTTGGAAAGATGGACAGCTTAATGAGGCTCTGACAATGTCCCTCTGTGAGGGGGACAGTAAGGGTTTGGATAATGATCTTAACAGGGAGATCCTCTTATGATTATGAACCCCATGATGATGACCATGGTTATGGTCCTCATGGCAGGGTTAGTAGGAAACTGCCAAGGGCTATGCCCCACCAGCCAAAGGCTAACTCAAGTAGCTCTCCCACGAAGGCAGTAACAGATAGATTTCAGCTACTCCTTAATGACTTGGAGACGTGTACACTTTAATTGCATTTAAATGGACCATTTTACCTAATTAAGAGTCAGAATCAGAGAGTTAAAAATTGAAGTGTCCTATTTCCTCAATGCTGAGATGCATGCTTTTCATGTTGAACATTTCTAAAATTGGAATGTCATACAAACTTATTTTTAATGTAGTGTTTCTCCCCCAAGACAAACACACACACACACATACACACACACGAATTATTGAATGCTTGTGGTCCATGTTAAAATTAAAGAAATTTAATAGCATTATTGTTGCTTTAGTCTATGTTGGTGGTGGGGACAGAAATCACTTCAGCAAGAAGAGGGACTTTATTATAACAATCATGAACCCCTGTGGGCAAGAAGGGGCCTCAGGGAGGCTAGAAACTCAAATTTGGAACACTGTAGGGATTCCTTGAAGTATAGTCCTCTCTCATCTTTGCCTCTTCTGTGTACCTGATTCATCATTCACTCATTCTGCTGACTTAAGACCTCTATACCTCAAAATTCACAGCATAAGATGGCCAACCACAGCCTCACAGAAGGACCAAATCCTTCCATCTCCATGTTTTTCTGTCTCTCTCTCCTCCGGTCCTAATACCAGGGGGAAAATTCTTCTTTGTCCTTCTAGTCCAATCAGCTGTGAGTGGAGTGGAGAACAGGGCCACATTTTTCAAGATGGCTGCCAGCTTCTTGTCTCTGTGGGTTCTCAGGTCGGTATAGGGAGACACTGTAAATTGGACAGACATTCCTTAAGTTCTCCCCACAGGAGGCAGAAGTTTACTACTGTGGAACATCATTCCAGTGGCACTATGTGTTGGAGCTGGGAAGGACTGTAGGCCAGGCACTGGGAGACAAGGCACTTAGACTAGAATCAGAAGGACTGCAGGCTCTGATGGCAAATCTGGTGGGCAGATCAGCAATGGCCATGCTGGCTCACTCGGGACTACCCAGGGCTTTGCACAGGTCTCCACCACCCTCAGGAAGGACTGGAGGACAAAGGGACCATTGCCCAAGAACATCTGAGGAGTGGCAGGGAGGCAGAGATGGTGAATCACAGAAAAGAACTCTTCTGTTTTTTTTTTTTTTTAAGATTTTATTTATTCATTTGACAGAGAGAGAGACAGCGAGAGAGGGAACACAAGCAGGGAGAGTGGAAGAGGGAGAAGCAGACTTCCTGCTCAGCAGGGAGCCCGATGTGGGACTTGATCCTGGGACTCCAGGATCATGACCTGAGCCAAAGGCAGACACGTAACGACTGAGCCACCCAGGCACCCCAGAGAAGAACTCTTCTAGAAAGGCTCATTGACCTTTAGATTAGCACCACAGAGGTAACAAGGGGGACTGCATGTAAATATGGCCCATTTGGCTTGCTGGATTGTTGATTCTTATGCCAACACATCTCCATAATTTGCTGTGTGAACGGAGATAAACTATCTCACCAATTTCTGTTTCTACTTTCCTATTAAAGAAAAAAAAAAAAAAAACAACCATGAGCACTGCTGGGAAGTGGGAATGGTGGCAGCCATCCCAACCCTTTTACTCCTGTGTGGTATGACTGGAGACTGATTCCATTCATCTCCTTATCCTGGTTCTCACCCAGTCTTCTTCCATCCACCTGGTTATCCAAGCCCTTCCCTAACCCCCAGAGCCAAACCCTCAGCTACCCTGGTAATTCTTCCTCCAACGTGTATCTTGAGTCTAACCTCTTTCCACTTCCCTTGTCAACTCTTAACCTCTTCTGTGGCAGTAGTGCCCCTCTAGCTTCTCAATCCATTCTCCTTACAGCCCAGAGTGCTTTCCTAAAACCTAAGTGAGACCATGTCACTTTCTCAAATCCCCTCAGTGACATACACCCAACATGGTCTGTTGCCTGTGGAACCCCTCAGTGATGCTAGACTTTTCATGTTCTGGAACACACCTATCTTAGAGTCTTTGCTCATGCTGTTGCCTCCACTTGGAAGGCTAAACCTCTAAATCTCTGCCCCTGGATCCTCCTCCTCATTCATACCTCAAATGAAAATTATTTTTTCCAACCTATCTTCCCTGACAACCATTATCTAAGTAACTCTCTTCCCCTATTCCACATGTTCCTGATTACTTCATTCTGTTCATTACCCAATTATTTCATTCTGCTCATGTTTCTCAATTTGCATTTATGTGTTTATGTGTATACTTCAAAATAAATACCAGTCTTCTCTGTCTCCCTCCTTCAGGTTGTAAGCTCCAAGGGGACAGGGATATATCCCTTTGGCCCACCTCTGACCATTAGCACCCAGGCAGGGTACCCAAGATATAGCAGGTGCTCAATAAATATTTATTTACTTCTTTTGTGAGCACCTATGATGTGTGAAGAATTGTACTATGTGATGGGCCAATAGTGATGAAATAAAACAGACTGCCCACATAGAGTTGATGGTCGTAACACATGATTAACTACTATTTGAGTATGGGGGCGGGGGAGGTGATGGTTCTTTTAATATCCAAACCACACTGCAATTGCATTAAGAAACCCAAAATAATACCAACAGACTGATCTGGCTTGCTCCATTGGGGAAATAATAGAAGGTGAAAGGTTTTATTTAAAGTAGCTCCAGCCCTGGTGTAATACTTTGGGCCTATTTAGACATATTCTTTAGAGGTTTCTGATGCATTTTCCCCAAACCATCGAGCATTAAATTAGCTTAAAGAAAGCCATAAAGGTTGCCCTGAGTCTCTTAAAGAACATGACACTTTTCATTTTTCCATTTTATTCATGCAGATAAATGTATGAATCTCTACAGAGTATTTATGGATTTTAATCCTTTTACAAGGTGACTGTGTTTGCATTCAGTTGAAAGAGAGGGAATAAAATCCTTTTACCTACACCAAGGAAGAAATTAAATATGGAATGGAGCTGGCTGAGGTAGGGAAAGAGCACTGGCTAGGGTTTGGGAAGCTCAGCTGCTGGGGTCAGTCCTACCACGAAGTTAACTGGTGAGTCAGATCATCTCACGGGGCCTCAAGTTTCTCACTTGGAGAGTCAAGGGACTGGACTTACTTAGGTGTCCTGATCTACTGGGGGCAAGAGATCAGGATGGATGGATGATGGTGAAATGGCAGACCCTGGGCGAGCGGTCCCTAATCATCTGCTCTATACCCAGAGAGAGGACTTGGTGTGACTTCTGGCTCCTGGGTAACCCCAAGGATTTCTCTGTTGGACCACAGTCATTGAACCCACATTTACTCTGCCCACATTGAACCACACTGACACTCTACTGGGTGGGTTCTGGGGGGGTCCAGAGATTCAGTCATTCAATAAATATTTATCTGCCCACTACTCACACTACCAGGAACTAGGTACATAATGGTGATGGTAGGAAAGTCTAAGTTCCTACCTTCAGGGAGGTTAAGCCTGGGGGAGACAGGTAGCAAGCCAAAGAGAAAGAAAAAAGTACAGTGAAGTGTTAGGAGGATGGAAGCGAGGGGCAGAGATGGAGAATGATGCAGAAAAGCACTTAGAAAGGGGTCAGAGAAGACTTTCCAGAGAAGGTGGCATTCGTTTGAAGGATCTAAAAGGAGGAAGGGAGAGCTTGTTCAAAGGCAGGAAAAGGCTTATAGTATGGAGGAACTCAAGGAAAGCCAGGGAAGCTGGCCTTCAGTGGTCCAGGAAGAGGCTTGAAATAAGGGTAGTGAAGAAGGCAGAAGTCAGACCACAGGGCCTTCTGGGTCAAAGTAAGCAGTTTGGATTTGGATTTTGAGTTAAGGCAAATAGTATGATTGGATTTACGTGTCACCGGTGTGAGAATCCCCACTTTGAACAGTACTGTGTACAGACATTTAATTTTGTGTATTTCCCTATGATGAAACTCAGTTAATGAGAGTCCATTTGCCCTTGTCAGGGCAGATGACACAGTAAGTTCTGGTACTCTTTTTTAATACCCTCTCAGCAATTTCAGAATTCCTCCCTCCCTTTTCCTTCACCCTTTCTCCCTGGATTTGCTCAAAATTCCAAGGGGCATATGTATCTTTCTGATGTTGAAGGAAGGGCACCTGACCCATGCTCGTCCTCTGCTGGCATCTGCTGTTTTAATGTAGCTTGGCATTTGTTCTCTTGCCCTGGGCAACATGAATTAACTTCTCTAGGGGTCTCCCCTTCCAAGTTCTGCCTTCATCTCTGCCCTTACTGCTCTGCCTCCTCTCAAGTCCCCAGTTTGGTCACCCACCCTGAAGCTTCTGACTTTGGGACCCCTTGCACATTTTATGATGATCCCCCAACAAGCCCCCAAGCTAACCTTTGTCCCACTTTGGCACCTAGGCATTGATCCAATCTCCCCACCCTACAGGAAGCAAAGATAATGGGGCGGGGCAGGGGGAAGATGTCAGGAAGGTAGTATCTCAGTCCCTTTCTCTGCCTAAATCTGCTCATTTACTGTGCATCCCTTGCTGGTGCTGAAATTTTTGTTCAGAGTTGCAGAGGGTTAGTGGGGTCAAGTTCTTTCCATTCTCAGATTCTCAAACTTTTCCAATTTGGACTCCATGCCACAGTCATGAGGGAGTGGGGCAGCAGTGAGCCAGGTTCCAGCCTCAGTTGAAATGCTCTCCCTTTTCTGGGGCGCCTGGGTGGTTCAGTCGTTAAGCGTCTCCCTTCGGCTCAGGTCGTGATCTCAGGGTCCTGGGATTGAGCCCTGCATCAGGCTCCCTGCTCAGTGGGAAGCCTGCTTTTCCCTCTCCCACTCCCCCTGCTTGTGTTCCCTCTCTCACTGTGTCTCTCTGTCAAATAAATAAATAAAATCTTTAAAAAAAAAAAAAAGAAAGAAATGCTCTTCCTTTCCAATCTCATTCTCCTCTAAGCTCCACTCCCTGGTCATCTAGAGCAGTGTCACTTGGGAGGATGGTGGTGGCAGTGAAGTTGGAAAGAAGCTGGTGGGGTTTAGAGGCTGTTGATGGATCAGATGGGGGTGGGGAGGTTATGGGAGAGGAAGAAACCAAGGATACCTCCCTGGATGCTGGCTTTAGCAACTAGGCCCTGGGTAGAGAGCAGGGCAGGGAGGGAGTAAGCAAGTGGGGAGTGGATTTGGGGATGGATATCAAGAATCTAGTTTTGTATGTTTCAAGTTTGAGATATTCGTGAGAGACATACTAGCAAGAGATGTCAAGCAGATCATTTGATTTCTGAGATTAAAGCTCAGGGGAGAGGTCTGCAAGGTGATGGAAATTTGGGAGTGGTCAGCAGACAGATGGTATTTAAAATCATGGGAATGGACCTTAAGTAGTCTCAAGTGTTCAGGTGGGGCTTAGGGCTTTGCTGTGTGGTCCTGAAAATTTCACCTCGTGATTTGAGTAAGAAGAGCTTAGGCTCCAGATGGCTGTCCCAGAGGCCCTGGGGACCCAGGTGGTGAGTCAGTGATCCCGACAGCTGCAGCTACCCCCTGTGCAGGCTCTCTTAGTCTGGTGATATGTGGGAGCTCCCAGCTGGGGACAGAGGTTGGGACAGGCCCAGCTTGTGAGAAGTCAGGGTGGGAGGAGGGAGAGGTCTGGCCATCTGGATGGGGTGGCTGGAGCAGGATATTTCCAGTCAAGAAGGAGCTGTCCTTGCCCTAAGTGGCTGCGATTACTCCTGGAACCTCCAGGCAGGTGCAGCACAGCACAGGGAAGAAGGAGGATTCAAGGCCCACTGTGCTCAGGTCTAAGGAGAGCCTGGGACCATACACCTGAACATGTTCTCTCCCTCAAGGGTCTCACGGGCAGATGATACTATAATCTCTCACATTTGTACCCCTTCTGAACCCATAAACCCACATAATATAGTCTCAGAGGGTGTCATATTCTGGAAAGTCAGCTTAGCATTCACTCGAAATTTAAAAATTATTCCATCTTTACTGTCAAGGATGTTAAAGGCACTCAAATGCATAGTCCCGGTAATGTTAATTAAAATCTTATCTCTTTTTCTATTCATGTGATTTATACACCACAGAGACTCAGGCACCACCACTGACAAACCCGGCTCTCCCTCCCTCATAAATAAACTCTCTTCTATGCCAGCCTCTCTGGATGCCTCCCTCCCTGCCCTGCTCTCTCCCTTAGCCCTTTATTATGGATGTGTCTGGCCTCTCTCCTAGGAGGAAAGCATGCATCCTTTTTGAAAGTGGGGAAGGAGTTTTAGGGGAGGAGGTTGAAATGACAGGACTCTCTCTGGTGGGAAGGAGGAATGGACATTTTTGTTTCATTGCACACTTACGGGTCGACTGACACTTCCATGCTCTCCTTCCAACTTCCCAACAACCTTGCAGGGTAGTTGGTCTCATTAATCTGACTTTATAGAGAAGGAAACGAAAACTCACCCAGAGCCATGGAGCTTTAAAAAGGCAGGGAGAGAACAGGAACTTCTTGCCAGCATGAAGGGGGCTGAGATGGGGGTGTGCCAACGAGAGAAATGGAGGGAGATGGTTTCTCTCTCCCCGCTCCTCTCCTTTCTCCCCCCTCCTCACCAATCTCCCCTAATTCTCTTTTGGCAGTGAGGACAGAGCAGTTCCACTCCTTGGTCAGGAAATTAGTTGAGAAACAAGAAAATGGGGCCTGTCTGGCTCCGATCTGTTTCTTTTTCTGTAATACAATGAAGATGTTAGGTGACTTTGGATCAAATTCCATGAGTGTTGGTGTAACCCACACAAAGCATGGCTGCCTGGTGACCCAGTCCCAAAATGGTGATGTACTCAGAAACAATCTTTGGATAGCCAAAAAGTCATTCACAAAGAAATTCTAATCTCTGCTCAAACCTCTCAAAGAACACCAAAAGGGTGTTCTGCTCAAAATAGAGCAACACTTAAAAAAAAAACAACTCTCTCCCCATGTACATTTTGAATACAACTACCTCAAGTACTGTCATCTCCCTCCACACTCCCCCAAACGGCCCCCGAGCCCAGAAGGTTCGCATCCTTCTTCTCTTCTCATCTCACTCAGGATCTGTTTATTTCTCTTCCACCGACAACTCAGAGTTACTTTCCAGAGGAAATCAATCCACCCAGTGGTTTTTCTCAACTACCCCAATTCGGCACTGAAGACTGTGCTACCCCAGAGCTCCCTCCAGAGGCAGAGAAGGGGAGAGGGGAGAGGACAGAGATGCATCAACCAGTTTCCTCTCACCCTGGGATGAGTCCAGGAAAACAGGAATCCTTGTGTTCCTGGCCCTCAGCGCGGTGCCTCGGCACTTAGTAGGTACTCAGCATTGGTGAGACGGAAGTAAGCAGGGCAGATTTGTTTAGGAGAGTCAACTAAAGCCCAGAGCCACCAACCAGCGTCCAGTGGAGTCAACACCGGGGAAGTCTGACTTCTACTTCAGTGACGTTTCCACCGCGGCAGTCCTGGGGGGTCTCCCGCGGGGTGCGCACACACGTGTGTCCCCCGTGCCGGGGCTTCTGAGTCCACACCTCGTGTGATTCCTGACTCTGCCACCTTTAAACTGGGCTTAAACATACCACCCCCGATAGAGCCGGTGTGATGATGAAAAGTAACAACAAAAAGGCGATGCGGACGCGCATGCCCTCTGCCCCCGCAGCGGATTGCGGAAGTCCGGCCGGGCGGAAGCGGAAGTCAGCTGCTCGGGGCTTGTTGGTCTCGGGTCCATGGGCCTCAGTAGGTGGAGCCCGTGGCCTCCGGCTCTTGCCGAGGCGGCAAGGACTTCGGACTTTCCCGGGGTGGTGCGACGTTCTGGTGCCCTCTCCTGCCGGCCCCTCCCGGCCCGGTCAGGCGGAGCCAGCCCCACAAGTTCCTCCCCCACCATCCCCTTCGGGGGATTTCCTTTCTCAGGGAGGACAAGATGACCCCGCTCTGGTTTCGGAATTCCAAGACGGAACGGGAATGAACCCTCCCGAGCTGACCTAGCTTCCAAAGACCGAGCTCACTCACTTCCTCCTTTCCTGTGGGCATCCCCTCCGCATCGTCGCGCCCCCCCCCCCCCCCAGCCAAGCCGGGAGCCGCCTCCAAAGGCAGGCCCTGTTTCTTCATCTGGCCTGGGCTTGTCTCCAACAGACTAGGCGACGGCTCGTAAACAGGCCCGAGAGCTCCAGGACCGAGGCCCAGAAGAGGCCCGGTGAAGCCCAAGGGAGAGGAGCTGGGGCCCCAGGCTCTGCGGCTGGGGCCGACTTGGTGGGGGCGCGGTGAGGCAGAGACCCGGCTGGGCCAGGCGCCGGTGCCCGGGGTGAGAGGCCCCCTTCCCCGCCTCCGGCAGTGGGATTCCGAGCTTCCCTCTGTCAGTAAAAGACTTAGGAACTGTGAAGTCTGTAGCAGTGTCCAGTACATAAAAATGGCTCAGAGTGTTGACCATATCACAACTGCTGACGCTACTGGATTTGTCTATTTAAGCATCTCTCCCTCACACTGGGGGACTCATCCCAATCTGCGGTGCTTCCTACAGGACCCAGCTCACAGCTGCTGCGAACTAAAAAAAATTTTTTACTTTGGACCCGAGGCAAAACTTTTTGAAAAGCTCCTGTCATTAACCTGGCTAGGGACCTGTCTCTTGACTAGTGACAAAAGCCCTGCAGTTACTGGCCTTGGGCTGGGGGGGATCATGAATCCCTGTCCAGAACTATAGGTTAGCTTCGACAGTCTCTGGGCCCTCACCCCTCTGTCAGTAAAGTGATGGGGAAACGGAGTCAACTCTAAAGGGTTTTTCTGCTTGCAGAGACTGAATGGGTGACTTGACTGCATAGAGGACCAGGGCTCAGGCCCAGGGTGGGGCAGGGGGTGTGGGGAGGGGGCCTGAGATATAGCTGGGTAAAGCTGGGCCTCCCCTCTGGGATGGAAGGGCTGACCTGCCTGGTCACACTGCCCTGAGGCTGCCACTTTTAGAGGTCTTCCTGAGGGCTCCAATCTAGAGGGATCTACCCTACCTCGACAGAGACTGCTGAAATGATCATTTTATTTATTTATTTATTTATTTATTTACCCTGCCTATCCAAAGGGGGAGGGTGCGGGATTTTTTTTTTTTTTTAAGATGTATGTATTTCAGAGAGAAAGAGAGTGTGTGTGTGCACGAGCAGGAGGGAGAAGCAGGGAGCTCCACTCGGGCTGGATCCCATGACCCTCAGATCATAACCTGAGCTGAAACCAAGAGTCGGACGCTGAACTGACCGAGCCCCCCAGGCACCCCTGAAATGATCATTTTAGAGTGGCTCCTTTGGGGAGGGGCAGGCTGAGGGTTAAAATGTATGTTATTAGACCTGGACTAGGTAACATTTATTAAACATACACAGGCCTATGGGGCGCCTGGGTGGCTCAGTCGTTAAGCGTCTGCCTTCAGCTCAGGTCATGATCCCAGGGTGCTGGGATCAAGCCCCGCATCGGGCTCCCTGCTCAGCAGGGAGCCTGCTTCTCCTTCTCTCTCTGTCTACCACTCTGCCTACTTGTGCCCTCTCTCTGTCAAATAAATAAATAAAATCTTTAAAAAAAAAAAAAAAAATACACAGGCCTAGTGATTAGTGGTGTCAGGATACTAAGTAACATCTGGCGGAGGGCAGGAGGGGAGCCCTGAGGTCTGGAACATGGAGCATGCCAGGGCTGCTGAATGAGAGCTCCAAAATGCAGAGAAGGGGCCGAGCAGGAGGACTCGGCGCTGCTGGCAAAGACCTCAGTTTCCACAAGTGGGAAGAAGGGAAATCAGAGAAGGGCCTATTTCCAACATATTTTGCCTAGTATGCAATATTCCTGTGAGTATCGGTCTGCTTTCAATCACTCCCTCATTCAGTGTTCTGTTGAGTATCAGTAATATTTAAGATGCTTGCTAAGGGCTGGGGGTGGAGGGGGGAAGGCAGCAAGCTGCGTGAGACACAGCCCTCCCTCCAGAACACTCCTGGACAGCCCACCAGGAGCCCATGCCTGGGTCAGCTCAGAGGCCTGGGACACCCGGTGGGCTGTCTGGCCCTGGATCTGGGGCCAGGGCTCCTGCCACCTAGAAGAAAATCTGGGATTGTTGTTTGGCTTGGCACATGATCTGAGACGCAGAGAAGACAGGTCAGAAAGAATGTGTGGAGGACGAATCCTCTCCCTTTTTAAGCTAGAGAGCCTGCAGGGGAGAGAACTGGCCCCTCCCCCCTTCACTCCCCATCCCACCAAGTGGCCACTGATGGCAGGGAGGAGTCAGGGAGACAGCCCCCCACCCACCCCCCGCCCAGGTGACATAGACACAGAGCCCTACCACCCGCTCCTTCCTCATTGTTCACATGGCTCTCTGACCTGTGTAAAAAACAAACTGAGGGTTCTAGAGGGGAGGGGGGGGAGGATGGGTTAGCCTGGTGATGGGTATTAAAGAGGGCACGTTCTGCATGGAGCACTGGGTGTTATGCGCAAACAATGAATCATGGAACACTACATCTAAAACTAATGATGTAATGTATGGTGATTAACATAACAATAAAAAATAAATAAATTCCAGATCCTAGGAGAGAAGTTTCTGGGAATGCAAGCACATGGGTTTGGGGAGTGGATCTGGGCCTATGAGGTCCCCACCATTTCTTTCATTTTTTTTTTTAAACTTTTTAAATTTATTTTTTAGAGAAAGAGAGTGGGGGAAGGGCAGAGGGAGAGAGAGACTTAAGCAGACTCCGCACTGAGCGCGGATCTCACAAACCTGAGATCATGACCTGAGCTGAAACCAAGAGTCAGACACTTAACCCACCCCGGCGCCCCTTCCCCATTTCTGAAGAAAGCTGCCTCACTGCCTCAAGCACCCCAATCTATAGATGCTGTCAGGATAGGCACAGACTGAGCCCAAGAAGAGAAACACAGGCTGATCCCTCCCACAGGGTGGTGGTTTACTTCAATAGTCATTAAGGAGAAAAAAACATCTTCGAATCAAAAATGAAAGACTGGTTACTCTGAATTTGGTGGTTTGCTCAGTCTGTGGGGTACTCTAATATTTCAAAAGGAGTTTGGACATGATGTCTTTAATTTGGGTTGAATTAAACCTGCACCCCCACACATACAACACACATTCTGTGTGGACTGTACCCCCTAAAGGAGTGTTGGACTGGTCACTACACATGTTACTGAACATGCATGATATGCATTTGTGTTCACCAAGGTGCAACTGCTGTGCCTTTGGGAGACTTGGGACTTATTCTTTGTTTTGTTAAAACAGTTGAGATATAAATGAACCCTTTTAAAAGTAAGTACGGGGTAGGGAGTGTGCCTGGGTGGCTTAGTTGGTTAAGCACCTGACTCGATCTCAGGGTTGTGAGTTCAAGCCCAATGTTGGGCTCCACGCCTAGCACGGAGCCCACTTAAATAAACAAACAAACAAATAAAATGAAAGCAAGTACAGAAGTATTTTATTTCGATCGGTATATCTGCCCCACGTGATTTCAGAATCGCCATCATAGTACGGTGGATAGTCCCATTGAATATGCTCCTCTTCTTCTTCTTTTTAAAATAATCATTACCACCTTTTTGTTGAGGTAAACCAGTCTTCTAGATAACAAGAGAAAAAATAATTGGTTGGCATATTCAGATGAAGTGTTAATGTAAATTTTTTTGACCTAATTATTATTTTATCTCTTGAAGTCCATATGAGGTAATGTTAGGAAACTAAATTCATAACACTTTTTTTTCTAACAAGTTACTATATTTGTATGCGAAAAATTCACCTTCAGGCTGGTAATTCTAGTTTTCAAGGAACCTGCACTTTTACACATACATGTGCTGTAATTCAGCACGAGTGCTCATTGTGTATTACCTACTGTCTAAGTGATAGGAGGGGCCCGGTACTGGAGATGCAAAGAAGAGTAAAGCACAGTCCTTTGCCAGGTGTCACCAAGCTGGGGAAGGGCATTCGAGGAAGAAGGAACACATGGGTAAAGGTGCCAGGGGGTGCGTGTGCAAGAATCCATGTCGCTGGAGGGGAAGGGCAGGCTTGAGGCTGTGGGGGGGGCACAGGAGAGAGCCTCAGGGTTCAGATTTAAAGGGGTCTGCTTGGGAGTTTGGGCCTTATCCTAAAGGCGAGGAGCTGTGGAAGGTTTGAACGCATGGTAGAGGGTGAGTAGGTGCCCCTGGAGACAAGCAGAAGATTCCACATGGGACACACTGAAGGCTGCTTGACTTTCAGCTGCAACTGCTCTTGCCAGAGGCTGCCTCATACACGTGAGGCCTAAGGCTGTGGCTCAGCAAGAGCCACCCTGTTTCCAGTAGCTACACACCTGGCAGGTCCCTGGAGAGAAAACCCACCTACAGCTGGGGCCAAACCACACTTTCTGCTTCCAGGCGCTTCTTCCAGCCTTTGTCTTTGGAGCTGCCCATTGATGGTAGTTAGTGATTAGTTGATATGTGCTGTTGTCATTGGATTTTTTTCTTGGGGCGCCTCCGTGGCTCAATCGGTTAAGCATCTGACTCTTGGTTTTGGCTCAGGTCACGCTCTCAGGGTAGTGAGATCGAGCTCCAAGTTGGGCTCGGTGCTCAGCGGAGAGTCTGCTTGAGATTCTCTCTCTCCCTCCCCCTCTACCCCTCCCCGCGCTTGCTTGCTCTCGCTCTCTCAAAATAAAAAAACAAAATCTTTAAAAATAAATATATAAATAAATAAAAGATATTTCTCAAAAAGAAATGCTTGAAAGTGGAAATAGCTAAACATCTTGTGAAAACACCAGCAACATAGTAAGTATATTTTAAACATTAGTTTTCTTTTTTTCTTCCTAACCGAATACCCAGTTATCCATGCCCAGGGAAAGAAAGTACAGCTGGTTGACCCAAAAGCTCAGAAGCCAGGTAGCTCCCTGTGTTCAGTGGTCAATACTCAAATCACCGCCCTGTTGCTTAGGAAGAGATGTGATCTTACGCACACTAGGTTCTTTGTGGTTGTCCTACTTTATTCATGTATTTATTTATCTATTTATTTAGCCTTTATTTATTTATTTGTCAGAGAGTGAGAGAGAGCACAGGGAAAAGCAGACTCCTGGCTGAGCAGGGAGCCCGATGTGGCGTTCAATCCCAGGACCCCGGGATCATGACCTGAGCCGAAGGTAGACGTTTAACCAATTGAGCCACCCAGGCGTCCCGTGGTTGTCCTACTTTAAAGCACAGGTATTTTAGTAATCTTACAAGAAATGGAGTTTTGTTTTTTTCTATTCTGTAGTATGCTTATAAATCTCTAAATCTGTCATGGTTTCATTGAACAGAAGACTGATGTGGGTGGGTGGGGAGGGGACCTGGCAGGGAGAGAAAGCATTTAGGGAGATTGCACGTTTGATACCAGCTCTGCCAATGAAAACTGGAGGACTGGACTTCATCGCAAAGGGCACTGGCTGGAGAAGTACTGGAGAATAATAATCCTATATAATCACAAGGAAATGAGAAGTGAAAAGAAAAGGAGACAGTAGAGAACATGAGGACTCTTACTGAGTATTGCTTCACACATGTGTGAAACCTGTCCCTGCATAGACTTACTTGGTGACTTGGTTCATTTGGTCGTTCCCAGAGACCTAGGAAAGAGAGATGAGCATTTTCCCCATTTTACAGATGGAGAAATTGAGACTTAAGAAGGTGTCCAAAGTCACACTACTGGCAAGTAGTGAGGCCAGGATTTGAACCCAGATATACCAGGAGATCCTTGGAAAATCCTATTCTGCTGGTACAGACTTTTAAACCATTTGCCAGTCACTCAGCTATTCTTCAATTGGAAAAGGACGAGCTTCATAAACTGTCACTAATATGCCCTTTTGTTAGGAAATACACACTGAAATATTTAGGAGCCGAAAGGCCGCTTACTATCCAATAGTTTAAAAAGTAATAATAATATGAATATACGGAAAGCAAAATGATAAAGCAAATGTGGTAAGATATTAACAGGTAGGGAGTTGGGGTGAATGGTATGGTATATGGGAGTTGGGGTGAATGGTATGGTATATGGGAGTTGGGGTGAATGGTATGGTATATGGGAGTTGGGGTGAATGGTATGGTATATGGGAGTTCAGCAACTTGTTTCTAAATCTGAAATTATGTAAAAATAAAAATATTTTTTAAAAGAACATGAACCTGTGACTAATGTGCTTAGAAAAAGTGATTCTCTGCCTTTTCCTATGTCAGAGTATGCTGCCAAATTTCTAAATCTGTTTGATTAAATTGGGTAGAACTCCAGGATGTGGTGTGTGTGTGTGTGTGTGTGTGTGTGTGTGTGTGTGTGTGTAGGGGGCCAGAAGTGTGAATGTCTTGCACAACTATCTTACTCTGTTTGGAGCAGCTGCTCACTTCTCAGGTTCTGCATGAGAAAAGTAGTAACTATATCTCATGGCTCTTATCATCAGGTTATAAAACAGACCCTCCTGTCCCCTGACCTGAGAAGCAGGAGGCAGATCCTTCCAGGGAGCTTGGCCAGAAACAAGCCTCTCTGTTCACTCCTGCCAAGACCGTGCAAACAGGTCCCTACCATTTGAACTTCCAGAAGAAAAAAAAAAATCTTTACAGCAGAGTGCCAAGAAACAGTGCAATTTTTTTTTTTTACCTGAGTATTATATAATATTACTTTGGGCCTAGAAAATAGACTGCTGAGAAATCCTTTCGCTGTTGCTTGTCTGAATTATTCCCTCACAGCTTTTCATAAGGAACATGAATTAAGTAGGGCCTTCGAGGAGAAAGGGTCTCCCTTGATTTCTGGCCAAGGATTCCCTAAATCGCTCAGTCTGCTCGTTCCAAAATCCTGTGCACTTTCACTACTGTGCACAAAAACCATTCATTCTAACGGGCGCCTGGGTGGCTCAGATGGTTAAGCATCTGCCTTCAGCTCAGGTCATGATCCCAGGGTCCTGGGATTGAGTCCTGCATCGGGCTACCTGCTCAGCAGGAAGCCTGCTTCTCCCTCTCCCGCTCCCCCCTGTTTGTGCTCTCTCTCTCTCTGTCAAATAAATAAATAAATAAAATCTTAAAAAAAAAAAAAACGTTCATTCTGTCAGCTCAGGAGATTTTTGAAGCTTAGATGCGTGACTCCAGAGGCTGTAAAAGCAAAGGGAGGGGAGCAGATAGAGAGGAAGAAGGCAGGTGAACAGGAACTTGTCCAGATCACCGTCCTTCACTCAAGCAGAGGCAAGTCTCGCTGTGTAGCCCGTTGCCGTGAGCACGAACCGCAGGACTCGTCTCTTACAACCCTGCTGGATCTCTTGGAAATCCTTTCATCGTGTGGGGCTTTTTGTCATAATGGTATTTGACTTGGTCACTTTCCCCAGTAACAGTCCCTTGTGCTAGAAGGGGTGGAAAGGTGGACTCTGAAATCCCAGCGCCCTTGTTTTTCTTCTCTTGGGGCTATAATTCTTCCACCTGTGTTAGCGTTATTCGTTTCCATTTTACCTTTCAGACAGAGGCCTTGTTTTATTTATCTGGAACTTAGTTTCTCAATCTGGGCACTGTTGGACCAGATAATTCTTCGTTATGGAGGCTGTCCTGAGCATTGTAGGATGTTAAGCAGCATCCTGGCCTTTACCAGCTAAAAGCCGGTAGCAGCCCCCTTCCGACAGCAACAACCAAAATTGTCTCCAGACTTGCCAAGTGTCCCCCAGAGAGCAAAATCAACCCGGTTGCGAGCTGATCCAGAACTTCCTTAAGAATAGGGGTCTTCCTGTTCTTCTTGGGAAACCAGAAGAAGCTAAAGGCATTTGATTCAGCTTGGGCTGATGGAGCGAAGAGAAACAGTTGTGACCTGAGGGGTGAGACATTCTGGAAGACATGGTTTGTGGTATTACTCCGGGTGCTAGATCTAAAGTCTAGGACTGTGTCATGTTCTGCACCGGCTGTTCACACAGGAGTTTTTGAGAGCAGTTTCAGGATCGGGGCAGTACGGAAAGCGGACCCAGAGATAGTAAGATCCAGATTGCCAGGTCAAGGTCTTTGAATAATTAGAAATACGGCATCTTAAGAATGTTAGGGAGCGTCCATCTGGGCCCCGCCCAGGTTGGCTGCAGATTTACCTGCTCCTGGCAGTCTCTCTCTTTGCTCTGTAATTAGAATTGCCCTCCCGGTAGACGGTCACAAAGCTCATCTTGTACATTCCAAGAGCAGCGCTGTGGACCGCCCAGGGTGAATTTCCATGAGTCTTCAGGTGTCCACCCTACATTTTCAGGAAAGTGCTGAGAAGGTTCATCCAAGAAAAAATACTTGCTGGGCCTAAAATCAGGATGAGAATATCAAGTCTGGTCTTCTAGGGGGCATTGTAACTTCAGCTAAAAAAAAGGAACAAAAACCAGAGAGATAAGTATGCTTAAACACATGCATGATACACCTTAAGAGCACGAGAATATGGGACTTACTGCTTACTTAGGAATTTTGCACAGGTTTTCATAATTCTTGGGGTCTGCTTTCAACTCTTGGGTTTGGGGGAGCAGTATTGCTACTCATTTCATAAACTAACAATATTATATCAGGTTGTTGAATACACAGCCATGTTCTGGGGAAGGGATTTGACCAAATCAAATACGGTCCTCACAAAATAATCTTCATAATTAATCAGCTATCACAAAACTTAATTCTACTGTAATATTACTCTCTCCCTCATGTAGGCCTTTCTACTTTTTAAAATAATGTCTTAGGGGTGCCTGGGTGGCTCAGTCGTTAAGCGTCTACCTTCAGCTCAGGTCATGATCCCAGGATTCTGGGATCGAGCCCCGCATCAGGCTCCCTGCTCAGCGGGAAGCCTGCTTCTCCCTCTCCCACTCCCCCTGCTTGTGTTCCTGCTCTTGCTATCTCTGTCTCTGTCAAATAAATAAATTAAATCTTTAAAAAAAAAATAATGTCTTAGTTATCCAACACTTTGTAAGATGCTAATCGATTACTGTAGCTCCTTGAGAGGTAAATGATGGGAGACCTGGCCATTTGCAATTCATGACCATCATGTCTTTCCTGGACTCATATGGATCACCTAAGTGGTTTCACTCCCTCCGTTCTTGCTCCCCCTCAACTCATTTTCCACCCAATAGACAAATGTGCTCTCAAATTTTTTGAAAATTGCAAAATAGTCAAAATTTCAAATTTCAAACATTTCAAAAAATATCGTTCTCTTGCTTACAACCTTCCAAGGGCTTAAAATAAAATCCTAAACTTCTTCCTTGCTCCCAAGGCCCTTCGGGGTTGGTCTCCCTCCTGCCTCCCTGACTTCAGCACAAGCCTGACTCTTCTGCCTTTGGGACTTTGTACCCACTGCACCCCATGATCTGCCACACTCTCCCTCCTGATCTTTGTGTGGCTGATGCCCTGTCATTCACTCCTCTGCCTCCACGTCACCTCCACAGAGAAGCCCACCCACAACCACCCAGTCTTCACCCTCTCTGCCCATTTTATTTTCTTCACTGCTCTTATTATCACTATCTGAAATAATTTTACACGCATATGGTTTTAGTCAAATGTCACCATACTATACGTAGTGTTCTGTGACTTGAATTTTTTTTTTCAAAATCCATTATTGACTTTTTTTTTAACAATGTGTCTTAGAGACCTTCCCATGTCAGACTGAATAGGCCTAGTCCATTCTTTTTAATGGCTACGTAATATTCCTTTAGGTGTATGTACCATAATTTGTCTGATGGCTGCCACATTTATTTCTGATTTTTTACTATTGCAAATGATGCTGAAGTGAACCATCCTTTTGGACACACCTCTGTGCACATGCACGGATTTTTTCTGTACTAAAGATTCCTGGAAGTGAAATTGCCAGGTCAAAGGTTATGTCCATTTGTCATTTTGATAGATGCTCACTGCCACATTGCTTTCCTAAAAGGCAATCAATTTATACTCCCACCGATGGTGTGTTAGAGTACACACTCCCCTCATTCTCACTGACACTAATTAGTATCATTTTTAAAAAAATGTTGCCTTAAAGGATATACGACAGAGCTATCAGCTTTCACATCATGAGCCTGAAGGCCATTTTAGGATCGTTTCCTGCTGGGCGTCCCTTGGAGTCATGCCTCCAGGTCAGCTTGGGGAGAAGCAGCGAAAGCCTCTGTGAGCTCTTGAGAGCTCCCGAAGACAAATGAAACCTCTGAAAGCTGTCTCATCCATCGCCGCAGAAAGGCCCTCTGTCCAGCCGCCAGCGGAGCGCGATCAATAACCTGGAGAGCCGTGGGCCAGCCTGACATTTCCGGCATGCAGCATGCTCCCCCATCCATCATCCAAACACATCCTGCCGCTCAGCTCCGACTGAACAGAGCCGAAATCTGCCCAAGTGCAGCAGGCCCCCACCCCCAGTCTTGGCTTCTCTGGCATTGCTCAGAACCCTTTGCTCGGTTGCACCGAAGGACGGGAGCTCAGGGTCTGGGAATAGGCAGACACTCGGACAGAGGGCCACATCCACTCTCTACGGGAGGGCAGGACCAGCGGCTGCCAGCACCATGAGAAACGGCTCATCGGGGACACCAAGAGCATTAGGAGCAAAGGAAGCTTTCTGATACTTGATGCCCCCACAATGGCAAGCTGTATATTTTTTTAAAAAGAGTTTTTCAATTTTTCCTGTCCCACCTTCACTTTTGTAATAAGAAAAAAACCTCCATTTTCCACCTCCCTGCGTAGGGAAAAACTCAGTTCTTTCCTACTAGGAGTCTCTTCCCTGGGTGTCTCCTTTACTCCTTGTACAAAATGCTCGCACTTCGGACATTTCTGGTCACCTGTCGTGCGGAGGTTTTTCCCCAAGACAGTCAATTCTCTGTGACACCAGCTGGGTGCCCTACAATTTAACTCAATTCTGACAGTATCTACCCAGAGACAGGTAAGGGCTCAGTCTCACAAGTGTGGCCCCTCGCCCCCTTCTCACACACACCTCAGGAGCCAGGAGCAAGCCCAGGTTTGTCACCTGTTTTTGACCAACTGGCTATAGATCAGAGGTCCTAAAGACCCATCCTTGGGTTTGATTAATTTGCTAGAGTGGCTCACAGAACTCAGGGAAACACTTACCTCTATTTACCAGCTTTTTTTTTTATTATGTTATGTTAATCACCATACATTACATCATTAGTTTTTGATGTAGTGTTCCATGATTCATTGTTTGTGTATAACACCCAGTGCTCCATGCAGAACGTGCCCTCTTTAATACCCATCACCAGACTAACCCATCCTCCCACCCCCCTCCCCTCTAGAACCCTCAGTTTTTTCTCAGAGTCCATCTATTTACCAGCTTATTAAAGGATATGGTAAAGGATACAGAAGAAGAGACAGGGTGAGGTCTGGGAGGGTCCCAAGCTTAGGAGCTTCTGTCCCCATGGAGTCCAGATGTGTCACCCTCCCCATGTTGTGTTCAAAGCTCTCTGAACCCCCTACTATTGGGATTTTATGGAGGCTTCTTCACATCGGCATGATCAAATATTAACTCCATTTCCAGCCCGCTCTTCCCTCTCTGGAGGATGAAGGGTGGGAAGAGGGGGCTAAAAATTCCAAGCTTCTGATCATGGCTTGGTCTTTCTGGTGACCAGCTCCCATCCAGGAGCACCAAGAGTCATCTCATTTAGAACAAAAGACACTGCTATCACGCAGGAAATTCCAAGGGATGTTGGAACTGTATGTCAGGAATGGGGCTCAAAGACCAAATATCAGAACAATAGATGCACCCAGTACTCTTATCCCTTAGGAATCTGCAAGGATTTTAGGAGCTCTGTGCCAGGAACCAGGGGCAGAGACCAATATATATATTTTCCATTATCTCATAACCTTCCTCTCCAAAGGAATTGTTGAACTTATCCAAGAAAAAAAAGTATGGATGGCCAATGTCTTCTGGATGCTGGTGTTATGCTGCTTTTCACGTCTGTTACTTCACAACCCTGTGAGGTTGGATCATATTATCTCTATTTTATTTTATTTTATTTATTTTTTTTTTAAAGATTTTATTTATTTATTTGAGAGAGAGAGAATGAGAGAGAGCACATGAGAGGGGGGAGGGTCAGAGGGAGAAGCAGACTCCCTGCCGAGCAGGGAGCCCGATTCGGGACTCAATCCAGGGACTCCAGGATCATGACCTGAGCCGAAGGCAGTTGCTTAACCAACTGAGCCACCCAGGCGCCCTATTATCTCTATTTTAAAGATGTGTCAGTAGCCAGAGCATTTGGGTAACTAACCCAAGGTCACCCAGCTAGTCACACCTGGAGCAGGATTTGAACCTAGAGTCTATAAACTTACGCTCTATTGCCAACGAGGTGGGCTGTGACTTAATTTCAGGAATTTCAAAGGCTTGATTTTGGTAGTTCGTAGGTTATCGTTCACTTCTTTACTTACAGGTTTCTTCAAAGAGAAAATTCTAAAATCCCAATGAAATTACTTTAAAACCTGTCCTTTCTGCAACCATGAACAAGTCCAACGCATGATACATTTTCTTTGAGCTGATTTCCTCTCTCCACTTCTGCAGGAGTTGGTACTTGTTCTTTGGTTCAGTGCATGCAAAGCAAGACAGAGTGACTCACGGGTTCCCTGGGCACGCTGATTCAAGCAATGGGTAGGGTGACCGCGGTATTAGCTTCCTGCTGCTACTGCAATCAGTGACCACAAACTTGTTGGCTCGAAGCAATACACATTTACTATCTTATACTTCTGAAAGTCCTAAAACTATTATCTTATAGCTCCTGGAAGCTCTAGGGGAGATCTGCTTCCTTTCCTCTCCTGGCTTCCAGAGGACAAGTACGTTCCTTGTCACGAGGTCCCTTCCTCCAACTTCAAACCCCTCAACGCTCTCTGCTTCCATTGTCACATCTTCTCTGAGTCTGACTGTCCTGCATTCTCTCTGTGATCACACGGACCCACCTGGAGCATCCAGGATCATCTCCTCATCTTGAGATGAGGTCTTTAATCTAAGTCACACCTGCAAAGTCCTTCTTGCCACATTCAGGTGACATATTTCCAGGTTCCAGGGATTAGGACTTGGACTTCTTTGGAGGGCTGTCGTTCAGCAACCACACTTCTCATCTCAGTTTGCAGGGGACTATGAGCACTTCCAGGTTGTGGAAACTTCAGTGTTGAAAGTAGGAAAGTTCCAGGCAAGCCTGGAGAGTTGGTTGCCCCTGGCCGGGGGTGCCCTTGATCCAGGAAGATACTTCTACTGATTCTTGGGAAAGTAGAAAGGGAAGATGAGCACAGGTAAGAAAGCTGGAAGGGAAACAGTGTTTTCCCAATCGCATTCTTAGGGGGAAAGCAACTTTTAACCTTTAAGCAGTCCTGTCCTTTGTGTTCCCTGCACGAGAGCCTCAGCAGGACCACATCCTTCCAAAAGGGAGCCTTCTCTGCCTAATGTTCCCCACTTGTTTTACGAGACAAAAGCAAAGCAATTTCCTGGATAAACTCTACTTCAGAGCCTGAATTATCCCTAAATAAGAAACCTGTATGGTGAACTTATATTCAAAAAGTTAATGGTTCATCCAGTGGGAAATAACAGACGTGTAGTTAAAAATAGAGCCAGATTCCATGCCAGTGACAGACTCATCACTAATGTGAAGCCACGGTGGGGTGTTTTTTTTTCTTTTTTTTTTTTAACATCATGTGTGCTCTTCTGTCTTTATACCTTTCCCTACACTTTCCCCTCTCTCCCCCGCCCCCACCCACCCAGTTATATTTAGTATTACAGGCTGTGGGTTTGTAAAATAATTTTCCCATGTGTTTATGAGTCTCAAGGGGAAACCAGTTCATGCTGTCTTTTTACATATATATTTAGCTTTCTATTTCTGGAGAAATAAATAGAAAAAAAAAATCGTTTTCAATAACGGGTGAATTCCCAGAAGCAGGGTTTGGAAAGAGCGAGGGACGGGAATCTGGGGAGCTTTTCCAGTGGAGAGGATTCAGATGGAGAGGCCAGACTTCGAAGGTGGCACGGAGCCGCTGGGACACATGAGAGGTTCACCCCGGCACGGTCTGTCAGAAGTGAGGGTTGTGGAACTGACGGTCATAAATCATTTCCTAGCGGTGAAGACAAAGGGACACACATTCTCCCAATCTAGAGGTTGCGGAGCAAATAGGATGAGCAGTAATGAGGGAGGAACTGTGCTAGCCAGACAAATGGATGAAAACCCAGGAACTAGAGGAAATCCAGGCATGCAGGGGGTTCTGGGAAGCATTTGTTGTCTTCTCTGGTGAATTAAGACAACCCGAGGTGCGTGCACCGGAGATGGGGGCAGATGGGGGCAGATGGGGGCAGATGGTGGTAGTAGACAGATGGTCGAGAGAACCAGACTCTGTGTCCAGGGGAGCTTCTCGGGCTTTGCTGGACTGCTCTGCACATGAGTCTGGCCAGGGGCTTCAGTCTGACCCCCACATGCATCCACACCCAGCCCACATCTTCTTCTGGTCAGCCCCTGGCCACAGAGACCGCGTGGAAGAACACGCCAGATCGGCGCACCCTATCATCGCCTTGGGAAATGTAGCCTTCCTGAGTCAGAGAGACAGGAGTAAGCAGGCGAAGAACAAAAGCTGTGCTCTCATAATCCCAAGAGGCTCCCTATTTCACTGCTTCTCTTATAGTTAAGAGTCCTGGGTGTGTAGGAGAGGAGAGACCATTGCGCTGGTGAAAGTGCATCTTGCCCACCAGCTCTGCTGAGGGATGGTGGCAAGCGTTTGTAGATGGCTGGCTGGGGGCAGGGCTGGCCAGCTCCAGAAAGGGCTAAGCCAGTTGCTCCTCCTGGAGACTAAGTCCATAACTAGCCTGCACTTATTATAGGGGGCTGGCAGCCCACTCAGCTAGTGGTGATCTGGTGGGCTCCCATGGTCTCACTCATGGATCAAGGTCAGGGACCATACTCCTTTTCACACTTGCTTCAGATTCAAGTGGGAAGCTCACTTGAACACTTATGGCTTGGGCTGGACATCTTGAAGAGAGAGGACCTGGTATGATTGACTGTTTCACCCACCCAGGGAAACATGATCACCCAGCACCCTGCTTCCCAAACACATTGCGACTGGAGGGTCTGGGAGTAGAAGGAGATCCAGGAAGATGCTCCAGGGTGAGACACCCTCCATGACAAGGCATGGAAATGGTACCATTGCTTCTCAAGCAAAGAAAGCCAAGCCATAGAGCTCAGTGGAACCTGGAGGCTCCATTCCTGACTCAGTCCATCTGCTCACATCCCCTGAAACGAGTTTCTTCCTTCTGTTTTTTTTTAAGATTCTGTTTATTTATTTGAGAGAGAGAGAGAGAGCACGAGCAGTGGGGAGAAGAAGCAGGCTCCCCAATGAGTTGGGAGCCTGACATGGGGCTCAGTCCCAGGACCCTGGGATCATGACCTGAGCCGAAGGCAGACACTTAACTGACTGAGACACCCAGGGGCCCCATATTCCTTCTGTTTTAAAGTGTGTGTTTTACTGTGCGGCAAAGCTAACAGGTCCGGAGTCGAACGTTACTGAAAAGATAATGATACTCACAGATCCCAAGAGAGGACATGCCGTGCTGCAGGGGGGGGGGGGCGGGGAGGGGGGCACATGGGGAAGCACCAGTCAGGAGGCTGAGAGAGTTGGGGAAACAGGGGCCAGAGACTTTTTTGTGGTTACTGCAGGGAGGAAGCCGGGAGGAAGGGTAATCAGGCTTATGACTGGCTAGTCTGATTAATTTCTGTGGCTCTGTGACATAGAAGCTGTCCCTAGGTGTCTGGTACCTGGCCCTGGGGTGATTAGGGCAGGTGGATAGTGGCGCTGAGCATGAGCGCCACACCGAGGGGGTAGTTGGGGGTATGGGCTCTGGATTGGTTAGTTTGCATTTGAAAGGCCTGCTCTAGGGTGAGTTGTTTACTATCTCTAGGAACTGGCTATCCCTGGGAGGGCTGGCCCCTCCAGGGTCAGCAAGGCCCCAGATGTCAGCCTCAGAAAACAGAAAAATAAAAAGACACAGTTAATACACCTTCCTCTTCTCTGCTCTCAGGACCCAGCTCAAGTCTCATCTGTTCTAGGAGAGCTTCCCAGGCTACTCTGTCCCATTGGGATCACTCCCTCCCCCTGAAGTCCTATGGCACGGAGTGGTGCTGCTCTTCAGCTTTGTGTCCATTATCTAAGCAGAGAGTGCTGTGTCCCTCTATCAAAATCCACGATCCTTGGAAGTGGGGACTGTGTCTTTTACTTCTCTGTGTCCCCCACAGCACCTGGCACAGAGCCTTGAACGTAATAAATACTCACTAAATTTTTGTTAAGGAATGCCCAAGGTTCAGTGTGGTAGGCTACAGGGGTGGTTCCTTTAAAAGAAAAACCATTTTCAACCCCTGGGCAGGAATAACCCTGCTTGGTTCCTTCCTTTATCATCCAATAAACATTCTAAAATTTATTTTTTTTATTTTTTTATTTTTTTAGATTTTTTATTTATTTATTTGACAGAGAGAGAGAGAACAAGTAGGCAGATAGGCAGGCAGAGGGAGAGGGAGAAGCAGGCTCCCCGCTGAGCAGGGAGCCGGATGCGGGGCTCGATCCCAGGACCCTGGGATCAGGACCTGAGCCGAAGGCAGCCGCTTAACCGGCTGAGCCACCCAGGCGCCCCTAAACATTCTAAAATGTAGAATGTTTACAAATCCAGATCATTGTGAAACTCACAAACAAGGAAAATTCAGGCAGCTCCAGCTGTGAATACAACTCCGAAAGGGTCATTTCTCATTGCAGCTGAAAAGGAAAAATTGTGTTAGTATCGATGCCCTGACCACACTGTTTCCTCCATTAACTCTCTGGAAGAGGAGAGTAGATTACACACATCAGTTGGTTTCACTGAGTAGCCAGGAGGCAGGCGAGACATGTCTGTCTCATGAATTACTATTAATGGACAAATCATCTGTGTTGTGTCCGTCCGTGGCTGGGGGGCGTCTAACACAGGCTGTCAGGAGTGGAGATTTACCTGGCTCAAAGTGGCCTGGAATGAGTTGTGAGACACGTGGATCATCAGGGTGTTGAGGAGGGCAAGGACACGGCAATGCCACCAGTGGCCTTGGGCTCCTCCTCTGTGACTACAGGAGCAGGGAGGGTAGACCAGATGGAGGACAGGTTGGACCTGAGTGTAAAATGTTAGAGGGATTTGGCTTGTTCCTGGGGCAGAGCTGAGGGACAAAAATAGACTACATCTTGGGAAGCCTGGCATGAAATTAAATTCCAGGGCCCTAGCTATTGCTCTGCCAGTGGACTACCTGCCAATGTCCAGAAACGCCCTCATCATGCGAAGTGGAGGTGGTGGTGGAGTTGGGGAGGGAGGAGAGCTTCTTTTGTGGGTACACTAATGTTGCAGGGGCTGCCCCCCCATCTTTAGTCCCTTGCTGTTCAAAATATAGTCTATAGACCAGCAGCATTGGTCTCATTTGGGAGCTGGTTAAGAAATGTTGACTCTCAGGAGGGGCTAGGGGTAGTGTGAGGCCCAAGGGGTAACTCCCTCTGGTGCAAAATTTAAGGGAGCACCCCTAAACTCGGTAATGGAGGTAAATAACATTTTTTAAAAAGGCAAAATTAATGCAAAAAAACTGTGATGAGCAAAATAAAATAATTTTAAATGAAGACAGGATCTGACCCTGCACTTGAACGATCCTACCCCTCTCACCTCACCCTAATCTTGGTCCTGATCTCAGGCCCCACCCAGACCACTGGGGGAGACCATCTGCATTCTAACAAGATCCTCAGAGGATTCACATGCACATCAAAGTTTGAGAAACATTGCTTCGGACAAGACCTCCCAAGCCATAACAACCCCAAATCTTGGAATCCAGACAGCAACAAAAATGGAAAAGGATGAGCAGAGATTCCAGAAGTTCCAGAAGCATCCAGCGCCACGAATTTGCTTGTTATTTACTTGGATACGCACACTTCCACCTTACAATTGTACAGCGTTCTGTAGTTTGCTGTAAACTTTTAAAAAATGTTTTATTTTGAAATAATGATATATTCATAGGAAGTTGCAAAGATAGTACAGAGAGTTCCCATGTGCCTAACTTAACCCAGTTTACCCTGTTGGTTACATTTTATGTATCTACAGTACAATATGGAAGTGAGGATATTAACATTGGTATAAAGTGGATGTATAGTTATATGCCATTGTATCACATGTGTAGCTTCATGTAACCAACACAATTAGGCTACAGAACTAGTCTGTCACCTCAAGGATCTCCCTGGAGCTATACCTTTATAGTCACACCACCTCCCTGCCCTGCCCCCAGCCCTATCCCTAACACTTGACCATCACTAATCTGTATCATTGCTGAGAAGGTTATGTGAACGGGATCATATAGTATTCAACCTTTTGAGATTGGTTTTCACACAGCATGATGATCTGGAGATCCATCCAAATTGTTTGCATGAACTGTTAGTTTGTTCCTTTTTACTGGTAAGGAGAAGTATTCCAGGGTATGGATGTACCACTGCTTGTCTAACAATTTACCTACTGCAGGACATTTCATTTATTTCCTGAAGTTGGATACTACAAATAAAGCCAATATGAATAATCATGTACAGGTTTTTATGTAGACATGTTTTTATTTCTCTTGGGAAAAAACACCCAGGAGTACCATTCTGGGTTATATGATAAAGCGTATGTTTAGTTTTTTAAGAAACTGCCGAACTATTTTTCAGAAGAGCTTGCCGTTTGACATTTCCACCAGCAGTGTAGGAGAAATCCAGTTTCTCCACACCCTTGTCAGCTATGGGTATCATCATTATTTTTTCTTTTAGCCATTCTGATTGGTGAATTAGTGATAGCTCTTCGCGGTCTTAATTTACATTCCCCTGATGCTGAGTGCTACTGAACATCATTTCCTAAGCTTATTTGCCATCCTTATTTGTCCTCTTTCTGTCTTTTGCCCATTTTCTAATTGGATCCTTAGGGTTTTGTTTTGTTTTTTTTTTACTGTTGAGCTCTGAGGAGCTACTCTCCTCTTCCAGAGAGTTAATGGAGGAAACAGTGTGGTCAGGGCATCTGAGGGTCCTTTTTATATTCTAGATATGAGGCCTCAGATATGTGGATCACAGATATTGGCAACCCATCCGTAACTCGTTTTTTCATCTGCTTAACAGGGTCTTTCAAAGAGCAAAAGTTTTAAATTCTGTGAAAGTCCAGTTTATTGGGTTTTTTTCTTTTGGGCATTGTGTTTTTAGTGTCATATCAGAGTCTTCGCCAAGCCCTGCGCCCAAAGATTTTCTGCCATAGTTTCATCTAAAATTCATATTTTACACAAGTTAAATCTATGATCCATTTTGGATTAATTTTCTATAGGGTAAGAGATTTAAGTTGACTTAGGTTTTTTTTGTTGTTGTTTATTTTTGTCTATGGCTGTCCAGTTGCTCCAACTCCATTTATTGAAAAGACTATCCTTCCTTTATTGAATTATTTTTGCACCTTTGTCAAAATGCAGTTGGCCATTCATATGTGGGGCTATTTCTAGGCTCTATTCTGTTTCATTGATTTATGTGTCTGCCTCTCTGCCAATACCTCACAGTCTTGACTACTGTATCTATATAAAATTTGGATAGATTGATTTCCCCACTTTCTTTTTTCCCACTTTCTTATTTTTTAAAAAAAGTTTTAACTATTCTGGTTCCTTCTATATAAATTTTAGAATTATTTTGTCTGTGTTTACACCAAAAAAAAATCTTGCTGGAATTTTGATAGGACGTGCATTAAATTTATATATTGGTTTGGATCATTAATATCTTACTATGTTATATCTTCTAATTCATAAACATGGTGTGTTTCTACATTTATTTACATCTTCCTTGATTTCTTTTTATCAGCATGTTGTAGTTTTTAGCTTACAGATTCTGTGTATGTTTTATTATATTTATACCTAAGTATTTCATTTTTTTCTGAGTTGTTATAAGTGGTCTTGTATTTTTAATTTCAGTTTCCACGTGTTTGTTGCTAGCACATAAAAATACAATTGATTTGGGGCACCTGGGTGGCTCAGTCAGTTAAGTGTCTGCCTTATGTGTCAGCTCAGGTCATAATCTTGGGGTCCTGGAATGGAGCCCCACATCGGGATAGGAACTATCCCTTCTGTGAGTTTTTTTCACCCCAGCTCAGAGCAAGTCACTTCCCTGTTTAACAGCCTTCAGTGATTCTCTGTTGTCTATACTTCTTAACTTTATGGTCATTGTCTATGTATGTGTAGGGTTCTCAAACTTCAGAGAAGAGAAGAATCACCTGGGGACACTAATTGAAAATGTAGACCTTAAGTTCCAGCCCCAGAGATTTTGACTCAGTAACTCTGGACTGAGACCTAGGAATCTGCATTTTAATAACCTCCTGCTGGTCATTCCAGTGCAAGTGGTCCACAGAATCCATGTTGACCAAACAGCGATCTCAGGCATACAGGTCATAGTCCTCTGAGGACTATGAGGTTCGATTCCAACTTGCTTAGTCAACAGTACCCCTTCCTCACCCTCACCCCTACCAGGCCTCCATACCTACAGACCAACATAGTGGGTAAGACTAAACCAGTTGAGGGGCGCCTGGGTGGCTCAGTCGTTAAGTGTCTGCCTTCAGCTCAGGTCATGATCCCAGGGTCCTGGGATCGAGGCCTGCATCCGGCTCCCTGCTCCGCGGGGAGTCTGCTTCTCCCTCTCCCACTCCCCTGCTTGTGTTCCCTCTCTCGCTGTGTCTCTCTCTGTCAAATAAATAAATAAAGTCTTTAAAAAAAAAAAAAGACTAAACCAGTTGGCGAGTGCTCTTTGGAAAGGCAAAATTAATCTCTCCTGTCCCTTTTCCCCCGCCCCTAGCATTTCAACGTTAGCACAGAGTTGTTCAAACTATAGGTTGCCACACAGTAATAGGTTTTGACCAACTTTTTATTTAAATTTATGATTCCCAGAATAGAATACATGGAAAATATCAGTGTGCATTGGGTTAAGGGTATTGTAAAACATTTGTTTCAGTTAATTATACCTATATGTAGGTATGTATTGTGTCAGGATATAAAATGCATTTCTTACTGTGGGTTGTACTCCAACAAAACTGAAAGCAATAGCTATAGAACTCACCTCTCATTAGATCCATCAGTATAGCTTTCTGTGTCTCCATTATTGTGAACCTTTGGAGAATAATAAATAAAGCCATCTTTATCCTCTTATTCCTCTAGGATGCATCATGGTGTTTTGTGCTCAACAACTGAATTGATTTGATTACATCATCACAATCATACCTCTGCTGGGTTTAACTACTTCAGATCAAGTATCCTCTTTTAGGTTTGGGGTTATTCCTTTCAGAAATTGCCTCTTGTAGGGCGCCTGGGTGGCTTGTCAGTTAAGCATCTGCCTTCGACTCAGTTCATGATCTTGGGGTCCTGGGATGGAGCCCTGTGTCGGGATCCCTGCTCAGTGGGGAGTCTGCTTCTCCCTCTTCCTCTGCCCCTTGCCTCACCCCCGCTCATGCTCTCTCTCTCTCAAATAAATAAATAAAATATATTTTTTTAAAGATTTTATTTATTTATTTATTTTGACAGAGAGAGATACAGTGAGAGAGGGAACACAAGCAGAGGGAGTGGGAGAGGGAGAAGCAGGCTTCCCGCTGAGCAGGGAGCCCGATGCGGGGTTCGATCCCAGGACCCTGGGATCATGACCTGAGCCGAAGGCAGACGCTTAACGACTGAGCCACCCAGCCGCCCCATAAATAAATAAAATCTTAAAAAAGAAAAAGAAATTGCCTCTTTGTGAGAGAGTGAGCCTTGGAGAATTGCCAGGAGAAGTGGCTCCTCACCTTGGCCAGAAGCAAAGGGTAACATTTTCTAAGGTGATGAGTTTCTTTGGGACAACGTATTTCCTCTGGAAATTCTGGAGTATGGTCTGAGGAATGGAGTGGGTGGGTCTCTAGCCTGAGATAGACCAGTGAAAGGACACTCTAGAAGGGCAAGAGTAGGAAAGGTAGCTACATGAGCCTTCTAGGTGAGCATGTGTTAAACATCCATTGGTCAATAAACGAGTCACTATGAAGGTGCTTAAGAACCCAAGAAGTGTTCAGCATGCGTGACAGACTGAACCACATTTGGATCACAGCTTCGTTTTCTTAGGGCAGCAGTGTTTCAAATGGCAATGTGTCCGGTCAAGGTTGTTTGAATGCAAATCATTTTACAACAAGAGCTTGCTTCTCACATGTATGTTAACTGCACGTCTCCTTTAGCTGTGAGTTGGGGACCTCCTACCTACGGCAAAATATCTGGCTTTGAAGAACTCAATGCAGAAGAGTAGTGAAGGTATAAGTTTTCAGAAACAATTTCCCAGCCAGGCCCCTTGAACTGGATGCACAGGGGGCTAGCAGAGCAGTAAGTCCAGCCAAGGGGGATGTCGGACAGAGCAGGCATGCTGGACTGAGGTAGAGGGGAAGTAGAGCGGAGTTTCCAAAGAAAAGCTTGGGTATGCAGAGAGTAAGGAGAGGCTACTTTTTAGAGGATGGGGGAGGAAGGAAGCTCTGACTTATTGCAGCAGAAACTTGGTGACAGCTAAGGGCCAGATGTAAATGATCTCAATGAAGACTGGGGTATGAAGGGCCAAGAGAAGAGAGAGGAGGTATGGAGTTTATCCAAATATCAAAAGGTTTTTTTTTTTTTTACTAGGTTTTCAGTTTGTCCTTGGCCTCAAAATAAGACTTCTTGAAAACAAGTAAAGTAATATCACTCTTAAAAAGCAGAGGTGACACCCCTTATTAGAATGGCTAAAATTCAAAAAACCTGACAATACCCCATGCTGGCGAGGATGTGGAGACACAAGAACACTCATCTGTTGCTTGTGGGACTGCAAAATGGAACGATCATGTTGGAAGCCAATTTGGCAGTTTCTTCCAAAATCGAATGTACTTGTCAGCATCTGATCCAGCCATTACACTCCTAGATGTTTACACAACCAAGTTGCAAACTATGTCCACGCAAAAACCTCCACAGGAATGTTTTATCAATTTGATTCATAATCAGTGAAAACTGGAAGCAACCAAGATGTCATTCAATTGGTGAATGGATAAACAAATGGTACAAATGGATAAAGAAATGGTGATACATCCAGACAACGGAATGTTATTCAGCAATTTTAAAAAATGAGTTATCAAGCCACGAAACTACATGGAGGAACCTTAAATGCATACTGTTAAGTGAAAGAAGCCAGTCTGAAGAGGCTACGTAGTGCATGATCCCAGCTTACTTGGTGTTTTGGAAAAGGCAAAACTAGAGAAATTGTAGAAAGATCTGTGGTTACCAACGTCTGTGGCCAGGGAGAGGGATGAATAGGGGGAGCACAGTGGATTTTGAGTGTAGGGAAACTATTCTCAACACAACTGCCATGGTGCATACATATCATACATACATTTGTCATTCATCAAAACCCATAGATTGTACAACACAGTGTCTCTTCACGGGAACTATGGCCTATAGTTAATCAATAATAATGTGTCAGTATGGACTCATCGAGTGTAACAAATGAACCACACTAATGCATGATATTAATCATGGGGAAAACGGTGTCCAGGGGAGATAGGAAGGTGGGGGCTGAGTATATAGAACTCTACTATCTGCTCCATTGTTCTTTAAATCCAAAACTGTGCTCAAAAATAAAGTCTATTAATTATTTTTTTTAAGAAACGAAGAGATTTCACATTGAAAAAAAAAAGGCAAATGCGATGAGAATTATTTTTAAATGTTAAGAGAGCCAGCAAGGAAGTCCTGGGAACTTGCTTGCAAACTACACAGCCAGCCTTGCTACCCAAGACCCTCTTCACGAACAGAATCCCTCACCTATGACAGAAATCCACACCACATCTCAGTGGTACAAGCTCAGGCTCTGTTGGGTTTGCACACTGAACCCCCTTGGAAGGGAGAACCAAAATTTTCATCCCCTTCCTAGTTTTCTGAATTTTCTCATGGAAGTGACATTGGGCTTGTCTGGTAAATTTGAAAAAGCAGCCTCACGAATTCCTTCTGAAGGAAAAAAGGCTTTTCTGTGACTGAACTTTTCTCAATCAATAATGATGGCTTTACTGTTAATTCTCCCTAATTATGTAGACGGCCTTTTAAATTTGTTTCGGTGGTTCTTCTCTTCTGAGATGAGGCAATCAGCCCAACTTTCATATTATAAGAAGGTGGCAGCTGCTTCTTCTTCTTCCTCTGGTTCTTCTTCCTTTTAAGTCACTCCTCCATTTTGGAGTTTCTGCAAGTGATCATAGACGTAAATTCCAATCTGTCCCTCAAATGGCTTTCAGTGAGATGCTTGTTCTAAATCCCTCTAAGCTACCGACTTGTCCAGCAGAGGACCTTTTAAACTGTATTAATCCCCTTGAGTTCTAAATCCTTTTGCTTTGGGGCCAGAATCTCATCCCATAACCTTCTGAATGGCCAACATAACTTTGAAAGTTGGCACTTTGCATGTAAATGGCGAGAAAGCTGTAAGGCAATAAGCCTTGCAGCGCGGAACGTATTGATTTCAACGATCACCTTTAATCCACACCTTTCCCCTTTATAATGTGTGGTTTTCTTCTCTTAATTAGAAAGAGCCAGGGATTATCTGCACAAAACCGGAAGGTTTATTGTGATTGGTGGGATTGTCTCTCCCGTCCACGACTCCTACGGAAAACAGGTGGGTTGGTCCTTTGCCTCTCTGCTCCTGGACCCTCCCTTTCTGACCCCATGGCTCCTCCTCGGGCACAGCTGCCCCACAGCCATCCGCTACACTCCCTGCAAACACAAACGCCCGATAGCGGGCGTCCTGCCCCCGGCTCTGGAGCTCAGGCCGACGTGAGCGGGTGGGTGCTGGGCAGCAGCCGGGAGGAGCCCGTGCCCGGGGCCGGACCGCTCGCAGCGCCAGGCGGTCGGGGCTCAGCAGCAGCGGAGCACGCACACCCGCTGAGGGCCGAGCGGGACTTGGCGCGGATGCCACACTGGCGGCCGGTTACGGATCTTTCCCGGATTTTAGGAGGAAAAGGCCCATGCCTCTTACGACCTGATTTAAAATTCCTGTCCTTGCCGCTCCCTGCCTGCCACAGGAAAGGGAAAGTCTAGGAGCCCTCCCCGCGTGTCCATCCCCCCTCCTTCCCCAGCTACCCGTGGTTGGGCGCTGGGGAAGTTGCCGACCCAGCAGCTCGAGCCTCGAGACAAAGCACCGTTTGCAGGGTTAAAAGTCTCGTCTCTGCGCTGGGCACGCGTTGGCTGCTTCCTCCGAGAGGCCCACCTCCGGACCCTGTCGCGAGTGGCACATCCCCGCCCTCCGTCCCTTTCTTTCCCCTCCGCTGCTCCATGCGTGTCTGCGTGGCAGGTGCACAGGCAGGGGGGCCACACCCTCATTCCCGGCGCCCTTGAATAGGAGCCGGCTTGGGGTGGGGTCTCCAGGAGGCTGTGGGGAGCGCAGCGAGCCTCCCACTGATGCTCTGTTGCTCCCCAGGGCCTTGTGTCGAGCCGGCACCGCCTCATCATGTGTCAGCTGGCCGTCCAGAACTCCGACTGGATCAGGTAGGGCTGGCCAGGCCATTGCCACAGGTGGGTGGCCTGCGACTCACTGGGGGTGAGTGGAGGAAGAGGAGGAATGCCCTCAGCCATCTGGATCCCACAGGGGTGGGGAGGCCGGCACAGATGTTAGTCCCTTGCAGGCAATAATTATGCAAACCTTGGGAGGTGGCCCAACTGATAGCTTTAGTTTATAACCAGGCCAAAGGGCCCAGCAGACTGATGAGGGAAGCGTCAGTGTTTCTTCTGCTCTGGGACTTTTGGATCCAGGATTTTCCTGGAGCATCATTGGATTTGGAGTGAGGCCTGGCCAGGAAATCCGAAATGCCTCTCCACTTTCCTCCCCAGTTACTTCCTGTGAACTCGCACTTCCTTTTAGGGAATGTTCCCTGGCCTTCCTTATTTCCCATTCCTGAACTCAGGCTCCCTGGGGCTCCCCGTGGAGCGCTCACTGCCTTTCCCTCAGACTCTGGGCACCGTCCTCACTAAGATGGCAGCCACCCTTATGCACAGAGCTCGCAGTGTAATTAAAGCATCTTCCACTAATTATGCTAATTATGCTCCCCCAAGTTCCTACAGTTATAATTTGCATGAGAAAATGGCGTTTTAAAAAAAATAATGGCACACCATTTGTACTGTAATTTCCCCCCACGGAAAAATAAGCAGCACCTAGAGGTTTCCATGAAAGCAGGGAAGTGAAGGGAAGCTGACCTCACAATGAGGGAGAAGAGATGGGGTGGGCAGGAAGGAGAGCAGTGAAGGGAGGCGACAATGATAATTAAATAGTGATCCCAGCCAGTCGTGAGTAGTGATTTGTGTGAGAAACACTTGCCCTTTATTGACTTTCTCATCCCCCTAAGATACAGGTAGACACAGCTGCCTTTTCTCTGGTGAGAAACAGGCCCAGAGAAGTCAAGGGGTTTGAGCGTGAATAGCACATCCATGGTCACTTTAGGGATAGAAACAAGGCCTTGTAACATTGGGGCTCAGGATCTCCTGGGGAAAATGGGGTCCACTGGGGGAAAACACGGGGCAGGAGGTTGTTCCTGCTTGGATGTGACTGGAAGATTCTGAAAGAATTGCTTCATTCATTCAATGAATATTTACCCAGCGCCCCCTGCCTGCTCTGCACTGCTCCAGGCACTTGGGCAAGGTCAGAATTCCAGGAATTGAGGTCACTAGGGAGGCCCAGGTAGCTCTACAATTAGCCCCTGGCCCCGGGGGAGGCTGCCTAGCCCAGTCTATCTGTTTTAGGCAGGTGGGTGGTGGTCAGAGATACTGGGAGCCTGACGCACAAGCTGACTCTCAAGGGTTTTCAGTCAGTGAGATCTTACCTCTGGGAAGCTTAGGTGTGTGCTCATGGTGGGAAGTGGGCAGGGAATGCTCAACGGCTAAGAAAATGTTTGAGAAATCTCCCAATTTAGCAGCTCATTAAGATGGCAATTAAGCCCGAGCACTGCATCGGTCTGGGCTAGCTCCCTGCTCATTTCACATCCTCGTGTACAGGAGGGGCTGACCAGGGTGCAGGGCTGTGCCCTTTAGTCTGACTGGCACGCCCCCCCCATGCCACAAGGCCCCCCACTGCACAGATATTCAGATATCTGCAGCCACCACTCAATGAGGGCCTGGCTTTTAATCCTTATCCCAATCCTAGAGGGCCCAGAGGAGAATTTCCATCTTGTGGGGAAGCACAAGAGTGAGACTCTGTACTAAGCACTTTGTTTATAAAACTCATCGAGCCCTTCTAATAACCCCACAAGAGAGTTACGGAGTCATTTTACAGGTGGGGAAAGTGAGCACCAAAAGACAACATCACTTTCCCAAAGTCCCATACTCCTCTCATTTTTACAGGGGGGAAACTGAGGTGTAGCAACGTGTTTCAAGCCCATGTTTGATCTGATTTGGGATCTAAGGACACGGCGTGAGCCGGTGTGCTAAGCTCCCTGAGCTCCGGTCTCTGGAAGGAGCCACTAAGGAAAGAGTATGAGAATGGAAACCAAGGGAAGCCTCTTTCTGGTTATGTTAGGGTGGACCCATGGGAGTGCTATCAGGACACCTGGCAGACCACGTGCAGCGTGCTGGAGCACCATCGGGACCTCATGAAGGTGAGCTGGGCCACGACAGAGGGGTGGGTGGCCCCCGAAAGCCAGGCAGGCCCGGTAAGGGTGCTGCTGGCCTACTGACCTGGTTCAGTTTCCTGCTTCTCAGCCAGCTGTGGGGGAGACCAGGCCCCAAACAGCAGGAAGGAGGGCAGCCGATTAGGAACCCGAGTTGTACCGGAGGCTGCCCCCCGGCCTTGCTCCGCCTGCTCAGTATGACTCGGGTGGTTTTCATATTCTGGCAGCAAATCCAGGGTGGGATTAAGGAGAGACTTCAGAAAGTGAGGAGGGAAGGAGACCTGGCCAAGGAAGGCAGGAGCACAGAGGGGCGCTGGGAGGAAGTGCCATCAGCCGGGTGCTCCTGCCCCATCTGTTTTGGGGCCGAGGCACCTCACCCCTGCCAGTCACTGTCCCTTTGCTCACTCTCATTCCTCCTCACGTGAGTTCCAAGGCAGACAGTGTTCTGGTCCTTGTTATATGAGTGGATAAAAAGAAGCCCAGAGAGGTGAGCCCATCTATCTGAGGACACACAGCCATTGCTTAGTGAACACAGATGGGAGCACGTGGCCTGTGGCCAGGTTGTCGCGACCGAAGAGCAGGTTGCCACACCAGCCAGCAGCACTGGCCAGAGTGTGCGGAAAGCGTGCTTCCCAGATCAACACCAACGCACGGATCTCCACAGTGACGGCATGAAGGGCAGTGCCATCCGGAGCAAGAAGCCTGACCGCCCAAGACAAGAGGCAGTGGGTCCTGCCCAGCCCCACTGACCCTGTCCCGGTGCCCTCGTCAGCCGCCATCGGCAGTCGGGACGGCATTGTTCTCACACACGCAGGGCCTCTGTGCATCCGTGTTTTCTGTCAGTGGGTGTCAGAATCCGCTCCTTGGGGACCTGTCAGCATCACGCTCACCAACTGGGCAGCTGTGCTTGATTTGAATAGAGTAGGGGTTTCGGGCTCCCGCCCAGCCAGGGAGTCAAGAGGAAGAGGAAGAGGAAGAGGGAGGGCTCTAGCTGGCTGTTGCTTCATCTGCTAGGTTTGTCCCCCTCGGAACTGAAGACGGTGCACCTCCCTTCCTTCCATTTTCAGAATCCTTCACACACATCCTGAGTCTTTCCTGGTCCCCTTGAAAGGACTCTGCCACAGGATGGCACTCACTTGCTCCCTGTGCTGGTCTCAACGACAGCAGTAATAAAAGGCATCCCATCCCGTCTTACTGTATCAGTCAGGATAGGCTAAGGTACGCTGTGGTAACAAGCATCCTTACAATCTTGGTGACTTCATGTCAGTTTATTTCTCACGCTACATGTCAGCTAGGGGTCAGCCGGGGGCCTGTGCGCCTTCTGATCACACAGCAGCCTCAGGCTCCATGACGGAAAGGAGGAATCAGGGGCCCCGCACACATGCCTGAACCCTGCCTCTACCAGCCATGTGGCCTAGCCGCTGTTTTGCTTCTAAATGCCTGGGCTTCCCGAACCCTCCCCCTGTTACTCATGCCCAGAGGCAGGAGTCTGGGCCAGAGCAGCTCAGCCAGGAGCCCCAGGCGTTGCAGTGACGGGCACAGGCCAATAGAGAATGTTCTCTACCTAGAACAAGTCCCATGGGGCCCATGACGTGCACAGCGGGAGGAAGCAATTCCTCAGCTACAGGACCAGTTACTTAATAAGAATGTGGTGTTTTCTTTTCTGGAGGTGAAATAATAATAAGAAAGGAGGTGGGCTGCCCCTTCCACTCCACCAGCCACGGCTGGTCACGAGGGTCGTGGCAGCCCTGCGGCTTGGGGTTCTCTGGCAGCCGGACTCCGGAATCCAGAAAGAGTGGAGCACGGGGGTGGGACACTGGCTTTCAGGGAAGGGACCTTGCAGAAGCAACGGCCCTTGGAAAACTGAACGGATTGAAAAATCCATCCTTTGTTTCTCTGTTGCCCCGGAGTGGGCTCTCCCACCCACAGCAGGGAAGGGGGGTGGCTTCTGGGTCAGCTGGGAAGAACGTGGCCTTATCAGCTCAGTGCTTTCTGCGGCCCCAGAGGAAAACTGCAGGCCAGATAACGCAGCACAATGGATCATACACATAGAATTTCCGCTTGGCTCTGGAATGCGTATCCACACCGGCCAGCAGGCGCGAGAGTGCCCAGCACCCCACCCCCGCTTCCTGCCACACCAACACATCCTGTCGTTGGCATCTCTGGCCTGGGGAGGCGGCAGGTGGTGACAGTGCCTGGTGTTCGTATGACCTGCGCCAAGCGTACACAGCCCTTCTGTGGACATGACCTCCTGTGAGCCCCGGGAAGCAGGCAGGGAGGGCAGGTGTGCACGTTACACAGAAGGTTACAACATCGGCGGCCAGGGGCCACATACTCTGTAGGCACATGCTTTGCAAACACTCGCATGTGTAATCCGACCACAACGCAGATAGGCAGCTATGTGACCTGTCCGTGCTACACTCCTGAGCTGAGGTCCGAGAGAAGGTAACTCTCCAAGGTCATGCAGCCAGAGGGGGGCAGAGCTCAAACTTGAGCCAGGGTCTGTGCGACACTGCGTCCCATGCTTTTCCAGCCCTGAGCTAGCGGTCTTGCCTCCTGCCGGCCACGTGCAGCCACGTGGTACAGCTGAGTCTAGAACCCGCCCCTGCCACCACCTCAGCTGCAAATGGCTTCCCCGTGATAGACGAACAGATGAGCGTTTGAAGATCACTAGGAATGCTTTTCATAAGTCGCTTGGCTAACGACACTGACCTTGCACCTCTCCCTTTCCTCAGCGGGTGACTGGCTGCATCCTCTCCAATGTCAACACGCCCTCCATGACGCCTGTGGTCGGACAGCCCCACAATGAGACCCCCCAGCCCATTTACCAGAACAGCAATGTGTCCAGCAAGCCCACTGCAGGTAGGGGGACACCGGTGTGGAGCCGTGGTTCTCAAACCTCAGAATCAACTGGAGGGCTTGTTAAAATCCAGATTGCTAGGCCCTTCCCCAGAATGTGATTTAGTAGGTCTGGGAGAAGGAAGGAAAATTTGCATTTTTAACAAGGTGACACCGATGCTCTGGTCCTTAAAATAGAGCATCAGAGAGAAGCAGTCACAATGAGAGAGAGACAGGGTTGATGGTGTGCATTTTTTCATATACTTATAAGTTTATAATTCTGAATTATATTTATAAATTATATTTATAATTGCCTTCCTGGGAATTAAAGACACGAAAGGCAGCATTTTTCTCTGCCTCTTCCAAGGGAGTTGAGGATCTTGTCCAAGGTCACACATTGAGGAGGTGTCAGGACTCGGAGTCAAACCCAGGCATCTGCATTCAGAATCCCACAAGTTCAACCACCTCTTCAGTGGCAGAGAGCAAGGGCTCCAACATTTACCCAACACCGAGTCCTGTGTGCCCATACAATGCCCAGTGTTTTACGTGATTTCGTATTTTATGCAGTAATTCTGTGATAAAGATATTATGTTCCCATTTACAAGGAGAAAACTGAAATTCAGAGAGGGTAAGTGATTTGCCTAAGGTCACACAGCTCAAAAGTAGAAGAGTCAGAAATCATGTTCAGGACTGTTTGAATCCAAGGTCCATGTTTTTTCCAACATTTTTTTTTTACCAACCCATTTCAAGAGACAGATCCTGGTATTACTTTTCAAGCCTAGAGACCATAAGCTATAAGGTTATTAGTATGTTCTAAACAGGGTAAGTCACAAAGTCTCATATAGCTACAAGTGGGGGCTCAGAAAAATTTTCTGGATTAGAGCCCAGAGAGGTCATCAAAAACCAGATCCCTCTCAGCCAAAGCAGGATGTCTGATTATTATAAAGTCCATCTTCATGGGAAGGAATGAAGGCTAAGGCTCATATTAAAAAATGAAAAAAGCAAATATGTCTTTTAAATGCAGAATATGAGCCAACTTATGGTGTACAAACATACCTGCATAATGCATATTTTTTTAAGTGGAGGAGAATAAATAATATGCCAATGTGTTAGTGGTGGTTGTCTCCCAGGATGGGATTATGGGTGCTTTTTATTTTCCTCTTTATATATTTTCCTCTTCTACATTTTCCATTCTTTGACAGTATAATAAACACGAGCAGAGCATATAGTCCGGTCTGTGGCTCACAGTGCTTGTGCCTTGGACTGTGAACGGGAAGGAATGTTTGCTGTCATATTTCTGTTCTTTCTCTCCACCCTCCTGCCTCCCACTACCCCCCCCTGCCCCCTCCAGGGCAACCCTATTGTTTAAGTGGCCCAAATGCTGGGCTGTAAGTTGTGAGTGGTTCTCTCCCTCTGTCCCTGTCTGTCTTGCTCTCTCCCCTAGCCAAGATCTTGGGGAAGGTGGGAGAAAGCCTAAGCCGGATCTGCTGTGTCCGCCCACCAGTGGAGCGCTTCACCTTTGTGGGTAAGGGAGCATTCATTCATTCAGCAAACACCTCCCAGCATCTGCTGTGGGATGACTGTTGATAGAGCAATGATGGAGAGAAAACAGAAGCAAGCAGGAATGTCCCCAGGCTCGCAGGGCCCAGCGGTGTGACCCGCCTGGCCTGGGGCTGCTGAGACCTCCGTGTGGTGATGTGCTCATTCCCCACCCCCACCCCCACCGCCCCACCCTCACACACAGAATGAGGCCACATGCCTAAGAGTTTTCAGGAGCCCAGAATCCTCCCTCTGGTCCTCCCAGCTCTGGCAGCGTCTGCCTCCCTGCTGATAGGCTACCAACACCCATGCTCTTTCCTTAATTCCCTGTTTCTGGCTCTTCCCTCAAGGACTCTGCATGGATGAGAATATCCAAGTCACTGGGGCTCTTTCAGGATCCCCCAATTCAACTCTGCAGAAGAGCTGAAGGTCTAGACCTCATTCCTTTGACGCTTTGAGGCTGACTTCTGCCATTTCTGAGATTTCTGAAAATTCCGCCAGTTTTCCAAAAGGCACTAAGAGGGGTAGCAGAGGAGGAGAGGAGATGGGGGACCAAGATGGTGGCTCTGTGGTTTTTGTGCACACCGTGAACCCCCGTGCCGGCATTGCACACTTCAGAGCACAGGTCAAAGCCTCTGTCTCCTCCTCTTTCACAGCCTCCTGTTGTATCTGCCATCTCAACACGCTCAGCTTGTTCTTTGAACCAGGCGACCCCTAAGGAGACAGGGCCACCTCCTTGTGACTCTAAGAGCTGTTTCTTTTTCTTTTTTTTTTTTTTAAAGATTTTATTTATTTATTTGACAGAGAGAGACACAGCAAGAGAGGGAACACAAGCAGGGGGAGTGGGAGAGGGAGAAGCGGGCTTCCCACCGAGCAGGGAGCCCGACGCAGGGCTCGATCCCAGGACCCTGGGATCATGACCTGAGCCGAAGGCAGACGCTTAACAACTGAACCACCCAGGCGCCCCTAAGAGCTGTTTCCCTAAGTTTAGAGGACATTGCTTTTGTGGACTACCTCCCTAAAATACAGAAAGAAGCAGAAGGTGCTCAGCATGAGTGTGTGTGTGTTCGTCATCGGCTTCCCAGCGAGGCTGTATAATTCTTAAAGGCCCAGAAATGTGAATTCCTGCCGTGGAGCATGAGGAGACGCTCCCTCTCCATTTTAGGCTGGACTGCTCTCCATTCACTGTACGCAGATGCTCTCTGTGCAGGGAGGGAATGACCCCCTACCCCCATGCGCTGCACCCCATCCCACTCACTCCGGAGGAGGCCCCTGGGCCCACCGCGTGTTGGGGAGCAGTCAGTCAGGCCCCTCATGCTTCTCCGCTCCCTCTTTCCTCCCTAGATGAGAACGCCAATCTGGGCACGGTGATGAGGTACGAGGAGATCGGTAAGTGGCCGGAAAAGCGGGGACACTTGGGGCTTCCTGGGGGGCAGAGGGGGGCAGGGGAGAGGCTTGGAGCCCCTGGGTTGTGTTTGCAACAGGGTCTACTCTCAGAACGATGGCTTCCAAACTAGAGCAGATTCTCAGTTATCTCCCACCTGGCCAGTTCCCAGGAAGTAGGACTGGCTGGCTTGGCAACGTTCCCTTCGGAGCCTCCCCTCTCTCATCCAAAACACGTGGAAGTTAAGCTTCCGCGGCAGCCAGAGAGACCTGTCTTTGGCCCATGACACTGAGTGAGGCGGAGGAGCTCCCCGTCTTCCTTTTTTTTTTTTTTTTTTAAGATTTTATTTATTTATTTGACAGAGAGAGACACAGCGAGAGAGGGAACACAAGCAGGGGGAGTGGGAGAGGGAGAAGCAGGCTTCCCGCGGAGCAGGGAGCCCAATGTGGGGCTCGATCCCAGGACCCTGGGACCATGACCTGAGCTGAAGGCAGATGCTTAACGACTGAGCCCCCCGGGCCCCCTCCCCTGTCTTCCTTATCTTCTTCCTTATTTCCGGGCTCGGAGGGCGAGGAGGAGAGAGGGGCTGAGAGCCACCTGCACAGCCTCCCGGCAGCCGTGGGCGGGGCTAAGGCACCCACCGTCCGTGTGAGCGTGCGCAGGCCCAGGGCCAGAGCAGGTGGACGGTGCCGGATGGGAAGGAGCTGACCCACCCGTGGAAATGAGCGGAGTCCCGCGGAACCCTGGGGAGCAAACCAGAAAACTGAGTTCTTCCCGAGTTCCAGAGCGGGTGAGAGATACAAGTGTGTGAAGCTGGGGAAAGAACAGACAGCTGTCAGAATGGAGCTGGAGTTGACCCCGTACCAGGTGACAAGGAGGGTCAGTGACAACTGGAATGCTTGGAGCTCTAGCATGAGGGGCAGCCTGGTGTCCAGCAGACACGCCCAATCCGCAATCCCAGCTGCAGAAATACTCCAGGCCATCCGTTTCCTGCTGTGGGCTGGCGGGCAGGTGTGCGTGCTGGGATCCTGGGAGCGGAGGACTGTACCCGGAGCCTCATGCTCTCTCCCAGGAGGCCCGACAGAGGTGACATCACTTCAAGGAGTGTCTCTGGGTCCTGTCCTGTGATCTGAGGAGCCATGGTGTACCTGAGTTGGCGCCTACTGTTTTGTTAGAACCCTTTCTACGACTCTCAGGAAGTATGCAAACTGGTTGTCAAATGCAGCCAATACGAAACAACAGTTAAGTACATTGTATTAACAACAGTACACTGTATTAACAAAGATCCTAAGTCCTCCAAACTCCTCACTTCTGAATTATGTTCCTGTATTTTATTTTATTTTATTTTATTTTATTTAGAGATTTTATTTTATTTATTTGAGAGAGAGAGAGTAAGAGAGAGAGCACAAGAGGGGGTAGGGTCAGAGGGAGAAGCAGACTCCCCGCAGAGCAGGGAGCCCGATGCGGGACTCTATCCTGGAACTCCAGGATCAGGACCTGAGCGGAAGGCAGTCGCTTAACCAACTGAGCCACCCAGGCGCCCTGTTCATGTATTTTAATGTCCTTTATTTACCCGCCCTTCACCATCTTAAGGCCACAAAAAGCAGCAACGTGGCTTCCTGGTTGCTCCCCCAAAACAAGGCAGAAGCATTCGGCACCAGGTTCCCCAGCTCCCAAACACCCCAAAAGCGAGGAAGAGCAAGCCCTGAACTCCCAGGTCCTGCAGTTCCGCACCTGGCCGGGAACTGCGCTCCCTGGGAGGTCTTCTTGAGCAGCCCAGCTCAGAGCAGTCTTTAGACTTGCAACTGTATTCAATGTCGATTTCTCCATTTCTTGCGTTCCTTGTTCCAGAAAGCATTTATTGTGGCAAGCTTTAGCCGTGACCTTGTTTACGTTCCTGGCTGGCAGGGCCAGTGTGTGAGGCCACCTGCCGGGAGCGCCCCCGCCCGCAGAAGGGCGGGCTGATGAGGGTTTGCGCAGTTTGCTGCCAGGCCTGCACCCTCAAGTTCCTCATCTCTCCGCTGCCTGGTGAGGGGCAGGGCTAGCCTGATCCATTCTTACTCTTCTTTCCAAGAAAGGAAAGCTGGGCGGCCACAGCTGTCAGGATCGATTCGTGGCCTGGTGTGGTCCAGCTGGCCGTGGCCTCAGCGGGGCAGTGGGAGCTGGAAAGGGCCCCGGGGCCGGAGCTTCACAGAGCCAGGATTCCTGGGAGAGGAGTGTGGTGGGACAGCGCTAGTTCTGCCTCCTGGCTCTGGATCCCTGGATGGGGGTGAACCTGGGAAGGAGGTGGAGCGCAGAGCAGGTGGAAGGAAGCTGCCTTGCTTCCATACTGTGTGCCGGGAGGCCCTCTGGCTCACGAGTCCCCTTCTTGAAATCCCCTTGCACCTCGCGAGAAGGAAAAGCCATGTTCTCCTAGCTCAGCTAGCACCTATGGCTCCGTTTCCATGTTCTTAAGCCACTGTCTGCTCCTGGGGGGTGCCCCAGACCGAAGGCTTTCCGGGCGGGAAATGCTAGCTCTAGTCTCCGGCAACAAACCACGAGAGATCGCTGCTGCCCTCCAGCGGCCATGCGTGGGATCCCAAGCTCCGCTAGGGCCTCTGGTCCGTGACAAATGCATCTGTTCTGGTCCCGCAAGAAAGGGTGGAGACCTCACTTTTTAACTTTCTGTGCTTTGGCTTTAAAAAAAAAAAAAAAAAAACACAACAACATTGTACTCGAGTGGGAAAGGGAGTTCCTGGCTTGGGAATAGAAAAGAGATTTATTTTCATGGCTGTAGAGCAGGCTTTCTCAACTGTGGACCATCGACGTTTGGAAATAAGCAATTCTGTGTGGTGGGGGCTGCCATGTATGTGCCTTGCAGGATGTTCGCCAGCATTCCTGCCCTCCACGCCCCTCTCCCTGGTCTTGACAACCAGAAATGTCTCCAGGCATTGTCAAATTCAGGAGGCAAAACAGCCCCCCACTGAGAGCCACTGACACAGAGAAAGCCAGGGGCTGGCACATCCTCTGGACAATGCCACCTGACTGAAATTTTAGGCGATCAGAGTTACCATACAGAATGACAGGCAATCTCTTTCCACAGAAAGAGAACTCTGGAGCCCTGGGTGGTTCCAAGTGGGGTGGGGGACAGTAGGATCCCAGCAATGAGCCCAGTGTGGCTCCTCTCAGCCATACGAAGACTGGTTCATCTCCACAGATGGGGAGTTGGGCCAGAAGTCCCACGGCATAACATGGAAGGAGGGAGACACCGCTCCCCCAGGACCCTGGGCTGCAAAAGCAAAGGCCATAAGGGCCAGCAGAGCCATCCCAGACTGCCCAGAAGGCTCTTAGACTGCTTGCCTGCATGGCCTCTGTGGGCAGCTTGTCTGTGGTTCACTTATTCATTACATCCTGAGCGCCTACCATGTGCAGGTCATTCTGCCAGGCCCGGGGGATAGAAAGATAAATTAAGGTCCCTGCCCCTAAGCAGATCTTTGGGCTACAGGATGGCATGGAGGAGAGAGGAGGCTGCAGGAGTATTTAGGAACAAAGACCACAGCGCTCCACGGGGCTCCCTGAAGACGGGATGCGGGGTTGGAGGGGTGGGAGGTGGAATGAGATACTGACACTGTTGTCAGCCCAGTGGCCTTCCTTTTCCGTACCATCTGGAGATTCCCACAGCAGGGACAAGGTCACCATCTGTAAGTCCTTGTCAGGTCCCCGAGCGAGCTGTCACATCTCAGGCAGGCAGACCTAACCGCCATCTCTCAGCCTCGGTGCAGGGTGGCGGTGGTCTCTGGAAGGCTCGGAGCTGGGCTGTCTCTCTCACCGTTTCGGACAAGATGCCCACAGCCTCTCGCCGGAGGGCCCAGGATGCCTGGGAACCAAACACTCCACACTGAGTCACACCCCGGCAGGGGTCTCTCCCCACGTGGTCCTGAGAATCCCAGAATCCTTTTTTCCCCCATTGCTCTGTTTTAGTAAGTCAGTCACTTCGCTGCCTGTCTGGAGGGGCCTCGCTGGGATGATGCAGAGTGGGCTGGAAGGGAAGGAAAACAACGGACTAGCAGGAAGTGCACCTGGGATGGGGGGGGGTGGGCTCGGCCTTGCTCTCAAGCTCTTTGCTGAGGACAGTGGCCCCAGAAAGAGAGGACATCCGATTAACTCAGCTACTGCATGGGGACACTCGGTGTCCCCCCAGGCCCCCCAGCATTCCGCATTTGTGATGAAAGACGAAGCCTGGATAATGGACAGCAGCAGGGGGGCCAAACTCTGTTGGCACTTGAGTTTGATACGGAGCAGAAGAGAGAGCCCCTCAGACTTGAGACAAGTCACATAGCCAGCTCTGTCTCTCGGAGGAAGCCCAGCCATCCTGGTTTAGCATGGAAGGACCCATGTCCCCAGAAACCCCTCGGTACCAGGCAAACCAAGACCCTCCCTGAATGAGTAATTCCTCACACAGGGGACAAGAGTGGTCTGTAAATGAGCCAGGCAGGCAAAGGTGTCTACACCGCACACACCATGGTGCAGGGGAGCCTGGAGGACATGGGTGTTGGAGCCCCAGGAATCGGAGACTTCTGTATTTATCAGCGGCGAGGCTGAGAGTTGCATGTTTTCCAGGTCTCCACTCATCCCTGTGCCAACTTTGTTCCCTCTCCCCAGAGCTGCGGATCTTGCTGCTGTGTGGCAGTGACCTGCTGGAATCCTTCTGCATCCCTGGGCTCTGGAATGAGGCGGATGTGAGTAGCAAGGGCCCTACAGCACCACGCACAGCTGCCATGGGGAGGATGGGAAGGGGACGCCTGGTTTCGGCCTCTGCTCTTCCCTCCCCCCACTGCCTCCCTCCCCAACCCGAGGGTCTCATCTCCTGTGAGCTTCCAGGAGGACAATCCATTCTCGTCACTATGGAAGAAAATTCTCACCTATCCCAAGCTTTAGCTCTGACTGCATTTTTACACTCACTCCTACTCGGGCTTGCTCCTGTAAAGCCCCTGGGGAAAACAATCGGAGTCATAGAATACCTTCTCCAATACCTTCTCCAAGTAGTACCCGGAGTGTATGTGTGTGGCAGAGGCAGGAGCTGGGGGAGGGAGGGATTTTAAAAAAAGCCTTGGCCCTTTTGAGATTATGTGTGTTTTGTTTTCCTTTGATTCCTTTTGAAGAGGTGGTAAATACCACCCTAGAATTCCCTCAACAAGAAAAAAGGGGTCAGGAGGGGAGGCATTCATGGCAAAAGGTCAGTAGAATCCTTCTAGCAATTGACTGGGGATAGAGGGAAACAGGAAGTTAAACTTATACCACTTAGAAGCTCAATGGACATCTTTTGTTGCCAGATCTGATGGTGATGTCTTAAACCAGCTCATTCATAAGTTACTCACTCTTGGTCTATACATTCATTCTTGCTCTTTCATTAATTCATTCATTGGATAGCCTGAGCTATTGCTAGTTCCCAATTCCATAGCCCCCCCCCCGTTTTTTTAAGATTTTATTTATTTATTTGAGAGAAAGAGTGAGCAAGAGAGAGAGCACAAAAGAGGGTGGCGGGGGAGAGGCAGAGAGAGAAGCAAACTCCCCTGCTAAGCAGGGTCCCCAATGCGGGGCTCGATCTCAGGACCCTGGGATCACGACACGAGCCAAAGGCAGGCACTTAACCAACTGAGCCACCCCCCTCCCACTTCCATAGCCCTATGCCAGTTGGGTTCTCAAGGCAGCAATTCCAGACCTAGTGCTTTTTTAATTAACTTGCTGTTAATTAACTTGCAAATCACTCAACTCTCTGGGCATCAGTTTGTTTCCAGTTTTATTGAGATATAATTGGTATGTAACATGGTATTAGTTTAAGGTGTACAACGCAATGATTTGAGATATGTATATATTACAAAATATTATCACAAATTTAGTTAACATCACTTCACATAGTACAACTTGCTTGTGCTTTTAAAAATCTATGACATGCTGGGGCACCTGGGTGGCTCAGTCCTTAAGTGTCTGCCTTTGGCTCAGGTCATGAACCCAGGGTCCTGGGATCGAGCCCCGCATCCAGCTCCCTGCTCAGTGGGAAGCCTGCTTCTCCCTCTCCCACTCCCCCTGCTTGTGTTCCCTCTCTCGCTGTGTCTCTCTCTGTCAAATAAATAAATAAAATCTTAAAAAAAAAAAATCTATGGCATGTTATCTATCACATTCTGACATTTACAAAAATAGGCAATACAGTCTGTTCCCCCAAGTATCAGATGGCAAGACATATACATATGAAATTTTTTCATGTACATATATGTACGTTTCTGGAGAGAGAGAGAACCTTCAGGATCAGATTCCAGATTCCAGCTCTATTCCAACACAGCTCATGACAAAAATCTATTTTGAGCCTCAGTTTATCCCATCTCTAAAATGGGTGTAATAATAGTGCCTATCTCATAGGATTTGGGGAAAATTAAATGAGATTGTGTACGTGAAGTGCCCAGCCTAGTACCTGACACACAGTTACATACAACAAACATTCATAAGCAAATTTACCTCAACAGACCCATGGACATACACACTGATATTCCAGGTGAAGGGTGTGAGTGCTAACATGCTGTGGGAGGACCGAGAGGGGAGGGAGAGTTTCCCGGAGGTGAATTATACTGCGTAGGGCTTTCATCTCCACCCCTGGACCATTTCTTGCAGGTGAAATTCTAAATCTCCTTTCGGTTCTGGATGAAATGGCTTAATTAACTTTTACTTTCTTCTCTAACTTCACATGGTGCTGTGAAAGTAGACAGTAATGTGGCCAAAATTGTGTACAAGATCTAGGTGCTCAAATAGCAGCGCAGGTTAAGACAAAAAATAAGAGCAACCAATAGCTGTTGATTTACTGGGAATGTGACAGTGAAGGGGGAGCAAAACCCTCATTTATTCAGCTGTGTTCCCCCTTGGTTGGTTACTCTGAAGATTCAGAGCATCCAGCCTGGCTACCTGAGGTAGAGGGGAAAAAAAAAATCAAGGAGCTGTTTCCTTACATAACGAGTGTGAATCTCAACCCACAAAAGAGGTGTGCTAGAAATATCACCTTTGATTTATTTAAATCAAATTAAAATTCAAGTCCAAATCTATTCCACAGGGCTGATGGGAAGTTAGTCTCAATTATTATATTACTGACTAGCAGAACCTGAAAGGCTTCTGTGGGCCCTGAACGTGAACATTAGTTCATCAGGACGCCTTCCCTGTCTGGACATTCTTGGTCACTTGGGAGGTGGTGGGGTTCTGCAGGGCTCCTGGCCAAGTCCGGAAGCCCAGCGCCGGGCCCCACCCACCAATGATCATCAGGACTCATTTTCTTCTGAGGTTTTGCCCCTAGGGTGCTGCCTGGGAGGGAGGAGAGGGTGATTTTCACAGATCTCTAGCTTCTATCTCTGGGGGTGGGGTGGGGAGGGGGGGGGATGGAGTGGGGGAGGCAGAGAATGCAGAACCTCTTCTTTCTCTTCTAAAGGTATCTTTCCTATTTTCTCTCATCCTAGATATCTAGTGAAATCTCTTCAGTGAGCTTAAAGCCGCTGACTGCAAAGCATTATTTTCTGCCCTGCAAATGAGAGAGCAGGGTCTGGTAAAGGGTCTGGTTCTGCTAGAAATAGGGTTGGGCTGGGCAGAGGGGGATGTAGGGAACGCACAACTAGTTAGTAACTCCGAGGATTATTCCACTGTCCTTGTTTGCAGATGGTTGGATCTCAGGGTCTAGAAAAGGAAGGTCTTACTTTAAAGACTGGGTACAGTGTGAATCCTGCTTATTCTACTAGAAAATTCTACCATCTGGAGTTTGCCTGGAAGGGCTCCATTTTAGGGTTTTCAGTTCCTAACCATGCGATTACCAGGGATGAGGTACATGAGACCTATTTCTACCCCGGGTTTCTTCATTAGCTGGTGTCCCAAGTGATACTTGTTGACCACAGACCTCTGTTTAGTGACCATGAGCCCAAACCCCTGACTCTGCCCATGACTGGGGACAGGAGGTGGGCAGAAGAGCCAAGCTCCTTGGGAAGGTCACAAGCCCTGGCTCCACACCCCAGCCTCCCATGTTCTTCAGAATCCTCAGGATTCTGATGGCAGGAGAGAAGCCACAGGTCTGGGGAGAAATAGGAGTCTCTCCACCCTTCTGTAAAGAAAACTCAAAGCGGGCTAGGGAGCAGCTTTGCCCCCAGCTGGCCTGGGAAGCAGCTGAGTTGGTCTGTCCCTCAGCGGGCTTCCTCCAGCATGGTCACAAATTCTCTGGAGTCCATCTAGCTCTTGCAATTGGGACTCCTGAAGCAGTGCTCTCCATCCAGCAGTCTAATCCCACAGCCAAAGGAACAAACCCACCTCCTAACTCATCCCTTGGGCATTTCCTATTAGGCACAAAGATCCATTAGCCCACAGTGAATTCTGACCTCCTCTGACCAATGACACACCCATCCCCTTACATTCCAGGGGGAGAAAATGCCATACATATTCATCAAGTTTCTCTCCATGGGATACAAAGGAGCTGCTTGTGCGGCCTGGCAGTTGGCTTTTTCATTCTTGATTCCTGAGAGAATTCAAGATCCAGGCTCCTGGGCTAGCCTTGGAGAGCAGCACCCCGGAGTGGGGGGGGGGGGGGGGCCAGCCTTTCCCATCCCTGGGTTTTTATTACAGAGTCGGTCTTCCCTAGGGGACCTGATCTTTGCTGTGCACATCCAGGCACCAGCACGAAAGCAGGTATCCAAGCATGGAGCAGGATCTATGGGAAGTCAAGACCAGAGATGAAAGGGTCAGCCGTGAGCACACATTTGTGAAGCAGGAAGCTGTTACACTCACTCCCCTCCCCCAAATAAAATCCGTTGTCTAGAGCTCTTATGCTGTCAGCTGCTTTGTCCATCATATTATAATGGAAGGCAGTCTGGCAAATTAATTCTGATTCCAGCATTCTTTCCTTCAATCAATCTTTCCACTAATACTTACTGAGTTTTAGACCCCAGTATGAATATAAGCACGTTATCTGTCCTTAAGGCACTTGCAGTCTAAAAATACATTAGTTTTTTATATTGCATGAGATAAAATTGTAAAAAGTTTAGAAGAGTTCCTGAAACTAGTAAGCGCTCAATAAATGTTGGCTGTTATTCATCTATTGGTTTTAAAATATTCGTTGAGTACCTACCAAGTGCCAGACATTGCTCTAGGCCTGAATGAGCAGAGAAAACAAAACAAAGCTTCTCACTGTGGGCACTTTACTTTCTAGGGGGGCAGAGAGAAACAATAAACACTTTGATGTTTCTCCTGGATTAGCTCAGTTAACCCCCAGCACACTCCTGGGAAGTGAAATTGCACAAGTCTTCAGATCCCTAATCCATAAAAGACAGTGAGAAGGATGAGAAATATATATATTTTTTCATAGCAGGCGGCAAGAGGGGAGCACTTGAGCTGGGCTTTGAGTAATGGGCAGGATTGGGTTAAGTGGGTGGAAAGATGGGCTTTTGGGGTTGAGAGAAGGCTGTAAAAGGTCTAATGGTGGGAACAAGAGCTTCTGAGGAGATGGTTCTGGCTGGTTGAAAGAGATGGTTTATCTTGGTCTTTATTTGAGAAGCTTTTGACTTTTCAGCAAACAGGCAAAATCTTTAAGTTTAATGATTAAATGTATTAGCTGCTTTCAAATGGCATTTGCATTTTAAATGAGCAAGGGGCAATAATTAACCAAAAGGAATGAAAATCTAAAGGTGGAACATTAGGCACCAGAGATGGGCAGGTAAGGAAAATTGTGTTTTCTTTTTCTTTCTTTTTGTACTTCTTGAAACCTAGCATTCCACGGGCTGGCTCTAATTGGCTGTACCCTACATTTTTCCAGCCAACCAGCCATGGGCTAACTGCTTCCTACATCCACCAGGGATGAGAAAACAACCAAAGAAAATAAACAGAGGAAGAGCCTGGGGCACTAGCCACTCCAGAAGAAATCCCAGGGCTCTGGGACTCATAGAGCAAAGACAAACATTTGGTCTTTCAGGCTCAGATGGTTTTTATCAGACAGTCCAGCCCCAGCCAGGAAGCCCGATGGACAGTTCCACCCCGGGGGATTAGGCCCCCACACTGATAAAACCAATGTCAAATTTACAGGCTTTAGGGAAGGAGGCTTAGCTCCTATCATGGAAGATTCTGGTTCTCATGTGAAAGATACTGTTGGTTTGGTTTTCAAGCTTTTGACTTGAGTCTGGAATCTCTTGCCTTCCCACAACCCCCAGTCAAATTGGAAATGGGAATGGGGATAATTTCCTCTGGAAAACCCCTCTGAAGGATCATTCATTTATTTGCACTTAAGAGAGCCATTCTGGAAATGCCTTCCCACTTTCTCAACCCTGATCATACTAACCTCTTGCCCTGCTTTCCCTCCAGAGAGGAACAGAGGCCAGAACAAGGGTGGAGAATTCTTTTGCCGAAATGGGTGGGGCATATTTCAGAAACCCCTAACCCACTCTGTGGCTTCTGCGGGACACCATTCCTTGCATCTTTTGCAACCCCGTTGAAAGAATACAAAATTATATACTCCAGGGGGCGATGTACAGTAATGAACGGAGGAAGCCCATGATAAACCTGGAGAAAAAATAAGAATATATTTTCAAACCAAAAAAGTTTCAAGTCACTAAAATGTGAGTCTTAAGAAATGGATCTCGAAGAGATTTGATGTGGCAGAAAGAGCCTTTAAAGCTGACCAGAGTGGGTTCAAATCCACTAACTAGTTACTATATCTGAGTCTTGATTTCCCCATCTATAAATGGAGAACTGAGGCACATATCTCAGAAGACCATTGTTGTAAGGATTAAGTGTAGTAATCAGTAAAGCTCCCAGCACTGTGCTTGGCACATAACAAATAGCTTAATGCCTGTTTGTTTCCCTCCTTACTAACAGTCCCTTGTCTATCGCTGAACATCCTCATCTGGAGAAGAAACACAAGTGGGCTCAAGTCACCCATGTACTGAGAAGAGAGCACTGTTTGGGGGAGATGGTCAGGATTCTGAATCCTGATTTCAGAATGATCTTACAGAGGGTCCACTTACACTTGCCTGGGCAAATCAATGTAAATTGGATCCTGTTGTCAGTGGAAGTCAAACCTTCTGTTTAAAACACTCTAATGACTTCTGTTTGCAATTGGAATGACACACCATCTTTGATCTGGTCCTTGTCTATTTTTCCTACTTCTCTGTGCTTCAGTCTTATTTTTTTTTAATATATTTTCCTACCTCAGGGCCTTTGCACTAGTTGTGGCCTAACTAGGAGGGCTCTTACCCCAGATATCCCTATGTCTGGCCCCTTCTTGTCATTTTGGTTTCAACTTAAAGGTCATTGTGTTTTATATTCAATATTATACTTAATTCCACCTCATGTATTCTTATTTACATTTTTGTTTATGAGTATACTAGCTCTATGAGTATACTAGATTTACCTGTCTTATTTGGCAACACCAGGAGAGTACCCCATTTACCATATACACGACATAAAAGTTTGTGGAATGAAAGAGTACCTCCTCCTTGGTTGGAGGAGCTTAGCCCAAAAGAGAGTTTAAGTCTACCATGAGATGTGGCCCAAACTTTTACAAGTTACCCATAAGACATTAGCCACTACAAGGTATTAGCCACTTAATATAGTAACCTGCCCTCATCCTTCATAGCAATAGATACACTTGAAATCATTAATCATTTGTTTAATGCCTCCTTCTAGGTAGTGATCGATCCAAGAGATGAAGCCCTCTGTCCCTGGTGCCCAGGAAAGTACTTGGCTAAGAGCACAGGGCATCCCCAACCCAAAGCATCCCTCTAATCCAACAGTGCAGATATTGAAATTCAGCCTCCTGGAAAGATGATGAGAACTTCACATTCCTTCCAGATTTGCCGCCTGGGTCCTCATGAGTGTTCTCTCTCCCAAGGCCAAGTTGCTTCCTGCCTCAACATGTCTCATATCCTTCCTTCAGATTCCCCACATTTGGGGAAGCAGAGTCCACCCCCTCCCACTTCCTCTCCCCATCCCCACCCCTGCCTCCCCTGGGGAGCTTTTGACCAGAGGATGAAAAGATATGATCAAAACGCTGTGCCTGTGAGCAGGAAGTTGAAACAGGATGAATGTCATAGACCCCCACCTCAGGCATGACCGGCCAGAGCTCAGCTGAGAGGGCCACTATATGCTGGGCGGGGGTGGGGGGTAGGAGAAGACTACCCTGATCTTGCTAACTGTGGCGGGGTAGTATGGGGTCACATTGGTCAGCATCAGGAAAGGGACTTGCCGAGCAGAACAGCTCTGCTACCTTGGCGACTCACCCACCTCCCTACTCCCGAGGCGGAGAACTCTTCATGAACATGCAGGAGACATGGGCCCCCCTCATGCTGGAATAACAGCTCCATCCCAGGGGTCTGAGCACACTCCTGCAAGCTCCATGGGCAGGGAGAGCCTGAGCACCCTCTGTTTCCTGGGGTCAGATGTCCGCCCCAACCCCCCGCCCCCCACTCCCCAGTGCACAGAGTGACGTGCTTGTCCTCATTTTTGCTGGAATCCTCAGAGATGCTTGTCGCACGAGTATCTCATTTTGACCTCATCCCAAACCAAGCCAGAGAATTAGCAGCTTAGGCAACTGCCAATGTGATTTGAAGCATCAATTCCCCAGGGGTTGGTGCACATCAGAAGGATTAGGGAGCTTTGTGAAGAGAGAGGCTCCAGCCCATCCTAGACATGTTGGATCAAAATCCCTGGGGTGAGGTCTGGGGGCTCTACTTTTGTCATTGGTTTTAAAGCTGCCCCAGGTACTTCTGCCCACCAATCAGATCAAATGTGGGAACCTGCAAAAGTAAGCTCACCCTTAACTTATCATAGGACCTGAGAGTCTATCTTTTGAGTAACTTCTTTGGACCTCCCAGAGCTCCCATGAGGTACTGTGGGCTCGTCGCCAGGTCCTGAGACAGAGTTTATCAGCTAATGGCTCGACCTCAGCTGCCGGACAAGACTCTGCAGGCATCTACTTTTTCAATAGCACCTATTAAGCATGCTTCTCCTCTGGGGACACAGTGGTAAACCAAACACACAAAGCTCCCTGTCCTCATGGAGGTTACCTTTATAGAAGAGAGAGAAAGAGACAAAAATCAGGTGGAATAAAGAAAATATATAAGGTATTAGATGGACATAAAAGCTAAGGAGGAGCAGCAAACCCAAGAAGGGGCAGGGATGGTGCAGGTGTGGAAAGCCTGTGGGTCTGCGTGCATGGCCACACAAGTTGAAATAGCCTGGTCTCACTGAGAAGGTGACACTTAAGTGAAGACTTTTGAGCCAAGGAGCAGGACAATCTACTTTAATACTCTCGGTCTGGCTGTTGGGAATAGACTGAAAAAAAGGCAAGAGAAAAACAAGGAGACCAGAGTAATCCAAGTGAGAGGTGGTGAGGATGAATTAATTTTCTGTTGCTGAAGATTGGTGGCTTAAGGCCACACACAGGGGCGCCTGGGTGGCTCAGTTGGTTAGGGTTCTGACTCTTGGTTTCAGCTTAGGTCACAATCTCAGGGACATAAGATCAAGCCCTGCATAGGGCTCGGTGCTCAGCACGGAGTCTGCTCAAGATTCTCTCTCCTTCTGCCTTTCCCTCCCCCTTTGCCCCTCCCCCTGCTCGCTCGCTCTCTGTCTCTCTCTCAAATAGATAAATAAATAAAATCTTAAAACAACAACACACACAAACACATTTATTCTCTTACACTTCTGGAAGCCAGAGGTCCAAAATAGGTTTCACTGGGCCAAGACCAAGTTGTTGGCAAGGCCACATTCCCTCCAGAGGCTCCAGGGGAGAATCTGTGTCCTCACCTTCTCCAGCTTCTAGAGCTGCATCGCTTGCCTTCCTGGGCTTATGACCCTTCTTTCCATCTTCAAGGCCAACAGTGGAGCATCTTCAAATCTCTCTCTGCTCTGTCTTTACATTATCTTCTCTCTTCTGTGTTAAATCTCCCTCTGCCTCCCTCTTGTAAGGACACTTGTTATTACCTTAGGGCTCACCTAGATCATGTAGGATAATTTCAAGATCCTTTGCTCAATCACATCTGCATATATGTTGCCATATAAGGTAACATTCACAGGTCCCACAGATTAGGACCTGGTTATCTTTGGGCGCCACTATTTAACCTACCAAAGGAGGCTTGGACCAGCAGAGACTTGATGGAAATGGTGAAAAACGAGCAGATTCTTGGATTTGTTTTGAAGCTGGAATCAATTGGGTACCTTTTAGGTCGAATGTGGGATGTGAGAGAAAGGGAGGGGTCCAGGAAAATTCCCAGGCTTTGACCTGAGTAATTGTGAGAAGAGAGTTTCCATTTCCTGAAATGAAAAAGACTACAGGAAGACTATAGGAAAAGCATTTTGCGGGGTATGAGGATTGGCTGATTTACTCATTGATTGATGTCAGAGGGTTTGGGTGCCCATGGACATTTTAGATTTGGGATCCCCACTAAATAGGCATATTGAAAAGGCTGCTGGATATATGAGTTTGAAGTTCAGGAGAGAAGTTATGCCCCAGGTATTAATTTGGGAGCCTTCGGTCTGTCTCTAATGCTTTGAAATTGAGTGAAATCATTAAGAGTATGAGTGTAGCTAGAAAAAAGAAGAGGTCCAAGGATTGAGGCCTGGGGGACTCCAATGGGTCAAGGTTAGGGACATGAGAAAGAACCAGCACAAGAAGACCAAAAATTGCAGCTGCTGAGGTAGGAGGAAACCAAGAGAGGGTCGTCTCCTGGGGGCCAGGCGAAGACAGGAAACGGGGTTTGGGGGTGGGGGTGGGAAGGACAGCTAAGTCCCTGCACGAGATGGATACGTATGGGATGGAGGGCGCACCTTACCAACTCTAGAACATGGCATCTCTCCCCACCCCCAGACGCACACCCACACAGATACCCTCTAGCATGAAAATCAAGCCCGGTGTCCTAGGGTCTAGGCAAAGGAGCAGAAAAGATCTGCAGTCTCTGACCCGAACTCCACAGACGTGCAGCTTGGATGTGGTTAAGCTGTATGTCTTGTCCTGTAGACCCTGTCTCCCTCGCTCCATCTGCGATTCCCAGGGGGCAAGTCTGTCACCTGTTTCTGGAAAAAGAAAACATCTCAGGCAGCAAGGTCTCCATCTGCTTGCCACCCACTGAGCCACCTGGCACTGTTACTGATTGAGTGCTCAGATCATCAGCTCCTGAGTGGGAAGCAGCAGCTGTACTAATGTCACCCATAGGGTGTCACCGTAGGGTGACATCCCCCGCGAGGCCGGACTCCAGGCGGAACCGTTGTTTTCAGGCTTTCACTGAGAATGCTCACTTTAAATAGCCCTCTTAGTTCATTCATCGCTTATGGAACATCTACCAAGTCCTCAGAATCAAATTGAAGGCAGATCCTACATTACGCCATGTACACCAGGTATCTTGAGTCATCTACCAAGAGAGGCAGTTGAGGAATGTTCGTGTATACCAGCTTGGATAGATTCCCTCCCCTCTTCCCCCCCCCCCCCCCGGTCCTCTCCTCTCCTCCCCCTTCTCTTTTCTCTTTCTCCACCCTACCACTTCCCCCGGAGTTTTAAGCAGTACTTAGACCCCTGGTCCTCAAGCTGGTTGCATATTGGAATCACCTGGGAAATTTAGACAAACTATTGATGCCTGGGTTCCATTCTCCGAGATTCTGACTTTCACTGCTCTTAGGTGCGAGTTGGGCTTTGAGAGTGTTAAAAGCTCTCAGGTGATTCTCACGTGCAGCCAAGTTTGAGAACCAGTGCCTCGGGTTACCTTCTGAGTAGCGAATCCCAGTGCAATATTCTAAAGCTGTGGAGGAGGAGTGGCTTTACCTCCAGCTCCTTGCCCTGCCTCTCCCTAACATTCCTGGTTTATAGGACAAATGCTTGGTGCCTGTTTGCCCCACCTGAGCACTACCGACAGATGCAGCATGCGGTATAATGCTCTGTCTCTTCCAAATGGCATGATCCAATGGGGACTCTGATATTCTATACCTGGCTTCTAACTTCTCTCCACAGCTTCCCTCCCAGGGCACCTTCAGCCAGCTTTCTGTGTCAGCAACATCAGAGTTCCAGCTGCAACTCTAGCCCCAGTTGTAAGCAATGGGAGAAGTAGGGGAAAGGTGGCTGGAAATACCCAAGGGCATGTGCACACATGCTCGGGCGCACACATACGTACGCAAACATAATCAATGAATCAGACTGCGAAGTGGAATTCTGCTCGTATCGAAGTTGTCTGATAGAGAAGAGGTGGCCACAGTGCTCCCTAATGTCTGTTTCTGTGGCACTTATTAGGAGGAAAAACCTGGGTCCCTTGCCACCAGAGCGGGTCTTGCACAATGAGCTGCCCTGCTTAGAAGCAACCTGTCTCCCCCTCCCTTCTCTCCGCATCTGGGATCCTTAATTGGCAAGATCGAAACAGTAATATGCCCGGGCGAGATCCAAGTCTATTAAATGCCGTAACTTTCAAGCTTTTTGAAAATAAAAATTGGCCCGAGTTTCCAGAAAGCAACTTGGTAATAGGCCTTAAGACTTTGAAATCTGTTCAGTGTATATCCTTTCATCTAATCATTTTACTTCTTATCCTAAGGAAATAGAGATGTGGCAAAAGATTTATATATAAAGATCTTCAACAAAGTGTTATGTATACTTGCAAAAAATCAGAAGTAACTGTACACATTCTATAATACAAGGTTGGTTTAATATATCATGTATATCATAGTACAGACAATGAAATAATCAGACTGTTAAAACTTAATTTTTTCAAGTAATTTTTAACAATGTGAAAAAATGCTCACAATATAATACTAAATAAAAAATACAGATAAAATGATTAATTTTTCAGTGTAATCCAGTTGTAGGTATATACACTTATTTATAAAGAAGGAAACACTGGACAGAACACACTATGTTAAGAGTAGTTATCCGGATTGTGCGGTTGTGATTGATTTTTTTTCCCTGAATTTCCCAAGCTTGTACTGTGTGTATAACCAGAAAAAATAATTTTTTCTTCATGAAAAGGTTTCATTTCTCATTAGGGCAGCAAGCATTTATCAGAGGCTGATCTCAGAAGTGACCCCATAGTGATATTCTTTCTATCACTGCCTGTGGGCACACAGGCGTTCCAAGCCCTTCCATGCTCTTCATCACCCTTGAGTCCCCAGCAGCTTTGACATGGGTGAGCCAGGGAGCATTCAGCCCTTCTCAATAGTCCGGCTGGGAGCGGGGGTACACTTGCTGGGCAACGGGACCTGTGTCGCCTGTGAGGGTATCTACCATGTAAGGACTATGTGTCATTCCTGTTACTCTTCGGCATAATGAACTCAATGGGAGCCTCAGGAATTGGAGATGCCCAGACATGCAGGAGCACATTTATTCATTCAGTCTAGAGGTATTTATTAAGCATCTTCTGTGGTGCCAGGCAAAGTTCCCACTCATTCCACTAACACTGTTACAGGTTGTTACTTGAAAGAGCTGACTGGTAGGGTTGAGAAGGCAAGCTTAGGACCAGAGCTTGGGGTTCCACATGGAAGATCATTCCACCTGCTAAGTAGTTGCTTAGTAGGGGTTGGAGTCATGGATGCACCAAACGATGCTCTCTTTGTTTTTTCAGATGGAGGTGATCGTCGGGGACTTTGGGATTGTGGTGGTGCCCCGGGACGCAGCTGACACAGACCGAATTATGAATCACTCCTCAATACTCCGCAAATACAAAGTGAGTCCTCCATCTCTTTGCTGCTCTAGCTCTGTGGTGTGTTCCTTCTCTGAGGGGCCTGTTGGGGTGGTGGGGGGAGGTGGTAGGGGGCAGCGGTGGTAGGGAAGAGTGAGGGCACCCGAGGAGTTTAAGTGTGAGGAGAGGGCAACCTGCTTTCTCTGCTCTGTCTCCAGAATAACATTATGGTGGTGAAGGATGACATCAACCATCCCATGTCTGTTGTCAGCTCAACCAAGAGCAGGTACGTTTAACAGCCAGAGGGACCTTGGTCAAATGGGCTTACAAGTTTTAATACAACTGACTCTTACCATTTGCTGACACCTGCTGCCTGGCATTTAGCCTTCTTTGGGGACCTCATGTATTTGTCCCCAGTTATCTACTTTTTTTTTTTGGAGAGAGAGAGAGAGTGCACGAGTGGGGGGCGGGGAGGGGCAGGGGGAGAGGGAGAGAGAGAGAGAGAATCTTAAGCAGGTTCCACACCCAGCGCAGAGCCCAACATGGGGCTCGATCTCACAACCCTGAAATCATGACCTGAGCCAAAATCAAGAGTCAGACATTCAACTGACTGAGCCACCCAGGTGCCCCCTCAGTCATTTACTTTTAAAGAGGGAGGTGGGTCATCAGCTAGTTTTACCTAGTTCTCGGGAGGAAGAGGATGTTTTTAGTTTGAGACTCTTTAGTTTGAGGTGTTTATTGTATTAATGAGAGTATAGGCTAAGCTGCCATAACAAAAAGAGCCCAAATAGTCATAGTTTAAATAAGAGAAATGTTTATTTCCCTCTTACTGAAGTCAAAAGAGATTGAATCTCTGACCTCTTTCACGTGAAGCCTCTTATCTGTGGGTCCCCAGCTGCTGCCGTGACCGCTGGAAAGGGCAGGAGCTTTGTCTTTTAAAAGGTGACTCATCATTGTACGTGTCACTCCCCCGCTGCACCCCATGGGCTCAGCCCCAGTCGCGCGGCCATAGCTTGCCGCAAGGGAGGCTGAAACATGGACTTTATGTGCCCAGCTTAAACTCAGGAGGTTCTATTCCTAAATAGAAGGAGAGAATGGATGCTAAGGACCAGGTAACAGTGTCCACCACAAGCTGCAACTGGAAGTGTCCAGTAGAATGGTGAGGTATATGAATGTAGAGGTCTGGAAGTGGAATAGAACCGAAAGCCATGAGCACATAGCTGTAAATTACGTTAAGAGTATGGCTGAGCTCACAGGGAGAGTCAGTAAGAAGAGAAGCATTTAAAAGAAGGCTAAGGAGCCGTCAGAGACCACCAGCCGTGCTGGCCCAAGAACCAAGGCAAGAGAGGGCACAAAGATGGGGAGCATTGTCATCTCTGTCACATAGTTCAGAGAAATCAGATGGGCCCAGCATTTTTAAAGGTCTACTGGACTTCCTCCCTGGAAGGTGATTATGTACACACTTCAAAGAGTAGCAGAGCATCAAACTGTGAGGTGAGAGCTGAAACCCAGTAACAAGGGCCAATGAGGGGAGAGGAGAAGGATTTGGTTCCAAACATGGCTGCACAATAAAACTACCCCACCAGCTTACACAAGCACACAAATTCCCGTGTCCCCTTGAATCCCACTGAATCAGAATCCGTGGTGGATGAGCCTAGGAATCTGCTTCCTGGGTGATTCTGATCAAGCTGGGATTGGCATTCGGAAACTACAGATACCGATCACTTTTTCCAGAAGCCTCGCTGTGAACTGCGCAGGGAGGCACTTAGGGACCTAGCTTGCTTGCAAGATCAAGACAGTGTATGCACTGAAGAGGCTGTGAGCCAGCCTCTGAAGAGGTCTCACAGGGCAGGACTCAGCTGCCTTTTAGAATCTACATTTCTGGAGGAGTATGTGCATTTTTTACAAATAGCTCTGTGGGGCCTGACATTCCCAAGACCATCATATGAGCAGAGAATGGGAAGCAGCCAGACCAAGGCTGGAGCACAACTGTGGAGAAACCAAAGCGCCTCACTGGAACTCTCTCGTACCTGGTAGTGCCTTCCTCCTTCCTCCCTGCCTCAGAGGAGGTCACCTTCTTCTGTGTCAGGGCTCCTGTAGGAAGGAAAGAAGTGGTCCCTCGGGAGATTCACTTTCATGAGACCATGATGCAGAGAAACACGAAGGAAAAAAAATAAGAACAGTCAACACATTTAAATACCTACTGTGTGTTTGGGCTATTCTAAAGGCTTTGCATGACTCATTTAATCCTTTTATTTTTATTTTTTAATTCCTTTTAATAACTGAAGGAGATGGGCCCAAATATTCCCCTCATTTTTACAGAGGAGAAAACTGAAGAACAGAGGGGCTTAAATAACTTGCTTGAGGTCCCTGTGCTAGGAAATGGCAGAGCCAGGATGGAATGGAGTCACCAGGCTGGGGGAGGAATTCTGGGGCAGGCGAGCTTTTCCCAAGAGGGAAGCCATTTATGGAGCCTAAGCAAAGGCAGAGACTGGGGTGTTGGGTAAACCCTTTCCCTGAAAGAGGTGGGCAGGCCCGTCCTTCGGCCTTGGTCAAGGAAGGCGTCGTCTGACCACCGTCTCTTCTCCTCCAGGCTGGCCCTGCAGCACGGGGACGGCCACGTGGTGGATTACCTGTCGCAGCCGGTCATCGACTACATTCTCAAGAGCCAGCTCTACATCAACGCCTCGGGCTAGCAGCCACACGGCCGCACGCTCCACTCTGCCCTCGTCCTCCGCCAACACACTGGCCCCTCCAGGCTCTGTCAGTCCCCCCGTTTTTCTCCTGCCTCTCTGTTTCTCCATCTCCTCATCTTGACTGTTCTCCCCACTTGCTGACTCAACCCTCCACAGTGTGGGGGACCTGCAGAGAACCACAGCATACCCTCTTCAGCAGTCGTCTTTGGACAGACTTTCCTCTAGTCTCTGGGTTGGGGGTGGGTGAGGGAACAGGGGTGGGAGTTGGGGGAAGCGCAGTCCCTGGAGACGTGCTGGTGTCTGTCTCCCAGCATGCTCTAGAGAGCGGCTCCGGGGCCCGTCCTCCCAGCATGCTCTGGGGAGGCGGCTCTGGCTCTCGCCTTCCCAGCATGCCCTTTACCACGAAGGGCTATTTTTTTCTTTCTTTTCTTCTCTTTCTTCTCTTGTTTTTTGTTTTTTTGTTTTGTTTTGTTGTTGTTGTTGTTGTTCACTCCTCATAGAATTTGGATGAAATCTGTGTCTGTGGTTCTTTATGTTTGTAGTCTTGACGCATTCCTGTGGTGGTAACTTCCCGTTCGATAGGATAGTAGCCAGCCTCAGCGTGAGAGCCACACCCGGTAAAGAAGGCCAAGCCGCCTCCACCTTCCCAACACCCCCCACCTGCCCACTCACGCCCCACAAACCCCCACGCACAGCAGCTGCCGACTAGGCTAAGGACTGAGGCTTTCAGGTTCCAAAACCTGGGAGGCAGGTCTGGGAATAGTAGGGTTTCTCAGAAGAATTTGTGTCCATTTCCTTAATTTCAGAAGACCATTGTCCCGATGCTCTGGGCCTGTGATCACGCAGATCCAGTCCATCCTCATGTCCTGGTGGCATCTGTATGGTTCTTCCTTTGGGTTGTGACTAATGGCAGAGTGGGTTCCCTGCCAGCCCAGCATTTCCAAGAAACCTTCAGGTCACCACCTAAGCCCTTGGAGGTCCTACCTAGCCACATTCCTGCATCTGAGAAGAATCACCTATTCAAGGCCAAATCCTAATAATGCAGCCATTTCTGAAATAAAACATGCTAGGAATTCACTCAACCCTAGAGATCTTTGCTAATTAGAATTATTTCTTGCCTGTTTGGCTGGGAAATTTTTCTGTCATGATGTAAGTCCAAGATGACCAAGGAGAGAGAGGCTTGTTGCCCTGAAGGGAATTGATGGTTCTCACCCACTCTCACCGCAGTGCCTGAGGTCAGTTTCTTCTTGAGACACAGTACCTCAGCCTTGTTTCTGGAGCTGGTCATATCTCCTGCAGAGCCCAGAACCACAGTCATTGCCTGAGGAATTCTGTCTGGCAGGGGAGTGGGTTCACAGAACAGAGATCATGGTTGGGAGGGCACTAAATTGTTTCATCCTTTTTCGAATTTCTTACCTTCCTCTGCTGTTCCTGGAAACAGTTCTGACAGACTGTTCTAGTTGTTCAGGTCTCACTCATGCCCTGTTTTGAGAGCCAAAAGGAAATTATTCTCTTATGCTCTGTGTCTCTCATCTAGTCCCTGGCTCTTGGGCTTTTGGTTGTCTTCATGGAATGGGTCCCTGAGCAACAGGATATTTTTATCAAAATCTAGTACCAGTTATGGCCAGGAGGGGTGGGGTGAGACCTGACATCGGGGACACCATTCTTCTGTACATATTTCACATCTGTGACAGTCTTCCATAGCCTCCAGGAAAAGGAACTGGATTCAACAGAAGAGCATGTTCAAGTAGCATCCAGGAGCGTATTATTCCTTTTGGATTATGGAAATAACCTTCAGAGGGGGGAATGAATAACCTATTCTTGGGTCTCAATGTTTGGTTAAAGATCATGGAATCATAAATGAAAAAAAAAAAAAAACCCTTCAGAGATTAGTTGATTCAACATTCTCCTTTAAAAGATGAGGGAGCAGAGATCCACTGGATTAAATGGCTGGTCCAAGGTTACACAGCAAGTGTAGAGCCTGGCAAAAGGATATTGTTTCCCTGACCCTTAGGGCATCGTACCGCATGATCTCTGTCCCCCAGTTCCCCATAATACTGACCAGGTAACGTGTGGCTTCTACTCTTTTCAGCCCTTATCTGGCATCTTTCTCTTAAATTATGTCTCACCCAGGTGCTCCTACAGATGGCACTGCACATGCCAGTCTTGAGGGAGGAGGGGTGTGATGGGGAGCAAGGCCATAGTTAGGTTTCCCTCAGAAATCGAGATCTCAGCAGCTTAAAGAAAATCCCATATAGTGACCCTCTGAATCCAAGAAAGGATGCTCTATGGAAGGCTAGGAAAGACCTCGAGTGCTCAAGATGACACTTGATGAGACAGAGACAGAGACAGAGAGACAGAAGAGACTTTGGGCAAAGCAATCCTAAGCCAGGAAAAGAAAAGAGGGAAACGGATCCCGAGGGGAACATGACATTTTCAAGGATGTGAAGGTTATCTACGGTTAGAGTTTATTATGAGGATCTACATGAGCAGATCCAAGAGAAACCAAACATTTTTTGTCTCTTTGATGCACCCCATTACTCTGCTGGGTTCTGTGGTCAGGCTGCGTTTAGTCCACAGCCCATGAGAGGGAACCGGGCTGGCTGTATGCAGTTGGTGTGGGGGTGGGAAGGTGCACAGGAAGGAAAAGAACAGGGTCATTAGAAGATGTCTGGCATGAAATGGGGCAGATCTTATCTTGGTGGATCGCAGGGATTGTATTAAAATAGCTTTCCTTAAATATAAGAAAAAGTGAATTTCCTTTTGGGTAGAATTGTCCATTCCCCAACCTGCGCCATTCTTCATTTGCTAGGGGGAGGGTAGAGCCCCCTCTCTCAGTCCAGGGCAGGACATTGTGGCTGTGATCCTGCAAAGGGTAGCACCAGAAAGTTTCAGAGTCTGAAGTAGTGCCCCAGGTGCCATGAGGATGACCTCTAGTCCCTGACTTCCCCTCTGCGGTCCCCCTTCTTCCTCCAAAGGCCAACTCAAGGCTGGCATGGCTCTGAGATTGGGAGAAAGGCATGGGCTGCAATGATCATGTTAAGAGGGGTCAGGAGCCTCATTTCCTGCCTACCAATGAAAAACATCTGTCCCACTCTTCTGAAAGTGGCTGATATGAGTAAGAACAGGCAGGAGGGAAACCCTTTGTGCCAATGACTCTTCTTCAGTGAGTGGCCCTCTGGGGAGCCCTGTGCTGCTACCCGACAGGCTACCCGGTACCTCATTTGCCGCCCCCTCCCCCAGGCAGTCTCTGGGGCCTTCTTGCTTTCATTTTCCTTGAATGTACATAGGAACAGGGGAGGAAAGTCTCTTACTGAAGTGCCTGAAACCCAGAGCTAGAGCTTCTAGAGACGCTCTTCTTCCATCTCCACGTGGCAAAACTTCCCAGCGTTTTCTGGTCTCATACTTAAGCTTCTCAGAAAGAATAGAAGAACTCGCTGTTCTAATTAAGTAGAAAGTGAGACTCAGTAATCAAACTGCAGCAAAAGGCAGAGAATTATAGGGAGAGATGACTGTATTTTAACAACCCAAATCTACTCTCTCAAACTGCTATAAACACACACTTTAGGGGACTAAGAGAGAGAAGCATGTTATTGTAATTCTCTTCATCAAAAGAGTGATGCAAAAATCCGTAGAATATGAAAAGCTCAGGATCTCTCCCAAGGTACCGCAGGAAGGCCTACAGGTGAGATGGGGAGGATGGAAACAGGGACTGATTTTGTAGCTCTTCCAATTAGGATACCCGAGGAATAGCATTCTGGTGAAGGAGACCATGCTCTCGGTCAGATTCATCCGGTCTACACCTTTCTAGAGCTGCCCAGTGAACTCAATTCTTTATGTGGTTTCTTGGTCGTGTCAGTTTGGGTGTCCTATTAGCCTGTTCTAGTTACTTGGGAATGAGCTACACTCTTTCCCTTCAGTCTAGCCCAGGTCCAGAACTCAGTTTGATCCAAACAGTCTCAAGGATTGGCATGGGGAGGGGGGAAGCTTTTTTTTTTTAATCGCTTTTGGTCACTGAACCTACCATTTTAAGAGTAAGATTTGCTTTATGAAAATCAATTCATTAATAAAAACTACATTGAAGTTGCAACACCATTTCATAGTGAAATATTTTGAGTAAAATTTTGTTGCTAGGATAGTCATGGACAAAAGTTTTATCAGCAAAATGTTTGAATTACATTAATAAATAAGACAATGCTACTAGTCCTGTGTCTGTCCAGAATCTTCTCTGCGAGTTGCAGAATTAATCAATTTTTTGTCATAGTCTTACTTGACGGGAGCCAACAGTTGCAAAAATGTTCTTAGAGCAGATTTTCTGCCTGGTTTAGCTGATGCCACATGTGCGATAGGAAAGCATGTACAGCCACGCCCAAGAATCATAGGTAGGGAAGAAGAATTAACAAATTTGTGAACTGTGCCTAAGAATTTTCAATTAAAGATTGAATCTTAGAACCTACCTAATCTTCATAGTCTCCTGTTGGTTAGCTTTGGCTCACTAATGAAATTAGTTCTTTACGAAGCAAAAATGTATTTGTAAAAACCAAACTTGTATAACTCACTTTTGGTATAAAAGATCTTAAGTAAGACAAATCATTAAACTCACAGTTTGGGCAGTGTAAACAAGCAAAAAAAATGAGTAATTTGTTAATTGCTCAGTTCTGCTCTATTCGCTCTTATTTCATTTGTAGTTGTGACATGCATTGTGTGTTGGTATAGATCCAAATGGTGGTTGTCGTTAGCTAGTATCAGTCGTGATTAAGATGGTAAAATAGCAATTCCCCTTTAGGCCCCTCATTTAGGACTTAGCCACTTGTTTGTCAGATTAGCTGTGCTTTTAAAAAAAAATCACTTTGGTCCTTACTATGTGTTTTGTTGTTATTGTTTAAGATTGGAATTAGTTAGCTTTGTGCGTGTCCATCTGGGTTTGGTGACCCATCATAGTGATGCTTGATATGTCTTGTAAATTGATTACTGGTGTTTACGTTTGCTATTTTGGCCACAAACCTAAACACTTTTTTCCTCTGTCCTGAGAGTATGTAATGTTGAAAGCTTGTTTAAAATTGGGTATAAACACTGGTTTAATTTGCTAACTTACATTAACTTATAAAATATATGTACTATGAGTTAATATACATGTACATACACACTTCTTCCCTTATGACCCATAAGTAAGCTTCAGGTCTTGGAATTTCTTAGGAAGTTCCATGTAGCCCATAGAATAAAGAAAGCAGGAAAAAAAAAAAAAAAACTAATCTCTATTTTCCAGGTGGCAAAATTGAGCCACAGCAAGAATCCACAACGCTCCCATGACCATGCAAAAACATTGAAAGAAGACATAATAAATATATCCCAGTCCTTGAGCCTCATTCCAAACATTGGACATTACTGAGTATCTTCTTCCCCTTTTCCCTGGCCTCCCAAGAGTACTGACAAGAAACCACATCCTGGGATAAGATCAGAAATACATCTGCTAAGAAGCCATGGCCTATGGGCAGGTTCATTCCTACCCCCCTCTCTAAACAGAAATCCCTATGAGTCAAAGTAGATGATGATATGCATAATGGCCTACCAGCAGCACAATTAATCAGAAAGCTCTCAGGGGAGAAGTTCAAAGGAGTTTTTCACTACCAGTTAGAAATACTGATGAGAACCCGGAAGGACAGCTCTCTTAACTTGACAGAGTAGGACAAGACTGGCAACAGAGGCTAAGTCCTGAGTAGGCTATCTCTCAGCCACACACTCCTTCTCTCTTCTTAGGGATAATTTGTCAGGTCCTCGAAAATGAGGGAATCATGTCCATACCAAGGGAGTCATATGAGTCACTTTTCCACTTCCCATCTCTATTCAGAGATCATCTCCCATTTATCAGGGAAGACATTCTATGACCTTCTTAACAATTTATTCCATTGAGGAGTCCCTTTATGATTGCATGCTATTAACTAATGGAATCCCTCACCAAGTTCCCTAGAACATACACTGCTTAATCTCATACTTGGCAGAGACAGACGCCGATCACTAGCTATGCATTCTAATGAATTATCCCCTTTCATAGAGTAGGATTGTCACTGAGACATGGCTTCTTACCAACGGGCTATATTTCCCAGACCCCTTGCAAGTCAGATGTGGTCATAAAACTGGGTTCTGGACCAGGGAACGTGAGAGAAAGTGACATGCATCCCCTCCCAGGCCTAGCCCACGGAAACCTTCCAGGTGTCTCCCACCTCCATGTCTTTTTCCCTTTCTAATCACTGGAATGGAAATGATTCCCAGGGCAACCTTAGAAGTCACATGTTGTAAATGGCAAGGTTCTGGAATGACCATGCGGAGGGTCACCCTACCGACTTTCTCCCCATCTGTTATGAGAGCAAGAAAAATGTCTCCTGTGTTTCAGTAATGTACATTTTTAGGTCTATGTGACATAGTAGTTAATCTAATCTAATTAATACATATACATTTCCTGGGCACTAGTTGTTAATTACAGTGAGAGATTTATAGGACATGTGATTGAGCATGCCAAGACAGGATTATAAATTCACTTCTACAGAAGGTAAAGCAAAGTGATCAGACCTCTCAGAATTTGTGGGGTTAATGTGGACAGGAACAGAATCTCTTCCTCAGCCACTTGGCTAGATGGCCAATTCAGGATCTTAATTTATTAGATTTTTATTTATTAAAAAGCATGACACTGTACAACAAACTATTGATTTTACCTTAATTTCATAGCCGAAGAAAAAAAGACAAAAATATTAATTAAAACCCTACCCTGTTCAGGTTGTTCCAGAAATAAATCCTTCTTTATGCTGAGCAGACAGCACCAATTAACTCTTATAAAGTGCTCTAATGGTTGGAAAGGGCAAAACAAGATGTTCAGAAAAATGTGAACTCTAGGACTCATTGCTATTTCTGGGGCATTTTGGTTTCCATTGCTTTGGTACCTCCATCTTAGACTTAGAGTTTGACAAGTTAGAAACTGACCACAGGCATCTAAGAATTATTCTTTATTCAAAAACACATCCATGAAAAGCCAAGGAAGTACAAAGGCGAGCCTACACCAACATCTTCCAAGACGAGATGGAAGCATCTCTGGTCTTTCCAGCAATTCCCACTGGTGTAATCATGACTCAACAGTCTGTTGCAATCAGGTGTGGAAAGGGGAGGAGTGACAGCTAGAATGCAAAGAAGTGTGCACAACCCAGAGCCATCCCGGCTTTGCCAAAACCCAAGTGCCCCCCTGGGAGTGTCTTACAACATATGTTCTGTTGAGAAATGAGGTTGCAAACCAGGGGGTTATTGCAATAAAAACCACTTGTGATGAACAAGAGTTGTACCTTTAAATTTATTTTTTTAATGTTTGTCTTCCTTACTAGACAATCAACTCTGTGAGGGCAGAGACTATGTCACCACTGTACCCCAGCCCCTGACACACAGCAGGGACTCAATAAATATATGTTGTAAGGATGGATGGATGGATGGATGGATGGATGGAAGGATGGAGTCTACCCAGCTCCAGTGTGAGTAGGAACATTCTCTGCTATAGGCAGAGAGAGTGAGAAAATAAAACACATAGACACATACAATTTTTAGCATTTGAAAAGTGGGATTGAATAAGGACTAATAAATCTTCTAGATAATTGTACTTCTTTCAATGCCCAAGCTATATTTTTCTATCACTTTGAAACCCAAAAGTAAATACCTTCCCAAAGTTTGTTTTGCTGGTCGGAAATGCTTTAATAAAAATGTAGTCTCTAACTAGTCATGGCATCACCGGAGAAAGGATGTCACTTCCAGGCCCCAGAACTCAAAGGTGGCAGGACCCAAGCAGGCACCATTGCTCCAAATGGACCAGCCTTACAGCCTCTCACTCCACCACTGTTCACTTCTTCCAGCTTGAAAGTAGAGTGCATGTTGACAAACTGGGTGGTAAGTGGGAGGAACTCTGGTCAACAAGAAGCTTGCATTGGACACTATAAGGCAATAGTATTTTACTGGCCACAGTGTGACTGGACTTCACTCTCTGTTCAGACATTGAGAAGAATTTTCTGGGTGGGCAAAGTAAAAAAAAAAAAAAAAATTCCGTTGGTCACATTACCCAAAAAATAAGCTGACTCTAGCCCAGCAGCATCTGTCCATACTCCAGGACTCAGTCTGTGACTCTCCTGAGGCAAACACCTGGCCGTGCAGCTTGTCCTTCCGTCCAGTCTACCCTTCGGGGTCCAGGCCCTTGGCCAGTCTCATACCCAATGCTATCTGGCTCATTGCCCAAGTAGTATCACGCTGGTGTAACAAGACATTTATCTGGCCAAGATCTCAGGGATGGGGTCAGGTTCAGTGGACCTGAGCATGCCCATTCAACATGTTCAAATGTCTCCATCCCACCCCAACCACATGAGATGGCTCCTGAGTTATGCATCCCAAGAACCTCAGTTGGGAAATCTCTAGAGCAGATTCACTGTTGCTCAAGAGCCTGGGTATTGTAGCAGCCTGGAGGCAGGTTGTCCCTGATGTTCTCCAGGTTCTTCACGTCAGCTAGAATCCCATCTATGCTCATCTCCAGCACGTGGAGGTGGCCCTGCTGCCGACGTGCTCTCTCTTCCAGCTCTGACATCAAGGGCCTCAGCTGGCTGTTGATCTGAGTCTTGGCCCGGAAGAGCTTCTGCTCCAATAAGATCAGCTTCTCTTCATCCACACTGCCAGGCTGACCTATTTGAGGGAATGAGAAAAGAGTTAATATAGAAGAGCGTGGTTAGATCTCCTTGAACACACGTGGGCCCTCTAGATCCTTAACTAGTTCCTGTTTCCACCTGCCCAGAGGAAACAGTATGCCGTGCTTATTCTAGGGGGATCTGGCTGGCTCAGGCGGTGGAGCATGTGACTCTTGATCTCAGGGTTGTGAGTTCAAGCCCCACGGGTGGTGTGGAGTTTACTTAAAATAAAAAACTTTAAACTAAAAAAAAAATAAAAGCCTTATTTTACACTGGGATATTTTACACTTGGACCACAATATAATATAGATAATACAGAAAATGTTCCGAGAGCTCTAGCCCAGTTACTAGTTATGAACAGCCTAGTTCAAACTTCTGAGCTCTATAGTTAAGAAATGGGAAGCTTGGATTTCTCCTTTCACGTTGGGGCCGACAGTTCACGCTCTGAAAGGATGAAGGCTGAAGGTCACTGGAGACTGAGTACTGTCCAAGATGCCTGCCCCACACAGCTCACCCTCGGATCAGGACCAACTCCAAATTATGTTTATTGAACTACCCTTAGGAAATATCTTGCTATTTTCCATTAGAAGACCTTTAGAAACTGGCTGGGCTTTTGGGTTTATAGAGGCCAAGGTATGCTTTGCTATTTGGGGGATAGATTCCAGCTGTTTGGAAATGATGTAAGACTTCATTCTGGCCTGAGACAGTGGGAATCTGGCTAGATATTCATTTATTTCCCATATGAAATGTAGTCTTATTTGTTCAGGTATGTTTTACCCATACACAATCTAAAACTAATGTCAGCACGAAGGGCACCAGGCCAAACCTGTTTGATGTGCATAGGGTCTGGGTGGCCTTTGGTCAATGCAAACTCAAGGTCAGGTTGCCTCCCATATTGGAGCTGTGGTGATAGCATTTGCCTGCCCGAGTTTATTGTGCCTGGGGGTGATGACATGGTGACTGGTCCAGGACTCCAAGGAGCAAACAGGAGGAACAACACCATAACAAAAATGCAGATCCAGTGGATCGGTCCTTCACCGAGGAGCAGGGGAGATTTCCAGCACTTCGGGGTCTATGACATGCCGAGAAAGTTAAGTAAGCTTGGGAACAAAACCACCATCCATGGAGAGGTGGTACAAACTGCTCAAAAAGGGGGCAGGAGCACTGGCAACAAAGAGATCTCACTTCGAATCCCACCTCCAAGTTTACTATGTGATCCATGGGACCCTATCAACCTCTCTGAGCCTCAGTTTACTGCTCCATGAGATAAAATAATAAAAAAAAAATAAAACCTGTCTCACAGGACCTTTAAAAGACTTAAGTGATATTACACCAGAAAACACCTGGCAGAGTGCCCGACACCTAGATGTTTAATAATTCCCACCAACTTATTTCCCCCACACTCTCATTTTCTCTTGAAAGGCCCTATTCGTTTCATTACCTTTTTCAGAACACTAAACAAAGCTGCTAAAATCTCCACTGGGGAGTTGGGGTTTTTTTTTCTTTTTTTTTTACCCTTAGAGGCTCTTTACTCTTTAGGGCTCATTGGACCACAAAGCAGACTCATTAGTATTAACAACACAGACAATATTGATCTCCCAGGGTAAGTGACGATGGTACTCCACAGAAAAATCAGATTTTAAAATTCTTCAGCTAGGGCACCTGGGTGGCTCAGTTGGTTAAGTGTCTGCCTTCGGCTCAGGTCATGATCCCAGGGTCCTGGGACCGAGCCCCATGTCAGGGTCCCTGCTCAGCGGGGAGTCTGCTTCTCCCTCTTCCTCTTCCCCTCCCCCTGCTTGTGCGCTCTCTCTCAAAATAAATAAATAAATAAAAATCTTAAAGAAAAAAGTAAAGTTGTTCTACTGAACCTAAAAGGTAGAACCAAGCCTTTTCCGGAACGTGGCTGGAGTCTGTGACTGAATCCTCTCTTCCCTATCTGCTGCAGTCCACGCTTGATAAAACGGGCCAAATGAGGGCTCGCTATCAGATTTACCAATTCGAAATGTTAATCCTCATCAGTTTTTTGCGGGGGAGGAATTCTGTGGGTAAATCTGAATTCTTGCCACTCTGTGCCATCACATCTATTTTACTTGGAAATTTTGCAGTATCTATGTACCTACTACCTTTACGTTTCTTCTGGGCTATCAGCCAGGTAGGCCAAGTCCCACAGCTGGTTATATCATGGTATAACTGTGGGCTGGGGATGAACAGCAGAATCGGCAAGTGACTCCTGGCTTCACAGGCTGGGAGAACTGCCCTCTCACCATTTCTACTGCCGCAGAGCCCATAATCCTCCTCGATTCCCTCCGCCATTTCCAAAGTAGTCTCACCCTGCCTTTTGTCTAACCAAGGCTCCTCCACTCACTCGTGCAACTCCACTTAGTGATCTTTCTGAATCTACAGTGATGATGTTATTCCTCTGCCCACAACTGCCTACAAGCTTCTCAGGATCAAGGTCAGAATCCTTAGCAGGACTGTTAAACTGTCCAGTCTTCTCTTGAGCTGTGAAGTTTGAATACTGCCTCCACAGTTTACTATGGGATCAGTGAGACATGATTAACCTCTGTGTGCTTCAATATACCTTCCCTAAATACACCCAGATCTTTGAGCTACAGACTTTCACCTCCACGGGCAACAGGCACTCAGTGACCCATCTTTAGATGGTAAAATAGAGTCCAGAAAATGTAAAGTTGTGTGCCCAAAGTATCTGGGCCTAGAAATAAAACTAATTTCTGATACCCTTAAGGGTACCCTTAAGGCTTCCATTTATCAGGGCTAGGTCTCACTCGTCTTCTGGGAGCAGCCCTGGAGCACGGGGCTGGAAGTTTGTGGATACTCCACATACTTATTAGGTGTAGGATGCTGTCCAATGAGTTGAGTGTGTCTTGGATCGTAGCTCCAGCATTCTTGGCTCTGTTATCAACTCTTTGCGCTTCTGTAATTACCTGAAGAAAAAGAAATACAAAGCAATCTTGAAAGGGTGTCTCTCATATTGGCAGGTTTAAAGGAATCTCCCATGGAGAACGATGGGAACTGACCATCTGCACTGCGTCCATATCCAGGTCAAACTCTTGCTCCTTCCTGGCCAGCTCTCCTTCCACTTCCCTCACCTCACTCTTCAGTGTGGCCAGTCCCTTCTCCATGGCCAAGGCTCCATCTGCTGTCACATTGGCTTCCAAGTTCAGACTTCCTATCTCCTGGGAAAAGAAAGGGAGCCAGGGATGGGAGGAGAGAGAGGGGTGAGGCACAAAAATGTCCCAGGGACAAATAGAGAAAAAATAAACAGCTGCAGCCAGACCCTGCTGGAGTAAGTTAGATGAACAACAAGAGTCAGACTTGGAGACACACCCTTCCCCAAGCTCCGCTTCAAATAAATTAATTTGGGGGTATGTCTGTAGGGACTAGGAGGGTCAGCAGTGAGACACTGATTCCCTCTCAGGTCAATGCTCACCAAAAAGTGAACACAATAAAAACTATTTGGGAAAACCCAGAGGGTGAGAAATTCACATCATTTCCTGTCATAGTTCTTTGCTGCCACAGTCGTTTGAGCAACTTTACTGGGATCCTTGAGACAGCTGAGTTCAAGGTGCAGAGAATGAAAATGGGCTACAGCTGTGGCTTTTGTTTTTATTAGGACAAATTTTATCAATATCTTTACCCATAAGCTGTTATTAAACATCAAATTGCAGGTATCTCTGTGCTAAAAGCTATATTAAGAGAGCCACATGAAACTGGTCTCCACCCTCAAGGGACTTAAAGTTAGAAATAATTCTTGCAAATTACCAAGTGGTCCAAGAGAGAGGTCAAATAGTCCAGATACTAAGAGTTCCCTCTGGGCTTTCTAGAGTTGCATAAGCTTTCTAGAAGTCATGCCAAAATGAGAGCTAAGCAGCTCTCTTCCAGCCGAGAAGCACAGCTTCTACTACAGCGTTTCACATAGGGGTTGTAGTGTATCTAGTCTCTCTCTCCCCGTTACACGGAATGCTCTTTGAAGAGAAGGACTGGGTCTTTCTCGTCTTCATATCTCCAGCAACAAGCACAGCGCTGGCACATAGTGGGAACAACAACAAAAATGAATACGCAGAACTTAGACATAGAAAATAGAGATAAGGGAACTAGAACTCCAGAATTTCATAATCTTGAGTCAAACACTGATGATTGTTGTTATGGGGTTGAACTGTGTCCTCAAAAAGATATGTTGATGTCCTAAATCCCAGGACCTCAGAACGTGACCTGATTTGGAAGTAGGGTTGTTGCAGATTCAATTACTTAAGATAAGGTTATACTGGAGTCCAGTGGGCCCCTAATTCAAAATGACCACGGTCCTTATAAGAAGGGTCAGAGATATCCAGGGAGAAAAACCCCACGTGATGATAGCGGCAGAGACTGGAGTGACGTCATTGCAAACCAAGCAACGGTAAGGAGTGAGAGTCACCACCAGAAGCTAGGAAGAAGCAGGCAAGGTTTCTACCCAAGAGCCTCCAAGGGCCTGTGGCTCTGCTGACATCTTGATTTCTACTTCTAGCCTCCAGAACTGTGGGAGAATAAACTTCTGTTGTCTTAAGCCATCCAGCCTGTGGTACTTGGTTACAGCAGCTCTAGTGACACTAATACAAGAGTTGATACAAAAACCCAATCTTGGATGGTTCTTCTCATGGTATTGTCCAAAAAGGGAGCTGAAAATGAAGGTTCGAGCTCTTGGTCAATGAAAGCCTTGTGACTCAACCAACAAAAGGGGGCACGTAAGTGGCTCTGGGGCTGCCATGGACCACGACAGCACTCTGAGATCTAGGGGCCAAAATGAGCCCAATGCTCTCTCTCTTCCCACACGACCCTTATGTTTGGTGCTGCTCATGCCAACCTGCGTTTCGATTTCTCTTTACCTGTTCTATCTTGTCCGTGATCTCCAGGGCCTCCCTGGCTGCGGTCTTGGCCCTCTGGGTGTCGGCAGCAGCACCGCCCAGGGCTGTTTCTGCTTGCTTGGTCTTGTCACTGGCATCTGCGACCTTCTGGCTGATGTAGGAGAGTCTCTTCATGGCCTCTTCCGCTTCTGCTTTTTTGTCTTCAACCTGCAAGTCAAACTCTGAAATGAAGACAAGAAAACAAAAGTGACTTGTGAAACTCACAAATGAAATTGAATGGGGCTGAAGTTTTTAAGAAAAATCCCAGGAAGAGGGTTATTACTGCCTGGGGGCAAGAGTGTGGGAAGTTGTGGCTGTTACTGCCCTTTCTTATCCAGCAGAAAGCCACTTAAAGGAGGCACTGAAAGGGCCATGATTAGATCGTTGCTTAGAGAAACTGACAATCAGCCTGCCCTGGGTCCCCACCACTGCAAGAGTATTAAGACCCCAAAGTAAATCAGAAATAGGTGAAATCTCTGAAGCCCAAAGTTTCAAGCCAGAGCCTTAAACCCGAAGCTGCCAATGATGAGAACTGGAGGTTGAACAGAATGGATAGAGAGGTTCTTTCTGTGAAGAAAATCCCAAGACTTGAGAAATGTTTCTTTTTTGTTCTTTCGTGAAGAAACCTGAAATTGTAACCAAATCTCTACAAGGCAGAAACCCGGATTTCCTGGGATCCAGGTGCTGTGACAGTTTGTTCTATCATCACCACAAACAACCACGTGGATTTTATCCTGGAATCAACCAGGCTACAAAAGAAAAGGGAAAAATATCTGCGTCGTAGTAGGATGTTGGATCTGTGAAGGACCTTAGAGATCCTTTAGCTCAACCTTCTTTCTTTAAAGAAGAGGATGTTAGGGTCTGGAAAGGCTGTGACTTGCCTATGGTCACACAGTCTGCTCAGAGCCGTCATGCAGCCCAGCCAAGCTCAGAACTCAAGCCTTCTGACATGTAGTTAAATTCTTTCCACTACATCAAATATTAATACAATTTCTTACTTTAGGAAGGTATTTATTAAGTGTCTGCTAATATCCCAATGTACCTATCATTTAGAGAGATGCACAGGGATTCAAAATAAATCAAAGTTGTGGTTATTCCTTTAACATATCAAGTGACCTGAACCATGAAATGCTTACCTCTGAGGTTCTTTAGGATGTTCTCAACTTCATAAAAAGTGGCATTGCCCATGCTTAGTGCTTCTTGGGCTCTGCTTTTAGCAAGGTTGGCACGGGAAAGTAGCTGATCTGATGTCTGTAAACAGGCAGACAATAAGATTAGAGTAAAATGTAACATACACCTAGGAGGAGCATTCCGGCCAGCAGAATCACTCGAACACATTTGTCCTCGTGACAACTGAGTGCTGTGATTCACCAGAAAGTCTAGGGCTGCTGTCGTAAAGCCCTCCACAATCTGGGACAGAGCAAACTTTATAAACCCACGACACATCCTGCACAGGGAACAGTCTCCAATTCCAGGCCACTATCAAGGACAAGTACGGTTTTGCAAATCATAATTTTATACTCCAGATACTTCCTAAAGCCAAGCTAGTAGAAAAAGCTGGACCAAAATTGAACTCAGGAGGCCTGAGTCCTATTCCTAGGCTTGAGGGCTGATTCAGTGGGTAGAACGGAACTAATTACATCAAGCTGTCTGTATCTCAGTTACTCCATCTACAAGCAGTGGTACCATGACCTTCAGAGAGTTTCCTAGGGTTGCATATTTATGGCCTCTTGCCGTATTTATTCGTATGGTAGGCATCCAGTACCTGTTGGTTGAGTGAATGAGTTAATAAAAGGATACCTGTCTCCCATTCTTTCCATTCTGTAAGAGCTGCTGGGTTTCTTCTTCCCAGTTTCCCAGACTGCTTTGCACATGCTTGAACTCATCCATACGCCTAGTCACCAGGCTTGAGAGAGAGTCAGTTTTTTGTTTGATCCTCTTCACTTCTACCTGTAAGCCCAAAGACATGAAGGAGTCTGACTTTCTGCCCACCAGTCGCCACACCAGCCTTCTTAGGAGCTTGAAAACAACAGCAATCCAGACACAAAGTTTAATAGAAATGAAGCAAAATGCCTAAATGATAGTCAGGTGGCAGTTTCCCCCAGCATCAAACAGGTCTTGTCTCTCTCTCTCTCTTTTTAAATTTTACATGTTGGTTTATACATGCATGGAAACACTTTTATGGGAATCATTGTGAGTGCTTTTTGTGTAGGTAGAAAGCTGAATCTTCTTAATCTAATACATTTGTAATAGTTAAAGGAATCAATGACAGAAACAATGTAAAACTTCTGAGAAGAACAAAAGTCCTCGGAATGGTTGTACATAGAAATGTACTATAGTTTGGACCCAAATGTAAATATCAAGCTTTATCTCTAATAATTCCCCACAAGTTTCAGTAGTCCCCCAAACTAAGGAGATATAAAATTGTTATCCACTAATAGGTTCAGGATGTGGGCTAAGCCTTTTTCAGAGGCAAAGACTGGAGTTTAAGAACAAGGAAATGGTTAACAAGAAGGATATTCTTCCTAATCAAACACAAGAAGGGTCCCCGTGGAGGAAAAGCTGAATGACTGAACCATAGTATGGAACCCCCAGAGAAGCAAGCTCTGTGGCCCTTCTGTCCATCAAGCACATCAGTACGGGCCCTCACCTGAAAAGACTGATCATTGACTCCTGGCAGCTGAGACACGGAATTGAGAAGGCGAAGACTATGCTGATAAGACCTATCTGCTTCAATGTCAGTTTGAGTGGCCTCCCCCGACAGTTGCTGGGCCAGGGACTTGGCTTTCTCCAACCTGCAGGGTGGGGAGAAAGAGAACTTTGAGGAATCACTCTTTTTATTAAAAGCAAACATTCATCTTGTTGTGTAAAAAGTATGCAGTTGGAGTCATCAGAAGAACCGAATGAGGTTATGTGACAGACATGTGTCCCTTTCCACAATCTAAACATAAGCCTTAAAGTTTATACAGGTTGGGTTGGAAGAATTCCGCCCAAGTTTCCCAGTTCTTGATAATATATTCTTTTCCATTTACTCAACCACCACAACTTCTCCGAGCATTGCAATCTCTCAGTCAAAACACAAGTTTTACTTAGTCTTTTCTTCTTCCAGACATAAAGGCATGTCCCTTCCCCCAAATTAACACTCTCATTCTCTTGTCCCTTAGGATTCATATCTTTTAATGAAGCACGGCGCCCCTCGAACGCGGTTTGCGCTACGCCCTGGAGGGACGCGGACTATCCTGGCCCAGGTGAGGCCCCTCGAACGTACTTTCCCATGAGCCCTTGCACCGCGGAGCTGTCCGGGCCGCCCGCGCCGCCGCCTTCCTGCAGGGCCTTGTGTGCCAGTGACAGCGCTTGTTTGGAATAGTCCTCGGTGTCCCTTACCAGCCGCTCCATGTTACTGGCTGACTCAACATGGCTGAAAGGATTAAAAACAAAGAATTGGAGTTTTCATAGCAAGGGCTTCCTTTAGGTCTTTTATTGGAAGGAAGGGAGAGGAGTAAGGGAACTGGTTTGTCTAGAAAAACCAAACAGAATTGACCCAGATTAGACGGAATTAGAGGATCTGTCAGGAAGCAGGAGGTGTTCTGGAGATGGAGCTCATGTCTTAGACCCTAGCTGGTGATCTTTTCCGTTTATGGCGTAACCAGGGGAGCAGGGTGTGGGGCGGGGAGACGGGTGCGAGCAGTCTCAGGGGGATAAAGTATTGCATTTATAAGCTGTTTTGTGCAGGAAGAAACCCCTAGGTCTTATTTCATCCGGGACCCACCCCTCTCCCCTGACTTTCGCTGAAACTCTACATTGGGTCCACCACTAGAGGGGACAGAGCCTGTCAATAAAAGTCCCCCAAACGCTTACAAAGTGATAAAAACAAACAAAACAACAACAAAAAACAAGCTCAGGAGGCAGTTTATGCTACAAAACACAAATCAACCTCCTTCACTGACTGAATTCCATCTGGGATTAGCAGAGCCTGCCACCCTGCTGAGCACTCTGCTAGGAGCAAACCTCTTTAACACGGTAGGCTTTACAGTCGGGCAAGGACTAGGGAGCTGCCTGTTATCCCTGGGGCCCTGCAGAGCCGGTTTTGGGGAGGAGGTTCCCTCTCTGCAGTCTTGGCTCCCACAGGCTAGCAAACAACTCGTTGCTACTTGTTCCCAGGCTTGATGTGGGAGCCTGGGAGTCCCTCAAAGCTGCAGGACGTTCTTTTCCAAAGGCTGATTCATTTCACGGGGCCCGAAAAATCACATCTGACATACACCAGAGCCATACAGTGAGTCATAGAAAAATCTGGGGTAAAAAACACCCCCACCCCCAACACTTGCCAAATGACCATGCCCAGTGGCCACCTACATAGGCTAAAAGCCAGGAGGTTTAAAAAAATGGCTTCAAGGCAAGGAAAGGGCTGCAAAGGTGCCGAGAGGTAATGAATATGTTGCTTAGGTCCTGAATACCCTACCATCTTGTTCAAGTCTGGCCTTGCAGAGGTAGTCCGAAGCAGGGGTCCGCTTACCTGTCTGCCAATCTTGTGGCCTCCTGGGCCAGGCTTTTAAAACCATTTGGCCCCACGTAGTGCTCTGAGGAAGGAATGTTCTGTGGAAAAAGGAGAATTGGTTAAAGCTTTGCACTCAGCCCTGGAGCCTAAGTAGGTTCTGCATCTGTCCTGTTAGAACTAATTGTCATTAGCCACAGAGCATTCTACACCCTGACACATCAAGAGTCCCTAGTCACCATAATCATTACATTAAAAAAAAAAGTATAGACAAGAATAAAGTAGAAATCCAGGGCTCCTGGGTGGCTCAGTTAAGCGTCTGACTCTTGATTTCAGCTCAGGTCATGATCTCAGGGTTGTGAGATTGAGCCCCACATTGGGCTCCCTGCTCTGCGGGGAGTCTGCTTGAGATTCTTTCCCTGTCCCTCTCCCTCAGCCCCTCCTCTGCTCGCTCTCCCAAATAAATAAATAAATAAATCTTTAAAAAAAAAAGAATAAAGTAGAAATCCAATTTAAAAAAACTGTAAATAGAAATAGATTCATTTAAAAATATATACATATTAAATGTATTTTCATATGTATTTAAAGTCAACAGACTATATACCAAGTTTCAATGATGGTTATTTCTTAATAATGGGATCATAGGGGATTTTTATTTATTTTCTAAATTTTCTACAATAAACATTATTTTTGTAATAAGGGGAAAAAATCAATACACATTTTTCTTTAAATCCTTCATTTTGCCAGCATACCTGATTATCTTCCAGTATCCTTTATTCATCTTCTACCCACCCACTTACACTATTGTCACCATTGCCTTCTTTACTGAGAAAGAGAAGAGGGCCCATTCAAATCTCTCCCTCCTGTCACACTCCAAACGACACCATTAAGAAAATCACATTGGCAACAATTTTTTCCCCTTTTCAGAATCCTGTCTTCACTGGATTCCTTCCTTCTCCCCACCATTCCTCCCATTTCATTTGTTCATGAAATGAACATTCACTCATTCATTCCTTCATTCATTCATGCGGCAAACGTATCACAGCCACACACGTGCCGGGGGCTGAGAATGCAGACGTGAGCAAAACTAAATCCTGCCCACTAGGAGCTAATAAGCTAGGAGGTGTGCAGCAAGAAGGGAGAGGAGAGAGGGCCAACATGAGGTTATGGCTAGCAGGAAATGAGCTAGGAAGAAGAACATAAATGCAGTAAAATGGGAAATTGCAGGAAGCCCAAGAACACAAAGAACAGGTACGCCTATTTCAAGGAAGAGAAGTTCAGCTCTCTACCAGGTAGACCGAAAAATGTGAGAGACGGCGGGTGGGTGCCCCGATACGGCAGTGATCCTCAGTACCCTGAACCCGGCGACACCTACAGTGTTTCTCAGGGAGGCCTCGCTCTCCTCCAGGCTCAGGTGCATCTGAGTGACCAGTCTGTGAGTATCCTGAACTCGGTTCTGATACTGACTGCCCAGGGCCCGGATTCTTTCCATAGTCGTCTTGAGGTCATTGAGGCGGTTCCGGTAGCTATTCTCTTCGCTCCTTGCCTTGACCAACTGGAGACTGAGAGATTTACTAGCACCTGGTGCCAACAAGGAAAAGGAGGATGAGCACTTTTGGAGTCAGCACAGAGGAACAGGACATGAGGGAGGGTTGAAGAGTGACTTTGACTGGCTAACGGCAAAATGGTAAAAACCCAATAAATGAATGCATGCAGCCACTCTCTTATCACCATCATTCAGGTCCCAGGAGATCACAGTCCTTTTATCTCTCCAAGTGCTGGACAGAGACACCCACTGAACTGATACCCGACAGAAGATTATAAATTCCCTTCTGTCCAAAGGGCAATTGGCCTCCATCACCTTCTGAAATCTGGGCTTCTCTCAGAAGGTCCCGAAGGGCCTGCTCGGCCTGCTGCATCCTGCCCTCCAGCTCTGTGTCAGGCTCCACTCCGCCACCACCCTGAGCCCTGGAAACCAGGGCCTCCAGGCTCTGCAGCTGCTGCGTAAACTGCTCCATCTGAAAGCACACCGGAAAGAGGGTCAGAACAGGTGGCGGGCATCACAGTCCAATACCAGGTACTCAGGGGAGAACAGCTCAAAGCCCAGAAATGCTTGGCATGTCATGGTAGTTAAAGGTGCTAGAGCCTAGAGTTTGAATCCTGGCCCCACTACTCATTAGCTGTCAGTGTGACCTTGGGCAAGTCGCTTTCATTACCCATTAGATGGGGATAATAATAATATCTCATAGTTATTACTTGGACAAAGTGAGTTAGTATTTGGATAGTGCTTGGAACAGTGTCTGGAACAAAGAAAGTGCTATAGAGGGCAGATTAAATAGAAAAGTTAACAAAAAAAACAAGTTGAGTTTGTTCTACCTTTGGGGTTCTGTTTGGGCCTTTTCTTCCTTCGCCCTTCACCCCGACAAAATAATAATAATTAACAACAACATCAATTTCACTCTTCTCTGGAATGTGAATGAGAAATTTCTGGAGGCCATTCTTGTTTGAGCAGCCTTGACACCTTTTAGACTCCTCAAATCTTCTACATATTTACGTTTTCCTTCATTTGTTTTACAAAGACATCTCTTGGAAAAAATCCAGCTAGGAAATGGCATGTTGTAAGTGGAAAGAGTACTGAACTGAGCAAAGTCTCCAAACATTTGCAATTCTTCAGTCACGTGGCCAGGTGGAACCAAGAATCAGGGAATTCAGGGTGGGACTCTTGGTTCCACCTGGCCATGTGACTGAAAAATTGCAAATGTTTGGAGACTTTGCTCAGTGACTGACTTTAGAATGCCTTCTCTTGCAAATTGACTAAGTCATCAAGAGTACCAAATCAGACAGTATCTTCAAAAGGGATCTTGAAAATAGTGTTTATAAGAGCACATATTACTACTATATGGAAGTTTTTAAAGAAAGAAATAGTAATCTCCACCCTCATCCCTGGGAGATTAAGAGGGTCCTAGATCTGGGACAGACCCACCCCGTAGACACGTAACAATTTTACTCATGGGGGTGAGGGCTGGGTAGCATGCACACCTGTATGTTCACTTGATTATAGCAAGCTGGACAGCTGGTTAGTGCTGCATGCTCACAGGTGAGGCCGCCAAATCCGGGCTTGCAAACACAGCTGCCATCATTTCTACATTCCCCAGGCTCTGAGCCCGCTGGGTTGCAGTTGCAAGCTAGAGACAAAACACAGACAAACAGAAAGCATTCATATCAAGCTAATTCTAGAAACTGGAGGTATGGCAAAGATAAAAGGAAGTTCGAGTCACCAATGGCAAAGTCAGTTCACATTGTGCTAGATTCATCTCTTGCCTGTGCCTCTAAGCACATTTATAATATAGATGGACCTTAGGAATCATCTAGAAGTTTGTTTGGTGTGGGTGTGGATAAAGAGATCCTACAACAGTCCACCCTTTCTGGTGGCACTTACTCTTTTTTTCCTCCCATTAAATTGTGAGCCTGTTGGATATTCTGTAGGCACTCTAGCTTTGCTCAAAAGGGGAATAACATGTCTTCTGGGCCTATTACGTGCCAGATGTAATCTCTCTCTATTTTACAGATGAGGACTATGAGCTCAGAGAGGTTGAGTAATCTATCCTAGGTCACACAGCAAGTAAATGGTAAACCGGAATGAGAGCTTGGAAAGAGGCATTGCTCTTTTCCTTTTGCTCTGCTGCCTTTGATGTAGGAAATGCAGTAAAAAAAAAGCAGTACCTTTATTCATTCATATTGATTGCGCACCTACTACGTGCCACACTGTTCTAGGAGCTGAGGATATACCGGTGGGTGAGACACTGCACTAAGGGAGTTACGGTGATTCTCTGGGTTGCTCTATGGCGCTCACAAAACACTCGGCACACAGTAATATGATCACATATCTAAGTATACTGTCATTATGTGCTTACATACTTGTGTGTCTTCCTTATTAGCATATGATCTCTTTGGGGGCTGGAACTGACTTATGACCTCAGTATGTAGCTGCACATTGGGTCCATGGTAGTAGGTGCTTGACAACAGATGGTGGAGTGAAGAAATGTACGGTCTAAAGCCAGTGAAGTCTCTATTAATAGCACCTTGTAACTAGTATTCTATCCTTTACAGTGTACCTTCTCAGATGCTATTTTATTTTATATTTGCAACCACTTTGAGTTAAATATTATTCATCTGTATGAAGAAACTGAGGCTCAGAGAGATTAATTGGCATAACCAGTGTAATACGATAGGTATGGTAAAAAACTAGACTTGAACTCAGTACTGCTCATAGCATGTGGGCTCTTTCCTTATCATGGGGTACTTTCTAGCACATCAGAGCTAACCCACAGGTTGGGGTTAGGGCAGGTGGCATTTGTGTTCCTGGGTGGAAGCCCCAGGTTGCACAGGGGTCCTCAGGCATTTCCAGGGCTGGGGATTCTGGGGTGAGTGGGAGGTGCTGGGCTCCCTGCAGACCTCCTGGGGAACCAGGAGCCCTCCCATCTGGGTGCCCAGAGGCCCTCTCTGGCTCTGTTATAATAAACAAGCCCCTGAGTTCTGGGCACCAGGACTAGTCTGGGACCTTTGTGACTGAGGGGTGAGTCTGTGGGGCAGGCCAGCACCCTAAAACTGAATTTGAACTTGCCTAGAACTAAACTTGCCTCCTGAATATAACATGTACGGAGGCTTGATAAAAGGGTCGAGCAAGAGGACCGATGTATACATTTACACTTTGATCTGAAGCAGCCCTAAGGAATGCACCCTGATAGCCGTGAGGTTGAAGCCAAGTCTCGTTAGTAGAACTTGGAACTGTTACCTTTGTCTACATCAATTACACTGATTTCCTGAGAGGGTCTTTTAAACTGCTGCCCACCCTTCCACCCCACCCCCCACCCCCCTGCCGCGTGTGTTCGGGCTTAGTCTCAAGTCGTTTCCTGCTGTCCTAGAACAAGCTTGGCAGCACTCCTGCCAGCCTTGGAATGAGGCATATGGCCTGGCCCCATTCCATCTCCTCTTCCACTCAGGAATGTAAACTCGACCTTTTTCTCTTCTCCCACCCAGCTTTAACCCATTCGACATCCTCCAGCTCTGCCCTCCAGAAGCCTGCTGCAGGGGTCTTAAGGCCTTTGACAGGTGAAAGGTCCAGACTGTTCGTAGGCCAGTTGGTCAGAGAAACCAAAGCAGCCTCCTCTTACCTGCTGCTGGCCTCGCTGATCAGTATGTTCCTACATGTGTACATGCTAGCAAGCTTACACGCATAGACGTGCGTGCGCACACACACCCCACCTGTCCAACTGTCTGGGGACGCAGTCCTACCTCGACACTTGTCCGCTGGGTTGGGAGCCAACGGGTCCCCAAAGTAGCCTGCTTTGCACTGGTCACAGTGGACACCCGCCGTGTTGTGGATGCACTTCAGACACCTGCCCGTCAGGCGGTCGCAGTTCCCAGAGGCACTGGGGTCCACATTGTTGTTGCACTGACAGGGCTGACAAGGCCTTACTGGGCCACGTTCCCCAAAGGGGTCCCCAAAGTATCCATCGGCACAGAGCTCGCAGCGTGCCCCTGGAAGGAACAAATGCCCAAGGCTGAGTGGTCATCTGCTGGCAGCAAGACCAGTCGTCCTTCTAGAAGAGCCTCCCACCCTGGACCCCAGAACAGTAGCCTCAGGGGCAGGTGCTCAGGGCAAGGGCTTGGCTCTTTTGCTCCACGGTGGTCCCCGATGTTGGAACACAGCAGCCCTGCTAGGAGGCTTCCTGCCAGCTAACTAGGTGGTTGGGGAAAAGTCAGTTTTATAGCAATACCACTGAGGCTGTCGCTGAAGAATTAACTCCTTTCGGACGGGCCAGCAGAGGGATGTGCCTTTATTCTTTTATTTTTTATTTATTTTTTAAATAATCTCCACACCCAACGTGGGGCTCGAACCCACAACCCCGAGACCCAGAGTCGCATGCCCTACCAACTGAGCCAGCCAGGCACCCCAGGAGAGAGATGTGACATTTAAAAGGCCACTAAGTTTCCCTTCTCTACCCTGGTTCATTGTGTAAAGCTTAAAGTTAAACCACGTATTTCGGGGCGCCTGGGTGGCTCAGTCGATTAAGCATCTGCCTTTGGCTCAGGTCATGATCTCAGTCTTGGGATCGGGTCCCAAGTTGGGCTTCTTGCTTAGTGGGGAGTCTGCTTCTCCTTTTCCTCCCCACTCATGCTCTCTCTCACTATCTCTGTCTGTCTCTCTCTCTCAAATAAATAAATAAAATCTTTAAAATAAACCACGTATTTCATCTGAAAACTTCATCTCCTAGTGACAAACCTAAAACAACGTTAACCGTACGTACATCCCCTATGAACCATGCCCTGCCCTTCCTCCATCCACCCTTCGGGAGCATTCTTATCTTTAGAATGAGGCCTTCTACAGTAACCCTAAGTAATTATAATCCCCTAGAGACTGTTTGGAATAGCAGCCACTGACGGGAATTCATGGTGCTGGCACGGGGGCAGCAGTGTGGGGCCTTACCCGTGACCCCCTGGGGACAGTTATTGCACACGACCTCCTCTGTCTCTGGCATGACAGAGCAGCTGAACCCATTGTGGCAGGGACACGGCTTGCAGCTGCGGGGGTCGTGTGGGTCGTTGTAGAAACCGATGGGGCAGTCGGCGCACTCGATGTCAAGGTTTTCATCCCCTGAATAACAGTCTCCTGGGAGGCAGAGGAAGAAGGGAGGGCAGAGAAACGAGCAGGGTAAAACAATACACTTCCTGTAATATGGGTGATGCGTGGGAGGCAGAGCTCTGGAACCAAAATCTTCCTTTCTGAAGCTTTCCCCAAAATGCCTGAGCACCGGCATTCACCTTTGCCCCAGTACCAACTCTAAACCTGGCCACGACCCTGACTCTTATGCGGCTCCCCCATGCTCAGTAGACCTAGCTTCCTTTCCCACCCATAATGTAACACTTTCCTACCACCCCCCCCACCCATGGCCTGACACCATTTGTCTGCACATTCATTCAGGCCCTGACATTGCCTTTGATCTCTCCAAACAATTGAAACTTGACACCAACAACACCCCCAGCACTGAACCATGACAGCCGTCTCCTGTAACCTGGTACCTTTCCCACACCCTCGCGGCATGTTCCATAATGAAAAGGATTGAGTGTAATAAAGCCCCATGTCCATCTTCTCTGACTCCAGCCCTACCTTCCTAATCCTTTCCCATCTCCGAAGTGAGTGCAGGCAGAGTCCTCCTTACACAGCTCTGTCTCTTGCACGGGAGACCCCAGTCACCTGACCGCCCCCGGCCACCTGGGCCAGGTGTCCTTTCACGCACCTGTGTCTGGATCGCAGGCTCCTCCCCCCTGGCAGTTACACGGAATACAGGTGCCAAAAGGTCCCAGTCTGGCAGAATCTCTTTTGTAGCCGGAAGCACAATCCTGGCAGAACTGGCCCTTGTAGCCAATGGGACACACGCACTGTTCGACCCAGGGAGCTGGGGCTCCGGAGATGGGGCGGGCTGAAATCAGGGTCACGTTGTCGAGGTACCCAGTGCCTGCCACACGGAGATCAGGTTAGAAGGAGCAAGTGGTGAGGTTGAAAGATCTAAAGGCAGGCCTCTCTTTGGATTTTATTTTTCTTAACTCGCTAACAAAGACAGGTGGCGTTCACTCACTATGCCCTGGGTAGACGTACCGCCATCCGTCCTGACTGACGCACAGGCTGTGGTGTCAGGAAAGGCAGGGTTTAAATTTTGGCTCCACCCTCGCTAGCTGTGCGAATTGGGCAAGTCACACAACTTGCTACCATGGTGTTTCCTCAAGTGTGGAAGAGAAGTAACAGTGGTATGGACCTCCCATGTTGGTTGTGAAATGAAATGAGACAATGCATATATTATAATGTGCCTGGCTCGAAGTAAAGATTCAATAAAATTGTTAATAAACACCTTTTCTATATCCTGTTGGACTTGCTTCGTTAGTGATGTGGAAATTAGGCATGCCAGCGAGCGATGCTTCCTGTTTATATAAGTGCTAAAAAACTCAAGGAACTCACATTTACAGAATTCCAGTTGGGATCGGAGTCCCCCCCATATGAAGTTCAATAAAAGGAGTTAAAAGAGTACAGGTGATGTCTGAATACGGTAGCACTGAGTATAATCCCCAAGGAGCAGCAACTCAAGGAATAGAGGGCTGAGTTGTAGATGCCATTTCCTAGCTAAGGGGACAAGCCCATTCGTTGTAGATTATCTTCTTCAAATAATCAGCTTTCATCTAAATCTGGAGACTCTTAAGCAAAGGAGCATCATTCACTCTTCATTGGTGTTAACTTCTTTTTAGAGGAACATTACTTTTAACAACTTCTAGAATATAAGAATTTAGACCTAATCGGAGACCCTCCATCAAAACCATCAAGTAGTTTACCTACTTGTTTGGAGACTGTCACCACCTCAGGAAGCTGAGACAAACTCAAACCTAAGAGAGAAATTCATTTCCCTTCGTCACTTACTGTATTCTCCATAAGTAGCTCGGATCCGCAGGGCTGTGAGGTTACGCAGTAACCTCCGATACTCAAAGTAACTGAGCTGGGGGCTCCAATTACTGCTTGGACGTTCATTTAATCTGAGGGATTTAAAGCCCAAAGCTTAAAAATACAACTCTTATCAAGTCTTATAATTTGTATACACGATATAAATTATGCCCAAGAAGGTGGGAACCGCTAAGCCCCTTCACGGCCCTGCCTAGAGGGGGATGAAGGATGGGTAGCTGCATCCTTGTAGGCTTGAACTTGGAGTTTGCTCTCTCTGCAGGGAGCATGAACCCCACAGGAAGTGATGGAGGGCATCCCAGTGCAAGAAGCCCAGCCCCAGGGGTCATGGCATCCAGTGCTGGCCCGAGTCCTCAGAGACCACTTTCTATTCCTGGCCACACAAAACTTAATATCAGGAACATTGCTGAGTTCAAGAAGCTCTGACCCTCAAGAGAGCTACCATTAATTTTTGGTTTTGTTGTTTAAATGGTTTGTTAACTGAGCACATTTCACTTACTCTTTTCAAAAGTCAGCTTTCACGTTCTACATTGGACACGTCCAATACTTCTTCATTTAGCATGATGATATCTCACAGCATCATACCATCTTCCCCTGCACTGGTCTTTCAAATGTTGTTTTTGTTTTTTACTGGAATCCTTCCAGGAACAACCCAACTTCTTTTCTTTAGTTCACTGACCTCACTTCTCACTGTATTCTTCTCCCCCACTCCACACTTCGCTCATGCTTAACTACTTAGAATTTCCTAATGCACAAAACGTCCTCAAGCATGATTATTTCCCCTGCCTTGCTCACCTTCCCCTCGCTCCCCTTTCTATCCTTAGAAAACTGTTCTTCACTTGTCATGTTTTCTTGGGAAGCTCCCCTTGATCGCTCCAATGTGGGTTACTTGTGCTCCTCTGTGTGTTCAAAACACCTGTGCCCACCTTGCCTATCTTGTCACTCACAAGCCACACTGTAATATTCTGTTTATCTTTTTCTCCCACTAGCCTGTCAAGGGCTTGAGGGCAGGAAGCATGTCCTGTTTCTGTACATAACACCATGTCTGGTACATGCAAGGTGCTCAGAAAAGCTTGTTAAAAGAATGAATGATCGAATGCATGAACAAAGGAAGGGGACTTCAGTCACCTGACCCACTTGTAGTCACTCTTTTTACCTGAACGTGTAAGTCTTGGTGATCCCACAAGGCAGCGTCTTGCCCAGAGGCATCAAGGGAGCTGTGACCCGTAGACCAGCGCCTTCCAGGATCACATCGTGGGCGGATGGGTGTCTGCCTCCCCTGTCCACACGGTAGTCAAAAGACAGGGTTTGCCCATAGCTCACCTGTTGATTCCCAAGAAATTTGGCTGTGAAACAGAATTTGAAAAGACTGAGATCAGTGTGAAACTGGAGAAGTAAACGAGCTAGCAAGTTTGCATTAACGTTGGTGATTTCTGTTGGAGTCCTGTGTCATCAGTGTGCCACCATGCCCCCAACCACCCTTCCAGAAGAAGCAGCTCATGGATGTGGCCATACTGCCCCTGGCTACAAAGGAGAGTTAGTGACTGACATGTTAAAAGGGCCACGTTGTAAGACAATTCCATGTATTAGATGATTCACAGCATGGCCCTGTGAATGCCTGGGACATAAAGGTCCCGGGTATGTTGGGAATAGTACCATTTGTTACATAATGCTTTATAGTTCACAGACTTCATTATGTTTGATGTTAATAATCCTTGGAGGAATTATTATCCCCATTTAACAGCTGTGAGAACTGAAATTTGGAAAGGTTAAGAGGACAACTTACCTGAACACCACATAGTAGCTAATGAAATGAACTACTAATACATGTTTTTAATGTACAAGTGGTTAAAACTGAGAAAACCTTATTTTCACTTTTCCATCTGCTTCTCAGTAGATCCACAGATGTGACCTCTGTCTTTATTTCTTGTCTTGATGGAAAACCTAGAAACTTCCCATTTGACGGAAGTAGGAACCTCAACCAGGGACCATCTGCCTGGATACACAGTCCTGTTCTACTGTATCATGACTTTGTCAATAGGGCTGAAGCCCCAACTGTCTTCTGGAGATACTGCTTTTCTGAACACCAGGTGATATGGTTTTCACATTTGCTAACTCCATTTTTCTCTCCTGACTTCTAGGCTTACAGGTTGGCTTCTATAAGAAAAATACCGTACATACCAGGAGCGACAAAATAGACGGGGTCTGATCGTCGTGCTGAGCTGAACACGTCCCGGTGATGCTGGGACCACTGGAGCTTTGCAGGAGACCCATTTCTTTGGATAGCCTTCCAGCCATCAACATCTGGAATGCAAATAAAACCACTCTGCATTTGACGGACAAACCTCATCATCTATTGAGCTAAATAAGGCAAGACTTGATTGCCAAAAAGTCTTAGAGGTGAACAGCTAGTGGGGTTTCTTAATAGTTCCACATTCGTGTGCAGTCCTTAAAATGTCCTATGCCCCACTCCACTTGGGTCTCAACTTCACCTGCTCCCACCCCACAGCAGCTCTGACTTCTTTGAGTCTGATTCTCATAATAAGAGAGCATGTTTTCATCTGCCTGTAGAGTTCATACTTTTATTTTATTTACATAAACAGGGTCTGGCCTTTGTGAGTCAGGAGGGTCCAGTATGTTCCAACAGAAACTCAAAGTTGAAATCATGTCACTCTCCTAGATTTTTATAGGGTTTTGTAGCTTGATAACTAATTTCACATACATTAACTCATGTAATGTATGTGAAAACAGTATTTTTTAAAAAGATTTATTTATTTATTTTAGAGAGAGATTGAACACATGTGAGTGGGAGGAGGGGCAGAGGGCGAGAATCTTTCAAGCAGAGTTGTAGGGTCAATCCCACGACCCATGAGATCATGACCTGAGCTGAAACCAAGAGTCAGATGCTCAACTGACTGAACCACCCAGGCGCCCGTGAAAGCAGTATTATTAATGAGTGTGAATTCCAGGAAGACTCAATAACCCACCCCCCCCAATCCAAATGAAAGGCTCTTTTGTGGTTTTAAAATACATGGAGGTGGGAAGTGCAGGGAGATGAAAATCTGGTCTCTTTTTAGTTATTCTTTTAAGTTATTCATATACCGGTATGAGTCAGCTGTGCAGCTATGACTTTTTCAAGACATTAGGATCTGCCTTATTGCCCAGACAAAATAATGTCCTTTAAAGCCAGAAGAGAGTTGCTAAAGACTATGCAAAGGTCCCAAGCTGTGACGAGGAGGAGGTCGTCTGTAAGCATAAAGCTCTATACAATGTTAAAAACAAAATTCTAGAAACAGAACACTTTACCTTGATAGAAAGTAGAGGTGATTTTATGGACACCGTAGTCTCCAGAGCTGTGGCAGTTGGCTGAATGCCCATAGCAAAAACACTGGGTACAGCCCTCAGGGTTTCCCCCATCCAGGTGATAATAACCTGGTCGACACCTGTGGCAGCATTTTAGAGATCAGGACAATGTTAGAAGTTACTTCTTATTTCACATAGAGAATATGATGACTGATCTTTTCTACTTTCTCTCCCGCCTGGCCCTATTAATTCCCAGAACTGGGAAATAGTAACTTACACATACCATCCCCACTCCCAGACGGGATGGATAGTCACAGCCCCCATTGAGAGAGCATGAACGTTCACTTTTCTGTCCCTGTGGTAGAGCACAATCACGCTGGACTTGGTGGCCTGGGAACTTAGTGATTTCCCCATCCCTGGTGAGGAACTGAATGGAGGTCACATGAGCGGGACAAGAAGGGTTGTGGCAGGGGGGACGTAGAGCTGGCCCTGTCTTAGAGCAAGTGTTTAATGGGGGCAAAGAGTGGGAGGTGGGGCCAAGAAAGGAAAGATAAATGTCCCGGCCCCAGCACCTGCTCAGCTGTCCTGGCCCGCACAAGAACACTAATTGCTGCCCACCATCCCTGCCCCTTATATCCCTGCTCTGTCCACGGGGAAAGGGGCAGGTGGGGATATGACAAAGAAGGATGGCTGGAGGCTCCCTACAAAAGCAAAATGTAGGCTGGCGTCCCACCTGCCAGTGGCTTGTCTGAGGACCACAGCTACCAGGCAAGTCGCAGATGTTGGGGTCACAGAGAAGAAGGAAAAGCTGGGGAGGACTTGTTTTTCTCCGTTCAAGTTAATTTCATCCTTCTTCATGAAATAATAAAAGTTTCAATGATCATTTATTTAGCACTGATGCTATGGCAGGCACTTTGTGTATGTTCTCCAATTTAATCCTTGGTACAACCCTATGAGATAGGAGTTGTCATTTCCAATTTCTATTTATTTATTTATTTATTTATTTATTTATTTATTTATTTATTTATTTATTTAAGAGAATGAGAGAGCGAGCATGAGCAGGGGCAGGGGCAGAAGGAGAGGGAGAATCTTAAGCAGGTTCATGCCCAGCACGGAGCCTGATGAGGGGCTCGATCTCATGACCATGAGATCATGACCTGAGCCGAAATCAAGAGTTGGACGCTTAACCAACTGAGCCACCCAGGCTCCCAATTTCCAATTTTCTTAGATGAAGACACCCAGGCCAGAGAGGTTAAGAAACTTGTTCGAGGTCATAGAGCTGGTAAGTGACTGAGAAAAGATTTTCAAACCAGGTCCATCTGCCTCTAAGTCATGTGGTCTAATCCACTGCCCCCTATGAGGGGAGTCTGTATATTGTGCAAAATTATAGAAAAGCAGGTTAACTGTGAACAATAAACGCTTCAGAGAACAGCTGTATATAAATAAGCATTGTTTTTTTTCTCTACAGAGCAAGGGCTTAAAAAAAAAATCATTATGGTTTCTTTGGAGGAAACCTGCAGATTAAAAGGGATTAAAAAGCAAGGAAGGAAGAGGGGGAGGGGCACAGAAAGCGAGGGGAGGGAATGAAAAAAGAAGGGAAAGGAGGAACTGAAGGAAATCAGGCAAAACAACGACAGTGTTGAGGGATGTAACCAGGTAATAAATTATGAAGAAAAGTAAGGAAGTGATCACACAGAGGTCAGAACAGTGGTCACTTCTCGAAAGGAGGGAGGGTGTTGTTGCCATTGGGATGGCACATTTTTAGTGAAGGTCTACTTCTTAGAAGCGGTGGTGCTGACAACATTTGTTTTATGTAGTTTTCTGTTTCTGTCTGACACTTCGAAATGAAACACCTTTTCAAAAAGTGACTCCTCTTTTAACACGTAAGCTGTGGCCCCCTCCCTCCACTGCAGCAGTGAAGAAGCCCCTGGAAACACAAGCTGGGAATGCATCTGGTATTTTCCCTGCCCAGGTACAAGTGATTGTCAGGATGCCAAAGGACTGCTTTCTTACTTTTAAGGAAACGGGGAGAACGCCTTTACCTCTGCGCCCAGCCTCCCAGCTATTGTAGGGGAGGGGAGCGTTTTAAGTCTGAGCAATTTGTCCGTAAGGACTGTCCGCAAGCTGCAACGGAGGGTGGATCGCTGTTTCCTGTGCCACCTGCCCCAACATGGCCCGGGGCCCAAAGGGCTCTTACCTCTCCTCCCGGCTCATGTGTGTGCATGCAAGCACCATCCCATCCCTGGGCGTTTCCTTTGCTGCACATGATGGTTATATATGGCCATATTTCCTCTTACTAGCATTTTTGCAACATGCTTAATTAGGCCAGGCCTTTTCTGGGACCAAGCTGAGTCAGGTGACCTCATCATCGCATGCCACCTTGTATGGGAGCACCTGGGATTCGGAGTCAGCTGGCAAGGGGACTCCCCGGGGCCCTGGACCCTGCAAAAGGATGGGGTCCAGGGAGATTTGGGGGGCTCAGCTGTATTTTTTTTAAAAAGCTAGGATTTTGAGGCCAGCAGGCAGGACAGAGATCGTCTCTATTTGTTACGTGTCCCTTTCCACAACTGCACTCAGAGGATGAATTCTCACGCTAGCTGCCAAGAGGCTCTCCCTGCTGTGTCCGCAGGGCCACGGTTCACACGGACCTGTCACAGCGCTCTCCGGTGACAGCTGGCTTGCAGACACAGCGGCCCTCATCACAGGGCCCCAAGATACCAGCTGGGTCACAGTCACACGTGGAGTCTCTAGGAAAGAAGACAAAGAAAAGTAGGGATGTGTCTCCAAATGCTTCCCGGCTATCCACATAAAGATCAAGTGCTTCTAAGTAAATGTCACCAACTTGAGTAAATCCTTCGTCTTCACTGAGGCCCCTCTCGGCTCCCCTTGTCCACGCTCATCTCTCCCAGGCCCTTTAAGGACTTGGTTGTCTAGGCTCACGCTACTCTGAGGGTGACAGCTGGTCCATGAACTGCTTGCTACCCACCCTCAAGGAGAAGAGGGGTTGGAGCCAGAGTGTGAGCCAAATCCATCACTAAACGGTTCAGTTTGGTTTGGTTTTAGTTTGGTTGACTGTTTGGTTCAGTTGCTTTTTTTTTTTTTTTTAATTTATCATTTGCTTCTCTATTGTTTAATTCAGTGATGACTGCTTTCATTGTGATGGATTCCATCCACTTGCTATTTTCGTTTATTTAGTTCTTTCTTTTTGCAACACTTCTATCAAGACACAATTCAGGGGTGCCTGGGTGGCTTAGTCAATTAAGTGTCTGCTTTCAGCTCAGGTCACCATCCTGAGGTCCTAGGATTGAGTCCCGCATTGGGCTCCCTGCTCAGCAGGGAGTCTGCTTCTCCCTCTCCCTCTACCCCTCCCCACTCCTCATGCTCTCTCTCTTAAATAAATAAATCAAATCTTTAAACATTTTTTAAAAAGACACAATTCACATACCATACAATTCACCCATTTAAAATGTACAATTTGCTGGCTTTTAGTAGATTCTCAGAGTAGTAGAATTTAGTAGAATTTAGTAGATTCTCAACCATCCCAATCAATTGTAGACCATTTTCATCACTCCAGAAAGAAGCCCTGTGCCCCTGGCGATCACCCTCCCTTTCTCCCCCTAGCGATCACCCTCCCTTTCTCCCCCTAGCCCTAGGCAACCACCAATGTACTTGCTGTGTCTACAGATCTGCCTCTTCAGAACATTTTCTGTAAATGGAATTGTACAATCTGTGGCCTTTTGTGTTTGGCTTCTTTCACTTAGTATGTTTTCAAGGTTCATCCAATGTTATACTTCATCCATGTATCAATAATTCATTTTCTTATGGTTGAATAAAATTCCATCATATGGATAGACTACATTTTGCTTATCCATTCAACAGCTGATAGACATTTGGGTTGTTTCCACGTTTTTAGCTACTATGGATAATGCTGCTAGGAGCATTTGTGCACACGTTTCTACGCAGATATGTACGTTTTCATATTTCTTGAGTGTATTCCTAGGAGAGGAATTGCTGAGTTTGGCTGATTTTTTTTTTTTTTGGTTGCAAGACTTTCTCAGTGTTTCCATTATTTAGTTTTGGCACAATCTCTTAGTGCTCTGGCTACTGACTAGTATCACTCAGATGGGCACACAGTCATAGGCATCTATCTCATGGGTCTAAAACCAAATCTGTCTTTTCCCTACTGTTCGCCCCTTTGACTGCCCTTTGACCCCATCCAAATCCTACCCAAACCGGGATGGGCTCCTCCTTCCCCTCACATTTCTCATTCAGTCAGAGTCCCAAGCTGTCAGGCTCCCTGAAGATCCCTTTCCCAGTCCTCCTCTTTCACTTGTGAGGCTCTCCTCCTGTCCTAGCCCCTCCACACCACTTTATCTGGACCCTTTGACAAACATTAGGCACCATCTACTGGTTGCTAAGCATTGAGGACACTAAGAAATAGGATCCTGGTCTCTAGGAGTCTCCAGGCAGGGCAGAAACATGAACAATGATGGCAGCGAAGCCTAAGGCCAGCTGGAACCGGGTGGGGGGCCCCTTCTGTGTGCTTCTCCCCACTCTGGGCACTGGGGATGCAGTATGAATAAGACAAAGCCAACACGGGGCTTTCGTTCTGGTGGGAGAGACAGACAAACAAGAGATGTGAAGAACATCAGTCAGAACTTGGAGGGGTGGGGACTGGTCAGGCAAGGCCTCTGTGAGGCGTGGATGAGGTGGGGATGGAGCCCGTGAGGCTCTCTGTGGCCCCGTAGGAACCAGGAGTGCTCTAGGCCAGGGCCGAGGTCCTGGCTTGGCTCCTTTGAAGAAGGGAAGGCAGGCTGGTGGGACCGAGTGCAGGGGGCCAGGGGGAGAGAGAAAAGCAGTGGGAGTCCACTGCTGGGGGTGCAGAGGGTGGAGGATCTTGCAGAGCCCTGCTGGCCTACAAAAGAAGTCTCCATCTCATTCTGAGAGGACAGGGAGCTACTGGAGGGTGGCAAGCAGAGAAGTGATATGATCTACTTCATGCTTTAGAAGCATTTCCAAAGGCAGACCCGGCCGAAGGAAGGGTCTCTGAAGACAGTCTAAAAGGGGACAGGGAAGCCTGGAAGAGAACAATCTGTGCAGAGGCCCAAGGGTGAGAGAACTTGGGACAGTGGTAGCCAGGCCGGCGCCAACATGGAGGGCAAGGGGCTGGAAAAGGGGGCACCGGGAAGTGATCCTCTGCGGGCACCTTCTAGCTGATGCCCTTCCTGCCGAGCTCTCTTCCCCCTAAGCCATGCCAGCACCTGCCAGCTCTGCATCCCTTTGATTGCTTATGTGATTTATAATGTATGCTCCATCTTCTGCCAGGAAAGAATTTTTTTTTTTTTTGAGAGAGCATGCACACAAGCAAGGGGAGGGGCAGAAGGAGAGGGAGAGACAGAATCTCAAGCAGACTCTACACCCAGCTCAAGCCCAACACAGTGCTCAATCTCACGACCCTGAGATCATGACCTGAGCCGAAATCAAGAGTGGGACACTTAACCGTAAGAGTGGGACACTTAACCGACTGAGTCACCCAGGTGCCACTCTTCTGGGAAAGAATATGACGTGGGATAGAGAATGCTTCAAACTAAAACGTAATAAAACTGTGCAGAGAAGTTTTTCTAGTCCAAATTCATTTGGGTCGAAACGGGTCCCAGGTAAGAATCTGGAGGGCGCTTTACCTCCATCCTCGTTCATCTAAAGCAGGGCAATCATCTGGGTGAAGAACGTAGGTTTCTGGGCCTGAATATTAGGTCCACCCCCACCAGTAATATTGGGTAAACTTAACCCCTCGGGGTTTACATTTCTTATCTTCCACATGAGTGTGACGCTAATCCTAACCTCTGAGGCTTACTGTAGGGATTAAATGGCATAACCCACGGGAAGTCCTCAAACAGCACTTGCCACACAGTTGGTGCTCAGTAACGGAAGCGGCCACGGATGTTAATGTCATTGTCATCCCTCATGGCAGAAGCTGCGGGGGGGGTGCAGGTGCTTACAGTAGCCTTTGGTCTCGGGTGCACCCGGCGTCAGTGAGCGTGTGGAAGCCTGGCAGACATCGGTCACACCTGTCTCCTGTCACACCCGGCTTGCAGCTGCACCGTCCAGAGTTGTCACATCCAGCGCTAAGAGAACCTGTAACACACGAGGTGGGGAGAAGGAAAGAAGAAAAGGAAGTATTTAGTTTATAGGGCATTAGGAAACAACTGAAACCCCATGAGAGCTCACAGCCAGGCGCAGCTTCTTCCAGCAAAGAAATGGAAGTTACTCCTGGAAGCATTTGTACTTCTCTATCGAACATTAAGTAGTATGTCAGCCACTGCTTTTTAAAAGAAGGTTGTTGAATCCTTGAGATCTCAAGAAGAGGGACAGGGGTGCCTGGGTGGCTCAGTCGCTAAGTGTCTGCCTTCGGCTCAGGTCATGATTCCAGGTCCTGGGATCGAGCCCCGCATCGGGCTCCCTGCTCTGCGAGAAGCCTGCTTCTCCCTCTCCCACTCCCCCTGCTTGTGTTCCCTCTCTCGCTGTGTCTCTCTCTCTGTCAAATAAATAAATAAAATCTTAAAAAAAAAAAAAGAAGAGGGACAGTTTGGGAATGAGCGCATCAGCCTCCTCGAAGACAGTTAGTATGAGAAAGCAAGCAACATTTTCTCTTATTTCTGGCAGGCAAAAGCCATCTTTTAAGGGCCAGTGTGATTTTATTCATTTATTTTTTTTTTTGAGTATGAAAAGGCCTCCTAACCAGAAATATCTCTTCCTACCTGGAGTGGTGGACATTCTCGTCCTTGGGGCATCACCCCTTCCCTGTGCATCTCACCCGGTTTAGTGCACCGAGCACTTGTCCTGTGATTGATTCTGTATAGACATGCTCTTACTTGTTAGTGGGCCCTCTTGGATTGCGAGTTGATGAGAGACAAGAAGTGCTCAGGGTAGCAAATGCGCCCCTCCAGAGCCCAGCCTCTTCATCTGACTGCCTCGCCCTCCCCCACCCCAGTTCGGGTCTGTCCTCTCTCCCTGGACCCTGCCTCCCACTCTCTTCCCTGCCTCCATCCTCACCTCCCTTCCCTCCTTTCATGCTGCTTTAACAATGGAATTCAGATCACATTACTCAGCTGTTTCGTTCTCTGGTGGCTCCCCACTATAAGCAGAAGAAAATGCAAACTCTGTATCGTGGCCCACAGGACTCGACCTCTCCCAGCACATCGCCTACTCTCCTTCACTCCATTCCAGCTCCCAGCTCCCCCAGCCTGCGTGTAAAATGTGCCAAATGGCTTCTCTCCTCTGGGTATCTGCCCTTGCTGCTCCCCCAGCTTGGAAGGCCCCTTCCGCAGAACTTCCCCCTAATTGGCCCATCCTCAGCTGTCAGGTCCTGATTTAATGTTACTTCTCTAGGGAAATCTCCTCTGACTCCCAAATCCCAAATAGCCATCTTGCAGTCCTGCTTACTCAGGATGACCTCAGCTTGTGTTCCTTGCTCTGTCCCCAGGGCCCCAGGGCAGAATCCAACCCAAAGAGGATGCCCAGAAATCTGTTGGATGAAGGCACGTATGCCAAGAAAGAGGTTAGGGTTGTTGGGACAGAGTCAGAGGGGGACCAAAAATGAGCAGGAAGGTGGTGAGAGGTGGACCTCACCTACTTTGCAACCTCCCTGTGCTGCTGGCAGAATTATCAAAGAATCCACGTATCTCAACGAACCATGATAACCAGGCCACCCATAATCGATAAAGCCAACAGAACACTAACCAGTTGCTCCTTTCTTTGTAATGGGTTATTCTGTAAGTTTTTGATTCACTAGTAGATACAATTCCAATCAATGAAGATTTTGGCTCTGTGCCGATATAATGGCTTTTTGCCACATGTGGAAGCTGAAATTAGCCACATTCAGTCGGTGAAAGACGCCATGTCAACTTTGCAAGGCTTGAAGGGGCCCTCAGTGATAATGGTATAAACTACATTTTTTGAGCACCTACCACATGTGAGAAACTGGGTTTGGCGCTTTATATATATTAGGAAATGCTATCTCCTAGTGAAATAAGAGCTGACAGAAGAATAACAGATCCATTTGTGGGTAACAGGGAAGTATCAGAGGCTCAGGAACTACAGAGCCACAGTTCAGAAAGGCATCTCTAAGGCAATCTGCAGGATGCCTCAGGGAAGGGAACACCATTCCTCGGAAAGACATCCTCCTGTGACAGGATGCCCTGGATTGGAGGAGTCTGGGTGAGAAGAGGAGGAGGGAATCGCTGAGAGAGCCACGTGGATGCAGAAGGAACAGACTTCCCCTCTTCAGAAATAGACGATGAGGGGGTGGGGATCACATGATGACACCAAGGTCCCAACTTGCGCCACTAGAAGCAATGGGAAGCTATTTACCAAAGAGAATGGGAAAGAAGGAGCAAGATCTCAGGTTGAAGCATCAAGAGAAGATCATGAGTTTAGTTTTGGACATTGTGAATTTGAGTTTCCGGTGGCATATTAAGGTGGAAATGTTCACCTGGAGCTCAAGAAAGAGGCTGGGGGTGAGGATCTAGGAGCCTTTAGCACACAGGCTGAGTAGGAAAGCAGAGCAGGTGTAAGATCGCTCTGGGGGCAGATAGAACGAGGAGGGGAGGAGCCTCGGACACAAATGGAACCCCATTAATTAAGGGGCCTTTCATAATCAAAGCGGAAAGAAGTCTCAGGACACTGGAAGCCAAGGGAGCAGAGTTCTGAGGGTCAAGAGAGCAGGAGGGTGGGAGTTTCAGGACCTAAGGCAAGAGAATATTTGACGAGATGAGCATGAAGAGAGGCTTCCTGGGCTGCCAAGCACAGACCTCCACGCTCCTGACCTACAAGCAGGCAGCCAACAGAGCTAAGAAGGAAAATTTCTGAATTATGCTCTGATAAGTAACATTCAACAGAAGATATCTCTCTTTAATACAATCCACTTGTTCTGTTTTTTTTTTTTCTTTAACACAAATGGGTGTCAATCTGGGACTCAGAAATCCATTTTTCCCCATTCCAATTAATGGAAATTATGCTTTCAACCCAAGAAAATTCTCCCTACAGTTTTTCAGAAATGAATTCTTCCTAGAAAATGGAAAAGATTGTACTTGGCTTTTGGGTTTGGCCCACATAGACCAAAATGGTTACCCTGCAAAACACCCTTCTGAGAGAAATCAATAATCATCTCATGAAAATAGGCGTTCTGTGTTGAGAAAAGTTTGGGAAATGGTGCTCACTTGATCCCTCAGAGACTTATAATATAATAATACCTTCAGCAGGCATGGACCTTGTTTAAGTTTTAATGCCAGTATTTCTAAACATTCTTTGCCATTCTTACAGGCCACATCTATTATTATCTTAGGAATGTTGTATTCTACAGGACATTATCTAGAGAATCCTGCTCTAAAAGCTGGAGGGTCAAAGAGCCCAGACTTTGAAATCCAACAAATCTCCCTTCAAAACCAGCTCTGCCACTTAGCTGTGTGTCCTTGGGCAAATGGCTTACTCATCAGTTCTTTTAAGGGAGGGTAGCCACCTATGCCTTGTGGAGCTGTTGCAAGACTTTGGACTAAAATATATAAAGTGCCTCATTCAGTGTCTCACACGTCACGGGCGTTCAAAGAATGTAGTTGGCACTGCTCCCTCCGGCCTCCTTCAAACCTTGCAGAGTGAACATGGAGACATGCACAGGTCCTTACGGTGAGCATGACCACTTTATGTCACATTCCAAAACTTCCAAACTAATAGCACTGGGTTTTCAAACTCTCTCATTAAAATAAAAACACCTGTCCCAACTCCTCCTTCGTGGGCTGCTCTTAGGGATTGTGAACAAGTGGGCTGAAAAAACAGAAAACAGCTTCCTCTTTCAGTTTTGTGTCCCAATAAGCTCTTTTAAGGCTTCTATAGATACGGTCTATGTGCATCTGAGGGCTCAGGAAAGTATGCTGAAATGAGTACTATTTACAAATTAGGGGCACCTGGGTGGCTCAGTCGGTTAAGTGTGCAAGACTCTTAGTTTCAGCTCAGGTCATAATCGCAGGGTTGTGAGATGGAGCCCTGTGTCGGGCTCTGTGCTCAGCGCGGAGTCTGCTTGTCTCTCTCCTTCCTCCTCTGCCCCTCCCCCTCCTCACACTCTTTCTCTCTCTCTCTCAAATAAATAAATAAAACCTTTAAAAAAATTAAAATAAAATAAATAAAAATTAAAAAGAGGGTATGTCCTTTTGGGAACCCTTTAAATATATATCTACACTTGTATTTTAAAGTAACATTATTATATTTTTATAATATTATATAATATACAATATAAATATATAATTATATTTAATAATGATAAATTATTATTTAAGATTGTTTTAAATAATTACCCAAATGTTATAGTCTGAGTAATTCAGGGTCATAGATATGTAAAAAATAATAATAAAATTAAGAGAAGAAGTCCAGTATCACTGATGTCCATACAGGTCTCAAGACTGTAGGTGTCCTGGGAGGAAAACCACACAAATACACACAGTGAATTTCAAAATATTTGCAAAAGGTCCTCAGGATTTACACATGTGCTTACAAGAGTTGAAGATAACTCAGCCCTGTGGCTGAACCCACAAAGTCACCCCTTAAAAATAAGCCTCGCTGCTATATCTATGAGAAATCGATGTGAAATCCAAAATCTGTGACCACTTTGGGGATTATTAATGCTGTTGGCTTCATTCACCATACATGGACTGACTGCATTTTTTGGTAAGATGTGTTCTTCGGCATTTGAGATTGCATATACAACAAATTCCCTTGAAAGTGACAAATCTCTCCCGGCTGATTGGGAGACTAAGAAGTCACACAGGGATTAAGCTTGCGTCACCGGGCTAGTAATCTGGGCAGCCACCATGTAGTGGGAGATGGCACAGGGTGGGAACAGTCTCTGTCCCTGACATGCCACTCAGCCTGGCAGCTCAGGCTCGGGAGCTTCACTTCTTCGTCTCTAGAATGGTGGGTGGAGCGTGTTAACACATACAGGTTGTCAAGTTGTTACGAGTACTGAAGAAGGCATAGTATATGGAAATATTCTGGAAAAAACAGAATGCATTAGCCAGATCTTAGGAAATAATATCCATGAAGTTTTTCCTGGACATCTAATTGTCTGCTGTTGGGGATAAAAGGACACCATTTGGATACTTCTTACTTTCAGGTGGAAGGAGTAAGAGGGAACAGTCCTCCACCAGAGCCCTGGATTACAACTTTAGCCCTTGCAATGGCTTGTTGTGAAGACTAGAGGCCATTTATCCACTCCTCCAGGGCTCCATTTCCCCACTCTTTAAAAAATACTGAAAAATTCACTGCCAATTTCTGGATATTAATAAAAAAATAAAACGTTAATAAATAGTCTTAGACCAAAGATATGACCTCTACAGCTTCCTTCTAAACTGGAATGTGATTTTTTAAAAAGCCAATGTTCCAGGAAATTGCGACACCGATCTCTGTCCTAATAATAAAAACTCCATCAACTCCAATTTACTGAGTTGTCTACCACGTGCTTAACAAACCTCATGTGATGCTCACAGGCTCTTGTGATACAAAGAGCATGGGGTTGGGGACCCTTTTACCGATGGGGACACTGGGGCAGCAAGAGGAGAAGGGACACGTCCAGAGCGACACAGTGGAAGTGCCCAGGCTGTCTGGCTCCCAAACCCACTGGTCTCTACGTTATGATCTTGGACATCAGTGAACCTGGGGCTGGCACCCTCTCTGCCACTGAGCTCTACAACCGTCGGCGGCTTCCTTCATCTCCCTCCCTTGGCCCCTGCTACCTCATTTGTACAATGGAAGTAATAATAGCACCTGCTTCATATGGTGACTTGTGAAGGTTCCTTCCCGGGTGAAGGCATCTAGAAAAGCGCCTGGCACAGAGTAAGCGAGTAATGCATGTTAACTATCATTTCATAAGCTAGAAATCATTTTTGGGCTCCACCACTTCCTACCAAGCTGTTCACACTGAGCCTGGGATGTCTATGGCCCGAAGGAAAAGAAAAAGCCAGGCTCGTGGATGCTGGGCGAGCAACGGACTACACAATGAAGAAGAAGAGACGGTGTGGCAAATCCTTCATCACCATCTCTCTGCTAAGCAGCAGGCTCCTTGTCTACTCTAAGACTAATAACCTTGTCTTCGGGCCAGGCTTTCCAGCTAAGCCAATTAAATTTCTAATTACATTCTCACTGATCATTTTGCTGGGATGACCCACTCCAGTGACTCACAGTGAAGCTGCATAACCTAAAGGGATGTGGGCTCTTCAGGAGGATTGAAAGCCCACTAAAATGGAGTCATTTTCCTTTTAATTTTTCTTTATGAAGTTCTTTGATTCACAGGAACAGCTGCTAAATCCAAAAGATTCTGGATGCTGACTCCATGCCCCAAAGCTGAGCAAATCTGACTCAAACCACACCGTAACAGCAACTGGAGAATTTGGAAGTGCTTGCTGGGATTTGGGTCTCTATCACCATGGGGTCATCCCCAGTTTTCTATAAGGCTCTCCAACACCCTCTCCCAGCAGCTCATGGCTGGACCAAACCTGACCATTTTTAGATTCTTTCAGCTGCTGCTGTGTATTCGTTCCACAGAGCTACATTGAGTCATTGCCACGCACTCTGGCTATACTCTTTAAGTGGGTTAATATTTATCATATTACACTAGTAAACGCTTTCTAACAAAGAGGAGAAACACACTGCCAAGAAAGAGAATACACAAATAACATAGTTTAAAAAAAAAACTCAACTTCTCTAACAACTACTTGTCTCTCCCTCTCTATATGTACTTTTTTTTTTTAAAAGATTTTATTTATTTGACAGAGAGAGAGAGAGAGCACAAGTAGACAGAGAGGCAGGCAGAGGGAGAGGGAGAAGCAGGCTCTCCACTGAGCAGGGAGCCCGAAACAGGACTCGATCCCAGGACCCTGGGATCACGTCCCGAGCCAAAGGCAGCCGCTTAACCAACTGAGCCACCCAGGCGCCCCTAATATGTACTAACTTGTCTTTGCTGTCCATGATGAATACAGCACAAAGTGTGCGTCTGTGTGCGCAAGAATTACCCACAGTTGTGTGAACATAGCACTGGGTGACATATTTAAAAAACAAAACCAAAGTACAACCAAAAAAGAGCCCTACTATCAACCAATCCTCCTGTAGGTGCTTCCTATTTATTGATTCTATTTTCTCCTGTTAACAACCGTGTTTGTGAAAGACTTTAATCTGCCTATTAATTGGGCTGTCTCTTGGACCAGTACCACTTTCTATTGCTAGCACCTACCATAGCCCCAGAAACAGATCTTTCTATCCCTTATTTTTTGAGAGGTTGGTCAAAGGCATAGTTGTGGATACGGGGAACTATCACCAGAAGCATAGAAGCTTCCTTTGTCCCTAAGTCAAACTGTCATCTGCCGGGAAACTTAATCATGTTCCTCTTGCGACTAGAATTCAAGCCAAAGTGTCCTAAAGACTCCAGCTGGTTCCTACAACCCAGACTTAAGAAAAGCAGGTTTCCTTTCAGCTTGAAATTGGTAAGACACTCCACCACCAGTGTCTAGAAGATTCCCAGTCGTTCTAGATGTTGAACACCACTCTCTTGGCCTGCTGGCTTCTCCCTTCCCCCCTTCCCCCCTCCCTCTCCCTCTTTCCTTGCCCTTTTTCCCAACTACTTTTTTTTTAGTATAGCTGACACACAATCTTACGTTAGTTGCAGGCGTATAACACGATTCAACATCTCTATAGGTTATGCTGTGCGCCCCGCAGCTGTAGCTCCCATCTCGCACCCTAGGCCGCTATCACGGTATCACGGACTACGTTCCCCATGCCCTACCTTCCATCCCCACGATCCCCTCACTCCGTCACTGGAAGCCTGTATCTCCCACTCCTCTTCGCCCATGTCGCCCATCCCCCCACCCCCGCCCTTCCAGCCAGGGTCAGTTTGTTCTCTGTATTTATAGGTCTGCTTCTGCGTTTTTTAAAAGGTTTATTTATTTATTTAAGTAATCTCCACACCCAACGTGGGGCTCGAACTCATGACCCCGCGATCAAGAGCCACATGCTCTTCTGACTGAGTCCGCCAGGCACCCCTGATTCTGCTCTTTGTATGTTTATTCATTTGTGGGGTTTTGTTGCTGTCGTCGTTCACTTACGAGTGAAATGATACGGGATTTGTCTTTCTCGGTCTGACTCATTCCACGTAGCGTACTACCCTCTTGGCGCAGTGCGTCGTCCCACACTTACCTTTGGTGTGACAGCTGCAGGGCAAGCAGCGGTCCCTCTCCCTCTGTCGGTAGAACCCGTGCTGGCACCGCTCGCAGTGAGGGCCATCCGTGTGGTCATTGCAGTTGAGACAGCGGAATCCGATCCCTGTCTGTCTGTGAAGCTCGGGATCAAAGACGCACTGCCTGGACTTCCCGTTGCAATCACACACTGGGGGCGGGGGAGAGAGACATCGCTGGTAAAAAGCTCAGAGACAATATTACTGTTATTAATAGAAACTATGCACGGGGTACCAAATATTCATGCCAACGACTTGGAGTTAGGTAAGGATGAAATGGGATGCGGACTGTGAGAGTCCCTGTCCCATGTAAAGGAAGCGGGAGCTCTGCTGGGGCGGGGGGGTCGGGGGTGCTGTCGGAGAGAACATGAGCTCAGAGTGGCCCGACTGTCCCATTCCTCAAGGGACACCAACAATCCCACATGATGTATTTTTATGTAAAAATTCTCGATTTACATATTTGCAAGGAGTTCATTTTTAAAACCCTGTGCAACCCCCTAGACCAAGTCTACGGGCTAAAGAAGACCTGAGGACCACCAGCACATGCGCACAACTGTCTAACAGCTGATGGGGTCACCTGTCCCTCCAGTGATGGTCAAGGCTGAGGAGCTAATATGAGTGTCTGGACAGGTATCTCTCTCCACCCCTCACTGTGCCTTGGGTGGCCCTCCCAAAGCCAGGTGTCAAAAAGAATCATAGCCCCATGAAGAATACATTTTCCCAAGTGTCCAGGAAAGTTCACCCCGTTGATGTTCCAGAGATACTCCTGGAGTGACATCTCTATGGGGGACCTAAAAGCCAGTGAGGTAACATGTGGAAATACTCAGCGTCGTTCCTGGTGCAGGGCAGACCCTCAAAAAATGTTTCAGTCACAGCTGAGAAGAGAAAGATGATAAACCTTGAGGTTAAAAGAATCGGATCCAATAAATACCAGTTCTACTATTTTCTTGGGCAAATCCCTTCAACTCTCTGAATCCCTTTTCTTTTCTCTTATAAATGTGGAAGACACTCCCTGCCTCCCTGGATTGTTGAGAGGATCTCACTGAGAAAAGAACATCCAGTCCTTCACATCTGCTACTTCACTCACACAAGACAGGGAGACAGGCACTGCCTCAGAGGAGAAAAATGCCGTTCAGAAAGGTTAAGTAACTTGACCCAGTGGAGAGCTGGGGTTTGAACCTGTGTCTGATGCCAAAACCCACTTTGTTTCCACCAGGCACACTGTCTTCATTGGCCGTGTGGCCTCAAGGACAGTCTGTTTCTAGAACTGCCTAGGGCCACAATTCACGCAGCGCACTGACAGAAAGAGTCGACAAATGGGCCAACATCGCGCACCGAGCAGCTGTCCCGTGCGGGCCGTGTCAGGCTCTGGAGGCGCAAAGATGATGAAGTAAACCCATGAGCTTCCTACGCGCGACTTCCTTACCACACACGCTTCCTACAACTCGCTCTCTAATCTGGGGAAAGTGAACTAGCATCTCCCCAGAGCCCACTCCATTTCTAGCACTTCACATGCCTCAGCTTGGTTACTTCTCACAATAACACTTCAACATGGGCTTTATTGTCCCCATTGACTGGATGAAGAAACTAATCCTCAGAGAGCATGGATATGTTGCTTCAAGTCACACGGCTAAATGGTAACCATATCATTTGCTCCTAGATCTGTCCAACCACAAAGCCCTCCCCTTCCCATTTTAGCCCTGCATCTCAAGAATCTGGTTACCACTGGGCATGGAGGCATTCCTTCTAGAAATCCCTCACACAGGCTTCTCAGGCCCTACTCAAATCCCTCCACTGACAGCACTGGTTATTATAAATTATTTTTTTTTTATAAATTATAATTTTTTTAGAATTTTAAATCTGCCTCCCTCCCTGTAATTTTTACTATGTGTTCTTGTTCTTCCCTGGAAAACACACACAGACACACACACACACACACACAGACACACACACACACACATCTACTCTCTTCTCCATTTACTTATTCTATTTCAGACACTGTCTTACAAGCACGGGAGTAGCCGAACCTTTGAACCGTCTGAAGACAGTGACAGCATTTTCCTCTTTAGCCTTCTCTCCTTCTGGTTACACTGGAGACCTATCACCCCCAGGTCTTTCAACCACTTCCCGTGTCACGATTTCTAGATTCTTCTTGACTGTCCTCCAAGGAACATACTCTAATTTCCCATGTCTTTCTTGAAATGGCCAGACTTTATGACAGTACTCCAAGGGTGGTTTGAATAGCTCAGCTTGCAACACAACTGGATACTATAATTCCAGGGACGCAATTTAACATTTCATTAAACTTACAGCATACTAAGTTTGCACTCAATTCAGGCTCCCAGGTCTTTTTCGCTGAACTGGTGCCAAGCCAAATCTTTCCCAACGAATGCTTGTGTAACTAACTTTTTGGATCCCGAACAGATGTGCCACACAGCTGTCGTGCGCTGTGAAATCACCGAGTACATCGTTAGGCACGTACAAGAGCTAAATCCAGCAGCCAACGACCCTTGAGAGGTTACCCAGCTGGATGGCACCGTGTGCCAGTGCCCTTTCCCGCTCTGGATGCCTTTTGAGGACAATCTCCAAACAATCACGACATTTTCATTGTGCCTCTCTTCACCCTGAACAAACTCTTTGCTGAGTTTATAGTTTATAATAGTTAACTTGATAAGGATAGCTCATGAAATACTTATTCAGAGCAATATTTTAAAAATAGACAACCTGGTTATCATCTAGCTTTTAATACCTCCCTCCCCATCTGTCCTTTCTCCTTTCAGGCTCTACTCTGGGGGAAAAAACAAACAAACCACACCTGTGTTCTTCCTTTAAATCTGCAGCCTTCCACGGATGGGCATGACACTTCCAGCCAGGGAGGTCAGCAGCTAGCAGCTCCACTCTGGAACTCACCCACGGCTGAATCCCCCTCCTCTGCCACCTGAGTTTCCATGAAAGCCCATGGTTGTGCTGACTGGAGTGAGGGACGCCTAGGCCATGTGTCCGGGAGTGTATGGGCCTCCTGGGTCTGCATGATGTGAGCACTTCATGAGGACACTCCCCAGCCTTGCCTGCAGGACTTTGAGGTTTCCAAGCTGCACCGAGCTCAGCACTTAGCTGAACTGCACTTTGCTTAATATTGACTCTACGAGGGGTGCCTGGGTGGCTCAGTCGGTTAAGCATAGAGCCTTCGGCTCAGGTCATGATCCCAGGGTCCTGGGATTGAGCCCTGCGTCGGGCTCCTTGCTAAGCAGGAGCCTGCTTCTCCCTCTGCCTCTCCCCCTGCTTGTGCTCTCCCTCTCTCTCTCTCTCTCTCTCTGTGTCAAATAATAAAATAAAATCTTAAAAAAAAAATATTGACTCTTCAGAACATTCACACCTGGAGGAGGAGGAGGAGAGCAGAGAGTTTGTTCCTTTTGCATGGGATGACTCCTTTTGTCACTGATGCATTTGAAACATGATCTTTCTCAAGTCATCTCCTGAATTTAGACTAACTACCCTAAAACTAATTATTACTCACGCTCATTGCTGGGGGGAAAAAAGAATCTTTTTATTTCAAATTCCAGAATATTCTTGCAATTGGCTCAATAAAATGGGCCTCATACTGCTTGAGCCTGGTCCTTTTTATACTGTGACTGATTTCTGCCTCGCCGCGGGCCCGGGCACCGTGTCTGCAGAAGGATACTGCCATGCTGGGAGCGAGGATGCAGGCGGCAGTGTGGACTCTGCCAGAAGGGCTCTTGGGGAAGCAGCCCACCACAGCCACGTGGGGATGCTGCCCACTGTGGTCAGCACTTCCACGTAGGTTTCCAAAGAAGACAGAAATCTGGCTTTGTGTATGACATCTACTGATTTTTTAAATGGGGGCAAAAATAATTTTTTAAAATTTCTATTTGAAATAAAGCTGTGTCCAAGGGCAAATCTTTGCACTTGACTCTGCTCTTCTAACAGGCAGAAAACATGGTCATACTTTAGAAAAAGGAGAAATGGGGCCCTTGTCTAATGGCACAGTGGCTTGGTCATAGTGGGTATCTGATGTTTTTTGTTGTTGCTGTTGTTTTTTTTTTTTTAATATTTTATTTATTTATTTGAGAGAGAGAAAGAGAGAGAGCACAAAGGGTGGGGAGGGGCAGAGGGAGAGGGAGAAGCAGGCTCCCCGATGAGCAGGTAGCCTGATGCGGGGCTCGATCCCAGGACCCTGGGATCATGACCTGAGCCGAAGGCAGATGTTTAACCGACTGAGCTACCCAGGCACCCTATCTGGTATTTTTTTAATGAACAAATGAATGAATGTTCTCTTGAACTTCAGGAAATCCCTAGGTGTGTTTTGACCACTTGAAAGGACTCCATGTGCCCCACATGTCTGGACCTGCCTTAAAAATACAAATACTAATATCTGGCAGTCTGTCTCTTCTCTATTCCTTGAAAGGATGATTTTCTCCACAGCAGCTCAGTCCAGAAAACAACCTTTCTTGGTAACTTGTAATACAATGCTTTATTTAGGTTAATAGACCTAAATATAAGCCTTGGCTACATTTTCAAACAGGAAGAAATTCTTAAAATGTTTATTATACTTTCCTTCTTTTATATTTAGCCTTGTTCAATTTCATGTCTAGAACTTCCTTTTCATTTTTATTTTATAATCTACTTGCTATCCTTCCAAATTTCATAAATAGGCTGTCTAGTTTCCATCAGAGAATCTTGACACAAAGACAAGTGATGGAAGTATAAAGACGGGAGTCTTGGACATTTCCTGGGTTGCCTGGGAAGCGTTTATCAAGGTTCCATTCACTCGACAAATACATATGGAGCACCTAGTATGTACCAGGTGCTGTTCCAGGCACTGAGGATATAGCGGTAAACAAAACCAATCGCTGTCCCAGCCCTCATGGAGTTTTCATGTGAGCCAGGGGGAAAGAAAATAAACAAGATAAGTAATACAGAGAGAATATTGGGATAGTGAGATTTGTTAAGGAGAAATACATAAAGCAGTGAAAGGAAATAGGAAGTATAAGGGGAGGGGGTAAGTGAGGAGGAAGGAAAGGTTGAAAGTGCCATAAGCTGGTTTACTATTTTTTTTAAGATTTTTTTTTTTTATAAGTAATCTCTACACCCAATATGGGGCTTGAACCCACAACCCCGAGATCAAGAGTCGCATGCTCTACCGACTGAGCCAGCCAGGCGCCCCTGGTTTACTATTTTATTTCACTTGTGATGCTGGTCTGTTCATGAGTTTTATCCATTTATCTACTAGACGTGATGTTTTTCTTATAAATTATGAATTATTTACCTAACAAATGTATCAAACTATTCCTCTCTCATTTTGTTACATATGTTCTTTACCCCTCCTACAAATCTCCTTTCTCTCCAAAGTACCTCACTGATAGATTTTGCTTTACCGAGTCTTACTCCTTTTTCCCCTTCCTTCTTCTGTCCTTGGTCACTTAGATGTACATTTATTTCATTCATTTAATAAATACCACTTCCCACCTGACAGGGAGGCTGCACTGGGCGCTTGGATTCCGGGACTTCATGAACCAGCATGATTTCAAAAAAGGGAGATGCCAATGTTTTATTTTGTCAAATAAGAGATTAAATATGTATACATTTAATCAATATATTGGGCTTTCTCAAACACCCGTCACATTGTCCACTTTTCCTCATTTCACCATGGACAGGCATGGGTCTGGGGCCCGGAGTTCACTTATCACTGCAGCGGAAAAAAACAGAAACAAGTCACTCTGGGACCCTGAACAGACCCAAAGCATTACAGGGCATCGGAATCAAGACGGGCAGTTTTTTCCCTCTCTTTCAGTGAACCCAGTACCACCGGTGCCAGGTCCCATCCATTGTCTTATTTTACTATTCCTTTGTACTGTGCTTTCCCAAGCTAGGGACATCTCTGCAAACTTTTGTCCTTCTCTGTCCCGGTGCCCTCACTCCAGCTCCCCCCCAACCCCAAATCCCGGTCTCTGTCAGCCAGGGGTCTCTCCACAGCTAAAGGAATGAGATTCATCAAGTTGACCTTTTTTTTTTTTTAAAGGTTTTATTTATTTATCTGAGAGAGAGAATGGGAGACAGAGAGCATGAGAGGGGCAGGGTCAGAGGGAGAAGCAGACTCCCCGCTGAGCAGGGAGCCTGATGCGGGACTCGATCCCGGGTTGCCAGAATCATGACCTGAGCCGAAGGCAGTCGCTTAACCAACTGAGCCACCCAGGCGCCCCTCAAGTTGACCTTCTTAGAGAAGCCCGCCGGGCAGTCCGACACAGGCTGACCCACCCGCCACCACCTACACGCCCCCAGACACAGATCTGAGAGGCAGGCAGCCCTCTTCAAACAAGGTGTGCAGAACCCCTCAGGCTCACTTCACAACACTCTCACCCTCACTCCAACACACAGCTCCAACAGGTCGAGACAGGAAGCATGGGGCAAAGGCTGTTTCCAAGCTGCATCCTTAGGAGAATGAAAGGAAACCAAAAATACTTCCTAGGGTTGTACTGTTGCAAAGCCTCGGACTAATCAGCATCAGTGGTGGCCATTCATCAGGACCTCATTTTAAATTTCCCATAGGAAACACTGCAAACAGTTACGAGGAATTGTAACAACTTGGCATTACTATGATCGTCTGCGTATAAGCAGATCTTCTTTCTATTGTTCTAAACTTGAAAACATGCTCTGCTTTTCACCAATGTGACCTAACAATTTATGGGATCATCGTGCTTTTTAGTGTTCTAAGTAACGACAAATTTAAAAATCCAAAGCTCCTTTCAAAACCCTGCAGATTTGGTGCTGCTGACCTCTCCAACTTTCTCTCATTCCTCTTTGTCTCTCTCTCTCTGGGCTCCAACACACAGACCCTTGCATGAATTCTGGAAAGCACCACCTTCCTCCTACCGCAGGCCTCTAGGCTTGCTATATCCTTTGCCAGGAGCGCTACCTGCTCCCACCGTCCCTAAATCCACACAGCAACCCAGTGATCTTTTTAAGAGCAAAAATGAGGGTGTAGGGCCCCTGCTGATGGCCCTTTTACAGCTTCTCCCTCCTCTGAATGCCCACAGGACTTCGTCCTCACCTCCGGCCTGGCATTTAATCACTTTCTGTCCTGTGCCTTCGCTATTTGCCTACAGGACTTACTTCCTCTATAGCCTTTTCCACGTTTGATTCCCACCGAACCTAACCGAGGCGTGGGGCTGTGACTGGTGGGTGGATGGAAGGCAGGCAGGCAGGCAGGCAGGTGGACTCTAAGAAAAGCCAAAAAAGCACCTGAAATCTCCCAGGAGTCCAGGGACCCCGTATGAAATTTTCTCAACACAATACACCAAATTTCCATTGTCTACATATATGGCATTCAGCGTAAATTTAAAAAGCTACTGTTTCAACCAAAACCCCCCCCCAAAAAAATGAAACTGCATGGTGCGACGGAAACAGAAAGAACTGCGAGAGGAAGGTGATAGTTTCAGTTAGAAGGAGACTTTCAGGTTTGCTCTCACACCAGAGGAACTATTTCCGCGTCCAGACCGCCTGCGCACCGGTGGTGGTTCGGCAGCCGGGAGCTGGGAGCCGGGAGCTGGGAGCTGCGAGCTGCGCTGACGCCCCGCCTGCGCCCGCCCGCCGACTCAAAGGGCAGCAAGGCCGGAGCGAGGGGGGCGGGAGGGGCCGGGGCGAGGGCGGCCCGAGAGCGTGAGATCAGCTTGCAGGAGTCGGGCAGCCTCGACAGGCAGTGCACTTGGCCGGCGCGCGGGACGACCTCAGGGGCTAGGAATCCGGGCGTCAAGTTTGAACCTGGCACTGCGTGCCGGCCGCCCTGGCCCGCAGCTCTGCCGCCCTCGCCTCCCTTCGCCGCTCGCGCGCGCATGCTGACTCGGTGACACGCAGCAGGTTTGTAAAGTAAGTCCCCTGGGATGGCCCGCGGAGGAGTTCGTGCGGAGATGGCACTCCATTCTCTTCCTTATTTAGAGGAAAGGTGTGTGCCCTTGCCAGCATTTTGTGCCCCTCGTTCCCTTTCGGAGACGCCAAATCTTTTTCTGTCCTTCCCTTTTGAAATTGTCTTCCCTGGGACACCATGAGGCCGTCCTATCAGGTTTCCTCTTGTCTTCTGACGTCGTCCCCCACTCCCACTCAAGTCTGTGGCTCCTCTCCTTACACTAACTCTAAATGTTGGGGTTGCTCCAGGCTCGGTCCTGAACCTCCACCACGCCTCACCCTGGAACTCTCTTACCCCAGCCAAGGGCTTGGATAAACGTGATAGATGCTGACCAGGGCGCCAAGGTCCTTCCTGGCCCAGACTTCATGCTCACCTTCAGACCAGCCACCTGCTTTAGGTTTCCAACTGGGGGCCTCACAAACTCTTCACACAGAACGTGTTTAAAACCAAACTCATAGCCGTCATCCCTTCAAGTCAAAAGGCTGGAAGCTATCCTTATAGGTTCTCCATCCTTACTTGTCCATATTCTATGCAACACCAAATTCTTCTTTTTTTTTTTTTTTTTAAGATTTTATTTATTTATTTGACACAGAGAGAAAGTGAGCACAAGCAGGGGGAGTGGCAGGCAGAGGGAGAAGCAGGCTCCTGGCTGAGCAAGGAGCCTGATGTGGGACTCGATCCCAGGACCCTGAACCGAAGGCAGATGCTTAACAACTGAGCCACCCAGGTGCCCTGCAACACCTATTCTATTGATATAACCCACTACATAGCTCACGCCCATCTATGTCCAAAATAGCCCCTCTAGCGCAAACCCTTATCACCCCTTGCTTACAAGACTTCCTAACTGAATTCCCTACAACTTCTCTTGCCTCCATCCAGCAGTCAGAACACCTTTCCAAAATACAAATTCTACCAATACGTCTCTGCTTACAGCTCTCCGGTACCTTTCCTTTACTTTTAGGATAAAGAGCAGAATTCCTTAACATTGCTACAAAGACTTCCATGGTTTAATCCTACCTACTTTTCCAACCTAATTTCATATAACACTTCCCACTGGGACATCTTCACCTCTCTCCCATTCATTTCATTTATACCTCATTTTATATCTTTACTTCCTCTGCTTCTTAAAATTCTTGATTTGTAAAGGAAAAGCATCATGGTGGGGAGAGGCGATTTGGGCTAACATGGCAATCGCCATCTTCCCTTTTGTTTGTTCAAAGCAGTTACACTAAAAATTCAACCTTCATCTGTCCTATTGAATATTATTCCCTTCCTCTGAGTCAAAGAACTGGCCTCCCGTAAACTGACAACACTTTTATGCTCAAATATAGCAACGGTCACCTCCGTGAAGTCAAGTCAGTTGTAATGAGGTTCAACAGGAAGTCCAAATGTAAAGCATTAGACTGAAAGTAATGAATAAAATTAACATTGAGAATAGTATACTCACATTAAAACAAAAACAAACAAACAACAACCCAAAACCTGGCAAGTGTTTATCTTCACAACAAAAGCAATTATTGAAAGTGTCCTTTAAGTAGCAATCTATTCGAATGTATTTTTTGTTATTTTTACAAATACGCAAATTGCACATTACTTACAAAGCCTAAAGCAAGATACACCTGACATCCATCAGTTAGGTAGATACCAAAGGCATTGGTAGCTATCATCCTATTTGTCAAAATCGAAGTCTCTAAACCTGAGATACTCAAGATGACAAGATGAGTATTTTTATTCTATTATACTTACATGTGATGATGAAAATGCTCATAAGTATTTTCTAGTTTTAAAATCTCCTTCATGAGATTTTTCAAGATTTAATATGTCTCTCAGGTTGGGTGAGAGTCTGAAGATTTCTTTATTTAAACTAATCTTGAAATATTATGGTTTAATGTGTGAATGTCTGCTTCCAGCTTCATCTTTTTAAGGCATGTCACAATATGTGTTCTAATTAAAATTTAAAACTGAAAATGGCACTTCCCTCACTAAAGAGTTTTTAAACTGAATTCAGTTTTTCTCTCACATTTTTCACAGCTGCCTCTTTTTTTTTTTTTAAGATTTGATTTATTTATTTGAGAGAGAGAGCACGAGCTGGGGGTGAGGGGCAGAGGGAGAGGGAGAAGCAGACTCCCCGCAGAGCAGGGAGCCTGAAGCGGGGCTCGGGGCCCCATCCCAGGACCCCAGGATCATAACCTGAGCCAAAGGCAGACGCTTAACAGACTGAGCCACCCGGTGCCCCACACTCTTAATAGTCTAAAGTCATCAAGAGTCAATGAAATTCCCCACATTTTCATTTTGAATGATTACAGCTTAAAAGGAGTCACCTAGTTTCACTGAGAGTTCATAGCACATTATATTACAACCTAGACTTGGAAACGGCCCATGTGGACTGCAGACACTCGGCCTGATAAGGCCTACAGCAGGAGACCACATCTGGAGATGTCTTCCCCTAATGCCCGACCAGGGCCCAGGCAGACAGCAGGGAGAGGGAAAGAAAGTCCCAGCCAACAGGTAGGTTGGGGACACCAGTTGTCCTCTAACCAGCAAAGGAGTTCAGGGTAAAGGAGGAGGCTGATGACTCAGTCTGAGTGAGTTCAAAGGTGAAAGCGAAGAGAAGATTAGGACACGAGATACAGGAGAGTTTCTCCTTTCCTTACACCTGTAAGGGCTCCACGCCAAGACAGCCGGTGTCAGCTACAGCATGGAGACTCATCAGTGAGTATGCATGCTAAGGATTCTATATGCAAATATTCAACACCCCCACATCCTTCTGACTGCACAAATAGCAATTTCTATATTTCTATGAAATCATCTATAAAGAGAAGTTTCAATATAGAAAGCATATTTAACTAACTTCAAAGAGTATGGTATTCATTGAGCATTTTCTATATGACTCAACAAAAGGTATCCTATAACCTTTTAAGAGGAGCTGAAATAAAGAAAATTAGAGTGTTCAGGACAGCTAGAGGTGACATGAAGCAATGAGGACCAAAGGGGAAAAAAATGTGTATAAGGAGTCTGGTAAAGAAAAGCTAAAAAGGCAATTCTGATTTGTACTGAATTGCTTTTCAGAGTTCATATTAAATGTGGTTTTTCAATCATTTAAATTTATATTTTGTTGGCTCTTTTAAAAAAAAGTTACCAAATAAATACTTCCTCTTTAAACCTTACATTGCTTTTACAAACAATATATTTCTGTACAAGGAGATTAGCCATCGATTTTCTGCTATCCCTAGGGCCCTTCACAAAGATATACCCATGTAAGTATGTGCATGCTTACTGTGCCCCATTAAAGTTCTCAGTTTGACAAAAGAACAATGGTAATTCATGTACATTTACAATGTTGGGAAAATATGTATGGAGTACATTTATAGCATCTTCCTTAGAGATTCTTTTCTGAAAGAAAATCCATTTGAAAATTGTAGAGTAAAACTGTACTGCTTAAAGTCAGAAGAATGAATCAAATGGTCTTTTAGGGGCCCAACCATTGTTTATATATCCATAAAAAGAAGTAACAAATATTCCAAGAAGAGATTGGGCCACAAAGCCTCCACCAGGGAGTGGGTGCCACGTGTCTTGCATCTCAGCTGGACAAATGCACTGCTCCTCCACCATCTCCTCCCATGCCAGGTCAGCTGTGGCCTCACCTCTTTGCCCGTGGACCTCAGCACGTGAACGTCCCCTCCTACCATGAACCGCCCCCTCCCGTGAGGCAAGAGCAGAAGCTTTGGGTTACTGTTGGACCCAGTGCCACTGCAAGGTAGACCAGTCTGTCTGCGATGAGAAATGATCTTTCAACATTTGGAATCCCCTTTTACCAGAAGCAAAATGGGTGATAATTTGAAATAGTAGTATTAAGTAAGTGTAAAACTTACATGGTCAATGTTCTGGCCATGGAACTGTCCTGATCCTGAAAGACTCTAAAACTCATGGAGAGACCAATGGTCTCCAACAGGGAGAGAAAAATAGCCTCTGGACACAAATATGCATATATAGAGTCAAAATGTCAACAATTATTGGAGAACAACGACTAGTAAAACAAAAAGGCTTATCACTCTCCCTCAACTGTCCCTTTATTATTTTTAACTGAGCCACCTGGTCAATTCCAAGCTGCAGGAAAATCTGACAACATAGTTGAACAAAAAAGAAAAAGAGAGAGAGAGAAAACTTACTCATTTAAAAACTGTTCTCTTGTCAATGCCCCCACAAACTAGAGTTTGTGTTTGGTTTTAACCTGTAGTCCCCTGACATTTTTGAAGGAAAGGCCACTACAGTGAGTCACATACACAAACAGAGACTTCTGAATAGACAGGACACAGAAGTCCCTACTAGAGACATAGGGATGTTCTTATAATAATAGATCAAGATTCCATCAAGTCTAGAAATTAATTTATATGAAAAAATTTTAAGAAGAATTAGAAATCAGCCAAGAAGCTGTCTTGTTAAAGAACATTAAACAAGCAACTGAAATCTGGTCCCAATACTCAGTGTGTGGCTCTGGTCAGGGCAATCACTGTTCTGGGCCTCAATTTGCCCATCTACAAAGGAGGATTACACATGTTAGAGCCCAGCTCTGCGATAACTAACTGTGAGAATCTGCACTGTTCCTTTACCTGGGGCCCGGGTATCATGTTCCCCATCTACAAAATGAGAGGCTGGTGTCAAGAACCTCTAAGGACCACTCTCATTTAGGACCATGATGCTGTAGGATGAGAAAAAAGTGGGGAAATGTGCAAACCTTTTTGTAAGAAATGTCCCTACATGCAGCTAAAGATTTGAGTAACTTTTCCAATGTTTAAATTAGTGTGGGAAATGACTGGGTTGCAATTTAATTTTTTCTAGAACGTGAATATTGACAACAGTGAATACAAATAAAATCTGGAAAAGAAGCAGGTTGGAATTCTGTGAATGGTTGACCAGCCTGAAGAAGGCCAGGATGCGTATACCTTTAGCCAGGTGATCTCCATCTCTCCTCTGATATAGCAGAAGGGAAAGACTTGATTGAGCCCTTCCACTGATCAGTGTTGGAGGAAGCACCATGCTCTTCTTCTTTCATAATTGTGACATAAGGAAGCACATGTTTGTTGGGGAGGCACATATTTAGACATATAGTCACCCACAGAAACAGAAAAGACTTAGCTTTGGGCCTTGGATATGATTCAAATATTACATCATGTACCTGGGGGTTATTATATTAGTACACAGCCCAGTAATGATTCAGTAATCCGCTAGGCCTAATTTGTGACTAAATTTGAGTCTTCCATAATCTATGGCACTCCTATTTCTACACTGGTCTGTAACAGATGATTCAAGACTTGTCGTTGGAAATTTCTTTAGGAAAAAAAAAGTCTATATATAGTTGAACCACTAAGGACTTAAATGGGAAAAATATCCCCAAAATTGCCTCGACAGCTTAATTCCATGCTCCTGACCTTCCTATCAACACGGGTCACAAACCAATATTCTTCCTCAGCTCCTTGGACCAGTCGAGCTAAGCCAATGTCTGCCCCCAGCTCAGGACACCAGAATTTAAGCCTTCATAGGAATTTCCAGCATATACTCCAACCCAGTTCTATACTGCTGTTTATTGCACATACTTGAATATAATAAGGTGGAGGTTTTTATTTTTCCGGGGCGGGGTGGGGGGGGAAGTGTTTTCAAAATCTCCCCTGGTATGGGGCACTTTCTCAATTGCTTTTATTGTTAAAATATTATTTGGGAAACACACACTAATTTGACATGACGTCAATCAATGTTTTGGATATTTATCAGTAAGAAAGAAGAAACTGTGTTGAACACAATTCTCATTCTCATACTTGTTCATTATCTCACAATGGCGAGTGCCGAAAGTTGTCATAAATAAGGCTTTCATGATGTTTGTGCTGTGAAGATTACAATGTGCGTTGAAGGATAATGTTTAATCTTTTGGACAATTTGAAAATGGTGTACTTTCTAGTGACAGCCTCAAAAGCAGACTCAAATCGAGCTATATCTCAAGCCACCCATGTCCGAAGTGAAGAAGAAACTGTATTCAAGTTGCATTTGATGCTAAAGGTGGAGTTTGAATGTAATTAGTTCATGAAATGTGGATTTACAAATTAATACTTGTAAGTTATTATTTTATAAATTATGTGACTTTAAGTGGGTTTGTGAATTAATATGCTAAATTAAGCATAAAAAGACATGTGACCACTGCATGTACACTGCTAAATGTTTTCATAACCTGGTTGGCCAAACCCTTTTTTTGGTGGGGGATGGGGGAGATTCTCCTATTGAGAAGTGGGAGACCAGCTTCTGTGGGGATCCTCTTATATCTGGGTATGTTCTAGAGAGCAACAGACTCAATGAATCTGTATGTGATGTGATCTGGTGGTTGACAAAAGGCAAGGATAAGAAATGTTATGAAAGCTAACTTTGGAATTCCAACCTGCTTTGGGCCCCTTGTCAGGAATTCCATTTGTTTCATTGGGTAAGACCGGGGATTCATTTCAGCCTGAGCAGAAGGGCTCCTCATCACCTTTCTTGGGCTAATGAAAGGAACCTCTTCAAAAATTTTACCACTTAAAACTCAGAAGGCAATATATTGACATTCAGCCCTGGCAAGGCAGTTAGTTATAATAATATTGAACACGGAGTGAGAGCTTCCTAGGCACTATGCATAGTGCTTTAGAGGTAATGATCACACAATTTATTTTCCTCACTTTAGAGACCAGGAACTTACATAACAAGGGAAGTAGCTTGTCTAAACCCCAACAAATGGGAAATGACAGAGCTAGGATTTGAACCCAGGCCTGCACCTGTTTGCATCATGCTGTACCATTTCCACAGTTTAAAGCAGCAGAATCCATCAGAGAGTCTAAACCTTTCCAGGGGTCCCTTCCACTATCCACAGCACCTTTTTTCCCATATCAGGCTGTGGGAGAAATCCAGATTAGTGTTCTATAATCACCTTGGATTCTGAGCTCATCATTCTAGAATGATTGTTTCAAAGCTTAGCTGATGGCTGGATCCAACCATATCATTTTAGTCCTCATTCTTTGTGTATTCACATTTTTATATCTAAATACCATTTATTATACCTACGTTGTTACAGCTCTCCCTTGGGCTAGCAAAACACTCCTCTTCGATAATGTTCTCCTCTATCCTCAAGGCTTGTTCCTCCCTATTCTCCTTCATTGTTGTGCCATCTCCTTGGTAAGTGTTGAGATTTCTCTAACCTCAATGTCCCAGTAATCTCATGTATTGTCAGGGCTTTGTTTTCCACATTTGGGCTCCTCATTTTATATTTCAAACTGTTCTAAACTTCAAAATCATAGCTCCAGCTCTTCACCAGGACTGTTGGGCATCTCCACTTGTGTCTCTGATTCAACAGATCCCCACAGGAACTCACGCCTTTCTCTTCATCCACCACCCAAACTTGCTCCCAAAACTGATCCTTCCCTTAGAGTTCTCATTTCCTTTCATGGCATCACTGTCTCACCAATCGCACTCACCTGAAGCCTCAGACCCGTCTTGGACTCTTCTTTATTTCTCGTGCTTTCCCCTTACTTGTATCCCTAACACACGTGCATTGGATCACCAAATTCTTTCAATTTTACCTTCTAAATGTCCTGTAATCTGTTTCCACTTTGCTGTTTCCACCACCACAATGAAAGCCTTTGTCATCTCTCCTTTGGATTATTGCAATGGCCATTTGTTGCCCTCTCCTAGCTCAGCTCCAGCCTCTAAGCCCTTCAGTAAGTGACTTTTCTAAGACACGAATCTGACCGTGCCCACCCCTGGTTATAAACCATCTGCAACTCTTGTTGACCTCTGGGGCACTACCCTAACTGCACAGCCTGGCATATAAGGCTCCTCACTATATTTCTAGTCTCATTCCTATCTACTTCTTGCCCCTTCTCCAGTCGTGTGATCTATGTGAACTGTGATCCTGACCAATGGAGTTACGTGCCACATTCTCTCACACCAACGGTGAGCTCCTGAAGGGAAGTCCTTATCTTGCTTACTGCTCTTTTCAGATTCAAGTTCACTATTTATACCTGCACTGTTGGCTTCAGACTTTTTAAAGAAATGTGGTTCCAGGGATTTTAAGGCACTTTACAATAATTCCTCATCCTTTCAACAACTCTGCAAGGTGGCATAGTACTACTGTTCCCATATAACAGGCAAAGAAGACCAAGAAGCTGAGAAGCCTGATTACTAATAAGAAACTAGTAAGTGGGTCAGCCAAAATTTGAAGCCAGGTCAGGCTGACTCTAAAGCCTGTGTTTTAGCTGAGACCAGCCCTGCAAGTCTCACTGATGATATCTAACACCATAATTTCACCTTCAAGAGAACAACTGGGAAGCAATGTCATTGCTTTAGGCTCTCATAGGTGCAGCCCACAGGATGCCCAGAGGCAGGTCACTTTGGGAAGTGGCAAGTCCCATACTTTAGTTGAGCTTACACTGCATCCCAGCATCCCGTGAACAGAAGAGCATGGGTGCTCTATGAAGCCCTTTATCTTAAGCAGCCCATCTCCAAGGAAGGGGAAAGTCTAGAAAGGAGACTGAACACAGCTTCTGACTTACTGGTCTAGATGGAATACTCAGAGCTTGTCTATCCTGGAGAAGTACAAGTCAAGCTCTGTCCTCCCGAGTCTGATTTTATTAAACAATTGATCAAATCCTACATATTTATTTCTGTTATCTAATGCTAACACAACACACCTATACTCAACTATAGCCAATGGGAAAATTGCTTCAATAATTACCCATTATGTAAAACATATGTACTAGCTCCTTTATTACCTTTACAATGTGGTCCCAAAAGCTCCAGCCTAAGAACCCCTGGATCAAGTGCAAGATGTATCTCTGCCAATAGCTGGTGTGTGGCTTTCTGCAAACCCATTTCTGTGTTTTCGTATTTTAAGCCATGGGGTATAGTAGTTGATCCATAAGCAGTCCCTTTGAATTCTAATATTCGGAGACTCTTCTTACTTTTAGGATGTTTCTCACTAGGTTAACTCTAAGGGAACCTAACCTACATGATTATCTTCACAAATGACTTTTAACATGGTAGTCAGGGATCACAGGTTGGAAGTTAATTCCAAGAAAAAAAAAGGACTATCAATGCATTTGAACACATGCTAAAATACCCATGCCATTCAAACATAATTCAGGCCAGCCATTTAGGGAAAATTTAAGATAATTCTATGCCTACGTGAACATTATCTCATGGTCACGCATTCACATGTGTGAAAATGACTCTTGGACCTATTGAAATGAGTATTGAAATGCCATCAGGTGCAGGAAGCAATATAAATATGAAAATTCAGGGTACTGAGACAAGCAGATATTATCGCTAGAACTAAGTGACAAGGAAAACACCCAATAGTGTTGTCATAGCTGACACATGCCTAGAGCAAACGGTTGCTAGGTTCTCAGCAAGTTCTGTTTACATGAGTGAGTTGAACCTCTCACGACATGACAGCTGAGCTCAGATCAAATGATCTATGACAGAGGTGCCCAATAAATGCCTATTGAATGAATATTATGTCAGAATACCCTTAAGAAGTAACATTATGCAAAAGTGAGGCATGGCCAAGGCTCAGTTTCCATCCCAAAGACGAACCGAGAATTCCAGAAGGATTATTAGAGAGGTTCCTTTTCCATCTTTGTGGTGTTCACAGTCACAAGAAAACATTCCCACCCAAATCCCTTCCACGAAAACACATTATGGGAAAAGAATTTATATGCCAACATATTACTGATGATATTCCTGATCAAACAGGGGCCCACTGACCCAAAACGCAATCAAGAAGGAACATTCTTAAAAGAAGGAAAATCCTGATTTGGCACAACCTACTGGCTTCACCTTTGAAACTCGGACAGCTGTATATAATATCGGTCTTACGTTAAACCCCATCTCTGGAGAAGCCCCAGATGCGGGAGGAGGAGGGAGCCCTAAAGAAGTTCTCGACACAGTGGGAATCCTCGGAGGTGCGCTCAGCCAGCAGAGGCTGCAGAGCAAGGCCAGTTACCAGCCCAGGGCTGCAACGTTTCCTCCGGGGGAAGCCGACTCACCTTCCCTCCTGGAGGTGGCCGCGGCTGCAGGCAGGAGGAGCGCCAGGCAGAGGCCGCAGCTCAGCCAGGGCGCAGGCATGGCCGGGGCCGCGCGTCCGTCCGCCGCTGAGGGGTCGCTGCGCGCGTCTCGCCGCTGGTAGCTTTCACTCTGCGCTCCGCTCTGCCTTCCCTCTCCTTGGTCAGGTGGTTTTATCGACTCTTCTACCTGACTCAGTCCTGACAGGAAGAGAGCCTGTGTTTCAGGGTGTGACTCACCTGTGAATAAGGAGGACCCAGCCCTCTGGAGGCAGACAAACACACACGGCACACACCGCGCTGCAAAAGCGCTCACCCCAGCCGCCGGGCTCCCCCCTCTCGCCGCAAGAAGGTTGCACACCTGGCCCGGGCCAAGGGTGTGGTGCGGAGGCTGCGGCCCCGGGATCCTGCTGGAGGAATGTGCCACGTTCCCCACAGCCCTCCTTCTCTCCCGGGGTGGTCCGCGGCCCGGTTCACAGAGGTAGCGAGCCGGCGGCCCGCCGCTTCCTCAAACTGGGAGCCCCAGGCTCAAGTGCGCAAACTCAGAAACCACTCGGACCCTGATCAGCTCTGGTCTAAAAGACTGCAAGGAAAACAGGCCAGTCGGAGAGTCCTAACAGGGTGCCTTGCACCCTCTGGCCTACCCTTCACCCCTCTGGGAAGTACAGCAGCCCTCCCCCCCACCCCCCCACCCCCGCTCTGCTAACTCTTCTTTCCTTCCCTCCCCATCACCAGGCTGGACCGAGGGCTCCTCTCCTGGGACCCCTTAACTTCCTGATCACCTAGGCTGTCAACTCATGAGCTCACCTGTTGACTGGCTGGCCTCCCTACGAAGGCTAGGTGTCACTCTCTATTCCTACTCTCTAGTGCAGTCGCTGGCTCACCGTCAGTGCTCAGTAAATGTTCTGTTGAATAGAATAAAGAGGAGGACTCAGATTTCATATTCCTTTTACATCTTAGAGCGTTTTTCCCATACTGTTCTCTGTGGGCCCACAGAAAATGTTTGACAGGACTAACCGTGAGTGTCATCCAAGTCCATTGTGCTAAGTGAAGGGAGTGATAACCAGGAAACTGCAAATCTTGCTGTATCCTACATCGTCTTTATCCCTAAGGAGGCTTGTGGAAATAATGTAGAGGCCTCTGTCAAACAGAAGGCTTTGGTTCCTACTAGAGACTTAAGAATTACCAGAGAGGAGGACGTCTGGGTGGCTCAGTGGGTTAAGCTCCCAACTCTTGATTTCAGCTCAGCTCATGACCTCCCATGGGGTGGTGAGATGGAGCCGGCTTTGGGCTCCACTCTCAACATGGAGTCTGCCTGACCCTCTCCCTCTGCTCCTGCCCCTGCTTATGCGCTCTCTCTCTTTCTCTAAAATAAGTAAATAAAATCTTTTAAAAATTAATTAAATAAAAATCACCAGAGGTTTATATGTACTCAGTATATATGCACAATGTGTCCAAAACAACCCCTCTCCTACTTTTCATCATCAAGGCCTGCAAAGGCTTCCAATAAATTACTGTTCACTGACTAAATGAATGAATGTTCTCTAGAGAGTTCTATAGAACATAAGGCAACAAACAATACAACATAGTACATGATTATGTGTCAAAAGGTGTAAGAATTTCAGTTTATGCACATAATTGAGAGCAGTATGGGCTGGCTGGGATAGCTAGGGAGGGTTTTGTACAAAACATGGACCATGAACTAGGTGTTTGGGAATAATCAGGATCTGAATACAGCACCAAAGAACCACAGGGGGACAGTTTACTGCAAACTGGCTACCATCTACTCTAAAATCTCCAGCAACCAAAAAACGAGGAATAGAAAGGAAACTCCCATTTTTCTCATCCCAAGCTTCTACTCTTCTCTTCTACTCTGTTCAGGATTCAAACAAATAACATAAAGATTCTTCTCTCTCAAAATGCATGGTGTCCAATTACTGCTACAGTTTCAGTTCCTGGAGACCAGGTATTTATAATTTTCCCATCTAGTAACTAGTAGAGTTGTAGAGGCTAAAATCATGTCCCTGGGGTCCTGAGCCTGCACTTGTACCCATCAGTGTTGTGCAATCCTCCACAAACCTGCAAGAACAAGGAACAGAGCCCTGCAACATAAAGTCTTGGATGTAAATTTCATTTTAGTGCAGATTATTATAGCTTATTGCATATATACAAATATATATTTTTTTCACCTACCATCATTTTTGGATAGTGATAGGAATAAAAGTTATCACACATATAGTACCTACTATTTGTAACTGCTGTTGTAAATCCTTTATACCTAACAACACGTTAACCTTTGAAACAATATTACAGAATAGGTGTACTCTTAATTTCCCATTTTACAGATGAGAAAACAGAGGCATGGAATGGTCAAGTAACATGCTCAAAGTTGCACTTCTTAGTAAGTGGTGAAGCCAAGATTCAACACTAGGCAATCTTGTTCCAGACTTTATGGGTCAGATGAAAAAGCCCCATAAAAAGGACAAATTCACAATACTGAATGAATTCGCTATGCCGCCAGCGGTTATTCATCAACATTCACAACGCAACCGGATTGTGGACTATTGGCCCGCATCGATATAGCCAAGTCACAGTGACTCTGAACAAGTATTTCCGATATTCCTAACATGTTAGCTTTGAAAGGCCCCCCAGAGGTCACCTGGACCTGGGGTAGAAAATCGGCAGCCGGGCCCTGGGCACCAGGCCAACCGGCAGCCTCTTTGATGTGAACGCTACACGTCAGTGTTTCTCCTTTCCTTCCCCTTCTCATTGCCTTCTTCCGGGTCTCTCCACACATCTCAACAACCTGTCTGGCTCAGGCTGGAGACGCCTGCTCTGGTTCAATCTCCTACCTTGCTCAGGGACAATATCAACCCCCTTTGCCAATCTGAGGATTTTTCTGTAGTGTTCTACTTGTCAAAAGTGAAGGTTCTTGAAGGTTCTTGAATTCTCAGGGCCAGATCCTGGCTTGACCTCTCTTCAAGGCAGTTTGTTTAGTTTTCTCTAAGCCTCAGTTTCTTCATCTGTAAAATGGGGGTAATGATAGAACAGTTACCTGGTAGGGATGCTGGGAAAATTAAATGCATTAATGACCTATCTAGTGCTCAGGGAAGTACCAGACCTATAATATGCACTATACAAGTTAGCTATAATAATAATAATAGTTGTTGTTGCTATTATTATCACTAAGCACCATCAGTTTTCCCTTACTGTAATTACTAACAAATACCATATGAGAAAGATGGGGGGTTTTGCTTCAATCCTTCTACTAATTGACAATTCAATAGTAATTTCAAACTTCCGTGAAACTCTTGGTCTAATCCAGGTTCCTATCCAGACTGCCAACATTTACTTGGAAATTGTTAATTAATTTGTATTTTTGTTACACATCTTGAAATTTCCTTCACCTCCGGATCTTCCTGCGTAATGTTTTAAGATTTTTGCATTTAGAACTTCATTTTAATTAAGGGGTAGGAAGATCTTATATTTCAGGGAAAATGGAATGGTAAGATGGATTTAAAGAATTCTTACAATTAACTTCAGTGAACACATGCTTTTCGAAAAGCTAGTGAAAGTCTATTTGCTTTTCCATGTGACCCAAACAAATCTTTCTTTTCCAAATTCAGACAAAAATCATTAGGTACTACTCAGCAATAAAAGAAGAATGAACCGCTGACACATACAGAACATGGATGAATCTCAAGGCCCTGTGATAGGTGAACAAAGCCAGACAACAAAAGACCAAATTCCAAATAATTCCATTTATATGAATCCTAGAAAAGGTGAAACTACAAGGAAAGAACATACCAGTGGCTGGGAGGGTTAGGGGACTGAGCGCAGTGGGGCCTGAGGCTCATTCGGGGGGATGAAAGAAATATTTTAAAATACAATAATGGTCAAGAGCAATCAAATTTTAAAAAAGCAATTGAATTGTACACTTAAAATAGGCAAATTTGATTATGTATAAATTATACCTCAATAAAACTGGTATAAAAAAATAAGAGAAAATCTCAAAAACTTGATATGATAAGTGCGATGCTATTCAGTTCAAATGTGCAAACCCAGACCCAGGACTAGAAACACACCACTGTCTGCACAGTTGTGGCAAAGTCAAGGCGGAGTCCAGCCCTAGCACCCCGCTGGTTCTCAGAAGCTCTAAAGAGCGCCAGGCAGAAACACTACCCAGGAATGGCAGGGGGACCCCTCTTGCTGGAAACCTCTCTGTTTGGGCAATTTATGAAAGGTAAGAGATGCCATTCTGAAATGTTTGCTTGGAGGGCACAAATTTCAACCCCCAGCTGGACATGTTGTTTTAGGAAGTGAGCATGTGGATTGTCCTCGTCTCCCCTCCCGCCCCCCCCTCGCCCCCGCAATGGCCATGTCCATCTAGAAGCCGTGGTGTCAGTGGGGATGATGTTCATTCCACACAGTTCTCTGGTTGCAAAGCTGGGAAGGTGCTGGGGCATTTCCTGGGGGCGTGGCCGGGAAGCCTGAGGCCCTGGAAGTCCCCAGGTCCATTGTTTTATTTGCAACTCAGTCATCACCCAGGGGACTTTTCTTTTCACGGTGCTATGTAAATCCCTCCACGGAACTGTCATCTCTCCACCCCCAAACTCCCAAATAGAATTGCAAGTGACATGTTGATTTTTGCCTTGCGTTCCATCATTACCTTAGCTCACTTTCAGAAGGAATGTCTGGCATGTCACCCACTTTCAAACTCACTTACGATAAAAACTGAAGCACTGCCCGTTCACATGCCGGCAACAGATGGGACTGTGGGACTCGATTCCCTGCCCTGAATCTCCCCAGATAGTTCTAATGATGTCAGCATGTGCAGACAAATTTTAAATGTAAAATACAGCAATCAAGGGGTAAAAAAAACCCAAAAAACAAAAAACACCCAACTCTCCTTTGTTCTTAATTGATAAAGGAAAATGTCCATAAATGGAAGTGGTTCAGTGTTCCCTGGGCCATCTGGGTAAATTCTCGAAGGTTGGCCAGACTCCAGAAAACAATGTTCTCTGAAGCAAGCACTCTGGCTGAAGTGGCAGGCTTCTATTTTATGCAGAAACATATATAGCATTCCCACAGTTCGCTTTCAGGGAGCCGGAGAAGCCAGGCCAAAGCTCAAGTAATGCCTTTTCCTTTTTAAGGGCATTACTTTTTTTCTTTTTTCTGTGGCTGCCTGGTGGTACACCTAGGCGGGGAATGTGCTGGGAAATGAACAGCTCCACGCAAAGCACGATTTCATTTGCATCTTTTTTTTTGGTGTAGTTATTGCAGACAGAAATATTCCAATCTAGCCTTTGTTTACCAATACGACAAATGGGGAGGAGCAGAGAGAAGGGGACACACGCTCAGAACATATAAGAAATGACACGGTGAAAGATTCCGGGAACTTTAGATTGAGGGGTGTGTCAGCTGCTGTGTTCCCTTAGTCTGAAATGTGGGCACCCACCCATCTGTGAAATGTCTCTTAGATTAAATGCGCTGCCCACAGTTCCTCAGCCACACTAATCCTTGATCTATAGATATTCGGAGTTGAATGAGAGGTGAAGGAGCCCGCACAGTGAAAGTTCTCACCTGGGTTGCACTGGTGGGGGTCCAGGGCTGTAGGCATGGCAAGATAGGCTGGAAGGGAGAGGGGGCCACCCTGAGATCAGAGGTCCTCACCCATATGCCTTCCCAAAGGAAGAAATGTCCAGGAAACAGTGTTTCTAAACATGCTTCTTAATTTCAATCTGGAACTTTCCCACCTTTAAATTATAAAGTCTGAAAAACCCTATATCATTTAGAGTCGAATTCTTTGTCTTTAGATAGGAAACTTTGGACACATTTTAAACATCTAATGTGGGGCACCTGGGTGGCGTAGTCAGTTAAGCAACTGGCTCTAGATTTAGGCTCAGGTTGTGATCTCAAGGTCGTGGGATTGAGCCCCGCATTGGGTTCCATGTTCAGTGGGAAGTTTGCCTGAGTTTCTCTCCCTCTACCTCTCCCCCTCCTCCTGCTCTCTCTCTCTCAAATAAATAAACAAATCTTTAAAATAAAGCATAAACATCTAATAATAATTTTGACAACCAGGGTACTTGCAGTGAGGCTACTATACTGGGTATTCTGCACATGCCCAGCTCCACACAGGGAGCCTTGCAGGGGGTTAGGAACTCAATCATCACCACCACCCTCCGCAGCAGGTGCTATTATTATCCTCATTTTGAGGTTACTCAGGCTCCCTCACAATCCATGCCAATACCGCTCTCTAGAGTAATTATTCAGCTACAAGATAAAAACAAATTAAGCCTCCCACTAAATAAACACACACTTCTCCACTTCAAAAAAAAAAAGTTGAGTTGGATCTTTAAAAAAAAATAAAATGCCTAGTCCTTATAACATATACTATATTCTGCAGGACTCCTCTCCTGCAGATCAGTAATAAACATTTATTAGGGGTGCATTTTCCTGTTCCCATTACCTTTTGTAATTTGTCAGTGAACAATGACTTCAGATTCTTACGCAACATCCTTTTACATCATCCAGCCAGGTCTTGATGCTTTCCTCTTGGTCTGATACCTTAATCCAGTAGAAGAGCTCTTTTATTAAGTAGCTTAGTTCTTAAACTCCTTACAATAATTGGAAATTATTTTCGGCCTCGTCTGAGTCTGAGTGGTCTGAAAGAGCGCCAGAATTTAGTGGCTATCTCCAGGTTACACAGAAATCCCCAAACATTCCTAGGTGGGTCTTTTTCAGGAAGCCTGTGGATTGGATTCGACTTCGGTTACAAGGTGGAACTGTCAGACCATGGCAATTATGGAGAGAGCTACCAATAATCACTGAGAAGTCCAGAGACACTCCTCACTAGCCTAAAAATTTCCCACAGCCTCAATATGTCTGCTTAGATTCAGGAGGAGAATTAATGCACTGATTCAGATGACTTAAACCAAAATGACACATTTCCCGCAATTATCTGTTTATTTTAGGTGAATATACTTTATATATTATATATAATATACTGAGTTATTTAGACAATTGTTTCAATGTTCTGCTGTTTATTATATGAACACACAGCAAAACAAGATTTAATTGCCATTGCTTTATGAAGCTGCTAACGCCTTTGCTACTTTCTTATCTCAGGGCCCTCTATTCATATAACCTTTGGAAGGAATTTAGAAAATCTCAGCCAAAGCAAAGTATGGCTACTTGGTTTGGCAGCAGAATTGTTTATGTAGAAACAGATACATTTTATGTGCCTTTGGTAAACTTAAAATGGATTATATCTTCACTAAAAATTCTACACATACGCACGCAGACATGAATATATATTACTTGAGCTCTAGATAGAAAAATCTTTCGAATAGAATTGTTGAATCACTACATCGTATGTTGAAACTAATATAATACTGTATGTTAACTATACTGGAATTAAAATTAACTACTTCATAAAAAATCTTTTGAGTAAAATTTTGGGACTTTTGTTGGTCGGTTTGCTTGTTAGGTTTTAATCTTATATTCAATATTTTCTAAGGAAAGGGCAATTCTAAATCTTCTGACTCTTCAGGGCCTGATAGAAAACCTGTCTTGAAGTCACTGTCCCAATGTTATCCATAGACTAATTCTTACCTCTTGAAATTTTCTGAAGAATTCTTATTAACTTTATAAATTTATACTAATAAAAATTAACTTAATGAGCTTCCTTTCAGGACCAGATCTTGTCTAACCAGTCAAGCACAATGTTGATTTTCCCACTGGACCACAGCCAAAAGAGTGGTAACGTATCAAGTGTTGTGCTGATTCCAGTCAATGTCCCCTTACGCAGAACTATGCTGTATTCCACGACACTAACTTAAATGTTTAGGAAAACAATCCAAAATATCCTCAGATTTTCTTATTAACATATTATGGAATTTTTATCCATAAAGTTCACCAACTCTTTCTTTTAAATAGCTGTCTTTTCTTGATCTGCTATAGAATATGGACTTCCTATTTCTTAAGAAGACCTCTTAATCATTCCTCGTTCTAATACTTTAGGATTTGCTAAACAAGAGTAGATTTCAACCATTCCCCAATCCCTTATGACTTTATAAGCTTGATCTGTATGTCCCTTTGCCTTTCTAGCAGAAAAATCCATTTTTAGACTCATCTAGTATCCTGCCCTGGTGATGATTTTGGTTGCTCTCCTTAGAATGTTTCCAAGCTTCCCCATGTATGTCTTGACCAAGAGAGACCAGGTTGTAAAACTTCTTATGTTTGGAAGTAGCTCAGCTTGTGCACTGGTGGCATACGGTTTTGGATGGAGGGCCCTGTGCTGGGCATCTTGTAGGGTTAGGCCCAGCCCAGAGAGGTCCAGCAGAGGAGATGTGCAGGGGTCAGGAAGAGCAGAGCACTGAAATCCCACACAGAACTTCTTTTGCCAAGCCATGCACACTAGTCTGCATGCATCCAGAGGAAGGAAATCTTTTCCTTACTTTGTCTACCCAGAGGGGCTCCTTTTAGCCATCAGCAGTAAATGAGAACCAAAGGATCAGTCTACATGAATTCTTGATTTTGTCCTTGATGTGAAGCTGGTAATTCAGATACCATCATTTAGTTATTCTTTTTTTTTTTTTTTAAGATTTATTTATTTATTTGAGAGAGAGAGAGAGTGAGCATGAGGAAGGCGGGAAGGGGAAAGGGAGAGGGAGAGGGAGAGAAACTCAAGCAGACTCCACGCTGAGCATGGAGCCTGACACAGAGCTCAATCCCACGACCCTGAGATCACAACCCGAGCCCAAACCGAGGGTGGGATGTTCAACTGACTGCGCCACCCAGGCACCCGAGCATTTAGTTATCCTAATTTGGATTATTTTTCCTTAAATATAATAATTAACATGAGTTTTCCACTGAATTTCACATTTTACCTTTCTGCTTATTCCAGTTCTTGCGAACTTTCCCAAAAAGTTTCTTTTCGCTGCACTGATTTGACATTTAGCACCAACCTCAGCGAAATACCTTCTGGAAGATTAAACCATGTATTATGTCCTCCAGGTAATTTACAATCATTTTAGAGAACATTGCTTACCACACCAATCTTTGAAGGATGTTGCTCTTAACACGTTTTCCTCCATCCAAAAAAACCTCCCCATTCTTCTCTCCTAAGCAAGTTCCCTATCATAGCGAAATATGACCTCTGGTTCTAAGGTAATGAAACTTTAAAATAATTTCTGGTATGGAACTTTAGTAACTCTCTTTAACATCCACAAAAAACTACAATGTGTCTATCTTGTCTTTAAACTCATTTACCCTCCCAAAGAGCCATCCTGGTGTGATCTGTTACTCCTTTTCCAGAGTAGCTTGCTCACCCACCTTTACTTAAAGATTCTATCAGCTTGACTCCCTTCTCTGTGCTCCCTAAGGCAGTGCTACCCAGTGGAAATGTCTACAGATGTTCTATATTTGTGCTTCCTAATGAGATAGCCACTAACCACATGGGTCTACTGAGCATTTGAAATGAGCGCAAATGAGGAGTGAAAATTTTAATTTATTTAATTTTGTTTAAGTGTAAATAGCCACATGTGGTTTAGGGCTACCATATTAGGCAGCGCAGGTCCATGGCCTTTTTATCTCTGTCTTATTTTATTTTTTAAAAGATTTTATTTATTTATTTGGCAGAGAGAGAGCACAAGCAGGGGAAGCAGCAGAGGGAGAGGGAGAAGCAGGCTCCCCGATGTGGGGCTCGATCCCAGGACCCCGGGATCATGACCTGAGCCAAAGGCAGATGCTTAACCGACTGAGTCACCTAGGCACCCATCTCTCTGTTTTAAATGGACATCTCACTAAGCACCTCCTTCACCGTGGTCACTTGTAACTAAGTTAGTGAGTAGATAAAATTACTTCTGATGGGAAAAAATTTTTTTGAAGGTAGACACTTATGATTTATTGTTTGACTTTTACATTTTTACCCAGCAGAAATTCTATCTTATGTGTTATCTAACATTTTCTGACCCTGCATTTCTATTGGCAAATATCATTTTTATATTAATAAAATCTTGTAAACTAGACGCCTGGAAATGGGATATAAGTTCCTTGCTCTGACTTTAAACTTCACCTTCTTATGCCAAAAATTTGGAAAGTTGCCTTTTTTTTTTTCATTTTCTTACTTATTGTATTCACTTTGCTATATTTGAAGGGTATTCATGAGAAGCAAAATACTGAGCATTTGTTAAATGTAAAAAAAAAAAAGTATTTTAAATTGCTTTCCCAGAACATGCTTGAAATCTTACTCAGGTGCTGTAATCACCTACAAATGGAATTTATCTTCAAAAACTCTCATCGTAATGCAGATTTTGATTTTATGATTTGATCTTTTTAAAGAAAATAATATGACACAAGAAGAGGAAAGAAGTGCTTGTAATCTGTCTTTCCAGTGACCCTAGACTAAACTCTTAATATTAAAGTCTGACAATTTTATTTTATTGAGATAATTTTTATAGAGAATCCTTTATCACAATATTTTGCTGTGCTCATTCTTTTGCTTACTTGTTCAATGAATTTCTTTGAGTGTCTCCTCTGAGCCAGACATGGTGGTAGGCACTTGATAAATCATACAGCTCCACTCTACATAATCTCTGGGGAAAGGATAAGACAGGTGTTACGAAACACACTTCCTTAGGCATGAAGGGACCAAATGAAAAATATGATCATGGAGTAGAGTTTCCTGGTACAACAAGCCGCCCTGGAAAAGAACAATGAATTAATCCCTTGGTTCTGTCATCAATGGCCATTCAACAACTTGTTACATCAGCTTAATGAAGAGTAGGAATTCATCAGTTTTGCTGTCTTGGTATTGCTGGCGATATTTAGGCTTGTCAGGGAATCTGCAAGCTCATGACATCGACAATTCCCATCTTTCTCAGAATAAAACCCAGTGTCCATATGGGGCCTCTAAGGTCATACACGACGTGCCCCATCCATCTCTGCTCTGACCACACGGCCCCTCTGCTGTTTCTCAAACAAGAAAGTACGCTCTGTCTCAGAGCCGGTCCCACCTGAGGGTGAAAATGACCATGATCAGGGGCGCCTGGGTGGCTCAGTCGGTTGATTGCCTGCCTTCGGCTCAGGTCATGATTCCAGGATCTTGGGATCGGGTCCCACGACAGGCTCCTTGCTCAGCGGAGAGCCTGCTTCTCCCTCTGCCTGCTGCTCCCCCAGCTTCTGCTTGCTTGCTCTCTCACAAATAAACATATAAAATATATTAAAAAAAACAAAAAAGAAAAGAAAATGACCACAATCAGATGCCACCTCCCACCTCTGCCCACCCAGCGTCTATGCCTGAATCTGCTTTGTGTGTCTTCTTAGCACTTCTCACCACCCCACGTCAGACATTCACGCTTATTATCTGTCTCTCCTTCCAGAACATAAGCTTCAGCACAGCCATGACTCTGTTGTAACAAGGCCTAGAACCCTCACTGCCCGGCCCTCGGTACGCCCTCAGTACTATCTTTTTTAACGAATGAGTAATGCATGTTTAGTACTTATTTTTGCAAGACTGAATTCACTTACCTTTCTATACCTCAGTTTAAATATTAATGTGATGAGGGACATTATCTAATCTAAATTACCCCTTAACGATGTTAGGAAGATGACTAACTACATTAACACTACACAGATTGGACCTGCTTGGAAAAAAAATACAATTCTGAAACTTAAGTTCTCTTGTTTTATAAAAGTAATTAGGTAGATCACTAAAGCCATAAATTCACACAATTAAGAGAGACTACAATGAATATAGAACAATGGTCTATAACTATAATAAGAATAGCAAAAGGAACATTAAACTTCTAAATGAGATGCTGTTTAAGAAAAATACTTATTTTTCATGTTACAAGTGGTTATTTATTATTGTTGTTTTTGATAAACTCTTTTCATTAAGGCCCAAGGTTCTAGATTATCTTCATTATTCTAGCTTTAGATGTGCATTTGAAAAGTACTTTCTTATGCTTAGAGCTTGAAGGTGCTGAAGGGAAGAGACCCGTGCTTAAGACCAAGGGTGTGAGTGGACACTTTGTGCTCACGGTGTTTGGTGAAGGTCTTTGGTGACCTTGTCCAGGTCTTCCATACCCTTGTCCAGGTCTTCGGTGCCTCTTACATCTATCTTCTTGGTCGAATCACAGAGAAAGTATCCTCCAACCCAGATATTCCATAAATTAAAGGTCATTTAATCCAACCTTCCCTGCCCCTTGGAAGACCCACACTCATCAACCTAGGCAATTAAAAAGAGCCATTTCATTTCCTATTTTTCACAATTATTTATAATGATGGAAAGGAAATTTTATAGAAACAGGTATCAACTCTTTTTAGCATTTGTAACCTTTGAAAGTCATAAACTTATTTTAAAATTTTCCATCAGATAGGATGCATTTAGCTGCAAGTAGTAGAAATCCCAACTCAAAGTGATTTTTACAATAAGCAAATTTATCGGCTCACATAATTGAAAATCCAGAGGTTGGAGGGGAAACAGGGTTAAATTATCCTATGGTCCAGTGATGCCATCAAGGATCCAAGTTCTACCTTTCTCTTCTGTCATTCAGAGTCCACTTCATCTGAAGACTGGTTCCCTTCATAGTCGTAGACTGGTTGCCAGTAACAATCAGGATTATTGATCTCTCTCCCCAAGACTTCAAACAAAAATCTTTCCCCTTCCTGATTGGGCTGATTTAGGTCCTGTGCGTATCTCTCAATCAGTAACTATCACCAGGAAAATAGTTCATGTGGATTGGATTAAGCTTGGGTACCCTAATCACTGGCAAGAGGGGTGGGAAAACTATGATTGGCTTATGCCAGAAGTCAGCAAATTAGGGCTGTGGGCCAAATCCTACCCACCAGCTGTTTCTGGGAAGTTTTGTTAGAACACAAACTCTTCCCCTACATTTTATCCACGGCGACTCCTGCACCACAACAGAGTTCTGTGGTTGCTAACAGAGACCATAGGGTCCATCGATCCTCAAGTATTTACAATCTGGCCTTTTAAGAGAAAGTTTGCCAACCCCTGGCTTGGGTCCACATGAACCCACTTTGGAGCTGACTCTAATCCCCTAAATCATGATGTTACAGGAGAGAAAGTTGGGCTCAATTGGACCAATATAAGGCCCTCACATGTAAACCTAGTCGGTTTTTTCCTCCCTGTTCTTTCCTGGGCAGAGCTGAAAAAGAAATGAACACACCAGCTTCAGAATGAAAGCCTTAGTTTTGGAAGGTCATTTACTTGCCCTCATTCTTTTCTTCCAGATTGATTGGTATCAGTTCCTTACATTGATCTGTGTTCCAACCTTGGCGGTGTGTTTTGTTTTGTTTTTATGAATTGTCTGCTAGTTATTTGTTAATCCCGTGAAACCAGACTACTCAAACCTTCTGCCAGATCTTCAACCCACCAACAGTGGTTAGAGGAATTCCCCCAGGGTCCTGCTGCGCTCCCAGAAGAAATCTCCCTCAAATTGTTCAGCAATGCCTGGTCAGTCACAGGAAGAACCATTCCTGCGCATGCTCACATCACGGTTTTCCAGGTAAGCCATTTCCTGTCAAAACAACAATCTGACCTTTCTGATTATATATATATATATATAGCTTTTCTTGTTTACTTCTATTAGGATAAGAGCAACACAAGTCCACTGTGGAAACATTAGAAAACAGATAACTAAAGGGGAAAAAAAAGAAACCTTGTCACCACACCATGCCCCAGGGAACTCATAAAACAAGCAGTAATCTCCCCTCCAAGTGACCTAAACCAGCTTTGACTTTTCCAGCAGGAAGTCATGATGGAATATTTTACATTTAGCTCCCTATATTTATGAAGTTACTGAATGGGTCTATTCTTTGACTAGCCTTTCCAAGGGTCTTTACTAAATTGTGAACCTTATACCCATTTAAGGAAATGTCTGGGAAAGGGCAGAGTTTGAGAAGCTGCCATTTCAAATTACTCTCTCAAAGGCTTATGCACATCTTTTGCAAACATGAAAGAGAGCTACTTCTCTTCGTTTGGGCTGGCACATACAATTTCACCTTATTTTGTAAATAAAAGGGAGTCAACCTTTCTGAAATATAGGGTTGGGAAAGTATGCTCAGCTTCACAAATCCTCCTTTAGGCACACCTGTGGGTTTACTAGTGCTCATTATAGAAACCACTTGAAAATGCCCGAAGGTTGGATTGTTTCCAAAACATCAGATGGGTACCACACTTCGGTTTAGGGCTAGAGTAGACTAGAGGATGGGATTCAGGCTCACTGCAAATCCCTGTGGGGATCTGAGTGTGGGATCGGGGCCAATGCTGTAATTAGAAACCAGGCATTACTTCAGAGAGTGGTGCTTTCCCACCCTGCTCATGGCACCTGCCCCACCTCCATTATTTCTCTACCAAGTCTACACAGTACCGCCGACACCATAGGTCATCATAAAATTGGCCCTTCATCAACTGAGGAGAATTCCTGTTGAAGGGAATAGGAGCCCCTGAATGCCTGGAAGAGAAGGGGTGAAGGGGACTGAGGAGTACACAAATGAGAGAGGTGCAAGAACACTGGCTCTGGGGCCCAGACAGTCTAGAGTTTTAATCCCAGCTCCACCCTTCCAGGCAGAGTGATCTTGGGCCCTTCCATTCTCTAGGTGTCATTTTCTGCCTGGATAAAAGAATAATAACAACAGCCCCTGCTTACTTCATAGTGTTGGCTGCTGTGAAGGTAAAGGGCGATTAATGAGCTAAATACTTAGCACAGCACTAGGTTAGTATTAGTTCTTATCCTTATGAGGGGAAAGGGCCCAGAATGGGGAAACTGGGATCCTGGGAACATACTTCTCTTCACAGCATAGTCTGAATGGTGGAGTCCATGTTTATAGGGTTCCAACTGCCCAGGACTGCCCAATTTGTGATGAGACTTTCTGCATCAGACTGTGTGAGAGCAGTGTGTAAGTAATTTTTTAATAGATTTTATTTTTAGAAAAGTTATAGATTTATAGAAAACTTAAATATAGAGTATAGAGGATTCCCATATGCCCCATATTCCATTTCCCCAATCACATCTTACATTAGCGTGGTGTATTTGCCACAATAAAGCAGTATTGATAATGTATCTTACAGATTTCCTTAGGTTTTTTTAATTTTAATTTTAATTTTAATTTTTTTTACCTAATGTCCTTTTCCTATTCCAGGATCCCATCCAGGATACCACGTTCTACTTAGTTGTTGTGTCTCCTTTGGCTCCTCTTGGCTGTGACAATTTCTCAGACAGTCCCTGTTTTTTCATGACCTTGATAGTTTTGAGTGCTGGTCACGTGTTTTGTCGAATGTCCCTCAGTTGGGATTTGTCTGATATTTTTCTCATGATTAGACTGGGGATATAGGTTTTGGGGAGGAAGACCACAGTGGTAAGTACCATTTTCATTTCATCCTATCAAGGGTACATACTATCAACATGACATCACTGTTGACATTGACCTTAGTCACCTGGCTGAGGCAGTTTTGCCAGGTTTCTCCACCATAAAGTTACCTTTTACTCCCTTTCCATACTGTACTCTTCAGAAGTCACTCCCTGCTGCCCACAGCTAAGTAGTGGGAGTAACCCTCCACCTCCTCGAGGGCAGAATAGCTACATAAATTGTTTGGACTTCTTCTCTATGGCAGATTTGTTTTTTCCCCTCAAGTAACTTTTCTAGGCTAATCTTTGCTTGAATGAATTGTTTAGTGTTTACAAAGCACCACCGAAAAATAGTCTAAAGCCAACTTCCCCCAAATTGGTTTCTTTAAAACTTACCACTTTCTATAATTAAGTATTAATATTTGGAGTGTTTTCAAGCTGGGCATGGAGGAAATATGAAAAAACAAGATTTCTAAAACCTGACAATCTTCTAGTTCAGCATCACAAATGCCAGCCAGCTCTGGAATTAGCAATTTCTTGCTAACCCTATACGGAAAGGCCTGAAAATGAATAAGGAATTAAAAATAAAACAAGTGGGATGGTCAAAACCAATATGAATGAATCGCTGTGAGCCAAGTGGAAAAGCATCCTTTGGCAAGTTTAAACTGGTTACCTCAGCATGTCCTGAGAATGTGCTTCTAATGTTCCAGGCCATTAGGCTCCTTTTGTAGGCATGAATCCTGCCCCTCCTCAAAAAGGAAGCTAGCTCTATGCCTCTCCTAAAACATACATCTTTAGATTGATTGAGCATTAACATGTTCTTAAAAATCTCTCTCACACACACACACCACCACCACCACCACCACCAAACCATTTGAGAATAAATTCCATGCCTACGAATTAAAATCATTGGAATAATTGGCTGGGTAGCTGAAAATCCACTTGAACTTTTCCATAGAAAGACTTCTTGTAAAAAGGGAAAGGTGATATTTGGGGTTGTTCATCTGAAAGAAAATGGGGAAAGAGTATTGTTGGATCAGCCTATAATCTTTCTACATCTGTTCAGCCACCATTATTTTTTTTTAAGAGAATATTTTTTTCTCTGAAAGCAATTCAGAATTTGCTTCCAAAGCATAGGCTTATGGAAATAGGTGTTTGCTCACCTCTCCGAAGTTTACCTCAAGACAGAGAGGCCCCTAATGTGCTCAGTGGGTTCCTCGCTCCCCCTTAGGTCGGGCACAGCTCTCGTCACAGCATTCCAGGGTTCTGACAATCCCTTTGCAAACCCACCCATAGCATGGCGTGTAGAAGCATTCGTCCCCCAGTGGCCTTGGCCTTGGTTCCTGTCCTCTGCTCTGCTTTCACCAGCACCAGAGGACAAGCCTTCATTTCGATCTGTTATCTCAGGCCATTAAAATGAGCAGAAGGAAAATGCCTTTGAACAGCTCCTGTGTATCATCATAAAGATTCTTAAAATGAATTATCCTGGCCAGTTCAGAGCCTCCTTAACCTCCCACTTCCTGTAAAGGCAGCAAATGGAGAATCCGTGATTAAATAGAGCATTCAGGAAAGAAGATGTTGGGGTTGCATATGGTTTCTGGCTAACGAAACCCTTGCTAACAGACTTTCCTAAGGTACAGCATTCATTTTCCAGACTAAGGCATTCATGCCTTCATTTAACGAGCCAGATGCCCTCTCTGTGTCACCCAAATTGTCTAAAGCATGATTAGTACAATCTTTTTTTTTTAAAGATTTTATTTATCAGGGCACCTGGGTGGCTCAGTTGTTAGGCGTCTGCCTTCGGCTCGGGTTGTGATCCCGGGGTCCTGGGATCGAGCCCCATATTGGGCTCCCTGCTCAGCGGGAAGCCTGCTTCTCCCTCTCCCACTCCCCCTGCTTGTGTTCCCTCTCTCGCTCTATCTCTCCCTGTCAAATAAATAAATAAAATCTTTAAAAAAAAAAAGATTTTATTTATCTATTTATTTGAGAGAGAGAGAGAGAGAAAGCAACCCCAAGTAGGGGGAGGAGCAGAGGAAGAAGGACAAGCAGACTCCATGCTGAGCATGGAGCCCAATGTGGGTTTGAACTCACAACCCTGAGACATGGACCTGAGCCGAAATCAAGAGTCCAACGCTTAACTGACTGCACCACCCGGGCACCCCTACTACAATCCTTCTTGAAGAGTTTGGATCTGGTTCTTTCCTAACCACCATTTTTACTCTTTAGCACTACAGTTAACACAGACAGTGTAAGCCAAATTTTGACTCAACCCTTTGACCTCACTTGGAAATTTTGGATAGTTCTTTGTCTCTTTAATATTTTTTTTCAGTGAGATAATTGATATGAGCTTATATTCTTGAAGTTTTTTTTTGTTTTTGTTTTGTTTTTTCAGTTAACTCAATTGCTGGGGAAAAAAACCATTCAAATTAAGGGTTCTGATTTAGGTTTTCTGGGTACATGGTTTTCAAATTCTTTGCCTCATGGGGTATACTTAAAAGAAGGCCAATTTGCAGAATGCACATGGCAACCACAAAGGGAAATACGGTAATCTGCTATTTGGTTAGAATCAATAAAATATCCATTCTTAAACCATTGGCTTTACAGAAATTACTCAAGTATACTTCATCAACCCCAAGTATGTATGGTAATCTTCATTGGGGATTCAAAGCCATCCCTTCCTATCAGGGAGTCTCGTCAAATGTCCTAGTCATGTGTCTGTGGGCAGGATGCAGAGAGTCAGGGCATCAATGAGTCACCATGGATCATTCATAGACTATGGCTGCCAATGAACAAAGATGTCATTCAGTTTCATTTGAGAAATAAAACAACGTTTTGGACAATTTACTGAGGTGGCTTCAACTGGGACAGGGTTGAAAATGTGAGAAAAGTGTGACTGCTTAACCAAATACACTCTCTAGTAAAACACACCCTACTCAGTTACTCACTCCTGTGATCACATCTACATCTTGCCATTCCAAGTAACTGTACCTCTTCCAGAACTGCCTCCCCCCCTCCCCCACCGATTTCTAATCACCACCTCTGAATTGGGAAGCTCAGTCTGTCCAGTGCCCTGACTTTAATAATACCTCAGCCCCTGCAATCCATTGAACTGACCATCTTTGTACTTGTCTTACCCCTCTTGCCATCCCAATGCTTCCCACCCATTTCCCACCTCCCTCCCTCAGGGTCCCATTAGAATCCCAGGCTTAAGGTACTGCCGTAGATTGAATTCATGCTCATTAACCTCAAAGGGCTTCTGAGCAATCAGACCTCATTTCCCTAGTCCATTGGTTCTCCTAATTCTCCTTGAAGACTATTTCATACTTTCCCCTTTCTTCAATCCTCTCACATCTCCTCCCTCATGTCACTCTCTGCCAATGACCTATTTCCTAAGACTGAGAAAATAGAAGCACTTGGCAGAGCACCTCTCCCACATGCTTTTACTGCCACATCCAACAACCTGCCCTCCTTCCCACTTTCCTCGCTGGTATGTACCCCACCTATGACCCACAGGAAGGCTCATCCCTTGTCCTACTCAGGGAGAGCACTCCACCTCCTGGAGAAGGATTCTTCACTCTCTCTCCTGCATCATTGTTTTTTCTTCCTTTTCTGAATTTTTCTCATCCTAAAAAACAAAAACTCCCTTCAACTGTTATACTTTAGCTTCTGCCCTATTTCTCTGCTCCCTTTTAGAGTCGCCTCCCTTATGGACAACAAAAGAGTAGTCTATGCTTGTGCTCTTCAGTTTCTCACCTCCTGGTCTCTCTTGAAACCGCTGCTATTAGATCTCACGACGCCTCTCCAACCACTGCAATCAGGTCTTTGCCTCCACACTCCACTGAGCTGGCCTCTGCAAGGTCTATAAGGACCTCCATGTTGTAAAACTCAATGGCCAATTCTCTGCCTACCTCTTCTGGGATCTATCAGCATCATTGGTCAGAATTGATCATTCCTTTCTCCTTAAAACACTTGTCTTGGTTTCCAGGACATTATGTGCATCTCTCTTACCTGGGAACATAGAAGTGCCCTCTTAATGGAGGGGAAGCCACCCAACGCTCAGGCATTGGACCTCATCTCTTTTTTTGGTCTCTATTCACTCCCTTGGTTTTCTCAGCTAGTCTCACAGCTTGAAGCATATCTGCCGACGACTTTCAAATTTATATCTTTAGCTTGCTTGCACAGCATCCCTGAACTCTTAAGATCATGTTCAACTGCCTAATTGAAATCTACATTTGGGTGGGTAATTAACATCTCAGCTGTAATACAAAGCTGAGCTCCTGATACTCATTCTGCCCCTTATACCTCTTCTGCCTCAGTCTTCCCTATATGGAAAGGCCTGAAAATGAGTAAGAAATAAAAAATAAAACAAATGGCATGTTCTGTCCAAGCACCTTAAAGTCATTCTTGGCTCTTTTTCTCACAGCAAATCTTGCTGCTCACTCTACCTTCAGATCATGATAGGAATTGGACCACTTCTCGTCACCTCCATTGTGATCACCTTAATCCAAACCCCCTCATCTTTTGCATAGATTACTGTGATAGCCTCCTGTCTCATCTCCCTCCTTTTGCCTTTGCCCACCTTTAATCTAAACACAACACCAGGCTGCTCCTATTATAGTATAATTCAGATCTCATCATGCGTTATTACAAAAGCTCCTAGGTACTCCACCTCCTTCTGAGTTGAAGCCAAAGTCCCTGTAATGTCATCAGAGTCTCACATGATGTGTCCCACTCCCCACCGCCCCCCCATCACCTCACTGTCCTCCTTCTCACTCACCCTCAGCCACATGGGGTTCCATTCTGGGACTTTTACAATCTCTTGTGTCCCTACCTGGAATGTGCTTTCTCCAGATATCCGTGTGGTTCTGGGTTTACTCAGATGCCATCTTCTTTGTGGGGCTTTCTCCACCATCTTGTATCAAATTGCAAGGTCCTCCCCACCCCCCAAGCCCCTTCTTTCCCCCTTTCCTGCTTTGTTTTTCTCCTTAGAACTTTCTGCCCCACTAGACATTGGGGCCACATAGAGGCAGTATAATGTGGTGGTTGGGATACAGGTAGGACTTAGAGTCAGTTTGCCCGAGTTCGAGGCCTGGCTTGTTACTTAGCAGGTAGTCAAGATAGAATCTCTCGGGGCGCCTGGGTGGCTCAGTCGTTAAGCGTCTGCCTTCGGCTCAGGTCATGATCCCAGGGTCCTGGGATCGAGCCCCACATCGGGCTCCCTGCTCAGTGGGAAGCCTGCTTCTCCCTCTCCCACTCCCCCTGCTTGTGTTCCCTCTCTCACTGTGTCTCTCTGTCAAATAAATAAATAAAATCTTTAAAAAAAAAAAGATAGAATCTCTCTATTCTTCATTTTTGTCGTCTACAAAATGGGAATAATAATAGCATCCACCTCATCAGGGTGTAGGCATAATATTTATAAAGTTCTTAGACCCGCACCTGGAACATATTAAGTGCTACCCAACTGGCTAATATTTACATATTTTATTCATCTTTTGTTTATTATGTCTCCCTAACTAGAACATAAGTCCCATAGGAGCAGGGGTCTTTGTTTGTTTTGTACACTGCTCTATCCTCACCACCGTGGGCAGGGCCTCACATGGAGCTGGTTCTCAGTGGATAGGTGTAGAAAGACAGGTCACTAAAGTTTCTTAGATACTTAAGAGTCAGTAAGTAAAACTTGTTTAAAATTTGCTTCATAGAATGATGTCCATATGAATAAAAACTAGAGTTCCTCTGTTGCAGATGTTGATGTGGGCCCAGGTAATTTGTGTAAATCATTCACAGGTGGCGAGCCTCTTTCCTAGGTTCCTTAAGAAAGTCACAGAGTAGACTCAAAGTGTGCTAGGCGGGCTTGCCTTGGTTCTATTTCAGTAATAAATATCAGAAATCCTTTTCCTTTGATAAAAATAACTAACTGAGGTCTTCTAGTCCTTCATTCAGTGTTTTCTGATCAGAATATTCTTCAATGTGCCATTCTTAAGAGAGCAAAAATCCACAGGTTACTCTGGAGTCCCCAGTGAAATGGACTCCCTAAATGAAGGACACTATTATTATTCTGCACCAGCTCACAGGTCCAGAAGTATAGACTCAGAAGGGTAAGCTTAAGAGTTCAGATCTTTAGAGGGCCTGGCTGGCTGAGTTGGTAGAGCATGCAACTTTTGGCCTTGGGGTTGTGAGTTCGAATCCCACGTTGGGTATAGAGATTATTTAAAAATAAATAAACAATTTTTTTCAAAAGAATTCAGATTTTTTTGGTGGGGGCAGTGGGGGAGGGACTGTGAAATCGGTGAAGGGCACTGAGAATACACTTATCCTGATAAGCACTTAATATAACACTCTGTGTTAACTGGAATTTTTAAAAAAAGACTTCAGCTCTTTCAACACATTGAAATAGCACTGTTTTTGCTGTTGTTGCTGTTTGTCTTGTTTTAAGAAAAAGCAAGTAGCGTCAAGTCCTGGCTGAAACATCAGGGTCTGTGACTTCGCTGTCCTGAGTTTATGTTCTATTCAGCGTGGCGCATGCTTAGAGCAGGCTTGGGCCACAAAGCATCTCAAAATGACTCCAGTCCTTGAGACGGTCTCTGGTGTGCGCAATTTCCTGAGGATAGGAGTGGTCCTATTTTAACAAGTGATCTTTAAAAATTGAGTTTTACCTCTTCCATGTCTGAGATTAAGAGGTTTAATGACGAAGATCTGGAAGGCTCTGCCCAGTCAAGCCATTCACCATTGCTCCGGTGAATGCATGCCTCCGGGCGCTCTTTCTTCCTCTGGCAAAAGTCTGATTCTGCAGCCTCTGGGCATGGTCTATAGAGCCTGGCACTCCCCTCCGAGCCACACCCACTGTCGTCATGCAGTGAGCACACCAAACAGGTTCTCCGGGCCAGACGGCGGCTGAGGTGTCTGCCGCGGAAGGGAAGTATAGTCATACTCACTCCCGATGACACAGTGACATAAAGGAAGCAACTAGCAGAAAATAAATACAGTCACAGCACAGAGGTGGATTTCCCATGTGGAAGTAATGGAGCTCATGGGCCCCTTTCCGGCTCCACGCTTACTTTTGCATTTGTGATCTTATATATTTTTTTAAAAGAAGGCCCCAAGTTGCACAAGCTTCCAAACCCACAAAAGCTTAATTTACCTGATTATACTAAATTTTGTATTTTTTTACATACTTACCCATTGACTTGAACAATTCTGTGGGGTTGTGACAGCCCCATTTATATGACTTAGTTAAGGGTACACAGTTAACTTGTCCATGAATTGTGGCCACTCAGTAGGGCCTGAAGTTTTAAACTGAACTTCTTTGGATGTCTTTAGGTATATTTGTTGCTTTACCTAATTTCAAATGCATCTCCCACATTAAATGACTTGGCTCTCTTTTATTTCATGCTTGTGGAAACGTTCAGAACAAGCTTGCCAAATTCATAGCATTAGATGATAATTATGAATCATAAAAAGTCTAGTCTCTCCCATGATCTTTTGGCCTGTTCACATCTAGTGGATAGAAATTATTATTTAGAAGATCTTGTGAAAAGTGGAGAAATCAATTGGAAACAAAAATACTTACATTAAAATTTTTAAAATAGATTTGTCAGTTTTCACCTACTTTTTAAAAAGGCTTTTGTATTCCATAAGACAAATGTCTTGATTAATTAACAAATTTGATGTTTATATAGTTAGAGTTTCTCAGTATAAGTTTTAAGCACAGAGAAGAGTTACTATTGTTTGTCTCTAACACTGTAATTAGCACATATTCTGAACATTCTTCCCAATTCAAAGAGCTACCCAGGAAGGGTAGCTGAGAGTGAAAATAATGCCTGGTTGAGTCCAACACACAGACACAGAAGATATAATTGTTGAGAACCAATACACAGCACTCTAATTCTCTGGCCAGCATCAGAATCCCCTGGAAGGGGCTTGTTAAAACACAGATTACCCTCTTACCGCTCCGCCCCTGAATTTCTGATTCAGTGGGTCTGAGGTGGTATCGAGAATATGCATTTCTAAGAAGTTAACAGGTGAGGCAGACGTTGCTGGCTCTAGGACCCCACTTTGAGTACGATTGCTCTAGAACTCCTGAGTCCACAATCCTATGTGAATGCAAACTTTATTTTATTACATATTCAACCCTCACCAAACTCAGCACAAAGGCACAAAAAAGTCCACAATAGTTTTTGCCAGCCATTCTTCAGAATCTGATTAGACACCAATAGACTATCAATAGTTTGGTAACTACTCTTTTTGATCTCAACATGGGGAGATCTTTCTCGTTTGGGCTCTGATTAATAACTGGGCACTTCTGTAGAGCCTCAATAAACAGAATTTGAAATAATGAAATAATTTGCTATGTCATTGGTCTTATCAATCAAAAACTGGAACATGGAAACTGAGCACATGGAGCGTAAGAGTTCTCCCTGTGATTAGAGACTACAGTGCTGGGTTCCAGAACATCTTCAATACAGAGAGCAGTGGATGGGAGGAAAATTCAACCACTCAATTGCATATCATCGAATTCGCTGTCTGCCTTTTCAAATCTGGATCAATGTCCCTGAACCCATTTCCCACACCATATTCTCCAACACAGCCAAAAATTATACTTTTTCGTACAAATATAATTTGTCCTTCACAGACTTAGCAAAAAGAACAGTCCTTAGCATTTATTTATTTTAGTGAACAAATCAATATACTAATATTAATATATAATGTTCCTATGCATCTGTTTACCAACATGCTCACATATCCCTATTTAAAGAGATATGTTTTCCTCTTTTTTTTTTTTAACTATTTCTTATGTTTTTGTCTTTTGCTGCTTCCCCTACTTAAATAGATTTCTCAAAGTAGGAAAAATTGCCTTTGTCACAGTGTAAAACCCATGGGTACTGGTACCAGGTAGGCTGCAAAAGCAATGAGTGCTCCAAAAATATTTGTCAATAATGAATAAAATAGGCCATGCTCCCTAAAGCCAAGTAGCCTAATAAACAATTTGCTCAAAATTCAGCATCATCTTTGAGAGTTTTTCATCAATTTGAGTGACCCATTTTTGTTGTTGTTGGCTCTTGGCATTTGGGGAATTAATGAAACCTAATTTTGCTCCTTGGAGGAGTGGCTGGTTCCAGGATTATGGCACAGATAATACAAGACGAGCCTGAAATGTCTTGTTGTGCCAAAAGTAAGATAACGCTCAAAGAATGAGGGAAATTATCAAAAGATCACAGGGGTCAGCTTTGAGCTACTGCCACGGCTAAATAAGGGACATTTAAAGATCAAAATAAATCTCAAGAACAACCTATCGTAACTTATTAAATAAAAGAGGAATCCATAAATCTAATATGAAGATCTAACATAAAAAGTGGGACAGAAGGAAAAACTACTTCTCAGAATAATGCCAACTAATATATATATAAAGAATGATGGAATTCTCCCTTTGGCAGCCTCATCAATGGATGCTAAAACTAGTGGGTAAAAGTGTAAGGAGTAACAGGATATTTATATAGTTTCAAAGTATGTCCTCATAAGATACTTATTAATTACAAAGGGTTACCGAGTAACTTCACAATGGAGAAATCTGGGAGGCACCACCCCAATCAGCTGTCAAAGTGAGCATTGTCAGCAACGACTTATGTGCCTCCTGTTACTATGTACTGAAGGGAATTCAGCATCACTTCTGCAATCTCGCTGTCAAAGTGCACAACCTGAATCCAATCAAGAGAAAACATCAAAGGAACCAAACTGAAGAACATGCTACAAAATAACTGTCTATTTTCTTAAAATGTCAACATCAGAAAATACAAAGGAAGACTCAGGAACTGCTCCACAGTAAAGGAAATAAAAGAGACATGACAACTGAACACATAGTTTCAGATTTTCTCTTTTTTAAAAAGACATTACTGGGACAAATGGTGTATTAGTTTTCTATGGCTGCACAACAAGTGGCCTCAAATTTAGTGGCTTGAAACAATACAACTTTATTCTCTTTTATTTCTGTAGGTTAGAAGTCTGACAGGGATCTTCCTGGGTTAAACTCAAAGTGTCAGCAGGGCTGTGTTCCCCCTCTGGAGGCTCTAGGGGAGAATCTCTTCCCTTGCCTCTTGCAGATTTTCGAGGCTGCCCACGTTCCTTGGCTCCTGTCTCCCACTCCATCTTTAAGCCCCAAATGGCAGGCTGAGTCCCCATCTCATTGCATCAGCCCGACCTCCTTTTCTGCCTCCCTCCTCCAATTATAAGAATCCTTATGATTATTATGTTGGCCTACCCAGATAACCCAGGATAATCTACTTTAAGATTGGCTGATTCACAACCTTAATGACATCAGAAACCTTAATTCCCCTTTGCCGTGCAACCTAACACATTCACGGGTTCTGGGGATTAGGATGTGGACATCTTTGGAGGGACCATTAGTCTGCCTACCACAAATGGTGCAATCTGAATAATGGCTGTGGATAAGATAATCATATTGTACTGATGGTAATTTCCTGATTTTGACAACTGTGCTGTAGTTATGTAAGAAAGTTCCCCGTCTTTAGGAAATATACATTGAAGTATTTACGGGTAAAAGGGCATCATGTCTGCAACTTAAAACATTTCTCTCTTTCTCTCTACGCAGAGAGCAAGAGTGAGAGCAGAGAAAAAGCAAATGTGATAAAATGTTAACATTTGAGGAATCCGAGGAAAGAGTACTGAAGAACTTTTTATGCTATTCTTACAATTTTGCTGTAGGTCTGAAATGATGTAATAAAAAATTTTAAATGTAATCTTTATAAATAAATTTTCTATTTCTAATAAATACTTAAATTTGTGGCATATTGTTATGAATGACATGTTAATTCTGATGGATCTTTTAAAAATCTTTTTTGAAACTTTCAGGACATTTTAGCAAGTGGTTTAATGACATTACTTGCAGTTAATTATGAACACATTATACATCGGGCAGTCTTGATTGTATTACGAAAGTAAAATCAACTATCCACACTCCTGTTGTCCCATAGCTTGGGTATTAATGCTGAGTATTTTTCATTTTGCTTTAAAATTCAGTATTACTTTAAAAATGGGGTCTCGAAAAAGGTTTTTTAAAAGCAGGCAAAAGACTATAGTTACGTCTTCTACCAATAGTTTCTTAGTTTTGATAAATGTACCACGGTTATATCAGACGTTAACATGAGAGGAAGCTAGGTGAGCCAGCTCTATGCTCCTTATCCCTGATCCTAAGTAAGGGAAGAGAAAGAGAGGGAAAAACCATAGGCAACGAGAGGGGTGTGAGCTGTGTAGGGTATATGGCCCAGATGCTGAAAGACAATTCCATTCCAAGTAATAATTCTGCCACTAACTGGTTCCTTAATATTGGGCAAATTACTAATATATTTAAATCCTGCCTTGATCTCTCCAAAAAAGGGATTTGAGGAACCTTATCATAAAGTACATGTACATAATAGGAAAATGGATCATAATCATGAGAGAATACGGTAAGATGCTAAAATAGTGGTTAGGGGGGCGCCTGGGTGGCTCAGTCGTTAAGCGTCTGCCTTCAGCTCAGGTCATGATCCCAGGGTCCTGGGATCAAGCCCCGCATCGGGCTCTCTGCTCGGTGGGAAGCCTGCTTCTCCCTCTCCCACTCCCCCTGCTTGTGTTCCCTCTCTCGCTGTGTCTCTCTCTAATAAATAAATAAAATCTTAAAAAAAAATAAAAATAAAAAATAAAATAAAATAGTGGTTAGGGTGATGGGGCAGCAAGCCATGGTTGTATCTCCTCGTTGGTCAAATGAAGACCCTCAATAAATCAGGGGCAAATGAAAGTAAATAATCATGAAGGTACCTTTAAAAACATAGTATACGGTGCAAAATATCTTGATAGCGTCAGTCCTTCCCCAGTCCTTCAGAAATGTAAGGAGGGCAACCTGACTGAAATCTATGTGGCAAAACCCATCTCTCTGGCCAGGTCTGAGCCTCTGTCTCAGCCTGACTCAGACAGTGCAGATAGCAGACTGTCTGAGCCAAGAGGGATGAGCAAGTTGTAACACAAACTTCTCTGACCCTGCTAAACATGTAATCACTGAAATCACAGTTGTTTCTACTGAGCCTTTATCTTGGACGCTGGCTCAGCAACCCAGGAACGTGTAATCCACACTAGGACAGCACATCTTCTCCAGACATTTCTGCTCATGGCTGGATTTGAGCTTACTCGGCACTAACCTCAACTTAGAAACCACTCTCAGGAGGAAAAAAAAGAATGGGGGGTCAACTGACACAGAGGAAAAATCGGATCCTACATCCTGGAAGGCAAGCACAGAATATTCAGAAAGGAGTTGCAGTAGAAATTCTTTTTTTATATATGTATATTTTTATTTATTTATTTTTGAGAGAGAGGAACACAGAGGGAGAGGGAGAAGCAGGCTCTCCACTGAGCAGGGAGCCTGACATGGGGGCTCGATCCCAGGACCCTGAGATCATGAGCTGAGCCAAAGGCAGACGCTTAACTGACTGAGCCACCCAGGCGCCCCTGCATTAGAAATTCTTAACACTAGTTGCTATGGCACACAATTTGATGATTGAATTTATTTAATTATTTTTAAAAATATTTTACTTATTTTAGACAGAAAGAGAGGGAGTTGGGGGAGGAGCAGAGGAAGAGGGATAAGCAGACTCTGTGCTGAGTGCAGAGCCCAGTGGGGGGCTCGATCCCACAACCCTGAGATCATGACTTGAGCCAAAATCAAGAGTCAGATGCTTAGCTGACTGAGCCGCCCCGGCGCTCCTGATGATTGCATTTAGTTACTGAAATGACAAAGGATCTCAGTACAAGTACAGAAACCACAGGCTCAAAAGCAACAGTCTGAAGCTCAAGTAGAATTTTTTGTTACTAGCCATGGTGAAAAAGGATTATGGGAGGAGAGAGAGGTGTCCTCAAAGGTATGACCAGGCACATTTCACAGAGAATCAGTTAAATTGACATACTCATGGGAACAGTGCTGTATCCGAGGGTTACATTCTTGATCGAGAGCCTGATGCTCAACTTTTTATAGAAATAAGTACAAACTATACTGAATTCATCACAAGCAATGCCTGCATGGTCTATATTACAAGGCCCTCTAAGGCACCCGGGTGAACAGGATGAAACACTAACCAAGCTGTTGAAATTTACCAGGCCCGTTCCCAGGAGTTAGGGAAAAAGAAAGGGAACTAATGTTATCATGTGGGCCGGGACCCAGAGGTATCTACAGAAGGGGCTGTGGGTAAAACTGGCAGACACACGCAGTGCTGGGAGCAGCTAGTGTGAGGCTGGGATGCAGAGCGAGGGACCACTGGCAGACACACGCAGTGCTGGGAGCAGCTAGTGTGAGGCTGGGATGCAGAGCGAGGGACCGCTGGCAGACACACGCAGTGCTGGGAGCAGCTAGTGTGAGGCTGGGATGCAGAGCGAGGGACCGCTGGCAGACACACGCAGTGCTGGGAGCAGCTAGTGTGAGGCTGGGATGCAGAGCGAGGGACCGCTGGCAGACACACGCAGTGCTGGGAGCAGCTAGTGTGAGGCTGGGATGCAGAGTGAGGGACCGCGCCAGCTGGTTGCTGCTTGCGGAGCTGTGTGTGGTGTGTGGGTGCTGTGCCACTTGGCACTGGGATGCAGAGCGAGGGCCTTGCAGAGCGGACCACGCCAGCTGGTTGCCGCTTGCGGAGCTGTGTGTGGTGTGTGGGTGCTGTGCCACTTGGTGAAAGACAGCGGTTTTGCTTCTCTTCCTGCAAATCCCTCCTTCGGTGGGAGTACTGAGAGAGCAGAACGATGCTGAAAGCAGGGGACAGAGGGCATTAACAAGCATCCGTAAACCTCGCTTTCTGCTCATGCAGGGGAAAAGTAACAGAAATGGGAGAATAGGCAAATGAGAAAGGTTGATTTTACCTTTAGACCATTTAGAAAACCCAGTGACCACTTCCTGTATGCCTCCTAACCCTGAGGATGTGGACAGAAATACACAGACCGGGATCTTGGGGAGTAGGAGGGAGCTTGGGGGGAAAGGTCGGTGAGAGACACCTGATCAATAAACATGTGTCAACGCTAGAAGCCAGTACAAGGCGGGGGGGGCTGGTGGACACAAGGAAGGACTGACCAATGTCAACAGAGCAGGTGACACCTTGACCTCAGGCTTTCCTGTAATGGAAAGGAGAAAGAATACCATGGGCAGGGAGAAGAGTTAAAGAAATGACATGTTATAACAACACTGGAAATGTTGAGGTTTCTCTTATTTGAATTCCCAACCAGGAATTTCTTAGCTTTTATTTGACTTCTGCTAAATATTTCCTTTTCTTAAGCATGTCATTAATTTTTCAAAAAAGATTTTATTTACTTATCTGAGAGAGAAAGAGACAGAACACATGCAGGGTAGGGGCAGAGGGAGAGGGAGAAGCAGGCTCCCCGCTGAGCAGGGAGCCTGAAGGGGGCTCCATCCCAGGACCCTGGGATCATGACCTGAGCCAAAGGCAGATGCTTAACCGACTGAGCCACCCAGGCGCCCTGCATATAATTAATTTCTATTTAGAATATCATTTGTGTAGAGCAGATATAATCATCTTGGGGGACTCAGTACAAATATAAAGCACTCTTGCTGATAACTTCTGAACCACTGGAGCCTCTGATAGATTATTTACTAGGAAGTTTCTTATTTTTCACTCCAGGGATTAATATCTACTTCATTTAAACCTGCTTAGTGTGAACAGGCAAAATTACCTGCTATGTACAACTGTCTTGTTTCTGGTCCCATAAGCTAAGGGCCTGGAGAGAGGTGATCTTTCATTGGGATGGGTCCTTCCTCACCCTATGAAGCAGGCACCATCTGCTTTTCTACTCGGTGGCTCTCCTGGGTGCCAGAGGTCTTCTTTAGCATTCCATTTTGAGCTTAGTGAAGTGGAGCTGGTGAATTCAGATTTATCAGGGGGCTAAAAACGTTTACTTTAAGGAGTAAACCTTTGGGGATATTTTGCATCAGATTATGCCAATACCAACTTTGGAGAAACTGCTGACCCGCAAGTTTTTAAAATCCCACTCATCACTCGGACACAGTAACTAGAAAGATGTGTTTGCGTTTGAATCAGGTCCTACAAACAGGTTAAGAACAGGGTATGCGTGAAAGCGAGGAACTAGTGCCCTCTAAAGCTCTCTCTGAGCAAGTCCAATCGAGGAGAGTTCAGGTTCTTCACAGGTGTCATAGTTACAAGGATTTAGAAGACCAGGAAGGTGGCAGGTCATCCGCAGGGACTCAGGGCTATGAACAGAGCACCGAAGAGGAAACCAAAGCCTTCCTGCTGTCTCCATATCTGAAACTCTTCACCTGGCCTCAGATGACTCCCGCTGGGTCAACCCTCCAGATGGGCTGAGGCACGGATGAGCTACTCTGGCCTGCCGGCTCAGCACATCACTTACTTTTTCTCTCTATTCCCTTATGTTTGAGAGTGGTTTTCATCACCTCAAGAGACCCCCTTTAGCTGAAGTTATGGGCATATTTACAGGTAGAAAGACAACTTTTTACATACAGCTGCTAATTTAAGAAGCCCAAATAATTTTAAAATAGTCTTCAGGTGTCACTAAGCAGGCATTAATCATACCCCAAGGGGTCCGGTACATGGCAGCCCTCGGGCCCGTGCCTGTTTTTGTAAATAGTTGTGTTGGACTCATTTGTTTACACACTGTCCGGGCTGCTTTCAGGCTGCAAGAGCAAAGTCGGTGTAACAGAGATCGTAGGGCCTGTGAAGCCTACAATATGTACAGTCTAGCTCTTTACAGAAAAAGTCTGCCTACCTCTGGACCACACCAAAGTATCCCCATCTGAGAAGGGGAAAAAAAATACGTATATATATGTGTGTGTATTACTTGTATGTATAATATATACACACATATATACATACACACACACACACACACACACACACACACACTTACAGCACGTACCTGCACACATATTGGACTGTTCTCAAGGAAATAAGTCACCCAAAGAAGGTATTACAAGCAGCTTTCTCTTCATTGTACCTTTCAAAACATCCTCTGTCCCCAGTACCACACTCAGGCCACACCAAATATAAAGGGTTACAAATATTCAGATTTTATTATAAATAAAATACTGTTTTGTTTTTTTTTTAACATAAAAAAAAGGCCAAGTGTTGCATTTTATTCACCACCCTGGAGAGCGAGACTGTAGAGATTAAGGCAGACAGCTAAGGTGAAGGCACATATCGAAGGGCCACCGCGGGGATTACAAGGAAGAATTCCGGAGAGCAGCTGGATACGCCCCCCGCGACCCCCAGCATTCTTCAGCAGCCACCCTGTCAGTTTTATTACATGAAATTCAGGTAACTAGAACTATACAATAAAATAATGCATACTGCAGGAGTGTAATGAAGGTATTGTCTTATAAAGAGCTTTTTATTTTAAAAATAAAATTCTGTTTAAAAATATATGACACAGATGGAGAAGGAGAAAAGCAACCAAACCAAACCAAACAAAAAAACTCCTAATTTCACTGTGGCCTACGACTGACTGGTGTGAGGCTGACCCACAGGCTAGAGGGACAACTATCCCGGCAGTCGATCTACAGTCCTTGTCCTGCGACCTTGAACAAAATGTCTCTGTTAGGAGGTGGCCCCTTACCACGAGGAACTAGCTAGGAGACGCTGATGTGAAAACTTGGCAGGAACGAGCCTGGCCTCTGGCAACAGTAGAAGCGGCCCAGGGAAAGCCAGGGGTAGGCCAAGTCAAAGCCTTTGGAGCCGACTCTGGTATGCAAGCAGGCAGCAGGGGAGACCCCGCTGCACGGCCGCTCCCACTCTACCTGTCTGTACTCCATCCCTGGTGCCTCTGAGTGCTCAGGGATCACGCCCTCCCTTCTCAATGCACCCGTCCATAGGTCCAGCTGTCGGAAAGGGCATTTCTAGCTCATTCCCGGTTAGGCCCACATTGATGCTGAAGATGCTGTTCAGCAAAACATCCTCATCCCGCCACCTCCTGTCGACCTGACACGCCTGCTCGGGGGTGGGCCTCAGGAACATCAGGCTGCAATTTCGGGGGGCGGGCCTGCGGTGGAGGAGGGTGGGAGGCACCCCTGCGGAGCGGCTGGGTGTGGAGGGAAGCGGGTGGACATTCGCGCTAGAGAATGAACATGCTGCAGACACAAGGCGCAGGGCGGAGCGATGGGGGGGCAGGTGCAAGGCAAAGGACTGCAGACGGAAGGGAAGGAGGTATACAGACACATTGTGCCAGTGAAGGGGAAAAATGAAGAAGTGAACAGACAGTGCCATTCTAGAAATAGGACCAAGTATATTTACATAAATTCCTTACTCTATAATCATGATAAACAACAACAAAAAAAACATTCACACAAAAATATAAATTTGAAATAATTAATAGCACCAGTGTGTCAGATAATAGTTTCTTTCCCCCCGCTACGCAAAGTACAAAGTTGCATAGTGTTAAAGGCGATATATATGAATCTCAAAGGTGGGTTGGTAGGAGGAAGGCGTTGTGGGGCAGAGAATCTTCATACTGTGATCTTGAAAGAAAACCACAGAGCTGAGGATCCAAAGTTGAGAAGCCAGCTAGGCAAGTCCACCTACGGGTCTTCCCTCTGCACCGAGAGGGAAGGTTTCGAATGGGTTTCAATCACAAAGTGCAGGAACTAGATGGTGCTGGCAGCTGTGTGAACTACTGAGTGCAGGGATTTGCCACCAGGATTTGGCAGGCGTGTAGAGGGACCCTAGAAGGTGGGAACATCAGAAGATAATTGAGGATAAGGGTCAAAAGTGTCATCTCTCCCCAATGGAAGAAAAAAATGGATATACGGGATCCTGACAATACAAGTTGCATATAAGTTTTATCCCTTTGCGAGGAAAGACTAGGACAAGGCGGCTTGTTTCTTGTTTGTCAAGATCTTAGGGATCAACTGCTCTCTACCAGATAACAGCACTAGTTCCAAGACTAACACACTAAAAAAGCTCTAGGTATTAGTTTGATTTTGAAAAAAAACAAAACAAAACAAACTTTAGTGGTTATCATATCCCTATTTCTTCTGTATAAATTCCATTTATAGGAATATCAGAAGACGTCTATTGGTGAGTGCAAGCTGCCCATCCAGATTTATCAGCTGCCCAAAGATCTGAAAAAAAGTGTATCTTCCTAGTCAATTATTAACATATGAGAAAATGTTCAGCCTACTTCTGCAGCCTCATTCTCCTGGAGACTGTCAGGAATAATTGCAGCCTTACCCGTGGATGGCTCAGTGTCCTATACTCAAAATAGCTAAAGCAACTGACGATGGCTCTTGACGTTCTAAGTGACCAATATCTTTGGCACAGGACGTTTATTTCCTTTTGCGTAAAAGGAGGAGGGGTGGTAGATGTAGGTGCACTTTCTTTATCGACAGACTGGATATCCTGGCCATCGCAACGCGGCTACTAGTGGCCAAACTTTTCCTTCATAGAAACAAGAGCACTGAGACCGAGGAGGTTCTGCCGGTATCCAGGAGAAAAGGGAGGGCCACTTGCTCAGTCCCGGCAGACAATGGTTCTCACGAAGTGTTTACACCACTGTACGATCACGTAAGATGCCACGTCCTCACGCGACTCAGAAGGGAAAGTGTGGGTAAGGGAGTGCCTTCCGTGGAAGAGAGACTATCAGATAAAACCCTCTGTTCCCGATTCATGATGTCTGACTTGCTTCTCTTTAAGCTTTGTGAATTTTCCTGGTTCAAAAGGACAGTGGTGGAGAGCAGCAGAGAAGTGGGGGTCTGAAAAAATGTAATCTGTGTGTTAAGGCACTCTGTGGCCTCACAACGGCTCCCCGGTTGGGGGGTGCTGCCTTCCAGCCCTAAAAGATGACTCTAGGGCTTTTCGATGGACGGGGTGTTGAAGCAGCCAGATGGTAAGGTCTTCTTGATGTCTTCCAGGTTGCGAATGTCCTTCATGATCTCCTCGATATCTCTGTTATAGTCCATGATGGCAGCCTCCTGCTTCCTGGCTTCATTCTCCAGATCAGACACTTTCCTGTCCAGATCACTGACTTTCATTTCATCTTTGGCTTTGTTCAGGGTGCCTTCGATCTCATTGAGCTTGTTCAGGTCCACTGTGTCCAGCTGCCCTGTAGAGTCAGAAAGGACACAGGAGGAAACAGATGCACCCAGTAAGAATCATCACATCACTCCGCAAGCACCTCCACTTTATTTGACAGAAAGAGACACAGCGAGAGAGGGAACACAAGCAGGGGGAGCAGGAGAGGGAGAAGCAGGCTTCCCATGAGCAGGGAGCCCGATGCGGGGCTCCATCCCAGGACCTTGGGATCATGACCTGAGCCGAAGGCAGATGCTTCACTGACCGAGCCACCCAGGCGCCCCTCCACTAGCCTGTCTTAGAAATGAAGCCCAGCAGCTGCTGCTATGCAGTGGTGACCTGCAAACGGGGCTTGTAGACCATTCGTGTCACGCAAGGGCATGAACAATGCAGACCAAGTGTAAACACGGACCTAACTCGGCGAGGACAGGTCAGAGCATATAATGGATACTGGGCTGGATGTTTTCTCTGAGGAAACAGTTTTTGTGAAATGTTGTCTAAATACACAGCTGCCTTGCTTGAGACCTTAAGCCTCACCTGCGGTTTTGAAGGTCATCTGGCAACGTTTGATACCATTTTCATGTTTATGTATGTAACCTGTATGTCATTTTAATGCTATCTAATGAACATAAAAATCTTCGGGATAGAACTGTAAGCCCTCGGCTCTTTAGCTTCCAGGGAGGCTGGGTTGGTTCTGGGGAGTCCTGTCCTGCTTTCTGGAGTTAGACTCTATTTGGAGCCCTCCTACGGAAAATGGCCAGGGAGGAAAATGCTGAAATAATTCCAGCAAAAGCTTCACTTTAAAATTAGCAAGAAAAGGAGGTTCTTATGGAAAGAATTGCTTCCATAGTTAATGAAAGCAGACAGCCACACAGCGCTCAACACTTTATGCATACTGTACTTGACTAAATTCTCACAAGACCATATTCTGCCAGTGATTCTCAGATGTTAAGCAATTTGCCCAAGTTTGCACAGTTTACAAGGCAACAAAACAGATTCCAACCCAAGCCTGACTAACTTTAAAAATCCAGCCCTTTCTGCCACAAAAAGCTACCTCTTCTAGCTCCTATCATTTTAAAACCCATCTGACAGCACATAATTTATTATTCTTGATATTTGAGACAGACAAAAAATATACCCTCCCCCACCCTCCAAAAAAACCAAAAAAAAAAAAAAAACACCCCAAACAAAACACTGAATAAACCTTCAAGGCTAAATTAAAGCAGAATGCCTTGCCACAAAGCCATATGGGCTGGAGTATGACCACTTTATAATGGAGGCTGGCGACAAAAGTACATCTGTCCTGTAACGAAGCCTGCTCCCTACCACCCTGGATTAAAAGAGCATTTCAACATGCTTGAATTTCCTTGAAAAATCAAGCTTATTCTCTTTTTGAAGAACTGTCACCTCATCAGATTCTCCTTTTAATTAGCAAATGAAAAGAATTCCAGGCAGTGAAGTTGTCACCAGCTTAAAGTGTTCTTTCACTCTAGCACTGAAATCCTTCACTTTAAATCCTCTAAAGACAGTCTGCCAAGCAGGATGAGCTCAGAATAATCACCGTTCAGTGTATCATAAGCATCGACCACAAGTGAGCCACCCTCGCTGGCAGCCTGTCTTCCTGATTTTATAAGTCCTTGGACCGTGGTCAGATTCCAGGACTCAGATCACATGCCATGGAAGGACCTCGTAGCTGAGTGAATACGACCTCGGGTCCTGACTCGGTTCACACAACAGGCCCGCTGTACTATCTGCTTTTGCATTGACTGCATGAGACCGCAAGGGCAGCACAGAGAATCCGGGGGCGGCCGACAAGCACTGCACAGCCACTTACCCAGCTGCTCCAGGAGCTCGTTAATCAGGTGCAGGAGGCTGGTAACGGAGTTTTTGGCCTTTCTGGCATTGATCTCGGCTTCCTGAGCAGCCTGCGAAGCCTGTAGCGGAAAGAGGACAGATGACACCGGCAGTCCTGACCGTGTGTTTTCATGTTCTTGAAATCTTTTCCCCCCCCAGTCAGCCAACAAGTCCAATTTTAAGATGCTTCCTCTTTCCTAACTTGTGAAACTACAATCTCTCACTGTAGGGGTTTGGTTTGGTTTTGTTTTGTTTTCGGTCTTTCAGAGTATCTTCATGGTCAAATGTTGCTATTTTTAATGCACAGAACAGACACAAGTAGGCAGCCCGCATGCCTACACTGACTGGATCTGTATTTCAGAAAGACCAATATTATCCCCTTTTCTCACTTTCTCACACAAAAATACATGGAAGCGGATTCGTAACCAAATTCATCGAGCAGAAACAAGTTATTTTTAAGGACAAGTATAAAAACTACATTTTAGAACCAAACTATGTCCTTCAGGACACTCTTAGAGACTTGATTATTAGAAATGTCCTGTTCTCAGAGAAGTTTCATACTCAAGTGACACCTTCTATGACACCCTCTCCCCCCTGCAAACGTACACGCACGCACACGCATGTGGCAATACGGTTTACATTTTGTAAATCAACCAAAGGTAAATGTATTTGGGAAAATTCCATGAAACCTGAACAAATACCCTGTGCGTGAGTCACGGGAAATGACAATGGAAGAGGAAGCGTCTGAATATCAGAAAACAGATGCTCTCACAAATAAAATCCAGTCAGGATATAAACGAGCAGCTTTGAGCTCCCTACCACAAAATTGTTTTTCCTAGTGTTTGGCTCAAGACACTGCAACATTTTTGGACAGAACATGAGATTTTTTAAAAAAAGAAAATGCACGAGGAAAAAACCCTTCACAAATAAATGATGAATCTCTATTGAAATCACAGCGCTGACAGGCATTCCTGCACACGTCCTAGACAGGGTAAGTGACTTCGTGAGGGCCTACAGAGAGCAATGCTACCGCGGGTCATCTGTAGGCTCCAGCCTCCTCTTCCAGGACAACCATAAGCCTTTACTCTTTTGGTGAAAAAAGTTACGTGACAGACTCAAACTTAATACCGGCTCAACGCTGTGTCTTTCAGGACTGACGTAAATACAAATGGGATGGGGTGCGTGCTGGTGCTTTGTGTTCGTTAGAAGTTATTTACCAAAAAGAACAAAAGATGGATCTTCTTCCACCCTTTGAATGGAATCTATACCCTTTTCTTGGAGCTCATCAAGAATATATCCTTTTCCTTCTCTCCACAGGCTCTAAATGCAATGTTTCTACAACTATATGAAAAAGGAAATGCAGAGACCCTCTCATCCCATATGAGAAATGCGTATTTTTTACTATATGGGAATTTCCAATTGAGCCATACCTTGCTAGAGAAAACTGAGATAGTCCGAAATAAAAGCCAAAAAGCGTACTAAAATAAGGTGCTTGCATAGGAATGCTTCCTGTTATCACTTCCCTAGAGTCTTCTTTAGGTAAACAGGGTTACTATTTCTCCTTTCTGTCCCAGGGTGAAAATCAGCCAGGTAAAAGGCCTGTTTTCAGCAGGAGTGGAAAAAGGGTCCCTCACTTGTACTGAAAGTGCACAATTAAACAAGTTCATTACTGTGACTGCAATCAGACTGAACTGCAAAGTTATGTTTCCGGAAAACGCACCCTTGTTCTTTATTGGGCATGCATTCCTAAGTCAATTTTGTCACCCACAGTGTTGTCTATACACATCATCACAAAAGGTAAAAAAAAATTAAATTAGATGTAAGTTTGGTATGTTTTTGTCATCTTCAAAAATGAAATACAAGAAACTGGTGTTTTTGCCTCTAGAAAGTAAGTTGCTGGGATAACAAGAGTAGGAAGGAAATTAATTTTTCATTGTATTCCTTTTTATTCCTTTTTTATTTTATACCATATATGAATCACCCATCCAAAAATACAAATGCATACTTTTCAATGTCCTAAAACTTCAATGTGTAAAAGAATGTTTTGCTTTTAACTGAGAGAAACTTTGGGACAGGACAATTGTGCAACAACCCCACAAGAGACCCAAATTCTTTGTCTTCTATGTAAGTTACTAACCCGATTCTTGGCCAGAAAGCACAATGAAAAACAGAAGTCAATATGAAAGAGACTCTTCTTAACAAGATGGGGATCTTTATCATTAAACACCCTTCACTTTCTGCACATAAGCAAATAGGCCAAAACTGCTTACCATCCCTGCCATCATCATATCCTGGTCAGCGTCCTCTTGTTTTCTCTTCAGCTCCTTTTCTGCTTCCTGTAGTTGTTTCAGCATATTGTTCACCTCGTTATCCAGGTCTGTAACTTCTGCAAAAGTCCTTTCGGCTTCTGCCTTGGTGCTGGTAGCGTTCTAGGCACATGATAAAGAACAGCTAGTGAAAAAAAGCTTTCCTCTTTCTAAAGTATGCTCCCGCATCTTTAATAATCTGTAGAATGGTTTGAAAATATAATCCAGAAAGAACAGGGAAGTAAATTATACCATACGTTGACTTAGGGTATCATTTATTTGGGTTCCAAGTAACAGTAAGGAAAGAAAAGCTAGCGTTACCACCTAATCTAATAGCATTTTATATTTTATAAAACACTTCCATTTGTATCCTCTTATTTATCCTTAATACTTCCTTTTCTATCATTGCCATTTTTAGTTGAGGTCACACGGCTAGCAAATGATAAAACATTTAAATGGTGTACACTTTCCAACACATCATATTGATTAGACTCTTCAACTTGGATACATTTTCAGTTCAAACGTAGTGGCCTTGTTCTACTTGGCAGTTCATCACAATGTACAAAAAAACCCCACGATCCTGATGTAGGAATATTTTATAAAATATAATTAATCCAAAACCAACTGTTCTAAACAAACTAAAAAATGTTTGTGATTCTTGAACACATTCTTTTAGAATCCATTCTAGTCTCTCTTTTAAATAAAATAAACAGATTGACTTTTAAGTAGGAAAAAACCAGCTTAAAGAGATTATTCTTTAAGATGATTGTAGAAAGGGGATGGACGCCTGGGTGGCTCAGTTGGTTAAAGCATCTGACTTCGGCTCAGGTCATGATCTCAGGGTCCTGGGATGGAGCCCTGCATCAGGCTCCCTGCTCAGCGGGGAGTCTGCTTCTCCCTCTGCCCCTCCCCTGCTCATGCTCTGTCTCCCTCTCCAATAAATAAATAAAATCTTTAAAAAAAAAGATGAGTAGAAAGAATCCTAGCAGGGGCAGCTAAATAAGGTAGGGCTCCGATATAAAATATGCTCAAAAGAGGGGCCTGAGAGTTGTATTGACCTGGCACTCTACGTAAGATTGAAAAAACATCAGCTGTCCATGTCAAAGAACTGTGTTTACTTGAGAAGAGTCTGATTTTCTTGTGCAAGGCGCTCTTTGGGCCCAGGAAGCCATCCCCCTCCTCACCACAGAGACCCTGCCGCCGAGACAACAGTAGAAATGTTCAAGGGCCCTTTCAACGACTTCAATGATTCGCCCTCTTCAGTCAATGTACTTACCTACTCTAAATGCCCAGTAAAAAAGGAACAAGGACAGCTTAAGGATAATCTTAGCAGAGTTGAGGAAGAAGTCTACGAGGGCTTTTAGGGATGGGGAAAGAAACTGGAAAACGACTGGAGAAACACAGGAGCAAAGTGTGCAGCACACACCTTCTGGACGGCGCTGGCGATCCTCTCCGCCTCGTGGGCCTTGCTCTTGGCCTCGGTGGCATCGGCGGCAGCACTGCCCAGAGCCAGCTGAGCCTCCCTTGTCTTGTCATTGGCTTCTATTATGGTCTGGTTGATGGCAGGGATTCTCCTTAAAGCCTCCTCTGCAGCAGTCTTGTTATCGTTCACTCGCCTATCGAAATCTACAATAAAGCAGGTGCATTTGAGCTCAACTCTCAGCAAGCCAAAAGGGAACCTGTCAGGGAGCGGCAACGGGACTTCATTTTACGAACAGTGAAAGTCGGGAGAGAAAAATGAAAAACACCACAGACGGCCTTAGAAGAAGGAAGCGTACAGCTTTAGAGTCTTATGAACGAACATGTTTCTGCAAAGAAGTTTATTTTTGTGCAAAGCACGGAGTATGCCGTTACTACTACCACGGCAAACAGTATTAAAAACTGCAGTTTATTTAGTGTTTACTAGGTGTTAGCTACTGGGTTAAGACCTTTTTTATATGCCTGTGAAGCAGGCATTGTATCAGTTTTATACATAAGAACTGAAGACTATGGAGGGAGAGAATTTCCCCCAAGGGTTCACAGGAAGTACGAGGTGGATCAGGGATTCTAACCCAATCCCACTGACACCAGGGCCGATAGAGTCAACCATTATCTTATAAAGCTTCCATGTTTATGGAACCTACGGGCTATTTTATCAGAGGCAAGTCCAGGACTATCCCGTGAATTGAGCACATTTCTTTTTTCCCTTGGGTGAGGACAGAAGGCACAAGGATTGAGATGCAATTGGCAGAGAAAATGAAAAATAATCTCCATTTAACAACATGAGCCAGCTAAATAGGCATATCTTGATAACATGAGTTATTCTAATATCAGAAAATTTCCTTTTTTTTTTTTTTTGGTTTTATTTTCATACTGAGGTATGAAGGGGTAAAATGACCCAAGCTCTCGGATTTTTCTTTGAACTCTCTCAGTATAAAAAAAAGTAGGGTGGATGTTGGGGGATGAAGTTAGTGTAGTAAAAATCATTAACTGTTGAATCTGGATGATAGATTTATGGGATCTGGTATACTCTTATCTTTCATATGGTATATTTCCGAGAATCTCATGGTAAAAATTAAGAAGTAAATCACCTCAGTGAAGAAAGCATAGAAATTTACGCTATCATGTGAGTCTTTCATACCCTTCAGGTTGTTGAGAATGTCATTGGCTTCTTGTAAGGTATTTCGTCCCTTTTTAGCAGCTTCTTCCGCAAGAGCCTTGGCGGCATCTGCTCGGGCTAGGAGCTGGTCAGCAGTCTGCAAACACACGGCAGATCAGAGGACAAACCCTCCAAGGTGAATCCCTTCTTTCTCCTAACAGGCCAGGCAGCTCCTAGCTGCCACCTTGACACCTGCCAGCAATGGGGCAGCTAGGCCGGGGCGCCCCACAGAAGGCCTTCCTCTGAATTCCTGAGGGCTTGCGGTCCCTGCACGTGTGGTGACGTCACGGACACAGGTCACGCGGCACGGTTTCACATTTTGCCTCAAGAAATGAAGTCACCTGCAAATTAAACCAACCTGCTGTTCAGTCTTTCCTTTCTCCAGAAGCTTCTTGACTTCAAGTTCCTTCCCTCTCATGTCCTCTCGGAGGTCCTCATAATCTTTTAATTTCTGGTCAATCAGACGGTCCAGATCCTCAGCTTCCTTCTTGATTTTATTTGCCTCATTCTGTGAAATGCAAGTAAGGTTGTGACATTTTAGACAAAACAATGAAACCGATGAAAAGGTAGGCTTAGTAACTCTGTAACACTTAACACTCAGAGATATTTTTAAAAGAAAAGCACAGGTCAAGATTTTATGGACTTTTTTTTTTAATTGAAGTATCCTTTACACACAGTAAAATGCACAGCACTTAGTGAGATGAGCTTTGACAAATATATTTACCTGTGTAGCCAACACCCCAATCAAGATACAGAATATTTCCACCCCAGGAAATTCGCTTGTGTCTCTTTCCAGTTAATGTCCACACCTACCTTTTCAGCAATGCAGCTGCCACTGGTCTGGTTTTTAATCACCGATTAGTTTTGCCTATTCTCAAATTTCAAATATGCAAGATCAGACAGTATGTACGTGTCTGAAGAGACCGAACTAAACCTTGATGGTAAAAAAATCAAGTCAATGCCTCAGATGTAAAAAGCGAAACTTAATTAAAATTTCAAATTCAATGTAAGAAATAGCATTTATACGGAGCCTGGAATGAGGATTCATGAGTAGAGTACAGATGTAATAAAATCCTACCAATCCCCAGATATTTTAGCTGCCCAGCAGCATCCTGATATAGTTCTTTCATTTAAACTATTTTCTTTTACTTCTCTCTCGTTCTCAACCAGAGAGTGCCTGGGCATAACGGTCTGGGTGTACTCTGCTCTAATAAATACAAATATGTAATAATTTGGATTTATAGTTAACACTTCGGAGTGATTATTCCTATCACTAAAGTAGTCTTTGCTGTTTAATCTTTATAATCACAGGATTCTTGACCTCAGTAAGTGAACATATCTGAAGCAGAACTCGACATTACCAGTGAGTCAGCTGGAGGACAGAGGAGGTCGGTACCAGTGACAGTTGCAGGGCAAGTCAGAATAGCTCTTACCCTGACTGTGAGGGATGTGTGTGTGTGCGTGTGCACACGTGTGTGCGTCTGAGGGGCGAGGGTGCATACTACGTGCGTGTGTGTGTGCGCGTCTGGAGGGCTAGGGTGCATACTGTGTGTGTGTGCGTGTGCACGTCCGAGGGGCGAGGCTGCGTGCTATGGATGGGGGACGGCAGTGACCGCCAACACCCCGTGCACACAGGCTGTCCACCCCATACCTCCAGAGCTTCCGAGTCCACGGGCGTCAGCTGGGCAACGCTAGCATAGATCTCCACCGCTTTATCTCCAGCCCTCTTGGCCTCCTCGTGTACTCGGGCAGCTTGCTTTTCCAGATCCTGTGACATGTTCTTCGCTTGTTCATACCTAAGGAACAAAAGATTTAACGAAAAACTTGGTTGCTTTTGGCATCTTCATGTTAACCACATTCATTCTGGTTCAAATCACTGCAACGGAATTTCCTAAAACTTCAAAGAAAATGTTATTATTTAATACCAAAACAGCTTAAATTTAGATTTCATCTTGTCACTTCTATTTATACCATATGGTTTACCGCATATTTCTTATTTTGGACACCTTTTAAATATGTGTAGCTCAAGTATATTTTCTCTACTGACTCTATGATACTTTTTTTTCATTTATGCAGAAATTTTAGTATCACGGCTAGTCTTGTTACCTTTGTGTGTAGTTACAGGAACTGGAATGAATAAAACCTCTGCGGCTCTCCAGCCCCTGCTCTAATTACTGCACCATTTCAAAAGCATGATTAACAAAAGAAATCTTACTGCATGAATGCATGCTCTGAATCCATCAGCATTTAATTTTTCATTGAACCGGTGCTACTTACAAGAAAAACTGAAGGGCCATAAGCCACTTTTAAATGACACTCACTTTCTATTAAGCTCTTCAATCTCAAGCGCTGTTTGGTTTTCTCCTGCCAGTGTTCTCAGAAGCAGATTATATGCCTCGGTTGATGTATCATTAGCTGTCTCTGCCACTCTTACGATATCATCAGCTTCTTGTTTATGGCTGTATAATGTAAAAGAAAAAATAAGCCATGAAACAGAACTATTTAATAGGGAAAGAGGCAGAATTTAGGTAATGCTTACCTTATTAATATATACATATACTAACATGGACAGAGCTCTATAAATATTGAAAAACTCTTATAAATTTGGAATTTTGCAACCATTTCAGTGGGGCTAAGTTTACAATAGCATTCTACAATCTGAAAAAAATGGTATTATCCAGATGACATTTTCCTATAAAGTTTATAGGGGCAAATGTCTATATTTCTTCAAAAAATTACTTCTAAATAAAATCATTTAAGAATAATTTATCTATAAGAGCATGTATGGGGGCGCCTGGGTGGCTCAGGTGGTTAAGCATCTGCCTTCAGCTCAGGTCATGATCCCAGAGTCCTGGGATCGAGTCCCGCATCGGGCTCCCTGCTCCTTGGGAGCCTGCTTCTCCCTCTGCCTCTCTCTCTCTCTGTTTCTCATGAATAAATAAATAAAATCTTTAAAAAAAAAAAAAAAAAAAAAAAGGACCATGTATGCTAGCAAGAACTCGTCTAGACATAAACACAAAACCCCACACCTAATGTTTAATCTTCACTCTGGTTCAGTTACTACATAGTCTTGAAACAGCCTCCAACTATTCAGACTTTTCACATATAACCTAATTACTGACAGGAAAAGCACCCTGACACCAAATGGAAAGCAACATTTCAACAGGGAATCCAGCCAAATAATGCAAATTTCAGCTGAGGAACTGCTAAGGTTTTTTTCAGCTCTAAAATTTCGTATTACAGTGTCACACTGTGGTGTGTGGCCATTCGGTTTCGGTACGATAAAGGTTTCTTTCAAAATTCCTGTATGAAAGACACCAGAATTATTTTATTTTCAAGACCTAATTTCCTTGGGAGTTTTCCGTATGTTTTCAGCTATCTTCTTTTCATCAGAAAATCTAGCTATGAAACCATGAATGTTCTATGAACTAAATGATACAACTCACCCATTTCCATTTGCAAAGAATAGAAAGAGAGCACATGTTAAAGCAAGAAGCCAAAGTAATTGCTCTAAACAATGAGGCTAAAAGTTTAACGTCGGGCTTAAGAATCCCACACCCATGAGGTCTACTAGCTCTGTTCTGCAATTCATTCAACAAACGTTTATTGAGTACTTACTATATGCCAGACATTGTTTGAGGTATTAGAACTTTAGTAGTGAATGAAACACACAAAAACACCTGCCTTCGTGAAGCCTACGTTCTAGCAACTACTTTAACAAACTTTTTCAATTTAATGCTCTCTTACAATTTAAAGTTTTTCCTAAGAAACTACCTTATACTTAATAATTTTAAAAATCTCAAAAAAAAAATGAGGAATGAAATGGTCTGTTTTCTTGGGCTGATTTTCAAAGGTACTATGGGTTTGTAAACGTTTTCTATTAAAATCTGAGAAACATTTTCGTTAAAAATTAATTTAAAAATTAAAAATATAACTAAATTCAACTGAGCTTCTTAGTTATCAACTTTAAGGTTTTGAAATTAAAAATCTAAAAATGTTATGGTTTTCTTTGAGATGTGCAAATATAATTTCCCTCCAAAGCATCATGTTCAAATATTCAAAGTAAATATTCTGATTTCAAAGGAGAGGCAAGAAAAGAGTACACAGAGCCAATAACGTTTCAGAAAAGAGCCAACTTTACAAAAGTAGGTTATATGCGAAGTGTTTGTGGGTAAAGGAGGGGACAACATGTACACATGTAAGGAAAGTTATAGCTTAACCATTAAGACACAGGGATCTGGAGGTTACCGTTCAGCAAGCTTTCGTGCCTCTTCTGCCAAAAGAGTCATGTTGTTTGGGTCCCCTGTAGACTCTGGCTGAGTGATTGACTGAAGAGGAAATAAACAGAGCACTAATCTCAAAGGACTGAATTATTTAAATTTAATACCAGTGTCAAAACCAAATTTGTATTAGTGTTATTTAACAAAAAGAATGTCTCATTGATTCAAAGATCCTTCATTAGTATTAGCATCCTTGGCTACAGATTACTATTGCTATTCTCATCAAAGGATAAAGGAAGTTTAAACTGACTATTGCCATAGAAGGAACAAAGCTAGAGAAAGGACCCAGATGTCCTTTGGTTGTTATCCAATTTGTGAGAACTATTTAATGACAACTTTGAGCAACGTGGCTTTCTTGCTCCATGTTTAGAGACAAAAAGACACAAAGAGTCAATTTAGCTGAAGCATTCTGTGGACAGTAAGAGACTTGCTACAAAGTACCAGGGGAATCCTGCACCCGAACCTCAGACCTTCCCAGTCACTCACCACGTTGGCAACAGCAATCTTTGCTTTCTCAAGTTCTCGGGTCGCAATTTCAATCAACTGCTCTGTGCTCTCTACCCTGGCACGTGCTTGCTCAGCCAAGTTTCCAGTCTCTTCAATGGTATTGCGGATATTCTGTAAACGGCTAATTTGGCTGGATAAGGTGTTATTCACTCTCTGGAGGCGGTCCATCAAATTCTGGTCTACATCTGCAATGGCATTGCAGAAGAAAGTCCATAAATTATCTGAAGGGGGGGGTACATATCGCACATGAAATCCGAGGCACAACTTTATTCTTCCAAACACAGATCTTTCTGATAAGCTTTCCCTAAGCCCATCGGCAGAACTGGTCAGTCCTTACTGTGCCCAGTAGTACCTCCCCTGTTACATTTATCAGACTGTCTCCAACTGTGTGCCTGTTTGTCCCACTGGACACGAGCTTCTCTTTCTTACTCATCACTATATCCCCAGTCTTACACAGTGACTGGCAAAGAGGAGACACCCAAGAAATGTCTGAGGAAGGAAAACTTTGATGTTCCAGCACATGCCAGATTTAATCATAAAAACACAATGTTATTGAAAGAACTATCAGCCCTGACAGCTGGACATTTTTCTAAACTAGGAAAAAATCTAGGTTCCAAACAGATGTTGAAGTACGGAAAATTAAATTCATTTTGTATTTTAAACTAAATACAAGACTAAACACAGACCCTTGCTGCCCCCCCCTCCCGCCCTTGGTAGAGCCAGGTAATTTCTCTCATACTGAGTTCTGCTTTTGAATAGTTCTGCAAATTGTTTTTTATTGATTATGCCCATTCAACTTAAATCTCATACCTGGGTCTTAATAAATAAAAAGATAAATATACACCTGTGTAAATATAATTCTGTCATTATTAAAATTCTCATAGGTCATGAGGGTGTATTAACATACAAGAACCATTAAGTCCTATTCAAAATCAATCCGTTCTTATTTCAGCAAAATGCTCAGAGTTGGCGTTTAAATTTTCCAAGGAATGTGAAAAAGATGAGAGGTCAAAGTTAAGATCAATAAAGATGAATATAAGTTTGGAAAATAGCATCTTGTAAGCAGGGCCATCAAAAATACACATGCAAAGTTGGTGCAGTGAGAAACTCGCCCAACTATACACAGTGGCCCTGCTTGAATGGTTAGACAATTCTTTGAAAATCTAAAGATTTTTAAGAAAATAACAAAAGACCAAAAAAAAAGTTGAAATTGTAGAAACTCATTTAGACTCAAGAAGCATAAGCAGCCACTGAAGTTATGAAAACCCCTTTCCTTTAGACCTTCAGGAATGTAACAGATACCAATCTCTCCGGCCAGCTCTTTAGAGAAACATCAGTAACTGAAAAGAGAATAGATAATCTAACTGGTAGGATCACTTCAAATGCCTTCAAATTGCAAAACCTAATTGCACCATATAATCTTTTAAAGCTGCAGAATAAACACAAGTTTAAACTACAAATAAATACTCAGGGATAGTTTGAAAGGATAAATCATTGTGGAGATATTCTTATTCTTGGCTAGTTTGAACCCAAGTAAGAAAGGTCAGCCAGGAACTCCATGAATCAAGTCTTCGTGGGAGGAGACTTTAACCCTAGCCTCACTGTGGTGCTCCTGAGCTATGAGAAGCTGCAGCCCATTACGTTCCTGCCTTTCAAGTGGCTCAAGGGGCGGTATTGACATCCATGGTTTTTGTCCAAGCTTCTGTCCGATGGAATCACCAGCTTGGGGAGAGGGAAGTAGGTGGTCATTATGGCCAGAGGAAGCTAGACGTAGCTGGGGCTGCACCAAGATGCCGAACAATGCTGGCTGACCTCCCTTTCTGGCCTCTTGACTATTCCCATGTGCTCCTGGTGTGGGCACCAGAGCTATGTGCCAGACCCCAGCTCTCAGGTGGACTGAGCAGCACTTAAAGATAACCCCACATTCGATTCTTCAGTGTATATGGCAGGACAGATGTGAACTTGTTGTTACAAGAGAATATATTAGTGGAAAACTGTGTGTCAAAAGTTCTTGCCAACAAATGAACATCCTAAAAAAAACACTAGTGTTTACACAGAACAGGAAACATACAAATTCTTCTTAATCTATGTTTAACACTTAAAATGTAACAACAACACAAAAGACAAACGCACAACTAAAGTTAACAAACTACTGACCCCTCATTTTATTTTTCAATTTCTAAAAATTTACCTTATAAAACAATTTCTGACACTCATATAAAAATTAAACTGGCCAAAACCATATGCATCTCATTACTTCCTTCTTTAATAATTTTATAAAATCAAAATTATATATATTAGGGATATCTACAATAAGAAATAAGTAATATACTTAATTTCTGTTGACCTATACTCTGACAGGAAGACCTAACTCCAAATGGGTAGATTCATAAACTCAATAAAGAGGTCAATCATTGTGGTCCCAGGTGTCCTAATGTTAATGAACATTCGCTATGAGTGGAAAGCCCCTAAACAAAAGTGACCTCAGCCAGGCGGTGAGTACTTCGATAGAAGGAGCACAGTCTTAATCTTTTCATTACTGGTGTTTAGCACGATGCCTGGTATCTACAGGCCCTCAGTAAGTGTAGAAAAGGATTTGTCCAAACTTAGAAAAAAAAGCTTAATTCAGAGTAAGTAATAAAAATAAAATGTGAAAATGATTTAAGGGGTGCCTGGGTGGCTCCATCGGTTGAGCGTCCAACTCAATTTTGGCTCAGGTCATGACCTTAGGATTGTGAGACTGAGCCCCATGTCACGCTCCACACTCAGCACGGAGTCTGCTGGAGATTCTCTCTCTCTCCCTCTGCCCTTCCCCCAGCTCGCTTGCTCTTGCTCGCTCTCTCTCAAATAAATGATCTTTTTAAAAAAGTGATTTAAAAAGCACGTAAATAATGTAAAATAACTTTTTCTTATTTTCAAAGTTTCACAAATTCAGGTTCCTTTAAAGTATTTTAAAATAAACTGTTTTCTAAATCTTAAGCCAATTCCTCTGCTTATTATCATCAGTCTCATCAGATAATGTACAGAGGAGCAACACAATTGCAAAGGACATTAAATATGCACATAATATAAAATATATGCTTTTACATGATGTTACTAGCACATTTGTTCACTTATTAAGCAGAAAATTTCATAAGCAGGCACTAATTTCTAATCCTTCATAAATATCAGGTGTTATATATTTAGTATCTAGCCGTTTAGTCAATACTTGAAGATTACAATTTTTCCTTATGAGGGTCCTTTCTAAGGAAATAAAGCAGTGCGTAAAATAAATTCTCACTCAGTAGACTGACAGAAGAATCCAAGTTCAAATTTTCAACTTAAAATAATGCGCACCCAAAATGCATACCTTTCATGATTTTTAAAAACTGTTTTAAAACACTTTGTAATGGAAGAGATTTATACAACACTTGGAATTTTAGCATTTAATAGTTTCTGATGTGTTGGGAGAATTATTTTTGCTTACTGTATCTTAAAACAAGTTCTTGTATTTTCACAGATTGTTTAAAAAAATTCAGATTCTACAAATAGTTTGAAAAATTGAGGAAGAATTTTATAAAGCCATACTAAATAACCCTGAACTAGGAGGCATGTCTAAAGCCTGAGCCATCTGGCAGAAGTTACCCATTGTTTAACACGTTTACCTTTGACATCCTGGGCCTCTCGAAGGAGGTCCATAACTTCTCTCTCTGCTTCCTTTAGTCTGTCCTCAAAGGCTTGATCTGTCACCACCTCTTCCCCAGTTCCAAGGTTTGCTATGAGATTCTCTAATTCCTGGAGTTTCACGCGATGATCAGCAACCTGGACATAATGAGGGAAGAAAAGGGAAAGGTAGCACATATAAACATTCCTGAAGAACTCAGCTGTACTCCCTGCAGGAATGATCATCAAAAGGGTGCTCATTTACGTAGGTCTATATACTCCACATATATCTACTTTTAAACAGATAACATGGGTAGTTTTTCTTTATTTCTCTGGCTTCAAGAGAAAAACTATCAAGCCCATTCCTTTGACATTAAACACTACATGTTGAGGATACTCCAGTTCTGACCTCTCCCTTGCATTTTAGATTGCTTTCCTGATATCTCCACTCAGCTCTCTGATGGGTATCTCAACTCAACATGCAAAACTATACTCTTGATTTTCTTCTCTTAAATCTGTTTCCCCTGAGTCATCTCCATTTCAATAAACAATGCCTCCAGCTACCTTAAGCAAAAACCCCAAGAGGCACCCTTGGTGATTCTCTTTCTCTATTCTTGCCCCCTCTAATGCCCTGCCCCCCAAACACACATACTTACCCAATTCAATCCAGGCTTGCCCTTTTGCCCCACTCCTAACCATCATTCTTCACATAGCAGAGTGTTCTTCTTAAAATATAAACTGGATTTCCTAGCTGAAAACTCGTCAGTGCGTTGGAGTAAAATCTAAATCCCTTACTATGGTTGACATGGTATGACATGAGCTGTCTCTACCAACCTCTCCGGTCTTATCACAAACCACTCTCTCCTCAGTCAGGAGGCTCCAGACACCCTCCACCTTTGAGACCCTTGTACCCCACATTCCCTTTGCCTGGAACAGCCTACCCATCACTTCTCATTAGGCTTGTTCCCTCTTATTCTTAAGATCTCACCTTAAATAAATGTCCTTAGAGAGGACTTACATAAAGTAGTTCTCCCAGTTATTCTCTGTTTGTATTCTTTCTGGTGCTCATCTCAGTATGTCTTTATTTAATTTTTATTATTTGTCTCCCGACTGGAACATAAGTCTTTGAGGACAGGGGCCATGCCTATCTTGTTCATCATTTGTTCTCTAGAGCTCAGTGCACAGGAAGTACCCATTCAATGTCTACTGAATGAATAAATGAATGAATGAGCGAATGCCCTGTTGACAGCTTACCTTATCCTTCACCAGCCGGTAACATGCTGGACACTCCTGGCAGCCAGGCCAAGACCGATTATAGAAATAGTTCTCTTCACACTGGTCACAGCGATTTCCCACAAAACCCTGTTTACATTCACAGCAACCATCACCTTTGCACTGGAGTGAAAGAGATCCCTCAGGATGACAGTCACAGGCTGCAGAATAAAGTAAAAAGAGTCTATGATAGAGAAAGGAAGGAAGATTACATTGCCTTTTAACCCAGACTGATATCAATAAGCTGATGGTACTCTCATTATACATAGATATTTTTTTGAAAAACAGGCCAAATTATGAGAATTCGAATGGTTAAGTCTGCTCAGTAGAGAAAACAAAAATTTTTAAAGCAAAAGTGAGGTTTTTTTTTACATTTTAAAAAACTTTAAAAGATCTTCATAGAAGATTAGAATCACATTCAGTATATGACAAATATTTCTATAAGCAATGTAGTGAAGTTTGAAATACTTTTGCATTATAAGGAAAACATTTTATTATTCCACTAATGAGAATTCAGTTCTGTACTTTTATCTCAGGTTTAATGTCAGTTCTCCTCCTCTTCTGATCTTGGTCTGCCACTAGTTTTCTTTTATTATTATTATTATTATTATTATTAATTTTATTTTATTACATTATGTTAGGAATAAGTGAGTTTTAAAGTATAATGTGCATCATCTCTGAGGGGACACATTTCATGTTACTTAGTAATTATAGAAATTAGTCTATTAAACTAATCAATGCCCTTTTATGCACTTCAAGAACTCTTCTCTACCTTCATCTCTCTGCTGTTTAATATTTCTCTCACTAAGGAACTAGAAAACCCAAATGCTAATATATATTTTGCATTATTTTATAGTTTGTTTACTTGCTTTGTTCTCTGAACTGGGTCAATGATTTATGCTACATTCCACAGGAGAAATGAAGGAATTCAAAAAGCAAAACACCAAACTGTTCTGAGGCCTAATTCCAGGCAAGTGTTTACGCCAAGGAGAAGCAGATGTGTAGATGTAACCGTACCAAAAGGGCCCCAAGGGTGGGAAGTGACTGCAGCCGGTAAGTCAACCACCAACTAAGTTGTGAGCAGAGTCTCTCACTGTCTCATTATCTGCTCTAAGAATGTGATCAATAAAATGTTTCATTAAGCACAGTGGGAAAGCCCAGTAATCAAAGGGAGACATTCCTTGGAAAGACAAGAGACTGGAAAAAGAAACAGAAATACAATCCAAGAAGATGTAAATAAGGTGGCTGCAAAGGAACTAGAGAAGCACTCAATCCCGTTTTAGAAAAGGAGAATATTCACTGACTGAAGCATCTGTGAGGACTTAGGTCCAGCTCTGACTGTCAAAGTCTGTGGTTCTAACGGGAATTGGGAAAGACTTAGAGTTCTATGCTCCCAGCTCCTTACGTTTGCAGCCTTCGGGTCCAAACCCAAAGTGGTTGACCTCACAGCGCTCGCAGTGCTGGCCCGTGACTCCAGGCTGGCACTCACACTGGCCAGTGTGGATGTCACACTGTCCATTGGTGGAACCCAACGCGTGGCAGTCGCACCTGAAAGTGAACACGTGATGTTTCTCCGGTAAGAAAAACAGACTCTCAGCAAACCTTCCCCCGGCCCCTAGTCAGCACAGAACTGCTGTAATTTGTATGAGAAAACAATCTAAAGGGCTATTAAAACAAAATGTTAAGGGTTATTAAGTGCCTGAGGTTCAAGTAATTTTCATGAGTTCTACTCAGAACCCTCTTTTTCTAACTTCACCCACCAACACGGTTGATTCCACTCCTAAAACCACTACAAAGGGGCTCTCCAACCTGGCACCACCTCGGTGCTGACCAGCAGGAGCTTTGAAAATAGAAATTCCCGGGCTGCGAGCCCCAGAGGGTCTGACTCTGGGCGCCTCAGAAAGCACCTCATGAGATGTCGTGTTTGAAAGGTTGCTCAGGTGACTGACGCAGCCAGGGCAGCTTCGTTCTACGCGCCTCTCCCAGTAGCCTCAGTACCGCTGTCCGGTACTGCCCCTAAGCGTGCTCTGCTCGAGTGAGGCACTCAAATAATTCCCGAACAAAATCAAGGCTACCGTTACGGGTATAAGTCATAAAAATCCATCTCTCACAATTAAAAAAAAAAAAGGCAAGCCCAGATTGCTTCCAGCAACGGCGCCTGGCGCCTCACCTCTCACAGCCCTGCCCGCTCTGCAGGTTGTAGAATCCGGGCTCACAGGCTCCACAGTCCCGGCCGGTCACGTGGGGCAGACATTCACACTGCCCGGTCACGGGGTTACAACTGTTCTGCTGCCTCGAGGTGCCGTGGGGATTGCACGCACAGGCTAGGGTGGGGAGATGGAGACAGCAAGAGATGCGAATCACCCGAGCGAAATACGAAAATGTAAACAATACACACAGGTTCTCCAGACTTCAGGTGAAGTGGCTGGTCTCGAGATGTGCTCAAGACATATTAGGGTTAATAAAATATATGATTAAAATCAATTTCACCTGTTTCTCTTTATTTTCATGTGTCTATGAGAAAACTTAACTTACACGACTGGTTCACACTACATTTCTATTGAACAGCGCTGTGTTAGACCAAACATCTGTAAATACTTAAAGAGACCACACGATGAATTTTCAGAATAAATGAGCACAACGGTGGCAGAACCCGGCCGATGGCTAGATTACCTTTGCATTTGTCTGCTGGACTGGGAGCCAGGGGATTTCCAAAAAATCCATCTTTGCATCGGTCACAGTAGAAGCCAGCAGTGTTATAGATGCACTTCAGGCACTCTCCTGTCAAGCGATTGCAGTTTCCAACCGCGTTGGGGTCGATGTTGTCACTGCATTGACAAAGGCGGCAAAGCCTCACAGGGCCGTGTCTACCCAGAGGGTCTCCGAAGTAGCCATCATCACAGAGCTCACACCTTTTACCTGCACGTGGGACAATCTGATGTTAGGAAAGAAAGACCTCAGACATACCTGGCGCTGCTGGACACACACGGTCTGGTTACGAAGAGTCCAGGTGAACCATCAGATGGGAGGCCACGTGCCACAGCGGACAGGGCACCAGCACAGGAGGGCAGAGGACCTGGGCTGCAGTCCTGGCACTGTGCCAGACCAGCGCAGGGACTCGGGGCACAGCCCCATTTTGTTATTAGGACGATAGCACCTGTTTTGCCTACTGCATTTCAATTGTCCTGAGGATTAACTGACATCATGCATTAAAAGTGCTTTGTAAATGAGTCAGGCTCAGGCTTTATTAACCTCTCCTGTCCCAAGGGATGGCACATTCATATGTTTGTTTTGGTTTATGATATTAAAAAAGATGAAGTGCCACTCAATACCGTAAGTTTCCTATACAGCAGAGTAAGCAGGACAATCTTCCTAAAAAAGGGAAGACGTGTGCTAACCCTTGTTTGAGCTGTGTCAACTAGGACAGAATCAAGAGTATCTTAGAAGAGAACTTAGAGATTGTCATTTGCCTCCAGCTTCTATTATAGTGAACGGACCAGAGAAGTTAAATAACTTGCCCACAACCAAACAGCTAGAATCCGGGACTCTTGCCACCATACTCACTGCTCCTCCTCTTTCCTTTCCCACTTTCCCTTCATTATTAGCTCAAGTTGGAATCTTGATATCTTTGTAGCTGATAGGGACTGAATTAGCTTAAGCTTTCTGGAGAAATAAAGGTTTGCTCATTTGCTCATTTAATGAACATTTGCTGAGCATCTCTTATACATAGGCACTGTTCTAGGTTGTCAGGATGATGCAGTGAACCAGGTGGACAAGATCTCCACTCTCATGAAGCTTATGCTATAGCTGAGGGAGACCAATCCACAGACAATATAAATAAGAAGATTATTTTGGATCAGGATAAGCATAACAAATTAAATAAAACAGAGCAACATGATAGAATGACAAGGTAAGGACTACTTCAGATTGGGTGGTTAGAGAAAGCTCTGTAGAGAGGAGATATCTGGGATGACAATGGAAAGACAGGGAAAAAAAAAACAGTCATGCTAATATCCAAGGGAAGAATGTTACAGAAAAACACAGTGAGCTTATGGAAATAGTAAGAGCCAATCTTGTAGGTCACAGTAAAAAATCTGGTTTATATTAAAGTGCAATGAGGTGATATTGAGGGTTTTTAAAGTGATAAGCCCTGATTTACAGTTTTTTAAAGATTTTATTTAAGAGAGAATGAGTAGGGGGCAGAGGGAGAGGGAGAAGCAGACTCCTCGCTGAGCACAGAACCTTGACGCAGGGTTTCATCCCAGGACCCCAAGATCATGACCTGAACCAAAGTCAGATACTTAACCGACTGGGCCACCCAGGCGCCCCTGATTTACATTTTAAAAGGATTATCCTGGCTGCTGTGTGACAATGGATTGCAGGGAGACCAATTAGGAGGCTATTCTGGTGAGAGACCGCAGTGGGTGGACCAGGGTGATGAAACGGAGGCGGTGAAATGCAGTCAGATGTGAGATCGAGTCCATCACACATGCTGGCTGACTGCTTCCAGGGAATGAAAGAAAGCAGAATCAAGGACAAGCCCAGGAGTTTAGCTTCTAGCTGGAGCAACTAGGTGGATGGTAGTATTTTCCCTGAGATGAACAAGACTGGGGAAGGATAGGGTTGGGGTTGAGAAAAAGAAAGAAATCAAAGATTTAGCTTGGATTTGCTTAAATTTGAGATGCCTTTAGCCATCTGACTCAAGCAGAAAATTAAATAGACACATTCAAATTAGCAAGACCTGAAGAGAGTTTAATAAAGATACTATCTATACGAGTGTGGGCAGGGTGTAAGCAATCCCGGGGGACAGTGCAGCCCCGGGGTAGTGACTGTGGGGCTCTATTACTTGGGCCTCAGGGGCTGCGGGGAGGGAGCAGTTAACCGGAACCTCACATAAGAAAGGGCTGTTTGGAGAAAGCTAGTGTCAGGAGCTGAGAACCTTGATGAAAGTCACTAAGCCACAAGGACCCCCCAGAGAAGGGGCCTTGGACTAAATACTCTGCCCCACCCACCTCCTTCTTCCTGCTGCCTGAACACAAATGGAGGGCCCATGTGATATCGTGCACACAGGTCCCATCGGGGTGGAGAAAAAAGAAGAAAGAATGTGCAGGGGCAAATGGAAGGCTTCCAGCCCACCAGCCAAGCGGAGATGGCAAGTAGGTAGCTGGCACTCGGGAGAGAGCGTGGTTGGGGCCCAAGACGCAGATTTTTCAGTAGGCACAGAAAGGCTTTTGAAGCTATAAGATGAGATTTGTTCACCTGAGGGGAGAATACAGATAAAGTTGACATGGAAGTCTCAGGCTGAGAATCAGAAGTGATAAAAGGAGCCTCAAGAGAAGAGGGAAGGAAGGAGACCCAAGAGAGGGCAGTGTCCCCAAAGGCGAGAGGAGAAATGTCTGGGGCCGAGTGAGCAGTCACCAGCATCCCACGTTGCTGAGAGACAGGGTCAGAGGAGGACTGAAAACTGACCCCTGCATTTGGCAAATGGAAACCACTGGTGAGGTGAACAGAATCTGTGGCTGGGGGTGGGCCAGGAGAGGAAGAAACAGGATGCTACTCAGGCCCTTCTTGTCTCTGATGTAGTTACCAGACCCTCACCCGAGATCCTTCTCCAGACCAGGATTAGGACAGCGTGTCAGTTTTGCTTTTCATCAGATCATTTAGCCATTCTAGATATGATCTATATTTAAAATGCCTTGAAACCTGTTTTGAATAAAACAATTTTTTTTTTTTTAAATCTGGTAGAAAACCTAAAACAGAGCTGCATGGGAGCCCATGGAACGCTTTCATACCAAAGTATCTTCTGGCAACAACGGCTAACCTATCCTTTGTCTCAGAGTCCAGGATGTAGGTCCAAGTCCTGGATGTGACTTTGGGCAAGTTAGGTACTTTTTTTTTTTTTTGCCTTAGCTTTCCTTATCATCCCCTCCCCACCTCGGGAGAGGTGTTGTTTCTTCTCCTCTACCCCTCTTATGTGCATTCCTTTGCCTGAACTAACCACACTGTCTTACAATTATCTGTGTTTCCCTCTATACTTTTAGCCCCGGAAGAGTGGGGACCATCCCTTATTCATCTTTGCATTCCCAAAGCCAGGCACTCAAATAAATGTGATGAAAAAAGAGTATCATTATTATTATTATTATTATTATTAATTTACCTCAAAAGATCATTTTAAAGATCAAATGTGTAGCATACCACGTGTGAAGAGCTCAGGGACTATAGGTAGCTATTCCTATTCTTCAGTAGTCTTCTAAATGAAGAACATCTTACCCTCTATCTGCAATCTCTGTTCGCTATCCAAAAAATATTTGCATTCATTCAACAAGCATACATACCAGGTGCTATTCTGGGTGTTAGGAATACAAAAGTCAGTAGAACAGACAAAAGTCCCTGCTGTCGTGGAGCTTAACAGGGGTTAGGAGGGGAAAGATAGACAATAAACAAATGAATAAATAGAAAAATATGAAGTGGTTAAAACGTGCTATGAAAAAAGGGAAGCAGGATATAGGACTAACGAGTGACGGCATCATCTTTCACAGGGTCTATGCTGTTTTTCACGTGGACCTCTACACCCTCATTAACATCTGCAAGAAGCACTATAGCTCATTCCCTTCAAGTCACGTGATAACTAACAAAACAAACATATCTCACCAGTCTTGTGTGAGAGACATCTGGTTACAGACTAACGGGTTTACAACATTTTGCAAGATCTCCTACAGTATACTCCACCTCTCCACTCTGTATCCCAAGTAGTCTCAACTCCCCCATTTGTACTATTCAGCATAGCCATGAGAACATCTCCAATGCTTAACTTAGTTTTAGGCTTGCAGTCTACTCAGTGGAACAACAGAATGAGCAAAGGGGTCTCTCATCAAAACGTCATATTAAGTACATCTAGGAGCAGATTCTGCAAGGGGGATGCTATATGCTACGGCAGCAGAGTAAAAAAGGGTCCTAAAACCCTGAGGTACTAGCACAGGGTAAGTGATGTTTCAACCAGACTCCACGGTAAAGAGAGGAGTTGAACAAGAAAAGTGAGGTTTGGGTGGAACAAGGTGGGGTAAAGCATTCTAAAAAAAAGAAAACCGTGCATAACAGGACATACAGTCTGGCTGATCTGACGGATTACAAGCAGCCCAGGACAGCTGCAGCAGAGACAGCAAAGGCAACAGAGGGTGGTGGGGAACAAGGTCAGAGAACTCCATCTATGAACCTCTGTTGGGCCACTGTTTTAAAACACACATACACAAAGAAAAGAGTAAAAAATCTGAAAGTCTACACTAGTTTCTCCTTATTTTCTCAACTACCTTAAGCAAATGATTGAATCTCTCTGTGTTGCAAAGACCTTGTGCTTAGTGTGGGGTCAGTGGAGTAGTAAAGGGAAGATGGGGTATTTTGATGTTTCCCAAGGATTAAAGAGTGTTTTGATGATGTACAAGAGATACAAATTATTAGCTGAGTGGTTTTTCTGTCTCACTTATTTCCAGGCAGCAATATCTTTTGAAGAAAAAGTATGTAATGGAGTCAAGGGTTCTATCAGAAGCCTAGCCAGAACCTCTCCATTACATGGAAGCTAAAGTCAACGGAAAAAGAGGTACGCTCATCAGTGAGCCTTGGTCTCCTTAGTCAGCACGACAGTTCCTTGAGTAGCTAGGAAAGATCTAGTTTTATGTTATTAACAAAAAGAAAGAAACTCAGAGAACGGGAACAGATGTCTATCCAAAGCTATAAAAACATCTTTTCCTAACTAAACGTGATGGGCTCTGATGCACTGAAAGGACTATTGAAAGAAAGAATAGAAACAATTTAAAGAATTTACGCATTACCACTTTATATCAAGAATCCCAGGATAGCCCCACAAACTAAAAATCAAGTGTTGGTTCTCATCCTAGGTGGGTGAGCATACAGGGCTCGTCACAAGCTCCTCCAGGGACCAGCCACGCAGCTGGGACACGTCACTTCATGTCTCCGTGCCTAGGTGTTCTCAGCTGTCACACGGGGAAACTAACAGCACCCACCTCACGGGGTTGTGAGGATTACTGAGGCAGGAGGCGGAGGGTGCTTAAGTACGTGGCCGTCACCATGTTGGCCATGTTTGTATCTGATATGTGTTCTATGAATCCGTGATAAATTCCACACACAACTTTTGCCTATTCGGACAACTATAATCACGGAGCCAAACAAACAAACAGAAGCTGCAAACCCCCAGGCCCTGTGTCCCGAGGTCCTTTTGCCCAGTGGAACGCGGAGGGCAGACGGGAAGAGCGGACTGACCGGTGGTGCCGGTGGGGCAGCTGGTACACACCACCTCCTGCGTCTTGGGGACAGAGGCACAGCTCGAGCCGCCAGGACACGGGCAGGGCCGACAGTCGGAGGCGGTGCCCGACGTGGGATCTCCGTAGTACCCATCCCCACACTTCTCACAGTGGGGGCCAGCTGTATTGTCCCTGCAGTCACAAACACCTGTTTGGAGAGTGGGGATGAGAACAAAGGCAGGTGAGCCAGCCGGTAAGACCAGGAGCACTTCCCTGCTCATCCGCTGGAGAGGACTTAGGCCCAGCAGCCCCACCCCCACCCCCCAAGAACCTCGTCTCACCTGTCTCAGGGTCACAGGTCTCGCTGTGTCCGTTGCAGGTACAAAGCACACACGGGCTGTACGGCCCGAGACTCGGAGTTTCTCTTCTGTAACCCGAGAGGCACATCTCACAGAACTGCCCTCCGTAGCCCACAGGACAGGTGCAGGACTCCACCCAAGTGGCAGGCACCCCGGGCCCCGGGCGAGCACTTGTTAGGGTGACATCATCCAAATATCCAGCACCTGCGTGTGGTGTGGATAAGAGAGTCACTGAGCTAGCTGTTGTTTTCCAAAAGCTTACAGAAAGTTAATAAAGCTAAAGAGTAATCAGACACAAAATTCCAGAGACAATCAGCTATTAGTTTAACTCATCTATTGGCGGAGATAACTAGAAAATAGCGTTCACGACAGTCATGGGGTACCTGGTGCTAAGTATCTGGAGAGGCGGGATAGCAACCACATTGTTAAACACACACACAACCAGATCTGTTGGATTTTACAGTTGTCTCAATCACCAGTGTGAAAAAGGAAAGGCACTGGACAATACTGTGGGGCAAGAGGAGATCAGAGCGAGAATGTAGGGGACGAGTTTACGTCTGCAGCCATTAAGCAGTGTTTTTGTTCTTTTGCCACAAAAGCAGTCTCTGACTATAGAGTTCAGGGATAAGAAAGCAAGGAAAACACCTGCCAACAAGCACCACTCATATATTTTTGCCCTGCATAAAATAGGAAAAACTGGTGACCAAGTTTTAATATTCAGGGCCACTTTGGCATATATGTAATTATTCCAAAGCCAGTATGCCATATATCACAATGCTTCCCCACTTCTAGAAGAAAATAAAAACAGAAGAAGCCGTAAATTGGCTTAGACCAATGGGTGATCCAACCCAAAAGGGCATGTGATGGCCTCAGCAGGAACATTCCACCAAGTGGCAGTCTTTAATTACATCATCATTATTTTCCTATGTTATGAAATATATATATGCCTTGTATAGAATTCTTAGAAATTGACAACCTCAGGTTGAAGGGCATCTCTTCTATGACTACTGTGAACTTAGTTACTTTTAATATATTTATGGATTTTGTCAACAGTTAGGTCATGAGATATACCCATTGGCTAATATGCTTCCAATTCCAACCATTCTTAAGTCTCCCATTCTAAAAAGTACTCTTCTTCTAATCTTGTCCCTACTCTTGAATTACAATCCATCTCTTTTCCTTCCCTTACAGCCAAACTTCTTAAAAGAATAAGCTTTATTTTACTTCTTCTCCTTCAAATTACTTGTCAAAGCACTGTAGCATAACGTCAGTTTTAACACTTCTTAAAAAAAAAAAAAAATGACCAATGATTCCTTAGTCCCCCGATCCAAAATCCAATGGCATCACCTTTATAAACCCTTTAATTATTTCTTCTCCTTAAAATTCTTTTTTCTCCCTTGAGTCTCAACACATGGCCCTTAGATAACTATGTTTCTGGGGTTATACTTTTTCTTTCTATATTTTTTGTCTTATTTCCAAGTTTAAAAATTATTGCCCATAGGTAGTCAACCTTTTGATTCTAGATCTCCAGTACTAACTTATTCCTAAGCCCCAGACCATTATTTCTAACAACTTATAAGATATTTTCATCTGGATATTCACGTAGGCATCTCAAAAACCAACACATCCATGCTGCAGATGCCACTCACAATGCCACACCACCCCTCTGACTCCACCCAAACAGCTTGAGCTTTCTACAGGAAAAGGTCCTCGTTACAATAAATAAATAAATAAATAAATAAATAAATAAATAAATGAAAATAATTTTAAAGGCATACTGAAAACAGCTTTGTTTATTTAACATTATAATGAACCTTCACTCAGGAATTTATAATTTTTCATAATTTAGCCAATAGTTTAAAGGGCTTGATAATCACATAGCAATAAATAAAAAGAAGTAAAGGTTAAGCATGTGAGCCAGTAGAATTACATGTAAGATTCTTAGACTATATTTAGATATAAAGTCACCTCATTAGGCTTAGTCATTATAAAACAATGCTATTTATTAATTTTAGCAAATTTTCTCCAGGTCCTTGAAAACGGTTAAACAAATGCATTATTTTTATACATAATTCACATGTAACGAAATAATTCATTCCATTTCTTTAGGATCAGCACTATAGTATTGGGACTTTAGAGATAAACTTTTGTATTGTGGATCCTTCTACCTAATCATCTTAATGCTCTTAAATTATATCATAACTTACTTCTCTCACTATATGTCCCACGGATTTTGATAGAGGTCAAATTGTTTAGGAGCTTCTGAAATTCGAAAGGGGTAAGAGGAGGCCTCCAAGGGTAATCTGTTGCTTCATGGAGCCTAGGGAGAAAGAAAGGGCCACGTTAACCTCTGTCAGGACAGTTCTGGGTGCTGAGAAAGCATTTCTTATGCATTTATGCTGCCAACAAGTCAATGCTCTGACAATCCAACCAAGTCAGAAATGGATCTGTTGGTTTTAGTACAACTGGAAAGGGTACAGTAAATAAAGGGAAGGCTTCCTTTGCCAAAGTCACCTTTATAACCCAGACGTTTTTCTTCAACAGCTTGAGGCCTGATAAGCTTAGGTAAAGAAACCACTTTTATAACTCTGGTCAACTCAGATTTTACAAAGAAGACCGTCTTACCTGAAGACGTATTTCACAGTGGTCTCACTCGGATAGGAATTGCCCTGAGCGATCAAGGGCACAGACACTCTCAGGCCAGCTCCCTCGAGCACCAGGTCTTCTGCAGAGAGGCGAGTGTCTCGCCTGTCCACCCGAAAGGAGAAGGAGAAGTTCTGACCATAACTCAACATCTGCTTGCCCAAGAACTTTGCTGAAAAGCAGACACAGTGGTGTGAAAGAGCGTGAGAAGGAGCGTAAACAGGAGCACTCATCACAGCAGACTGCTGCCTAGCCTTACTTACCCGGAGCAATGAAGTACCGAGGAAAGTAGCTATCCGAGAGGACGGTGATATCCTGCCTCTCAGAGGACCACTCGAGTGACGCTTCAGAGCCATCCCTTTGTTCCACCCGCCACCCGTCTTCATCTGCAAGAACAGGATGAAAACACAAGGGCCATCACACTGTGAACATCCTGAATTCAGGTCCTCTATACACCACGAAAATATACAGGAAGTCACCAGTAAATATTTCTGAATACAGGACCCTAGGACAGTACCTGTATATGCTACATCCCTCAAGCTATATTTTGATTTCACATAAATTTATACTACAGTAAATTCCACAGACGTATGTTTTCATTAAATTAAAAAGTCAAACAGGGGCGCCTGGGTGGCTGAGTCAGGTAAGTGTCTGCCTTCAGCTCAGGTCATGGTCTCAGGGTCCTGGGATCAAACCCGGCATCGGGCTCTCTGCTTGACAGGGAGTCTGCTTCTCCCTCTCTCTCTCTCTCAAATAAATAAATTAAATCATAAATAAATAAATAAATAAAATCATAAATAAATAAATAAATAAAAAGCCAAACAAAGAGCCAAACAAAAAAATCTTGCACATTTGAAAACAAAATGTTGCCACCATCAAAAAATCCTCAAAAAGTTACTCATTTTTAAAAAATACTGTAAGTCCAGTCTTGTAATTCTGGGAGACCAAAGGGAAGGTCCAAATTACCGATCTGAAAGGTAGAGGTTATAGGATAAACACTGTAGCCGACAGCATTTGTACAGACAGAAGAATGCCCGAAGCAGAAGCAGGGTGTGCAACCCCTAGGATTAGATGATTCCAAATTAAAAAATCCAGGTTTGCATCTGAAAAACATAAAGATATAATCAGGAATTTCTTGGACTTGAAATATGAGACCAGAAAAAACACAGCACAGCCAGAGAAAGAATGAGTTACCTCTCACAATTGAAGCCTTCAACATTGTCTTTGCAAACACATCTTCCCGTTTCAATGTTACACTCGTCTACGCTGCCAGAAGGATTACAAGAGCATGGCCTGTTGGATGGAAAAAGGAGTAAAACAAAGAGAGAAGAGAAACGAGAAAGAAATTCCACTCTTAAAGTCAACCTTTTGTTTTACATGTTAATACATTAAAAAAAAAAAAAGAATACATAAAAAAGCAAAAGGAGTCCTAAAGTCAGTTTTGTATCTGGATTTGGTTTCAATCAAGGATATGCCTCTCACATTTCAATACTAAAAACCCTGCTTCATTTCTGTTACAAATCAGTCCTGGACCATCATTACAGCTAGAAGTTCTTGAATTACTATGGGGAAAAATGTTCATACTGCTGCGGACGAGCCACGATATCTCTTATTCTGGATCAACTACAGTTGGATTCTGCCCCCTTTCTCTGGTTTTGAAAAGTCTTACCTGCATCCTGCCTCAGTGAGAGAATGATACCCGGGCTGGCAACGGTCACACTTGTCACCCATCACTCCTGGCTTGCAGCTACACCTGCCATAGCTATCACACTGTGTGCTGAGAGAACCTAAAATTTAAAGAGCTTGTCAACAACCAGAAATGTCAGTAAATATGTCAAAGGAAAAAAAAAAATGGGTCACTAAAAACAATGCCTGAAACCCAAGATGTAACCTCTAGATGGTTACAGAGAGAAGAAAGATCAAATTTTAAATCCGGATTGTCTCAAAATCATATCCTTTTGAGCCGTAACATTTTAACTTTCCGGACACACACCCTGCTCATCGATGTTGAAAAACAAGTCACTCTGCACCCAGTGACCAACTGGACACAAAACCAGTCGCTTCTCTGTGGGCAAGCACAGGCTCCTGAAAGCCCGTGTCTAGAATTTACTACAGCACAACTAAATAAAGGTCAAACTCTTGAAAGAGGAGAGCCCACTCAGAGCACTTTACATCTCTGAACGCACCAACATACTGAGGAAGTTCAGCCCTTCGAGGATCGTAAACTAAACAAAATCATTAACGCGCAAGAACTCATGAAGCAGCTAGCCTCTTCCAGTCAAAGTTCAAATGGTCTCTAGGATCGGGCTACTAATTATCTTCACAAAACCATTACACAGGCCAAGTCCACACTTACTTATACACACCAGAACATCATTTGAAAGTTTAACTTGGTTACACAGAGTGGAGGTGGGGGTCGGGCAGCTCCTGAGTCATGGGTCGGGACAACAGTGCACACATTCCCACTCTTCCCCTGGGCAGAGGAACTGAACTCCCTGAGCTCAGGCCTAGGAAGCAGAGCTTTGTTTTCGGGGGGGGCGGGGAGTACTTGTCTTTCAACCCACCAGGCTGAGGCTGGCACTGCCTGTCACTTACCCACGGGACTGCAGTGACAGGGAGAGCAGGCTTCGTTGTTCCCAAGGCGGAAGAAATTCTCCCGGCATCTCTCGCAGTTGGCGCCATCTGTGTTCCCCTGGCAGTTGGTACAGTGGCCCCCGTGGCCGGTGGACCGGTAAAGTTCAGGGTCAAAGTAGCACTCCTGTGATCGGCCATTACAGTCACAGGCTGTTGGCCAAAACGTACAAGTTACGTCAGACCCATGTTCCCTTGATGAACAGCATTTCGAGAGGCTCTAAGCAAGCAAACCTGTGATCAGCCATTACAGTCACAGGCTGTTGGCCAAAACGTACAAGTTACGTCAGACCCATGTTCCTTTGATGAACAGCATTTCGAGAGGCTCTAAGCAAACCAAAACCGCGATTTCCCATGTCTCTGGGGCACAATGGGTGGTAGGATAAGAACACCCACTTGACGCGTTGTTCATTTGAAAACAAAAACAGGAGGTCAATGAAGGGTTGAGAGAGCCAGGCTATCAGTTTACTGAGAGATGTTCTTATCAAAATCAGTGCCATCGTAAAATACGAGGAATTCCTGTCCTTAGAAATCTCTAGGTAACTGTTTACACATAAGTGAAAGGCAAGTCAAATTGTAATTTTTCTGAATCTTTATCCTTCGTTCTAATACCAACTCCAACAACAGGGAGCCAGTTTATATTCAGGCTTTAATTTACCCTAACTTTTAGGGCCCCAGACAGTTGAAATACGTTAAGACACTAATTTTCGAAGTGCCAGATTGCTTGCAAGCCTAGACTGGAGTAACCTGACACACATGGGTTAAAATTAGCGCCTCTGCAGAAGGCAGCAGCACTGAAGGGAAATCTAGCTTCAGTAGACACATCCATCTCCTGGGGAGCCACAATGCCAACCAGGTCTGCCATTAAGTAACTATGTTCCCTGCAGAACACAACTATATTGTAAGAACAAGTATATGTAGTTACAGAACTTCTTTTCTTAGAATTATGGATTTCACACAAAGTACCAGCAGTATCTTGAACACTAAATACAGTTTTATTTGATTTCAGATAAACCAAGTTGTTTTAAAAAAGAATGTTTGAATATATATTTTTTCTTTCTTGTCACCTCCCCTTCTTTATAATCAGTTCTTTCATAGTATTACACTTGAAAACTTGTTAGAAACTTGAATCACTGGCACCAAAAACTAGAGTTGTGTTAAGTAACTTGGAGAGCTCCCTTTCTATATCTCTTCCCTCAAGCCTCCCTAGATTATCCCGCACATCCCACTCACGGCCAAACCCAGCCCATCCCCACCTAAATGGTTTGGTGCTCTGGGACTATGAAACAGAACAGTCCTCTTGTCTACACTGTCCTAACACATGGGTAAAGCAGACGCTCTGTCTCCTTCACCATCAGCTGGTAAGAGAGAAGGCTGTAATTTTCTCTTCTCCAACCCCAGCATCCTGACAATATTGTAGTACTCTCTCAATCTCCAGAAACTTCACTCTTTGAAGTGCTGAAGAGTGGCAAGGCAAGGAGGAAGGCAAACTGATTTAGTTTCTCCTCAAAGTCCTTTAGAAACAGTATTCAGTTCATTTGCTGGCCCAGGAACATTTTCATGATGTTCCTGGAGACTCAAGATATGACCCCATCACTAAGCAAAATACTTTTCAAACACATGTGTACATTTATTGAAATGTCACATCTGAGGGGCATTTCACTGTTTCTGTTAAGATCTTTATCATGTGGCTTCTCATACTGGCTTTTACAGTTCCGTAAAAGAACTGAAGCTCAAGCAAGTGCCTAGGAATTCTAGAGGAGGCTGTACAATTTATCTTCAAATCTGGGATTTGCTGAGGAAAAGGAAAGATAAGAAAATCTGCTCTAGGCAACTAACAGAAATAGTCATGAGTCAAGATACTGGTCATTTCTCAAGGTTTCTGCCAATAACTCCAGTGAGTTCAGAGTGTCTTATTCCTTTATCAAGAGTATAGGATAAGAAATATTTATAAGGTCATAAAAATTATAGGTGCTTTAAAAGTTTCTTATTTTTAAGTCCTTGACACAGCATGATTACATAGTTTCATGGTTCCTTTCTCCTGAGGCTTCTTTCTCTATCTGTTCAGAATAAACCAAGCCATGATGAAGGGATAAAACAATGTGCAATCTTTCTTCTTTTACCCTTTTCTAGAAATACTAGGATCTACTTTCCTTCCCAAAGCCACCCACCTCTGCATGGGTGAAATAGGAAAATCCTCCCTGTTGTGCTCTTCAGTGAAATAAGGGAAGAATAATTTTGAGAAATGATCTTCTCAACGGCAGCCTTAGTCTAGAACTCAACACACCCAACACATGTTCATCAATGACCCTGACTGCTTGAGGAAATGACCGTTGGTAGGAAAATATTTTAATGTGCAGCAAAGACAAGACTAGAGAAACCATATTTTATAGTAGGCTACACTGGCCCAGCACTTGGATCTAAGCGAAGTTCCAAACCTTGGAGATGCTGCTCCTACTCTGGTACGTGTGTTCATGAAGGAAACTGAACAAAATGAACATACTTTTTTATTCATAGCCAACTGCCTTCATCTATGATTTTCCTCTGATGTGCATATAGTTTACCGTTCTATGCTCTCCAATTACAGAAGCAGCACTGCCTTTCAGAGTTCTCCTTTCAAGGAGGAACAGAAGGAAGCCAACCATTCCTTCTCCCCACTCTGGAAGTCCTCAAGATAATTCAACAGACTCACGCAGGCATTCGCTGGCGCTCTCCGCAGTCGCTCTCCTCCACGGCCGGTCGTTGAAGAATGGCAGACACTTTTCACAGTCTACCCCGTAAGTATTATGTTTGCAATTACACACCAGCTTGCCAAATTCATTCTTCACACACTCACTTGCATGTCCGTTGCATTTACACCTGGGAAGAGAAAAGACACCCAAAAATATGAAACAGCCACCAAGTCCCAGAAATGGATGCTGAAAAATGATGTACAAAAAGAACTAAACACAACCCCAGAATGTTTTTGGTTTGTTTGTTTTGTTTTTTGTTTTGTTTTTTTTTTAGTTTGACCATTCAAGACCGTAAACTGAGGAGCTAAGCAAAATTAAGTAATGGCAGTTTTGAGTTTTCAGGCAGGAAGGAAAATTAAACAAGCAAAAAAAAACCCAAAAAACAAAAAACAAAAACTCCCCCAAACATCTTTATTTAATAGGGGATGGGGCATTAACAAGACAGAAGAAAGTCTCTAGCAATTTCGGAGGCTTCTACAATTTCTGGGATCACTTCCGGAAGTCAACTGTGCGTATCAAGTAGCAATCAAGCGTGTAGGTTAAGCAGAGCGAGGACCCTGAAGTCCGGCTGCATGGGTTGGGACCTGCCCTGTGACTTACCAATGTCACTTAACCTCTGTGCCTTACCCGTAAGATAGGGATGATGACAGTGTGAATTTCACGGGGTTATTGGGAGGATCAAGAAGCTGCTTTATTCACGTGCCTAAGATTGTGCAGGCACACTACAAGTCAAAAATTAGGTCACAGCTGTTATCTGTCATAATGATTTTAAAGTATTCCATTCTGAAGGTAGTAAGAGACAGTCAACACCTCACCACCATATGCAACTCTGGCAGCCTCATACTCCCTCCAGCTTGTTTGGGGCAAGAATCCCCGAAGGATCCCTAGATGCAGGGATATGCAATCATAAACTAAGGACTCATGGAAATGCCCATGAATACTAAAACATGCTCTGGTGCCCTGATGTTTCCCTCATAGCTTCCTTAAAGATAGAATCAGCCGTATAGCTCCCACCGCTACTTGGTAATACATTTCAAACCTTTCCGAAACATCTACAGTATACCAGGATGAATCCCAAATTCATATCCCCGGCTCTTGTCTTTCTCCCAGGTCCTATCCTTGACTGGTACACAAGTTCAGATGTCCCCAATAACCTAAAATTTTACATATCTACAACTAAACTCATCATCTCCCTAAATTAGCTCATCTTCTTCATTTACTTCATTAATACTACCACCATTCTCCTGATCATTAAACTTTAAAATCATCTTTGACTAAAGTCCTGATAATTCTTGCTTCACAATAAAATCCATCTAAAATGTTCCTTTCTTTCCATTCTATTGTCACCACCCTAATGTCAGGTATTTGTCACCTAACACGCAGATCACAGCATCATAACAAGAATATAAATTCTCTCAATGGTACTCTACTTTCACCTTGTCTGCAATTAATCTTCCTAACCACTGTTTAGATATCATCGGCCTACTTCAAAAAGTACATGGTTTCTCATTGATTACAGTCTCTGTCAGCTTTCACTCTGTCAACTCTACAAATTCACAGAGGAGATGTTCCCTAAGCCAAGCAGGTCTTTAATCTCCCAACCCTTCACTTCTGCTCATGACACGCCTATCCTGCATCCCACTAACACATCCTCCTTCCTTATCCAGGCTTCAAGGCCCCGCTTAGTTTCCATCTGCTTCTCTAGCTTGACAGTTCTGTCTCATTCTGTGATATATGGCCTCTTTTTATCTAAAACATGTGTTTTAATTTTTCACATATTCATATATCGCCTGCTCCATTCATCTGTAGGATGCTAGAAGGTCAAGTCCTTCTCAGCAGGTGAATGTCTCATGCTACCTTGGTGGCTTCAGAGGGCCTGCCGCAGAGTTTTGCACTGAGGTGCTCAGTAAGAATTCACCAACTGTGCTGATCTGACAAGGTTTTAGAAAACCTAATTACTTTGTTTCCAGGATAATGAGAAGGTCTAACAACATTATTAATATGGTTGTAAGCAAGTTGTTACAATCACTTCTAAACCACAGCTCCAGTCACTTTCAAAGTTATTTAACGGTCTACTTACCTACCACCCACAGCAAAATCAGAGATTGCGTAATAATAGGACTTGAGAACTTTGGGGTCGTTAAACACTTCATCTCCAAAAGTATTCAGGCGATTGAGAGTTACTCTGATGTCAGTGGCAGTTACCCATTCCTGTCAGAAGAACGAAGAGAAAAGAAAAGAAAAAAACAGGAAAAGGTAAAGGGGCTGAAGACAAGAGACATAAATGTGACAAAATTTTCTAAATTTTTCAAATAGTTAATATATCATGTGACTTATGTCCTCTTCTAGCATTAAATCTGTTATAATGCCCAATGACTCCCTTAATTTCCTAATATTTGACTCTTCCCTTCTTTGATCTAAGTTGTTGTGTCACCACTCAGAGTCCCAAAAAGCAGGAATACTACTCGTTTCTTCACAAGGTTGTTGAGAGGCTTACATGAAATATACTTTTAAATGCTTCACATTCGGGAGGTACTCAATACACATGTCCCTTCTCTCCAGCCTGTATCCGCACCCCAAATCCAGTCCGAGAAGCCAGCGCAGAGCTCATGAGCACCATGGTGGCATGCGATATGCTGGTTATCGCCTCCGCCTGGCCATTTTGTACCATCTCTCTCTCCCTCCATCCCCAATCTGCTACGGACAGATCTGGGAGAGGCGTGCAAGTATAAAGTAATAAATCATGACACGGGCCGGAACCAATCAGATGCGGTTTTTGTCTTGACCTTTCCCATAATGTCACTTCTCTGGGAGGCCTTTCCTGGCCACCCAACCTAGAATTGCTGCCCAGCCCAACACCCTATTTCACTTGCCTATTTTATTTATATTGTCTGTTTCCACCACCACAACCCCACCCCCAGCCTGCCACCACCGCCACCACCAAGACTGTAAGCCCCACGAGGGCAGGACTTATTTTCTTTGTTGATTGCAGTTTCCCTGGTGCTTAGCCTACAGTAGGTGCTCAAGTAACATCTGCTGAGCAAATGAACAAATCTGAAGAAACCACAACTGATCAAATTGGTAGGTGTACCATAATGACAGAGGATAAGAATGAAAGTTAACGTTTTCCCCTAGGTTTTATGAGATCTAAGCCCTTATAATAAATGCCCTTTCACTGAGCTAATTTTAGTCAGATGTTTACATCTGTGGTGGACTGTTAGAATAATGATTCCAGTGAATCATGTCTGCCAGTGTCCACACCCTGATTCTGGGCTGGGGCATGTGATTTGCTTTTTGCCCAGGGGACATGAGCGAATGTGACACAGGCAGAAGTCTGATAAGCACTTGTGCCCCGGGCTTACCCTCTTGGAATACTTCTGCCATCACGCCAGGAAGCCTATTCTAGCCTCCTTGAAGCACTAAGACCACAGAGGGAGAGAAACCGAGCTCCCAGCTGACCTGCCAGTGAGTGAGCCCACACCAACACAGAATCATGAGAAATAATAAATCGTGGTCATTTAAAATCACTAAATTTTGGAGTAGTGTATGACCCATGACCACCCAAAGACACCATGTAAAGTCCCCTCCTGGGACTGCCTGTCAGCATCACCCATGGAGACGCACCAAGCAAGTGTCTGCAGGCGTCTGTGTTTTCAGAAGGCTCCCCGTGAGACAGGGAGGCATGCCCCTGATCAAGCAGCACGGCCCGAACCATGCCAAACACCTGGCACAGAGAGCAACCTAGAGGGCTCATAAAAGCTAATCCCCGTGAAGCCTCCAAGTATAATTAGAAAGGAGAAGAGATGATGATTCCACTGCATCCAAACTTGGAACTCCAGTAACAGCTCCCACTCATGGCCACAATGCGAGGAATCTTTGAGTCGTCTGTAATGTAAATAGCTCAACATATCTCTGTGTTTAATGCTTATTATATCTCCTTTGAGCTTTATCTTTATCACAGCTCTCCTTGAATAAAAGCTTCTCAAGGGCTGAGTCCAAGTCATTTTTTCCCACAACAGGCATCTTAAAAAGAACAGGCTCTGGAGCCAGACTTTCTAGGTTTTGAATCCTAGTTCTGCTGCTTAAAACTGGTGATTTGGGGCAAGTTATTGGATCTCTTCTGAGAAATGATGTCGATGCCCCATTTGTAAAATGGGCTTAACAGAAGTATCCACCTGTAGAGTTACTGTGAGGGTTAAATACGTAAATAGTATAGAGAGTGTGTATATACATCTATAGTAAATATAGCTAATATATCTAAGGGACTCAGAACAGTGCTTGGCACACTATGGCACATTATAGTAAGTGCTATAATAAATGCTGATTATTATTATTGTAAATCAGCACATGCTTAGTAATATTCATATACAATGAAACCAGGAAGGGTCTCCTCTCCCATCTGGGAGATCACAACTTCTGGAGAGAGGCACAGGAGGCAATGAGGAGAGACGGTCGTATCAGCTAAGCTGTCAAATCAGTTAATCATTGTGAAATCAGCTGAAGTCCGATCAGCTAACCCTCCTTGGCAACTGGGTATGAAAACCAGAACTCTTACATCCAGAGACACATAATTAATGTCTTTGCATAATGACAGCAACTGACCAGATCTATTACAGATGCCCATAGCATTTCTACCACATTTAGTCTCATGAGTTCCTATGGAATAAGGAGTAGCAAACATCAGGGGCGCCTGGCTGGCTCAGCTGATAGAGCATGTGACTCCTGATCTCAGGGTTGTGAGTTCAAGCCCCATGTCAGGTGTAGAGTTTACTTGAGGGAAAAAAAAAAAAAAACCAATAGCAAACATCAGAATTCCTACAGCTGGGGGAACTGCTTCAAGACAGGCTGATAAAGGCACCCAGCTGGCGAGGTGCCAGAACACCACAGTCACATAGGTCACTGCTTTTTCCTGCTGCCTCGGCAGGATCGTCAAATACAATCATCAGTATAGGAAGAAACTAAGCTAGCAAATGTCTGCTAGTTGATCAACTTAAAAAAATTGTAGATCACATCTCCCCTATACATTCCATCTTCTGTTTTTTCATCTATCAAAATCAGTTATTCTTTCAACTCATTATTCTGAACACATCTTATTACCATTGCAAGAAACACTTTACTGAAAGGCCTTTGCAAACATACTCATTGCTCACCAGAACCTCAGAGGTTAGCAAGATCAAGATTCACGATCTCCCAGCAAACTGCAGAAATACAATAGAAGGGAAGAACTAGACCCACAGAGAAACATATTCTCATCTTTTGCCACCATCCAAAACCACATGGCCAAATCAGAAAGAGTCCTCGAATATAATAAACTTTAAGAGAAAGACTGGAAGCCACAAAAGCATAAAGGGGCGCCTGGGTGGCTCAGTTGGTTAAGCATCTGCCTTTGGCTCAGGTCATGATCTCAGGGTCCTGGGATCGAGTGCTGCATCAGGCTCCTTGCTCAGTGGGGAGCCTGGTTCTCCCTCTCCCCACTGCTCGTGCATGCTCTCTTTCCCTCTAATAAATAAATAAATCTTAAAAAAAAAGCATAAAGCCCAGAATAAAGGGACTCCCTATTTCTCCCTACTTAGAAATGACAACAGCATTTCATAAAACGTACATAGAGTTTGCAAACCCACATCCAGTCTTTCCTGTCTCAGTGAGTTCATACGGGCAGGCTGCCCCCACTTAGATGTCAACTTCAGCCAAAAGACAGAAGCATCTCCAATTCTGTGTTACAGAAAGATTCCAAATTATGGTGTATGAAGAATATTACATAGAATTCATGAGAAAAAAGAAAGCTTTAATTCTTTCTATGCTTAAATGGGGAAAGGTTTCTGTCGTGATGCTCAAGCACTGTACCACGGGTACCTACACTTACATCCTGTCACAAACACCAGTACGGCCAGGTGATGAGAAGGTTTTATGAGTGACAATAGTGCCAGACAAGCCCAGTCCACATTTCCTTGCACAATAATGAAGGAAGACGGCATTCCTAAATATCTTGCTTCAATTGGTCCCCCTCTCGAATACTAAAAAACACTTTTCCTTTGGTCAAATGAAGGAAGAGATAAGGAAGGTTGTGGAAATAATGGATAAATTCATGGGGCACCTGGGTGGCTCAGTCAGTTAAGTGTCTGCCTTTGGCTCAGGTCATGTTCCCAGAGTCCTGGGATCGAGCCCCGCATCGGGCTCCCTGCTCGGCGGGGAGTCTGCTCCTCCCTCTCCCCCAGCCCCTCCCCCCATGCACGTGTGCCGTGCGCACACACGCGCTCTCCCTCTCTCTCTCTCAAATAAAATCTTAAAAAAAAAGAAAAGAATGGGTAGATTCAAATACTCTCTTCGAAAGGTCAGAAGCAAAACGTTTCCACTGCAAGTAAAGACCCAAGTTAAAACTGTTCAGTTTTTTAAAAAATTTCTAAAATTTATATCCCAGAATACATTGACAGGTACATGAGAACACAAGAACATCACCTGGGTGGCAGGAACAAAGCTACTTTCCTTCACATACTGAGAATATACAGGAGAGCAGAATAAAATCCACCTGGAATCTCCTAGCCCTACCCTTACCTCTGAAGTGGGACCACAGGCCCCCATACAACAATCTTCCTGCATCCTGTATGCACGTGGGGGAACTAAGGGACTACAAAGCCAGCTTCTGGATGCATTACCTGCAGCACAGGGCTGTTGTCAAAGTTGTAGGCACTGGGCCTTCCTTCTAGAGTTGAGAAGGCCACGTTGCCCCCGGTGAGAGGGGAAATGTCACTGAATTCATCTGTGCACAAGGCCTGCTGCTCGTCCCCTCCTGTCCTGATGAAGCCACGGTTTGCCTTCGAGTAGGTATTCTCACATGAGCCACTGTAGTACTGGTAAGGAACCCAGGGCCCATCTTCCCGCGTGCGCTTGTAAATGGCGAAGCTCTCTGGGCGGCTGGTGTGGAACTTGAGGCGCACGTATGTGATGTCAAAAGCTTTTCCTGTGGGACAAACATGAAGTTCGTAAGTCATACGTATGAAGCAAAGAAATTTCCTCTGTTCCCAGGTTGCTTTGGAACTTGACAAAGGAAGGATACACCCTAGACGAAGATGGTTCCAGAACCCACAACACACTGGTTGTGTCCAACAGGCGATTCTAAACCTGGAAATAGTGTGCGTTTTCCCACAGAAATGACAAGTTATAGCTGGGTTCTAAGTTGGCTCATAAAAGCTTGTTTAAGATATGCATTGTTGAAATCCCGTTTGCCATGAGAAATGGTAGCACTGTACTTACACTATTAAATAAAACCAAAATTGCATAAAAAGGTGCATTTATTCTTAGTGCTGGTGCTTCAGCAAAAGCAATTTAATTAAAAAACAGAAAAGAAAATATTTGCTGGCTTTCTAGGTGGGTATTCTGGAAACTTTCAAGGTACTTAAAAACTCACTCTATTAATGTTACTTCTTGACGAAGGAAGACTATCATGAGCACTATTCTTTTTTTTTAATTTTATTTTATTATGTTATGTTAATCACCATACATTACATCATTAGTTTTTGATGTAGTGTTCCATGATTCATTGTTTGTGCATAACACCCAGTGCTCCATGCAGTACGTGCACTCTTTAATACCCATCACAGGCTAACCCATCCCCCCACCCCCCTCTCCTCTAGAACCCTCAGTTTGTTTCTCAGAGTCCATAGTCTCTCATGGTTCGTAGCCCCCTCCGATTTCCCTCCATGAGCACTATTCTTCTACTTATCTACCAAGTTAAGAGAGGAATTTGAGAAGGAGAGAAAGAGAAAAGGACAGTGATTAAGAGATGGGGCAGGGAGTACAGCAGGAATGAAGAAAAAATTCCTCCAGCAGCTGAACAAAGAAAAAAAAAAAAGAGAGAGAGAGAGAGAGAGAGAGAGAAAAGGAGGGGGGGGGGTTTAAAGTTGTTTGCATATGTTCAAAGAAGAATATGCAAGATCCGAGCACTGAGCAGGGAAGGACAGCAAAAGGGAGGAGCTACTCGGGTGCTGTCTCTGGAGGAAGAGCCACTGGCCAGACAGCTTGCTGGGGCAGCCAGGGCATGGTCTGATGGCTGGGACAGCGTGGCTGCCAGCCAGCATGCCTTCAGGTGGGTCAAAAAGACAAAGTGCAACTGTTTTTAAATCACCTTTCATTCACCAATTGGGTCTTTCCATCTCTGACAATATTTATTCTCTGCAACTTCTATGCTATCGTGAAGATCACAGACTGGTCAACAAGGATTTGTTGGGCACAACTACATGTTCAGTCCTATGCTATATACTTTGGGGGACAGGATGTGTTAGACATAAAAGGTCCTTGCCCTCAAGGAGCTTGCAGTCTTTCCTCCCCAAGCGAATTAATTCTGCAGGAAGCACCATACTCGTCCTCTCCTACAAAGTCCACAGAAGAACTCCTGCACACTCTCAGAAGTGTTGCGGAGAGACTTCTGCCATCCTCTTACTTCCTCGTGCCCACCCATCCCTAGGGGAGAAGGAGGGATGGTCATGTGTGGCCTGGAATATCCTCAGCTCACTCTCCAGCCTCCTGAGGGCCCCTCTCCTCTCCTGCATACCTCAATGCAAGACCGTGCGTCTGCCTCTGTGCCAGGAGGCCTGCGGCTGTCCTGCTACTAGATGTGGGACCACGTGGATGAGTCCAGCTGAGCTGGAGAGGTGGGGGAGGGGGAAGAGCAGAAAGCCCATGTAAGTCATGTGTCCAGGCTCTATTTTTAATCCAGTATTATCCACATTAAAACTAATATGATGAGCCATACCTATTTCTTAGGTGGTCCAGATCTTAAAAAAGAGAAGTCTGATTAACTGTCCCCCATATACATGAAACACACTCACACACATACAATTTTGAATGCAAACGTGTGTCACATGATGGAAAGAACACAGGAGTGGGCACTATGAGACCTGAGCTCAGGTCCTGGCTCCTTCAGTTACTAGCTCTGTGATTTCTGCTCCGCCATTTTCTCCTCTGCAAAAATGAGGGTGATGACCCCTGAGCCACCTACCTCAAAGAGTTGTTAGAAGGTCAAACTAAGATCTTGCATGTACTTAGTTAATTGTAAAACTCTATACAAATATAAGGCATTATTATAATAGAGTTTAGAAGAAAATTCCTGAATTAGGATCCTGGATATGTCCACATAGAAGGGTCTGATTGTACCAGGGACTATGTACAGTTGCCAAAGAATATTATACAAATCTGGATCTTCTACCTAAGATGCAGTAAAACATTTTGCCTAGACACAGGTTTTGCAAATCCAGTTTACACCCCACCTGTTAAAAGAATGAAAATGTAACCTCTCTCTCTTTACTGTATCAAAAATGTTAGGGGCGCCTGGGTGGCTCAGTCGGTTAAGCGTCTGCCTTCGGCTCAGGTCATGATCCCAGGGTCCTGGGATCGAGCCCCGCATCGGGCTCCCTGCTCAGCAGGAAGCCTGCTTCTCCCTCCCCCACTCCCCCTGCTCGTGTTCCCTCTCTCACTGTCAATCTCTCTGTCAAATAAAGAAATAAAATCTTAAAAAAAAAAAAAAAAAAAAATGTTAAAATGTTACCCTTAAATGAGGGTATGGACTTATAGTAACTGTGGCATTCCAGAGACTAAGACATTCTGGAATGGTAAAACAATTGGGTTTTATTCAGGAACAGGTGGTTTGGGATGTTCAAAGGCTTACTCACTAATCTGTGGATTACAGATTACCCCTGCTTTTCTAGTCTGTCTCCATTTCTGACATCTCATTGTTCTTTAACAACTCAACCTGCAGGAGACTGGATCAAAGGAGAGAAGATAAAATGGAGCAGGGTGTGTTGTGTTCCAGACTAAAATCTGCACCACAGAGCCACACTCTGAAAGAAACCCGCTCAGGTGGCCACTCTCACTGCTGCCACAGACCCAGAGCAATGGGCGGCAGAACATGAGTAAGCAACTTGGCTAGCATTAAACTTTGAAGCAAACTAGTTTGCTGGTGCCGGTCCTACCTCACTAAGCCTTGTTTTCAGAGCTGCCTTATTCATTTCAACCCACAGCCACAGCTGGAACAGAAAAAGGGCTCTGTGGCCATCCGCAAAGGAGGCTCACACATTCCACATAACAAGACGGCCACAGGCACTGCCTTCAGAGATCAAGTCAATCCAGTAGTGGATACAGATGACTACAATTCCATGTGATGAGTGCTTTGACAGGGGAAATGCACAAAGTTTGGGGGGCATGGAGGAAAGTCACCGAAGCTGGATTTGCGGGGTCAAAAAACATTTTCTAGAAGAAGAGACATCTGTGTCCAGGACCCGAGGAATGCAGAGGAATGACGTCAGCAAACAGGGATCAGTTGTCTAGGCAAATGAAACAGCATGTATGAAAAGCCCAGAGAACACAGAGGAATGATCACTGAGGAGTTAGAGTTGCATAGTATAGCAAGAACTGGAGCTATAGGTTGGAGATGGGCTCACCGGTGAGAACAGGCCAGGTCTGAGGCCACGTTCAAGAGCAACTTCAGCCATCGGCTTACTATTAAGATTTTATTTGAGAGAGAGAGAGAAAGAGACAGAGAGTGTGAGCCAAGGGAGGGGCAGAGGAGGAGAGAGAGGGAAAGAGAGAGAACCCCAAGTAGACTCCACACTGAGTGCAAAGCCTGATGACCCTGAGATCATGACCTGGGCCAAAATCAAGAGTTGGACACTTAACCAACTAAGGCACCCAGGCGCCCCCAGATTTGACTTTTAAAAGGATCGCTCTGGCCACTGCCACTGGGTAGAGATGAGGCTGGAAGGGACGGGACTAGAAGTGGAGAGAACAGTTAAGAAGATGCGGCAGGAGTCCTGGAGATGACAGTGGCTGACAGCTGGAATGGGGAGAAATGAGGGGATTTGGGTGAGGTGTAGGAAGTCGACCTCAGCAGTAACTTGGTGACCAATGGAAAGTACGGGGGAGAGGGGCCACTGCTGAAGCCTCCTGTACTTTTAGTCTGTGGACATGTTGTTTCACTGTCAAACTTTCTTGTCTGGAAGTAAGATGGAAGGATTAAAAATAACTTTCAGTTTCCTAACTTAAAAAAAAGTAGATGGAGAGTAGAACCGTCCACTGAAATGGAGGACAGAGAAGGTTAAGCAGGATTGGAGGCAGGGCTGGAGGGCAGGATGGGGAGAGGAGTTCAATTTTGGATATCCTAGTTTTGAGGTATCTGTGGATCAACGAAACAAGAGGAAACGTCTGGTAGGGAGTTGGAAGTAAGTGGTCTGAAAGCCCAAGGACGATGTCTGAGTTAGATATACAGATTGGCTGGTAGATGGATAATGAAGGTTGGGTATGGGTGAGACTAACGAGGCAGGGGTGCTGAGTGAGAAGGCGGACTTGTGAGATCGCTCTGAGGGGCGTCAGCATTTAAAGCACACACAGCAGGTGGTGGGACTGTAGGGGAGGCTGTGAGGCCAGAGAGGGGACGGCAAGTAAAAGATCAGTATCACAGATACCAAGAGAGCGTGAGGAGGAAGTAATCAATGGTGTTAAAATATGCTAAGAGAGTCATGTAAGGCAATGACTGCGATGTCCACTGGCTTCAAGCCACAAACAGGTCGCTGCTATACTCAGGGAGAGTGGCCCCGCGGGCAGGGTTGGTGGGATGGAAGATGAATGGCAGATACGAGGCAGGGAAGCAGACACAGCAAGTGTAGTCAACGACACCGGGCTGAAGGGGAGGAGGAAGACAACAGTGGGATGGGACACTGGGTCCAGGAATATTTTTCTTTTTTGTTTTTTGAGATAGGAGAGAGGAGGTTGTATTACATGTTGTTGTGCTCGAGTCAGCCGAAAGGGGGAAGGCTGGATGTGGAAATAAGCTGGGCAATAAGAACGGGATTCTGCGCTGGTGAAAGGACTGGCTCCATACAGGAGAAACCCTGCACCCTTGCTTTCCAGCCGGGGGCAAATGCAAGTGACTGAGTAGGTTTTAAGGGACGGGAGCTGGGAGAGTTCTAATGACTTTATCTTTTTTTGTGCAGTGAAAATCAAAGGTACCTGCTAAGGGGGAGGGGGTGAGAGCAAAGCCAGTGGGGAATATCTGCAGAGAGGGGAGAGACTTCATAAGAGCCCCTGCAGAGGCCAGCAGAGGAAGCGGACCAGAGGAAAAGGGGGTTTGCTGGGCAGAGACAGGGCTGCCGAGACGAGGGTAGGAGGTCATGACTTTGTGCGGGTGTAGTTTTCTATAGCCCACTTTGCACCCCCTTTAAAATTAAGAGACAAGGGGACTGAAATTACTTCAAGGAACTTAGAATGTAATCTGAATAAATCGGGAAGCCAATACAGAAAATGGAGAAGGGTCAAGTCTTGAATGATCTATCCACCATCACCTGTAGTCATGGATAATCAAGAACTGGGAAACTAAGGAGCTGGGTTTTATTCCATTGAACAGCTACCAGTTGAGACCCGTCAAGTATGCTCGCTCTCATTCTCTCTCTCCCTCTCCATACCTCCCTACTCTTTATCCATCCTACTCGATTCACAGTGGACAAAGTAAAAAGATCTAAATGGTAGACCAATAGAAGACAAGACCAGGTCTTCTGATTTCCAGTCCAATGAGAGCCACTCTACTATTTTTACACTGTGGGAGCATGCGAACATAGACAGTATGACTTTAAGGTAAAGAGGCCAAGCTAAACAATGAAGAAAATCAGCAAGTAGAAGTCTAGAAAGTATTCAGCAACTATACAAATAGAACATCTCCCCCCCGCCCCCCCTCCCCGCCTTGCATTCATGAGCATGAAGACTAACCATGGATATACACACCCTCAGGAAAATATTTAGCTTCTGAATATTCTACTGCTTTCCCCCCTTCCCCTGCCACATTCCTTCCATAAACAAAAAGACTCAAGTACAGATGTTTAGAATGAAGCACACGAAATTAACTAATACTTCCTGCTCTGAATGCTTCCCTTCGGGCTGGCCAGAGAATGAGGGAAGGGGAGGGGGCCATCTGAACAATGAGAATCTAGCCTTTGTTCACGCAGGGCCAAGCCAAGGAATTCTGCTTAAGCCTCCTACGTGGTGAAGTATTTCTAATCTCTCTGAGTAGGGGAGAAACCCTTCCTGCCTTGGAATTGGATTCAAGAACTGACTACTGGGGAACATAAATGCCTCTCTGTTATGTGCAGCTCAGAAGAATTCCATGAGGCTCTTGTGAAACAACCCCCTTTACAGTGAAGTGATGAGTGACAATGGCTATACAGAATTTCACAAAACTCCAAAATGCCCTTCCATGGCCTGAATTCAACGAAGAAAACTAGTTCATTCTAAAGTATCAAATTAGGAATTCACTGATTCACTATTGTTCTCATGTGCTAACTCCTTAGAGTCAGAAAAGGACCGCTCTCCTCGAAGTCAAACTTGATCTTAGGAATATAAAACTTGTCATAAGGTTGTAGTACATAAAATCCATCAGAGATGGTAGACGTTTAGGCTCCGCAATGGGGTTCTCCAAACAATTAACACAAACAGTAGTTGCAGAAAGCAGCAATCCGAAGACGTTTTCATTTTTGTTAGTATAACCACTGGTGGAAATAAGAGTTCCCAGGACAACATGTATGGCCGCACACCAGCTGTTATCATTCCACCCGCAGACAGATGGTACAAACACCGCCTGGCCAATCAATGACCCAGGGCCAAGTTAATGCTGAATGTGGGATCCTCCAGTAGACTCAGATGGGTGACCAGAAAGCACAAAGAGGAACAGTCACACAGAATGTGCTGAAGTGATGTGGCACGTGGAGTTCATGCCCACTGCTAGAAAACCCAGTCCTGACTGCCTGCTGAAAAGCTACTTTCTATTGTCCAAAACTCATCCTCAAAATAGATTGTTTTTGGGGCGCCTGGGTGGCTCAGTTGGTTAAGCGACTGCCTTCGGCTCAGGTCATGATCCTGGAGTCCTGGGATCAAGTCCCACATCGGGCTCCCTGCTCGGCAGGGAGTCTGCTTCTCCCTCTGACCCTCCCCTGCTTTCATGCTCTCTCTCGTTCTCACTCTCTCTCTCTCAAATAAATAAATAAAAATCTTTAAAAAAAAAATAGATTGTTTTTAAAAACGTATTCTCCCATTACTTTCCCTTAAATGTCAATGCTCCTTTTTTCATACCCTCTCTCTGTCAATCAGCTAAAGGCCAGCAGTGCAAGGGGACAATTCCATATGAAGCACATCTCAATCAGCACAACTTACGAACGAGGACAAGCAACCTGTATTAGCTTTGTATAAAACAGTCATTTTAAATTGAATTTATTAAAGCAAATGAGATGGAATTTACAATTTGAGAAATGTACTGAAATTCAAATGACTAAACGAAATGCTTCGATAGTCCAAATTTCCTGAATACATGCAATAAGCACTTCCTATCACACACGAGCCACTGTCCTGACAGAAAGACATGCTGAGATTAGTGGCGCTGGACTATGGAGAGTCTCGGTCGCAAACTGCCATGATGAAATATACAAAGCAGGCGGACAAAGAAGCAGTGAAGATAATCACTTTAGAGTTCTTTAATTTTTTTAAAAGATTTTACGATGAGAGAGAGAGAACCTAGAAGGAGAGGGAGAAGCAGACTCCCCGCTGAGCAGAGAGCCTGACGTGGGACTCAATCCCAAGACCCCAAGATCATGACCTGAGCCAAACGCAGAACTTAACTGACTGAGCCACCCAGACACCCTATTTTTTTTTTTTTTTTAAGATTTTACCCATTCATTTGAGAGAGAGAGAGAGAGATTGCAGAGAGGGAGAGTGAGAGGGGGTAGCAGACTCCCTGTTAGAGTTCCTTTAAAAGCTAAAATTCTAGGGGCACCTGGGTGGCTCAGTCGGTTAAGCATCTGCCTTCGGCTCAGGTCATGATCCCAGGGTCCTGGGATGGAGCCCCGCATCAGGCTCCTTGCTCAGCAGGAGTCTGCTTCTCCCTCTGCCTGCTGTTCCCCCTGCTTGTGCTCTCTCTCTCTCTCTCTGACAAATAAATAAATCTTTAAAAAAAAAAAAAGCTAAAATTCTAGGGGCACCTGGGTGGCTCAGACAGTTAAGCATCCAACTCTTGATTTCGGCTCAGGTCATGATCTCAGGGTTGTGAGATCGAGCCCTGCATCAGGCTCCGTGCTCATCGTGGAGTCTGCTTGAAGTTCTCTCTCCCTTTTCTCTCCCTCTGCCCCACCCCCTGCACTCTAAATAAACAAACAAATAAATAAATAAATAAAATCTTCAAAAAAAAAAAAAAAAAGGCTAAAAGTCTATACCAAAGCTGTTCATAGGGCGCCTGGGTGGCTCAGTTGGTTAAGCGACTGCCTTCGGCTCAGGTCATGATCCTGGAGTCCCTGGATCGAGTCCCGTATTGGGTTCCCTGCTCGGCAGGGAGTCTGCTTCTCCCTCTGACCCTCCCCCCTCTCATGTGCTCTCTCTCATTCTCGCTCTCTCAAATAAATAAATAAAATCTTTAAAAAAAAAAAAAAAAGCTGTTCATAAAAACAGTGCTGTGGCTATAACAATGGAGCTACCGGGGAAAAAAAGCTTTGAAGTTGACTGGCATGATTTTGGGGAAGATAAACCCATAATCTTAGGAAAACTAGATGTTTCCATAAAGTACCAATTTAAGCCAAAGAAGACAGTGCTCTCTTCCTACCACTTCCCCCACAAACTACCCCTTGGTGCTATTGCTAAATAAGACCATGGCACCAACCTAGTATAGCAATCCACAAAAAATAAAACCTCCCTGCTTGCATTACCCAACTGCAACACCCCAGAAATGCCATATGCTCTTCAGCAAACTGAAGGGTCAAAAGTGATTTGGCTCAACACACTAATCAAATACGAGATCATCAGACAGCCACTATCTGAACAGAGAATTCTTAACTGAAGACTAGAATAGCAAACGGTCTTGGAGGGTAATTTCAAATAGGTGCAAATTACTGTGGAAGATAGATATTTCCCATTATTTAGACACAAAATAAACTTATCCTAAATTGTATATTTTATAATTTTATTTGAAACTTTCACCAGAAGAAATAAGATTCACAAGTAAGATTCCAAGCCAACAACTGGGCCTATGCCTTATTAACCCAAACCTCATGTTTACAAGACTCAATACCAGCCCTAATTCAGGCTAGTGGGTCACAGGCATGCCTGAAATCCTTGAGCCGAGTTAAAAGAATGAAGCCAGCATTTACTCCCACTCATCCAAGCAGAGGCAAAAAATCATTCTGCTGAACAGCAGAATTCTAACTACAAGGAATTGACTGACATGTGGAATTTAATGGAATCCCATAGAGAAAGTAGTTAATTATAATATTAAGGAAACAAATTAAAGAAATAAAGAAGCAACAAAAATACAAGCTGCAAGGAACCCATACTTAAAAAATGCCTAATTGTTAAGAGATGAAAAAGAAAAAAGACACCATAATTTTATGGGAAGCTATTTCTTGTTCTGTGCCATCCATACACTATTGAAAATTGACTAATTTTTGGCTTTCATCAACAGAAGAGTAAAGAATGGTAGAAGAATAGTGACAAAATCTGGGAGAGAAAAGATCCTAATATATAGTTACATGGTGCAATGATAGACTTAAGATCGACTCTGGTAAACCCCTCCCCTCCAAAATCACAGAAAGTTGACCAACAGAGTACTTTTATTTATTCAACAACTATTTGTTAGGTGAATTTAAGTGAAAGTCTACTGAGCTATTTGTAATACTCAGTCCTTCATTTTGCTAGAATGCCTTTTACTTTCTAGTTTCTTTAATTCCTAATAAACTTGCCCCTTATTCCCCTAGATCATATACTATTTGTATCTGTCCCTCAAAAGAAGAAAAAACTACAGATACCATAATATATGTTAATACCAAAATATCTTTCTCAGTTTTCACAATTGCTCAATTTCCTACCACAGTCACCCATTAGGTCAAGTATAATAGCCCAACTGGTCTTGACAATTCCAAGTCCAAACTCTTCCATTCATTCAACAAATATTTACCAAGCCCGTTATGGTACTGGGGCTAGGGCAGAGAATAAGACAGACAAGGTCACAAAATTGTGGGGCTGACAGCACAGTAGGGAGTGGGGTAAGTATGGGATAAATGACAATCACAAATCAAAACAAAAATGTTATGCATTAACACAGTGAAGAATAAGGTGGAGATGGAAAGCACAAAGAAGTGCCATTTATAAATACACTGTCATCAGAGACCTGGATAAGGTGACATTTGAAGAAGTGAAAGAGACATGGAGGGAAGAGCATTCTAGGAAGGACAAATGCAAACACCCTGAGGCAGGAGCATGCTGGCAAGTTCTGGGGAATGGTGAGGAGGCCAGTGTGGCTGAAGTAAGAGTGAAGAAGGAAAGTGTAGGGGACGAGGTCAGAGAAACCGACGGGAGGGAGGACTGCCAATCATGTAGGCCTTGTAGGCCATTGTTAAGACTTTGGCTCCTACTTTGAATGAGATGAAAACCCACTGGAGGATTTTGTACAAGGGAGTAACATGACCTGAGTGGTATTTTAAAGGATCATTCTGGTTGCTTTATTGACAACAGACTACAGAGGCGACCACAGATAGATAAGAAGGCTAATGGGGGGCTTTTTGCAATCACCCAGGCACAAGGTAATGGTAGCTTGGTCCAGGCTGGGAGCAGTGAGCAGTGATCAGATTCTGGCCATATTTTGAGGGTAGAGCAAAACAGTTTTACTGATGGACTGGAGTGTAGGCTGTGGCTGAAGCAACTAGAAAGATGAAGCTGCCATGTATTGAGCAAAGAATACAGCAGGAACAGGTGTGGAGATGGAGAGCAAGAAAATGAGGAGTTCAGTTCCGGGTATTTCAAGTTTGAGATACTTATAGAACTTCTAAGTGTTAAGTGTCAAGTTGACAATTAAGATATACAAGTCTGGGTTTCAGGAAGAGCTCCAAGCAGTAAAGAGAAATCTGGAAGTCACCACCATACAGACAGTATTGAAAGCCATGGGGTTATTAGATCAACACACCTAGGGACTAGATACAGATAGAGGAGAGGTACAGAACTGGGTCTGGGGACATATCAACTTTTAGAGGTAGGGGGAGAGAGGGAGGACCCAGCAAAGGAGACTCCAAGAGGAACAGCCACTGAAGCAGAAGAGAACCAATAGAGTAGAATTCCAGAGGTCAAGTTTTAAAAGCTGTTTTAAGAAGAAGAGAATGGTCAACAGAACCAAATACTCCTGAAAGGCTGAGAAAGATGAAGACTGAGCATCGGTTACTGGATTTGACAACCTGGAGGTTACTGCTGCCCTTGACAACAACTGGTGTGGTAGAAAGAAAGGCATGAAAGCTGGAGTGTGTGAGTGTGTGTGTGTGTGTGTGTGTGTGTGTGCTGTGTGTGTGTGTTGACAGGGATTGGAGACAGCGAATAAAGACAATTTTCCAAGTAATTTTGCTATCAAGAAATAAGGTGGTAGATGGAGGAGAGAAGAGGGGGTTCCAGGAGAAATTCCTTTTTAAGGTAGGAAGACAGCATGTGTTATGTCGATGGGAAATGAATTTACACTGAACAGTGAGCCTCTTCCCTGGTGGTGGAGATGGATGAGAGTATGTAAGAGACACCCACTTTGGTCCACAGTAAAGTTCTTTGAGACTTCTCAAAGATTTCTTTCAAGAAAGAAGAAATAATGGAATTAACAGGGGTCACTGTGAGAATCTAGACTAAAGAGCTATCTGGTATCCAAACAGTTCAAAACCACAGGAGCTCTGGAAGGCCACTCCCCAGTAGAGCCAGCCCAGGGGTAAGCTTTCCTGCTGCAGTAGTCCCATCATCTGGCCCATGGTAAGGACCAGACTGCCTGTCAGAATCTGTAGAAGTAGAAAACTTCTGAAAAAGTGCAAATTGTTGAGTCTCATCCTCAGAAGTTCCATTTTTATAGGTTCTGGGTGAGTTCCCCCAATCTGTATTTTTAAAAGCACCCTGGGTGAGTTTTATGTATAATTACACTGGAGGAATATGGCCCTACTGTCGACTCTTCCTCATCTTGGTTCTCCCTCTTCAAAGACTTAGGCAGGAAAAGAGTTCTGAGCTTGGTGCTGCCCTGCAGAATGAACTCAGGCACCCATGAGTGGTGACTCTGATTTTCACAGGTCAGGATTTCAAGGTGAAATTTATCACATTAACTGTGCAGGCAGGAGGGGTGAAGCAGAATCATTGCGGTCCTTCTTAAAACACATTCAGACGTGACACTCACAGGGGTTGCTCACTTCCCCTCCCAGGAGGCTGGGTGATTAGACTAGCTGAACCCAAACTCCCCGACATTTTTCTCCATGCCAGTTTCCTCTGTCAGTCAATTTATACCCTCAAGGTCCTATTTCCCGGGCAAGTAGAAATATACTGATTTTTGAGAAATCTCCTGCTGCTGGGGGTTTCACAGTGCTATTCTTTCCATGCAGATACTGGTCAAGATTCCCTGTAAACCAGATTCCCCATCCCCTCTGGGTCCTGTACTTCCTCCTTCCTTCTCTGGACAATTACTAATATTTAATAAAATGATAACAAAACCAACAGCAATTCTCAATGGCAAGAAGCAAATCTGGAAGCAAAGAATTCACTTCTGCTTCAGGACACTCAAAAAGATAAGAAAACGCTTTTTCTTCTTTGTCTAAAAGCCTAGACTTGTTTAATCCTAGTCTGTGTCGGTAATGCTGGCATTTTCAGGGAGGGTGTTACGTTCTGTTGGCTCAAGACCAGTGTAGAAAATACTTACTTTTCAGAGAAGAAATTTTAGGTATTAAAAAAATATATATTTCATATATATGTAATTGTATTGTAGTAATTATATATATGTGAAGGGAGACTTAAGAGCAAAGTACCAGGAGTTCATATTGATATTGAAGAGAGGGAGAGGAGCAGAGAGCCAGAAGGAAAAAAGGGGAGGGAGAGAAAAGGGGGAGATAGAGATTGACTGAGGAAGCATTAAGAACAGTCTAAAAATCCAGACTTGATATTCTGGATTTTCCATACTCTCAGAGCATTCACATCTCATCTGCAGGGAGTGCTTTCTTTTCATTTTAGAAATACTTTGAAGTAACTGATCCCGTCTCCTTCCAGACTCAAGCCTTAGGACACACATTTAGTAGTTTAGAATCTAAGGCTGACAAACTATAGCCTGCAGACTGAATTTAGCTATTTTGTAAATAGTTTTACTGGAACAAAGCCACACCCATTCATTTGCACTCTGTCTCTGGCTGCCTTGTGGTTATAAGGGCAGAGGTGAGCAATTGTCAGAGAGCATGCAAGGCCTATAATATTCACTATGTGGCCTTGCAAAGAAGACAGTTGCCAATACTGACCTAAGAAATCAAAGACCGTAAGAACAAAGATTTCTACTAAAACCTCTTCTACCTCTTGTCTGCAGGGCATACTGTTTTAAAATCTGGTCCAAGGATCTAAATTTTTCCTCTATTGCCACAAAAAATAAGCAGAAAGTTTATTCAGAAATTTTACGAGATTAATAACAATTCTAATATCTCTGATAGAAGAATTACTTATTACTTCATAGGGAAAAAAAATGCCATCTTTTTCTTTCCTGGCAAATGAACAGGCAAAAAGATCAGCAGTTAAAAGATGAGGGGATGGAAGGATGCCTGGGTGGCTCAGTCGGTTAAGCGTCTGCCTTAAGCTCAGGTCATGATCCCAGGGTCCTGGGATCGAGCCCCACATCGGGCTCCCTGCTCAGCGGGAAGCCTGCTTCTCCCTCTCCCACTCCCCCTGCTTGTGTTCCTGCTCTCGCTATCTCTCTCTCTCTGTCAAATAAATAAAGAAAAAATCTTAAAAAAAAAAAAAAAGTGGAAAATGTGAGTAGATCCCCTTGAGATCTCTGCGAGAACCTCCCTCCAGTGTCCGTGGGTAGGAATGTGGTCCCTGACACAGGCCTCCTTGTGCTGTGGCTCTTCTGAGCGGACGGATATTTACATCGTGAAAATACTCTGCCAACTGGTACTCTCTCCACAGGTGACTGACTGTGAGCAGATGCCTTCGTGGGATAAGTATGAACGGATACCCTCTTCCTCATTTTTCATTCCTCCACCCTCCTTGCAGAGGAATGGAAATACACAGCCTATACACTGTCTTTTAGAAACCAAAGTTTGTGTCCTTCACATCCCTTCATCTCTCGTGGGCTGTACTTGAACTTGCTACTGCATTCCTTATTAAATTACAGCCCCACCAAATATCTAACATGTATGCAATCTCCCTAGACTATTTGTAAACAATCTTGCACTCCCAGATGCAAGCATCTGCTTATTTTTTCTAAAGACTTAAGCACTGAATATTCTCCAGTATAGCCTCAGGTTAGAACATTTGATAATCTACCACAACAAGAATCAAAACTTCCATCCAGAAGTCAATCTAAATTATCGGCGTATTTAGTGTTACAGATTAAATAGTTGTGTTCAAATATGCTTTTTTCTAGTTAAATCACCTTCCCTTTAATGTACATTATAATTCCAGAAACTTGTTTTAAATTCTCTTCAATTAGAAAGTAGTTAAGAGTTTTCAATGTCCCTTTCCAGCGAGAAGAAACTTTTTATGATCACTGTCGAAACTGTTTTTATACATTATGTATATACCACAGTCAGTGAGGGGATGTCGAAGGCAAGGAGAAGACCATCTGACAAATTATTCACATAGCATGCTTCAGGTAGGTCGGTCAGATTCCTAGTACTTCAAAAACATAAGCCTTTCTTATCTGCTTCCCTTCTACATTGAGAGCAAACATTTAGCAGTGCTATCAGAAGAAATGTTCTTCAAATCCATCCTTCACTGTATTTCAAACAGACAGTGCTACAGCTCTCATCCATGGGAGTATTTCACACGTACCACAATGGGACTTGTTCTAACTTTCTATTTACATTCTGGAGGACGGCCAAAGTCCTTTCTAGTTCTCTTTGATCTGATGCCAGAGACTTGGTATCTAACACCCACCTGGAAGAAATTCCCTTAGGAGCTCCAGGACCAAAGAGGAATTGGGAAGGAGTGGGAAAATACCATATAAACCCATCCTACATCCTATCATTCTCCAGCTTACCAATCTGTGCAAGTTACTTGATGCAGTGCAAATTCCTTAGGCATGTTATTGCAAGGCATTCATAAATCTCAACAACTGTGCTTCGTTTTATGCCTTCAAACCATATCCTAAAACTCTCCAGCATAATCTAACACCTCTATTCCAGCTTTGCCATCGTTTTTATCCATATACCATTTCTCACTTCAGAGTCACCCTCTAGCCTTTACTCCTTCCAAACCCTACCTATCTCTCCAGGTTGAGTTCAGGTACTATGGTCTCCATGACACTTGACACTTGTGTTATCATCTTACTTTCCTGAACACATGGCACCTACTATCCAAACCACAGAATTCAGTACTTGAGTATTCACTCCTTACATGACAGATGCCTGAAGTAATGAAGTATGTAAGGATGAATGTGTACTCCGCCGTCACAAAGTTTACAACCATGTGGGACCACAAATCAATATAAAAGTTTCTTTTACCCTACAAGAGAGTAACTTACTCAAAAGCTAAGGAATCTATCTGTACTTTTAGGGTATCCTCTACTATAATATTTTTCAAGCTTTTCTGACCATGATGCACAGTAAAAACAACAACACAACAACAAAAAAACACCACCTTATATTGCAATCCCGAATACACACATACACACAGAACTGAAACTCAAATTTGATACTATCTATGATACAATTTGATATTCTATTCTAGTCTCCATTTTATTTGTTATAAAATGCTAGTTACAGTTCACTAAATTGATTTCATGACATAAGGGAGTTGTAACCCACCATCCCTCAGGCACTGTCCTTGACACAAACCAGGTGCTCAATAAATACTTGTTTACTAGACTGACTCATCTTTTACACACAGCAGGTCAGAATTCTACAATGAAATGATGTTTCCTGGACACTGACAAAGTTTAAGATGATGCCTTTTAAGATCTTCTTCCAATTACTTTAAAACCAGGACAATATTTTTAAAAGAGTCTGTCTGTGGGAGCTTTTAACAAGATCAAAGGAAAAACCCCTTTTCCTAAAGGGAAAAGGCCAGAAATTCCATTCATCAACATGGCATCCTTAAGAGGCTAACCAATCCTTCCAAAGAAGTTCTTTTTAGCAGCTCTGGTTCTAGAAGAACTTCAACCATGAGCACGTGATAAGCCTTCAGGGTAGTAGCAAGGATTTCCTCTCTGTGGGATGGATGGACTAATGCCTGGTGCTGGAAGCTAGATTTCTACTGAAGAGAAGACATTTGGTTATTTATTGGGAAACTCCGTTCTCTGTAAGTCATGTTCACGGCACTTTTTTCATTGGATTACCAGTACCTGGAATTATCTTTTATTTTTGCATGTTTTGTTTACATGTACACACACACACACACACACACACACACACAGACATGAGAGCAACCTTTAGAGGACCGGAAGGTCTTGTCTTATCGTCTGCTACCCCTTCACCTTGAGGTGCATTTTTGTTGTTTTTTAAAGGGAGAGAAATGTCTGACTTGTAAAATAAGCAGCAATCCTATACGAGAAAGACAGTGGCCTAGGTAAGCCTGGTTTGTTGTCTGGTTCTTCATTCACTGACTTATTCATTTTGCAAAAATATGCTAAAACATACTGCATGCCAGGTGGTTGGTTAGACACTGAAGATACAAGGAAGAAATAAGACTCAGTCCTGGCCCTAAAGTAATTTTATATGATCTATAAGGGAAGACACAAATCATTAAAATGCAAAGTGAGAGACATACTATACTAGGGAGTAAAGAGCAACCATACATCTGTTTTTCTCTTCTGTAAAATAAAGAGCTTGACGAGACAAACTTCAACGTCCAGATCTAAAAAGTTGCTTAATTCTACAACCTTACCTGTCAGCAATGTTTCTAAGGATACCTCTCTCACCAGGTCTTTTTAATACTTTCTTTTCTTACAGGAACATTCTGGAGGAATGTTAAAAATGCCATTAAGAACTGATTTCACAAAGACAAATGACATCAGAGACATGAAATATCAGCTGGTTTCCAATTAACTTCAGTTCTATAAAGAACTAAATAATTTTCTGCACCTACACAGTGCTTTTTGCCAATATTCCTAGCTCGGTCAAGTCCTATATTCCCAGATGCAGGTGAATGTTTATATTGAATAGAATGCAAAAGATAACAGAAATTAAGGTACAAGGTTAAAGGTTTTAAGGTTAAAGCTTTCTAATGAATGAGCACAGGGTTCTCAAATAATTGTTTCCATCTTTGGAGGAGAAAAAGATAACTCTTGGTTTCTAGGTCCACAAAAGCTGACGCAGTTCTATTCCAGGCTCTAAACAAATGATCACACATCTTTGTCCACGTCTAGCTAGGAGGGACAGACAACACGTCATGTTTTAGATTAAGTTCTTCAGTAGCAAGAAAGAACGGATTTTCTGCTCTTGCTTCCCTCACTTGAAAAAGCAAATGTCTGGATCTCTTTGAAAATTAGCCCAATCTATAAAACACTGGAACTAAACTGAACTCCCACCACTACTTGGCTCCCGCATTCCTCCGCAAGCTTGGAACAAAGACCCCATTGCCTTCCGCGTGTAGGCGGATTAGAATTGTAATGCAGCCATGCAGCACATTGTTGCACCGTGACTCTGTGCTGGTAAGTCAAGGAAGCCTTCTCGAGAGTTTTCTCCGTTCTCCTCCTTTCCTTGGCAATAAAATTTCAAGTCTACCATATACCATAGATGTGTAATTTAGCTTAAAGCAGGCTTGTCTATATATTTCTAAATAGAGAGACAGGCATTACTTCAACTGCCTGTCTATACTGAGTGCTGTTTCCAGCCCTGGTAGAGGTCTCATCAAAGGCCAGACTAAGTGGACATGTCCTGAAAGTCAAACACTCCAAGTTCATAAATGTCCAAGGAGAACCTAAACTATATATATTAATATAATACAATATAATAGTATACTACTGATAGTATATTAACAATATATAGAAAGATGAAAATGGGAAGGAGCTAAGTGGTAAAAACACCAGCAAAGGGACAGCAAGAGGGTGAACCAATTCTCCCCAGTTTTGTCCAGAATTTACAGACCAAGTTTATAAACTTTTTTTTAGTGGCACCTCCTTTCTAATTTAATTTCTAAGCACATCCTGAATGCCTGAAGTAATGGAGTATGTAAGGATGAATGTGTACTCCGCCGTCACAAAGTTTACAACCACGTGGGACCACAAATCAAAGTACAACACAAAGGAGGATGTGCTACGTTTTAGCAAAGGCATCATCAGGGCCGACTGATTCCAAATGGATGATTTCATGAACTTTTAAAAAGCAGTTATGGACAAATTTAGATTTTTCCGAATAACTGATAAAATACAAGTGGGTGGTTTTGACACAATATGATCAATATAATACACACCCTCAACTGCATTTTCTTTCAGTGCTTCTCCTGATGTCTTACTACACGAGTTTTTAGAACATTGACATTGAGTAAAATGCCTGGCATTGTCATTCTTAACACCAGAATAAAAGAAGGGAGCATTGTAAGGAATCCACAGAGAGAACTTCTATGAATACATGTACAGATAAGGACAGAGCCTAGTTCTACATACCACATATGCCTTAATATAATAAAAGAATTTCTCCCCTAAATTATCCTTTCAGAAAGGGAAGAATTGCTTTGTATTCTAGTTCTTACAAAGCTTCCCAGTTACTTCATTTTAGACCACAAATTACTGTGGGGAAATCAAATTAGCTTGAAATGACCTCAAATAATACAAGTTTTGGAAGCTTATAGGACACATAATAGAAGATTCTTGTTGTTTTGTTTTGTTTTTTAAGAGGCAAAGAGATTAACCCAGATTTATGTAATTATCCCTGGGAGGTATGGCTCTAAAATTAAAAGTGCTGAATACTGTAAATAATAAGCCCTTTAAAGAATACTTTATTAGGCAGGAGAATAAGTGGTTATATTGTGAAGATCCCAAATATAAACTAAAAGAAGAAATGGAAAAATGCATACTAATGTTACATGAATCAGTATATATGGCTTAAAATAAAATTTCCAGTGATAGCAATCTTATACAAATTTTTAAAATACACTATCATAAATAATTTATTCATGGAAATGAATATAATATGATCTGGGAAACTATGCTGATGGCTAAAAGGTGACTTTAATAATCACTGATGTTAAAGACGCATATAAAGAACTGGAATAAAATGGTTCCATAAGGGGGCACCTGGGTGGCTCAGTCAGTTAAGCATCTGCCTTCAGCTCAGGTCATGATCCCAGGGTCCTGGGATTGAGTCCTGCATCTCAGGAGAGTCAGCTTCTCCCCCTGTCCCTCTGTCCCTGCTCATGTGCTCTCTCTCTCTCAAATAAATAAATAAAATCTTTTAAAAAAATGGTTCCATAAGATATAAGAATGTGGAATTTAATCCTAATTTTTATATATGTTATTTATAACATGTAAGTTAATAAATTAAATATTTTAAATAGGCATCTAATTATTTCACCTATTTCCCTAAAATTTTTATATATTCAAGTTGGTATAAACCTGTTTTAAAAATCTTCCCAAAGGGAAAATGAGAAATAGCTTAATATTGGGGGTTGTCTTTTACACATTCATATGGTAAATTTCATGTTAAGACTCAAAAGAAATATGATGGTAGTCCAAAGGGGATTCTGTGGGAGAACTGTCCTACAACAGAGCAGTACCCACACCAAAATTTCAGTCCCAGAAGATTCCAGCATAAGTCAGGTAGCATATGGGTGGTAGGCCAGCCTCTTGTGCAGGTATGATTCTTACTGTTTCCATGGAGTAGCTATAAGTCACCCAAGTGGAAGGAGCCCAGCTTGAGACCCTTCCTTCCCACTTTATTCCTACTTAAAAAGGAAAATCAACTGTAAAGGCAGATCAATCACCATCAACACCAATATAATGAAAGAGCATCATATAGAATCATTATAAAGAAACAGCATGCAATGTACCCTTTATGATAACAATAACATGGGGGGAGGGATTCTTTTTTTCTCTTATTTGCCTTGTACCAATTCAAAAACTTTGCTTCCTCCAAAGTCCTCTTGTCCTTTCAAGTGAAGAGCAAACATGTCGGAAGTCAGTAGCACAGATAGCAGAAATGTGAGCATTTTAGCTAACTTTGCATGACCTGTGCTATCCAACGCCAAAGAGACCTCGCTCCACCGACCGTATCATCAACAGGACAAACGATGATACTGTCCACATCAAGGCTTCGGGTGGGGGAACCTCACTAGGAAACTATCCTGACTCTAAAGAACACTGTCCAAAGTCACGGTTCTTATTTCAACTCTCAGCACTAGGATATGGTTGGCACAGATCATAATAAACCCCAGATTTACCCATCTGTTGGAGGTCCAGGCATCTGCCTAAAATTCCACAGATATTTTCACCATCAATACTATTATAATGAAAGCACATCAGTGCTATACTCACACTAACAGCATAACTCTATTTCTAACAATGATTCCAAAACAGAAGACAATTTCTGCATGAGCTGTGGTAATCTGGAAAAAGAGGATGTTGGGAGGCCCTTGCCCTTCGTCCGTTCTCAGGCCCCTGCCTGCACGCACGCATGTGTCACACCCCCCAGTCAACGCTTTTACCCTGATCCTTCAAACTTCACAGTCCTTTGCCCATATGATACCCTTGCAAGGAAGTCATCAAAAATACATTTAATATATCAATCTCTTTAGGAGTAAAAAGAATCACTACTCTTATTCATTGTTCAGGGGAATGCAAAATGGTATAGTCACTTTGGAAGACAGTCTGGCAATTTCTCATAAAATCAAACATACTCTTAACCATAAGATCCAGCAATTGCTGCTTGGTATTTAACCAAATAGGGTGAAAACTTACATCCACACAAAAACCTGCACATAAATGTTTATAGCAGCTTTATTCATAATTACCCAAACTTGGAAGCAAGCAAAATGTCCTTCAACAGGTTAACTGATAAATAAACTGTGGTACATCCACACAATAGAATATCATATAGGGATAAAAATAAATGAGCTATCAAATCATGAAAAGACATGGAGGAAACTTAAATGCATTTTACTAAATGCAATAAAAGACAATCTGAAACGGGTGCAGATTGTATGACTCCAACTATAGGACATTCTGGAAAAGGAAAAACTATGGTGATAGTAAAAAAGTCAGTGGTTGCCAGGAATTTGGGAGGAGAGAGGGATGAATAGGTGGACACAGAGGATGTTTAGGGCAGTAACAGTATTCTGTATGATACTGTAATGGTGGTTACATGTCATTAAACACTGTCCAAACCCACAGAATTTACAGCACCAAGAGTGAACCCCATTGTAAATTATGCACTTTGGGGGATACTAATGTAGTCACTGTTGTTTCATTAATTATAACAGATGTACCACACTGCTGTAGGACGTTGACATGAGAGAAGCTGTGTGTAGAGATGGGGGGAAAAGGTACGTGGGGCATCTTGGTACTTTATTTAGAGTTCAATTTTGCTAATCTAAAACAGCTCTAAAAATAAAGTCTACTAATTAAAAAAAGAGCATTACTAAATTTCATTTGAAAGACTTGTTTTAGAAGCCAAATGAAATTTGTTATAGCCTTTCAAAGGCATTTTTCATTCAGAAGTATTAAAATCTTAGAACAATGGACTGCCAAAAAGTTGTCTTACAGCCAGTTTTTTTAAATCCAAAAAAATAAAGACAAGGATTGTGTTGATAAAAAAAAAAAAAAAAAAAACCACAACTAAAAAATAAAACCTTACCAATCTAACATAAATAACACTAATAAAATCACAGACTAACAACATAAATTTCCCTATTAACACAGTATCAAAAACACTAGCATCAAACTATAATGGCTGATGTTTAACATACTAACTACTAGGTCTGGAGAAAACAAACAGGAGGAAAGAAAATCTCTGGTCCCCAGAAGGTATGACTCAAATGACTGATTTTCTCAACACTAACCTCCAAGGCTTCAGTCTAAGAATGTAAGAAGGGAACAGGGAAGCCTTAGCTTCCATAGGAAGGGCGAGGGCAAAGTACTGGGGATGGAGGAAGATAGGGCTGATCCTCTGAGGACTCCAGGAATAAGCCACATCCCATCCAACCTGCTCAGGAGCTACAGCTAAAACAAATGTCCACACCTCCAGATTCTGCCCATGTGTATTTCATCACTGTTTGATCTAGTGCTCTCAGAAATGGGTAACCAAAGATAAAAGATACAGCCTAGAAACTATAGAAACTATGTTGGTATCTTAAACATCACCTGTGGGAAAAATAGCAAGAACAATAAAAAAAACCTTTTAAAAAATATTTTCATGGCACTGTTATTATTCAATAAGATATCCCCTCATTATAAGAGAACTACAGTAATAAAAAACATTTATATTTCTATTCAATAGAATTCCATGGAATCTGTTAAAAAGACTGGTAACACTGGTTGGTTATTTTAAGCACAATCATCTGATCATCAGCTTTGGAAATTCAGAAATTTAATTTTTATCAGTCCAGCAAATCATTAGGCTCTTGGGAACTGACTTGTGCTAACAAAACTCAACCAAACTGATTTACATACCACAAACAACTGCATGTTAATTTTTGAGTGAAACTTTTTCTTTTTTTTTTTTTGTCAAAACAATAAAGGCAGGTATCTGGACAGGGCAAGTCCTCACAGAAGACCAAAATTTCGAGATCAATAGATTGCTTGGTAAGCAGAACACTGGAGCAAATAAATGGGAGTTGAACACTCCCAGGCAACAGTTCTATCAAATTATAGAAAACTGCCCATCTCTGATGTAGAGATAATTCTCTCTAAAAGTAATCAGACCAGTTATCTAAAATTGGAAGACTCGCCCTCCCAGACAATGGGGCATAGATTAAAATTTTTACCCATTTCTTTTTCAATATTCCTTATATGTCACTAAAGCTTCTTACATTAACTGTATGTCATAATCCCCTTAATCTCACAATGCTGCCTTTAACCATAACATAAAAATGAATCAAAATTACTCCACCTATTACAGGTTTAGCTTTATCATCTTGATTCCAGATTTGGGGATTTGAAGATCTTATCTCATTAACTTGAGTTTTTAGACTTAAGTGCATTTAAAAAAGCGGTTAACATTCCAATGTGATACATATCTTTCCAGTTAACTCCTTATCTCCAGATGCAGAAATTCACAAGATCCATAACTAGTCAAAAATAACAAATATAGGGCACCTGGGTGGCTCAGATGGTTAAGCGTCTGCCTTCGGCTCAGGTTATGATCGCAGGGTCCTGGGATCGAGCCCCACATTGGGCTCCTGGCTCAGGGGGGAGCCTGCTTCTCCCTCTGCCTCTGGCTCTCCCTCTGCTCATGATCCCTCTCTCTCTCTGTACCTGTGTCTCAAATGAATAAATAAAATCTTTAAAAAAAATAACAAATATGATAAAGTTCCTGTTAAGAACATTCTCTCTGAACCAATATCTTTCATCATTTTAATCCGTATCTAAACTATCAAGGAAAAAAGTATATTGAATACACAAAGACACACAAGCAGGCAAACAAAAAGCAAAATACAACTTTTTTTAAAGGTTAAGAAAAAAAACATCAGAGTTGAATAAATCTAAGAAAGAACTTTATTGCTCCAAACAAGTAAACTCCAAAGAGACAAGACAGAAAACTGTAAGAGCAAGTCAAGACAGGCAATGGTACTAAGAACAGCTTGACAGAACCCGGGAGAGGGTACAGGAAAAGGCACTCTTGCGAACAGTCAGCACTGCCCACAGCCATGAGTCTCCCCTGGTCAGAACAACTCAATAGGATTATTTCTGGGATCAGAAATAATTAAAAAAAAAAAAAGCTACAGAATTATTCTGCCAGGTACTTCAAAGAAAGCTCCACTTCCCCAAAACTTTCAGCAAGTGTACCTGCTTGCATTTTTAGGTCCTTCCTTCTGTTCTCTCTATAAATTAGAAAGAAGCAACCCTCACTGTTCTCCAGAGTACCTCTTAATTACACTAATTTCCCAAACTCATGAGTTCATGAAGGACACCCTTGGCTTTTCAAGCTACTTCAAGAGACTGTAACGAAAAGGTCAATCACTAGGTAACAACCAAAATCAACAGGCCCTTCTTTAATTAGTTAGACATAAAGTTAAAATATTTTTGTGTTTAAATATTTATAAGGCATTAAATGGTGGGGAGGGATGTACTGGGGTCTCTAAGAGAAAAACTGATTTTTCATTTTTTGCACATGCACTAATGTTTTGAATGCCAAGTGATTTTCTGTCCAAAATTTTTTCAAAGCTTCAATAACCAAGGATCCAACCTGTAACATCAATTACAGTACATTCACATAATGAATTGGTGACGGAGATGGCAGAAAAGTAAGGAAAACAAGTGGAAAATGACTTTGCTCAGATGCGGTCTTAGGAAAGTGTGGTCTAAGTACAGTGTCTCATCCTAAAGGTCTACAGTGGTCCTGAAGTAAGGATATGCTGATGCATGAAGGCTGGTTCTCAACCGTCGCAGAATAAGGGAAGAGAGAAAGCAGGTTAAACCCAGCTCGGCTGCATTGTTACCCTAGGGGACTGGACAAAACATGGGAAAGGATGATGAACAAGTTAATAGTCGTTGGACCTGTCATGGAACTAAAAAGAACTACTGCAATGTTTTCTCTTGTGTTTCTCATTCTTCATCAAAACCCCCATGACAGCATTCCTTTAGTCCTTACTGGTAAAAAATAAAAATGACAAAGCTCAGTTAAACAAAATATCCTTCCCTACTCAGAAATAAAGGCAAAGGAAATGGGACTCAAGGCATCGACATGAGGTGTGCCTCACAATCACAAAAAAAGCTTGGATAGCACACAGCCTTTCAAATGGTGAATGGATTCCTCGTTTTCATCCTTCTTTACCATTGTGGAGATATATTTACAGATTCACTGTTGGGAAGCACTTGCCAAGGAAAGAAAATTCTCCCTTTATAATAACTCTGAGATCTGGTAAAATGACAGAATGAGGTTTTGTGATGCACGGCTTAGGACAGCTGCAGAAGCATTTATAGAAACTGGCCAGACACCATGATTCGAATCCACTGATTTCATATGTCCCAGTGCACCAAGAAATTAAGAAACTCTGACCGCACTACCTCTTACCCTTCTCCATCCAGGAGGCAGCTGAGAGTCAAAAGCCAAAACATTTCAAGCACCCAGAATTTGAGGATTTGATGTAAAGGAAATGGAAGTTTTAAAAACCCTCCAAGGATATGAGAGTTTTCTATACCAAATGTTTGTTCGTTCCAATCACTGTACTACACAAATTAACACCACACCTGAAGTAAGCTAACTCTAGAAGTTGTAAATTCCCTATCTCTGGGGAAGGACGAGGGAGGCCAGATCAATGCTGTCCAAAATGAGCAACCAAGACGGTTCACTGGGATGTGTGGGAAGAAAATATTAGAAACTCTATTTACATTTAAGTTTGATCTCATCCTTCTAAACTTTCCATTTACTATACTTGTACATAATATATTACTATAGCATATATGTATAGCATTTATAAATAAGTCAGTGTATATATATTATGTATATATGCCAAGAAATATTTTATTGTGCTTGATCAAAAACACTGAGAGACCATAGGGCCAGAGAGCCACTTAGAGCCCGTGATTGTAAAGGGACTCAAATACTGAGTAGGACTTTGAGATAATCTCAGAGTTCACTTCCTAACTTTAACATCCTTTCATTCTTGCTCAAATACATCTACAATTCTAATAACCTGTTTTTGGAAAATATTTTCCATTAGACAAAAAAAATATAAGCAGTGGACAAACTATTTCAGTACAATTCTTTTAAACTTAAGTGATATTGAGGGTGTGTTTGGATTTAAAGGGAGTAAGTTTCCTTTTGTAAAGTGAGTGAGATAAAGGTCGATCTGTATATCCAAACGTAGATAAATGGAATCATCAGTTTCAATTACTTCTATTCAGTTACCTGGTATTTAGGTAAAGTTTCATCTTTCATTCTTGCAGCACTGAATGGAGAATTTCCAACATTTTTTTCCTTATAGACTCCAATGAGATTATCAGGCCAGAATGAAAAAAACAACTTTTTCTAACTTATAAAGTGTCAAAATGCTCTGTAACAGAGTAGATGGAAAAGGTGTTCTATGTACAGCTCTTCTTTAGGTAAGTACTTCGCGTCCTCTTCATTAATAAAACATGTGACTCAGGCTCTCTGTTCAAAGTCCCTATGAACTAAGTCTTTCACAACCTGACAGTTCCAGCTTTAAAGGATCCTATAAAGACTGGGGAAATGCTTAGTAAACCATGCCTATGTGGCTTTATACGCTTTTGCCTTCCATGCACAAGAGTGAACCACACACTATATGATAAACTTGTATGGATATACTTCTTAGACAACAGCACTTGTTTTCCACAGGGAAATATCATTCTTGGACTCTGAAAACTCAGCCCTTTCTAAGTTGTAGATTCATGGAGCTTAAGTGACTAAGAGCATAAGAAGTGCAATTAATCATTTTTCTTTATAAAAATACTATATGGGGCAACTGGATGGCTCAGTTGCTTGGGCATCCAACTCTTCGTTTTAGCTCAGGTCATGACCTCAGTGTTGTGGGACTGAGCCCTGTGCTGGGCTCTGTACTCGGTGTGGAGTCTGCTTGGGATTCTCTCTCCCTCTCCCTGTGCCCTTCCTGTGCATGCTCTCCCTCTCTCACTCACTCACTCTCAAATAAATATTTTAAAAAGATACTATACGAGCAACAGAAATTTATGCATACTCAGTGGTGCTAACCTGTAAATCTATGAAAGACACATATGACTAAAGTTACTACGTATCTGACCTGAATAATTTCATGATTAATTTTAATTAAATTTCTCTTTAGAATTTTTCCAGAGAATAGAAACATAAAGAATACTTTTAAACTCATGTTATGAAACTAGTATAACTTTGATACCAAGTCAGATAGGGGCAGGATGAATAAGGAAAATTACAGGCCATTATCACTTATGAATACAGATATAAAACATCCAGTAAATTAAATCCAGCAATATGTTTTTCATTTCTAAAATTGTATGGTTGTTTTCTAATCTATGTCACTTTTTTGTTGTTTCTCATTCTCTAAAGAAATCTTCACACTTATCCTTTTTCTGAGTATATAAAACATAGATATTTTGTAGACCAGTCATTTCAATAACTGAAATTTGTGTGTCTACTTCTCTTTATTATTTTGCTGATTTTCTTTCATTATATCTTATTTTCTTATATGCCTAGTTATCTTTGACTATGTGCTAGACAACATATTTTAAAAATGCACACACCCACACGAATAATTTGAGATGCACTATCTTCCTACAAAATAATGTTCAACAAGCACCTGGGTGGCTCAGTTGCTTAGGCATCCAACTCTTGATTTCGGCTCAGGTCACGACCTCAGGGTTCTGAGATCAAGCTCCATGGGTTCCGTGCTGAGTGTGGAGCCTGCTTGGGATTCTCTCTCTCCCTCTGCCCCTCTGCCCACCACTTGCATGCTCTCTTAAAAAAAAAAAAAAAAAGAATGTTTGTTTATGCCAGGCACCTGGGAGTGGTTCCAAACTGGCTCCATGTGAATCCAAGTTCAAAGATTGAGTGCCCCCTGGATTAGCCAGGTGATGCAAAACTGGCTCTAAATCTGTTTGCAGGGCGCCTGGGTGGCTCAGTTGGTTAAGCGACTGCCTTCGGCTCAGGTCATGATCCCGGAGCCCCGGGATCGAGTCCCACATCGGGCTCCCTGCTCAGCAGGGAGTCTGCTTCTCCCTCTGACCCTCCTCCCTCTCATGCTCTCTGTCTCTCATTCTCTCTCTCGCAAATAAATAAAATCTTAAAAAAAAAATTAAAAAAAATAAATAAATAAAATAAATAAATAAATCTGTTTGCAGGATGGTATATTTCTGTTTTCACTTCATCCAAAGATGAAGGCCTCTTAGGGGCCCAGCTGAACAGTTTGGGAGGGTTGTCAGACAGTCTACCTTTGATGGGTCCTGGACTTTGTCTCCCTTGCCCCATGAGGCTACCAAAACCTCTGTTTTGTAGCTATAGGTATACCCCACTTTTCAAAAGTTTGTGTTATGCTACTTTGCCTTTACAGAAGACCTACATTAATACATTTTCACTAATCAAAAGAAATTCAAAAAGGATTTTAGCTTTTACGAAAAAAGGCAAATAACAAAAGTAGCATTCAGCCTCTGGCTTGCAGTGGGCTCCCCTGGCAGCTACAGCGGCACCGCCAAACTCCTTCCCTGGGAACTGCACTCAGTATCTCAACATCAAGTTGCCAGAGCTTTGAACTGTGTCTGTGAGCACCTGTGCCTTATCTTGATTTATTTTGTGCATCCATTAGCAAGATATGTCCTAAGGTATCAGAAAATCTTGAGAGAAGTTATTTTTTGGGTCTGGGAATGCTCAATTTTTTCATATCAAGTAAGGGTAATCGCTTCTTTGCTTGATGCCATTTCAGCTTAAGAATGGTTTCATAGGAACACTCTACTTTCAGATAGCAGAGGAAACCTGTATTTCTTGCAGACTGGAAAATGTGTTCAAGGTTTACTTCTGTTGTTCCTACCTTTTCCTAGGTTTATACCCAGAAACTCCTACCTATTTTGTTAATACTTGGAGATGATTTTGCCCCTCAGAAAGACTGTGCTAAAAAGCCTGGCTGAACATTACCAGAGGCAAAAGTAAGTCCTCCCTAGTAACATACAAAAAAGATATTGCATTATGTCCAAGTTGGGCTTATTCGAGAAATACAAGGTTGGTTCAACAATTTTTAAAACATGTTAATGTAATCTGTCCTTTTCTGAAATTAAAGAAAAATTACTGATTACTTCAATAGGCAAAGAAAGCACATTTTATTAAATTCAATATTCTTTCATGATAAAAAATTCAAACTAAGAATAAAAGAGAACTTCTTTAACCTAATAAAGGTATTGAACCAAACCAAACCAAACCAAACAAAAAAGGCTTTAGCATCATCACACTCGATGGCAAGGTGAATTCCATAAAAATACAAAACAAAGATGCCTAACTCCTTGACATCATACTAGAAACCCTAGCCAGCACAAAAGCAAGTTAAAAGTATAAGGATTAGAGGAACATTTATAGCAAATAAGCAAAAAATGCTCAGGCTTTTAAATCAGTGAAATAAAAAATAAAACCACAATGATACCATTCTGTACCCATCTGATTAGTAAAATTAAAGATTCATCAGTGTAAAGTATTATTAAATATATGAGCTAGTAGTGAGCCTTCCACTATTCCATTTTCACCCCCAGCTGGGTGTACTGCAATACAACTCTGACATCAACCACTTGGAGTTGGCATTGGACCCCACAGGCTTAAGGCTCAGTCCTCCACAAGATGCTGTTACTTCAGATACCAGCTGTTCTTCAGGAGTTCCCAGACCACCCCAACTTCTGACCAACTGGCAATACATTCAGGAGTTCCCCAACCCCTTCAGATTCGATAATTCACTAGAATGACTCACAGAACTCAGGAAGGTGTTATGCTTACAATTACTTACAGGTCAGAAACGGCCAAATGGAGACTCCCATAGAGTGAGATGGGGGTGGGGGAAAATGTAGCACTTTTGCGCACTCTCCTCATGGAATCCAGGACAGTCACCCGCCCAACACATCAGTGTGTGTTAACCAGGACACTCCACTGAGCCTCAGGACCAGAGTTTTTATTGGGGTTTCATTATATAGGCATGACTGATTAAATCATTGGCCACATGACTGAGCTCAATCTACCAAGAACCAAGGACATTAAAATGTATTCTTCATTATAGCACATGCAGTATTATCTTAGCTCAGGCTATTATAATAAAATGTCAAAATATTGTTAAAACAAAACAACAGACATTTACTTCTCACAGTTCTGGAGGCCAGGAAGTCCAAGGTCAAGGACTTCTGCCAGCAGATTTAGTTCCTGGTGAGGACCCTCTTCCTGGTTTGCAGAGAGCTTATAAGCCTTCTCCCTGTTTCCTCAATGGCAGAGAGAGGAACAAAGAGCTCTCGTCTCTCTTCCTCTCCTTATAAGGGCACTAATTCTACTATGAGGGTCCCACCCTCAAGACCTCATCTAAACCTAATTCCCTCCCAAAGGCCCCACTTCCAAATACCATCACATTGGGGGCTAGGGCTTCAACATATGAATTTGAGGGGGATACAAACATTCAGTACATAATAAGTATCATTTCAAACAGATTTTGGAAGCTTACATTTAACAATTTTTATGGAAAAAATTTACAAATTTATAAATATTCATGGTTAAACATTTGGAGTGTATTGAACTCATACAAAAGTTGAGGACTGACTCCTAGATATCTGATTCATATAAAAATATGTCTATCTCCTCTAAGTTCCTTTATCATATGACATAAGAGCATCTTCTAGATTAAACTATACAATTAGTATTGTTAGTGCGACACTGCCTAATACTTTCTTTTTAAGTCCACATATATATTTGATCTTAAAGACTGGTTTAAGGAGTACTCTTCAAACAATAATGAATGAGATAAAGTGAAAGGACATGGAAGGTAATAGGTGAATTTAAAAAGCAAAACTTCAGTTTTAATGCTATTAAAAGAAAATACCAAGCAATGATGCTACAATAATGTCCTGCTGACTCTGTCCTCTAACCTGCTCTACCCAAAAGTCATCCGTTTATCACACCTACGTCCATTCTCTCACAGCTCTGTTATAATAGTAATGTGGGAAAATTCTCTCCCACCATTTCCTGGATTCAAGTCAGGCATTTGCTCTGGTAGGACCATACCTATAAAGAAGGGTCTCTGTAAAAGAAATACAGTGTCTAAAAACCAGTGGAACAAGAGGCTCTTGGCTGTCAACTCAGGCACTCTAATGAAGCAGAAACATACACACACAGTCAGCCAGGACCAAGTCCCAGAGTCCGAGATAGTCCAAGAGCTGTCGGCAGACCTTACAAGGACCACTTCAAATAAATGTCCCCAAGCCTCACAATCTCTGGAATGTGTTGTAGTAAGATTTTATCTAAACTCAGACACTCACCATGGTCACATTATCACAGATGGTGCCCCCAACTAACAGATTTCAGAAGGTCAAACTTTAAATAAAGAACTTAGAAAGTCAAATTTTACCTATGTGCTATTATTGTTCTTGGCTCCAAATTAAACAGTTCCTTTAATTCTCAAGAGATTTTTATTTTATCTTTTCAAAGGCATAAAAATACCCCATGTTCACCCAGACAAGTGTGGCCCATAAGTAAGAGCAATAACCTTCTACCCTAAATAGACTCCATTCTCATTATTCCTGGTAGTTAGGTTCTATAAAGTTGTTGTGAATACTGACGCATCGCTCCTAGAGGAAATACAGGATTAGACTCTTGCAAGCCTCTAGTCACAATACTTCATCAACAGATCAATATATAAACTTGTTTTATGTATGTTTCTGTTTTAGGACACCTTATTTATTATATATTATTGATTCATTAACATTAAACTCATGGCCAACAGTGCTTATAAGCTCATGCCTGAACAAAGCTTGTCTAACACAAGTATTTTCTCCCTAAAGCACATCAAAGCCTTCTTGCACTTAGGAACACTAGACACTTGAGGGCCATTTTAGGTAGCAAAATCACAAAGAAAAAGCACAAAAATGAAAAACATGGCACTAAACAGGCCATGAAAGACTCTTGTCTACAGTATGAGAGCTGAGAAAAGGCGGCAAAGCATCCTTTTCTTCAACTTCAGCTGAGGAGCATGTCAACTTTTTCACTGCTCTGCCCACGTCCCCACATAATTGCCAAAGTGTCATGAATATTGATTTGGGGGTTACAAATAAAGTTTAGTGAATAGGTGAATTCGTAAATATCACAGCTGAATAATGAAGATGGATTTACAGGGTCTTTGTGTGAACGTCAAAGAGCAACATAGTTGTGCTATCTTCCCAGTGTCCACAAAGAGAAAAATACAGACTGTACTATCCTTATTATTTTAAATTACAGCTGTCTCTGGATACAGTTTCAGTTTTTAAGTGAGAAATCCCACAGGATAACAGCTACAGAACAGAGTGTAAAGCATTTTCCTCCACCCACATGTGGACTATATTCACACAATTCCAAGTTACTCATGTCTCTTCTGGCATCAATCACCAACTCGCTAACTTGACCACGCGTGTGCGCGCGCCTGCGTGCACGCGCGCGCGCGCGCACACACACACACACACACACACACACACACGCACACTTCAAATTTAGAGCCTTGAGAGACATTTCCTGGATCAGCCTTCTGTGGAACAACAACAAAATTGGCTTCCTGACACATAAAACACATTTCCTAAACAGCAATCTTGAAAAGTACTGTTACTTTGTATAGCGACGCAGCAGGTGGCAGGGTGTGATGAAACAGGAAATGAGAACAAATGTCTCCCACACAAACTTGCAGACCACCGCAGGGAATAATATATCAACACACAATCCCACATCTTTATCATCCAACCAGTCATCATCTGTAGGATTTCTCTTCTTTTAACTCACCCCCACCTACTGCTTAGTGACCCTTCCCACCTGTCCCACTATTCTTTACATATTAGCAGAAGAAATTTGCCAAGGGTGACATTATGGTGAGAAAGATCCCACTGATTTCAAGTAAAAAAAAAAAAATTCCTAATGGGGTGCCTGGGTGGTTCAGTTGGTTAAGTGTCTGACTCTTGATTTTAGCTCAGGTCATGATCTCAGGGTTGAAACTGAGCCCCACGTCAGGCTCTGTGCCCAGGCGGGAGTCTGCTTCTCTCCTTCTCCCTCTCCCTCTCTCTCCCCCTGCTTGTGAGTGTGCATGTGTGCACACACACTCTCTAAAAATAAATAACTCTTTTAAAAAAAAGAAAAAAATTCCTAAATTCCTTTTTAAAAAATCCTAAAACCACATCTCCTTAAGCCCTACATTTAAAAATGTAACATTAATATCTCAAGGAACTGTTAAATGTTAAACCCTTTTCCCCTAACCACTTCCAAAGAGTAAGGTTTCCCTAATTACCAACTAAATACAGCACTTATTCTACTTACAGTTATACAAATCTAATAGGAGGTTTTACCTCACTACCCCAGAGATCAAAGTGGCCAAATAAATACAAACGGTGGTTATACCCATGAGATCATGATCCAGACAACAAAGGAAGAACACACAGACGTCACCATCACCCACAAAACTGGAGGCATCCCAGGAACATCTGGGCGTCCACAAAGCATCTTAGTCATCTAAACTCTATGACAGCCCACAGTGATGCGTGCAGAGCCACGCCATGGAACCCAATGGAAAGGGCTCAGCTCTGAAGCCCAATGAGAAGCACTGCTCCCTGTCCCTTACTTAAAAACATACATGTTGTCAGGAGGAAGGAACAGAAAAATCCCAAGCCATCTGCCTCATTTATAGGTGAAGAAATAGCCCAGAGATTAAATAATGTGCTAATATAACTACTGAATCACAGACTGAACTATTTGACTGTGTATTTGCCTCATAAAGGGGCTATGGAAAGATGATTTATTAGGCAGTAAAACTACCCAAGTTTTACAAAATATGTCATTTCATTCCATTGTTCAGATCTTTCAATAATTTCCCAAAGCACCCTGGACTTAAAAAAAGCTCCTTAGTATATGGCATAAAAGATTTTCATGGCCAAGTCTATGCATCTCTTACCTAATCCTACGCTCACTCTATAATCCAGTGCATTCATTCACTCATTAGTTCATTCACTCAATCATTCTTTGATAATGACTTATGAAGAGTCTACTGTGTGCTGGGCACTGTGCCATCCCAAATTACTTAAGATTACAGATGGTCCCTGACTTAGGGTGGTTCGACTTATGATTTTTCAACTTCAGGATGGTGTGAAAGTGATACACCTTCAGTAGAAACCATACCTCGAATGTTTATTTTTTGATTTCTTCCCAAGCTGGCAATCTGCAGTATGATGCTCTCTCCTGGGCTGGGCAGTGGCAGTGAGCCGCGACTCCCAGGGAGCCATGTGATCAACCCATATACTTACAACCATTCTGTTTTTCACTTTCAGTTCAGCATTCAATCAGTTACATGAGATATTCAACATTTTATTATAAAATAGGTTTAGTGTTAAACAATGCTGTCCAACTATAGGCGAGTGTAAGTGCTGCAAGCACGTTTAAGGAAGGCTAGGCTAAGCTATGATGTTCAGTAGGTTAGGTGTATTAAATGCATTTTTGACTTAGGATATTTTCAACTTACACTGGGTTTATTGGGACATAACCCACTGTAGGTCGAGGAAGATCTGTACTTAGGCCATTCTCTTTTTGGTCTCAGAGCCTTTGCCTATGCTCTTCTACCTGGAATGCCCCCTTCTATCTTCCACTTCTACTTCTAAACATACCAACACAGTAGAACATTAAACTCCATTTAATAATTAGGTTTTATAGATCTTGGTGAATAGCTTCCACCTGTTTTTTTGAACATGCATTACCACAAGACTGACAATGAAAGTCCATAATTATTGCTCCCAGACACATACAAGGCTGCTTTGAAATCTGGCAAGAAACGCAACCTAAAATATGCCTATTTGCCAGTGTATAAAGGGACCTAAAACCCTGACAATAGCCTAAGACCACTCATTTGGTTCTCCAGAAGTTGGTGTCGTATGCAGTATAGTGGGTACAATAGAGCTTGTAATGTGAAGGCACACAATTACATTTTAAAATATATAAACCAGGCAGAGTTCAACCATAAATTTTAAAAACAAATAAACATTCCCTATTACATCCCCTTAAAACAGGAATACTGCGGAGATTTCCCTTATTGGTTCACCCAGTAACTGATAAGCTTTCTAGTAATCAATTTATCAAAATTTGTTAAATACAACCCACCATCTGGATATCATCTCAAACACCCCAGGACCACAAGGTTAACTACCAGATTCATGGAAGGGGACTCCCTGAAAGAACCTTGTTTTTTGGATTTAAGGAAACTAAGATCTAAAAATGTCACACCATTAAGTGACACAGTAGAGATTTGAATCCTTGCCCAACACCCCACACAGTACTTTTCCTCAGGTAGCTCTTATGATCAAAACTCATATTTAGAGTTTATGCTAAATTTTGAAACTCCTGAAATGCAGTTTTAAAAACCTTTATACCCCAGGTGTAAGGTATTCGAACAGGTTATCATCAAAGTAGGAAAAACACAATGTTGAGATCATTATTTCCCTAAAACATTTTTAGTCACCAAAATGGCTCTGCGACAATATTTTCCAATTTTGGCTTTCAAAGGACTCTTTCACTTTAGGTAGACTACGTTCCCAAAACACTAGGTTAACAAAAACAGACAAAAAATAACAAGTGTCTGATGAGCACATTTCTTTTCCAGTGCCTCCAGTACCTCAAAAAGGAAGAGAGGGGAACTTCCTTAACCTAGTAAAAAAAAAAAAAAAAGCCTTCAGCAAGTATCATATTCAACAGTGAAACGTTAAAAGCATTCTCTCATGAGACAAAAATGCCCGCTTCACCACCTTCATTCAAAACTCCATTCACAACTCACTGCCTTCATTTCCAAGCCTCAGAAATCCTCTGATAGAGTTTCTGTTATGGTATATAATCATCTTTCTTGTGCATGGTCAAGTGAGGAAAAATGGAAAGGACCCAGCATAGACCCCAGCCCACAGCTATGCCCCGACCCAGTGTGGGAAGAGGAGCCTGTCCCTTCAACCCCAGAGTCTTGATTTCCTCACCTAGAAAATGGGGATAAACCATTCCAGTAACAATGCATTTATTGAGATCCTATTAGCTGACAGACAAGATAAATAATGGTTTAAGAAGAACATGTAAACAGATACACTACTGTGAAGAAAGATGTCATAGTAAAAGGCATGAAAAGACTTTAGAAAACACAGATAAGAAACCAATTAATTGTCCTACTTAAATCAGAGGACTGTAGTAAGGATCAAATGAGATGTGTAAAACTCTTTTATAAGTGACAAATCCATCCATGAATATGGGTTACATTATTATTATAATATATAAGCTGGCATCTGTGTTTTGATCTATGTCTTTATTCCCTAGAGTATGTAGGACATGGTAACTGAATTAACTCAGTATTTACTGTGTAAATAAAAAATGTTCAAAGCCCAAGAGATTTAGATTGATGTGCCAAGTATAATATACCTGGTGAAAGCTTCCTGAAAATACGTCTTTTATTTTATTTTATTTTATTTTAAAGATTTTATTTATTCATCTGAGAGAGAGAGAATGAGAGACAGAGAGCATGAGAGGGGCGAGGGTCAGAGGGAGAAGCAAACTCCCTGCTGAGCAGGGAGCCCGATGCGGGACTCGATCCTGGGACTCCAGGATCACGACCTGAGCCGAAGGCAGTCGCTTAACCAACTGAGCCAGCCAGGCGCCCGAAAATATGTCTTTTAATTGATACATAATTCATATATTATAAAATTCACCCAAAGTATATAATTCAGTGTTTTTTAGTATATTCACAAAGCTGTGCAATCATCATCACTATCCAATTCCAGAACATTTTCATCACCCCAAAAAGAAACACCAAACCCACTCCCAGTCACTCCCCATTCCTCTTCCTTGTAGCTCCTGGCAAGAATAATCTATTTCCTGTCTCTATAGGGTTGTCTACTCTGAATTTTTCATATATATATGGAATCCTACAATATGTGGCCGTTTGTGTCTGGCTTCTTTCATTAAGCATAATGTTTAGAAGATTCATCCATATTGTAGTGTGTGTGTGTATGTGTACATGTATATGTACATATATATACATATACATAGAATCTGTACTTCATTCCTTTTTATGGTTGAACAGTATTCCACTGTATAAACATTTGTTTATTCATTCAGTTAATGGGCATTTGGGTTGTTTCTATGTTTTGGATATTATGAATAATGCTGCTATGAATATTGTGTACAAATTTTTGTGTGAACTCATGGTTCTCATCCTCTTAGGTATTGTGTAAGTCAGGGTTCTCCAGAAACCGCACCCCCCCCCACCCCCCGCCCCAGGAGAGGTATATATGGAAAGAGACATCTATGTTAAGGAATTGGCTCACATGATTATGGAGGCAGGCAAGCTCAAACCTACAGGGTGGGCTGGCAAGCTGGAGACCCACAGAAGAGCTGATATGGCAGTTCAAGGCCAAAGACCACCAGGCTGGAGACCCAGGGAAGAGCCAGTGTCACAGTTAAGTCTGAAGGCTGTCTGCTGGTATAATTCCTTCTTGCTCAAGGGATGTCAGTCTTTTTTCTATTATGGCCTTCAATAATTAGATGAGGTCCACCCACAATATGAAGGGCACTCTGCTTTACTTAAAGCCCATAGATATAAATGTTAGTCTCATCCAAAAAACACCCCCTGAGAAAGATCCAAAATAATGTCTGGCCAAATATCTCAGATACCATGGCCCAGCAAAGTGGACATATAAATCCAACACACCTAAGAATAGGATTGCTGGGTCATATGATAATTCCATGTTTACCTTGACTGCCAAACTATTTTCCAAAGCACCATTTTACATTCCCAACAGCAATGCATGAGGGTTCTTCCTCATTTCTCCACATCCTCACCAAGACTTGTTGTTAGGTGTTTTTTTTTTTTTTTTTTAAACTATAGCTACCCTAGTGAGTGTGAAGTCGTATCTCATTGTGGTTTTGATTTGCATTTCCCCAATGATTACTAATGTTGACCATTACATCTTTTCATGTACTTATTGTTCCTTTACTAATCTTCTTGGGAGAGGTGTGTTTTCAAATCCTTTGCCCATTTTATAGTTGCATTATTTGTCTTTTTTATTGTTGAGTTGTAAGAGCTTATAAATTCTGAATACCAGATCCTTACCAGATAGATGATTTGTAAATATTGTGTCCCAATCAGTGAGCTATCTTTTTACTTGCTTGATAGTGTCCTTTGAAGCACAACAGCTTTTAATTTTGATCAAGTCCAATTTATGTTTTTTCCTTTGGTTGCTGGTGCTCTGGGAGTCATACCTAACAAACTGATGCCTAACCCAAGGTCACAACCATTTACCCTATGTTTGCTTCTAGGAGTTTTACAATACTTGAGTAAGTATAATGAGAAGAATGCTCTGGGTACACAAGAAAGGGGAGGCGTATCACCCCAAGAGATGTTAGAAAAGGCTTTCTAAAAGTTAAGACATTGCCCACTAGGCTGAGTTCCTCAAAAGCATATCTTTAGAACTTCCTGCAGTACCAGGCATATAGTGGTCTTTCAATAAATGTCTACTCTATCAATAAAAGAATGTTCTAAAACTATTTGAGGACCAAGTCTAAAAGAGCATGGATGCAAATACTTCTTTCCACCCCTGCCACTTCCTACTCTCCCTCTGAGAATTAAAAAATACAACTTGGAGGGCGCCTGGGTGGCTCAGTTGGTTAAGCGACTGCCTTCGGCTCAGGTCATGATCCTTGAGTCCCGGGATCGAGTCCCACATCGGGCTCCCTGCTCAGCGGGGGGTCTGCTTCTCCCTCTGACCCTCTTCCCTCTCGTGCTCTGTCTCTCATTCTCTCTCTCAAATAAATAAATAAAATCTTTAAAAAAAAATACAACTTGGAAACTGCATTTCATTTGTTATTCTTTCTATCATCTGAGGCACAAATATTCAAATGCATCAATATTTTCAATCTATTTAGCCGTCATCCATCCCTACTCTAGTCACCATGACTGAAATATTACTGATTATAATAAATTTCCTATAAGAACTCTCCTCAATCATCTATTAAGATACCTGCTATTTAGGGGCACCTGGGGGGGCTCAGTTGGTTAAGCGTCTGACTCTTGGTTTCGGCTCAGGTTGTGATCTCAGGGTCATGAGATCCAGCCTTGCCTTGCTCCATGCTCAGCGTGCAGTCTGCCTGAGATTCTCTCTCCCTCTTTCTCTGCCCCTCACACTCCTACTCGCTCGCTCTCTCAAAAAAAAAAAAAAAAAAAAAGATACCTGCTACTTAATGAGAACCTCACTCCACTGTTAAGCTGAGAACATACCTACATCAAAAAGAGCCTCACCTTTGGAAGCCACCTAGATCCATCCTCCACAGGCACTATTTCCTAGTGATTCTTTATTTTACAGAAATAACACAGCCCGATAAGACCCACCCAACAGAATTAATAGCTAAGTGGCCAATGAGTTGCTCACCTAAAAGGGGAACAAATTAACTTCATTATTAGTTCAGGTTGGTTTGCACTTGCTTTAAAAGGTTTTAACTCTAGAACATTACATAAAGTATGAGAAGAATTGGGGCACCTGGGTGACTCAGTAGGTTAAGTGTCTGCCTTTGGCTCAGGTGATGATCCCAGGGTCCTGGGATGGAGCCCCACATCGGGCTCCCTGCTCAACGGAGAGCCTGCTTCTCACTCTCCCTCTGTCCCTCCCCCCACCCCACCCCACCCCACCCCACCCCCTGCTCATGCACTCTCTCTAGCTTGCTTTCCTTCTCTCTCAATAAATAAAATCTTTTTAAAAAATAAGGCTTTCTGACATATTCTCTAAAAGCAAAAGAAACCATCAGATTGGAAAAGTCTACAAAGTCACAGTAAGTACAAGGCTACGTTAAGTATTGGATAGCATTATGTGTCAACAAATTCTAATTTTTTGGTGGTGACTTAAAAGAAAAAAGATGATAAAGATCATCATGACAGCGTATGGGGATTAGAAAAGTTCACTGTGCACTGCTTAGCTATTTGTTTTATAAATACTGGATTTGTGCCAAACGCATCTTTAAATTATTACCCTGGAAATATTTTGTAAATTCACAACTTGGTTTTCAAAAGCTTCCTTACGATTCATTACCTTTAACTGACAGAGCACCTAAAATCATCTATTCAAGTGAAAGCACATAAGGACCTGCACATAACAAGCACCCCACACTCATGCAAGTAAACTAGCAAGGACCCTCAAATCCCTGACTTTTATTGAAACATAAGCTTCTATGACTGACTGAAATTTGCAGCGACTGACATACATAAAGGTCTTTCTTATCTAAAGCACTTAAAAAAGCTGTATGGTTTAAATAATTAAAGGTAAAGAACTGGAATATTAAAAGTATACACTTAAATGTAAACTCATGTCCTGCTTTCTCTTTAGTCAAGAAGTAAGAGTCACACAAAGAAACACATTTTTAAATTAATTCTTCATCGCCAGACCATAGTATTTTGGTACATTTCCCATCAGAGGTGACTATCTTAAATATTGAAATATTTCTGAAAACTTCCTAACTAGAAACTTAGCAAGCACAATCACTAAGACTACTTATTCACTGATTCAATGGTAGGGCCCCCAGAGAACGGAGTAGAAACCAATGAACACACTCAGACTCCCTCAAGTCTGAGATGAGGTCCCTAGTCAGTCTCCCTCTACTCCCCCACACGACACCGCCCTCAGCTGAGCATTAGTGCCGCACCTGATAAGGATCTGATGTTATAGCTCTTGCAAGTGGAAAGCAGGAAAAAGGCTGAGAAGGCCACTTACTGGAAGGTGAGGGGAAAGGTGAGACCAACAAACAAACAAACAAACAAACAAAAACCGCTTAAACTTAAATGCAAATCTGATAAAGAACTACATGAGGTGAAAACTTTAGTTCTGCTCGGGATGTCAATCATAACAGCTAACCCTGAGTCCTCACCAGGTGACAGGTGTAATGCACTTTGCAGTGCATTGCAAGTACCTCTTCACTTAATCCTCCTGATAGCTCTTCAAAACCAGATGTATGAAAAGCCTGAGATGATGGTAGGATTAGAACCCAGGCAGCTGGGCTGTTAGGCCCTCAGAATCTTCCCTCCCCACGCCCCCAGCCCCCCCATCCCCCCCGCCCTGATATCATGAGCCTATTCTGTTTTCTCAGTTCTCCCCACTCAAATCAAATCAAGAAAGTAAATACTATGATTTAAGCATATTTAAGCCAAGGAAAACAGAAAAAATATGATTTAAACTCTTAAAAAACCGAGCAAAATCTTAACCACCATGTTGTTTCTATATATAAACTAGTGAACATGCACTGATTTACTGTCAAATAAGCTATTTTTATATTTTGTGGAAAAGAGACAAAGTTAAGAGATGGCTAATAAAAACCTACCAATGCAAAATATCTAACAAAATATCTCCATGGAGTAAGACTATAAATTATAAAGAACCTTTGAAAGTATGTAAAACAGGAAATCTCCTAATTTCACCTGCAGTACTGAAACTTCCCAATAACGCACTAAAACCAGGTTAAAGTGCACATTAATTTAGATGGAAAAGAATGAGGTGGAAAAGCCAATATTGACTTATACTGTCTCTAGAATGCAATGATGTATAAAAAATCAGAAACACATGAGGTGATGAAAAAAGGTAGAGAAAAAATGAAATGGCATGATTTGTTAGGAACACCACATCCTACCTGCTATAAGTGGTATGGGGGTAAACATATGAGTTCAAACTCCCTTGGGCAAATTATTTTTCTTTGCCATTCTTTCTAACTATAAAAATAGAAATACTGATCCATAACCCCTTTTCCTCAAATCTGGAATTTCAAAAGCTCTTTAAACCAGTCTTTGTTCTGTTTTGTTTTGAGGTTAACAGCAAACTCCTTTGGTAGAAAACTCATTTGTAGCAAAATTTGACCTGAATGATGGGGGGGAGGGGCTATTTGGAGTCATTATCCCACTTAACGCCTGAATTTTTCTGTATTTCGCTACAGTAGTCACGTGTTCAATTAAGGGGGATTTGGCCAAAAAGTGCTGAGGCAGGGGGGAATACATAATATAAAGCATATGCTAAAATAGTCTAAACATCCAAAAAGTCATAAATTCTAAAACTATGTTTTGCCCCAAGAGTATTAGATGTGTGACCGTAGACCTGTGATAATTTAATACCTACTTCTTGGAGTGGTTTGACTAACCATAAAATACGAGCACAGTGTCTGCACTTAGCAGGTCCTTTTAGAAGTCAGGGGCTGCTGCTAGCCTTCCCGGACTAATCTGAAGAGCACCCATACTGCTCAAACCTTTCTGGTTTGGACTGCTTCTTCATTCTCACCTGAGTGGACTTACTTACCTACCAATGCTTAGGTACTATCAATGAGCACTAGCTTCTGTCTCCTACCTTAGACTGTAATATCCCAGGTGCTACTTTAATTTACATGAAAATAATTATCTTATACTTTAAGTTCACTTAAGCATCTAAGATTGGGACTATTCAGTACCATGTTTCATAAAAAGAAACCACAATGCAAAAACCATTAAAATGGTAACTTCATCTTAGGCAGTAAGATTTAGTAAAAGATTTTTTTTTTTTAAACTCTACTTTCAAGTAAGAAACTGAGTATTACCAGATACTTTCTGTTTAGCCCTTAAGCCTCTCAGGAGGTTACCAGGAAACAGAACCTAAGCACATCTTGCATTTTGCTATAGGAAGCTCAGGTTAATGGACTCCAATCCACTTTTCCTGGGAGATTCACCAGAAGAAACAGCTAAAAAGAATTAAGTCTCTTTTTGCCATTCATTTTATCACAGCAGCACCCATGTGAAGACCCCAATAATGGATCTTTCCAAAGTCCCCTCTGCTATCATATACTCCCAACACCATTAAGATCAATATTGACAAGGGTGCCTGGGTGGCTCAGTTAGTTAAGCGACCTCCTTCAGCTCGGGTCATGATCCCGGGATCGGGTCCCACATCGGGCTCCCCCTGCTCAGCGGGGAGCCTGCTTCTCCCTCTGCCTCTGCCTGCCACTCCCCCTGCTTGTGCACTCTCTCTCTCTCTGTCAAATAAATAAATAAAATCTTTAAAAAAAAAAAAGATCAGGGCGCCTGGGTGGCTCAGTTGGTTAAGCGACTGCCTTCGGCTCAGGTCATGATCCTGGAGTCCCGGGATCGAGTCCCGCATCGGGCTCCCTGCTCGGCAGGGAGTCTGCTTCTCCCTCTGACCCTCCTCCCTCTCATGCTCTCTGTCTCTCATTCTCTCTCTCTCAAATAAATAAATAAAAAATCTTTAAAAAAAAAAAAAAAAAAGATCAATATTGACAAGCTACAGAACACTTAGTGCAGAAACTACAGCAGAAAAGAAATGAACATAATACATTTTGCAGTAGTATGGTCAACTTTAGGAGTCGTCACACTATTTTTTTAAAAAACCAAAACAAGGGCATTTTTATAACCTTAAAAATGCACTTATCGGGGTGCCTGGGTGGCTCCGTCAGTTAGGCATCTGCCTTTGGCTCAGGTGATGATCCCAAAGTCCCGGGATCAAGTCCTGTGTCGGGCTCCCTGCTCAGCAGGGAGTCTGCTTCTCCCTCTGACCCTCCGCCCTCTTGTGCTCGCTCTCTCTCAAATAAATAAAATCTCTAAAAAATGCACTTATTAAATAAAAAAAAAAGAATTCCAAACAAAATTGAAGACCTTACAGATCAAAGATTACTTTCTATTTCTGAGCAAAATCCCAGAGTCCATCAATAAGTCATCAATAGTTAGTAAGGCCCTAGGTAAGAATATGAACTGCTTTAAAGATTTTCTACAAAATATGGTTCCATTTCAATGAACACTAGTATCAAAACAAGAAATTAAGTCTTGGATGTACTCTTAGAATGCACTTAACTGTAACCCATGACACCAGAAAAATTATATACCAGTATCTAAAAACACAATAAGCAACTTATTGTCCCAAGCTCTGTAGCAGATGCTCTTCAGCACGCCTCATTAATCTTCAAACAATACTTGGAGGTCATAATGTCACTTTTCTTGGTTATTCAAATATAATATTCCTTTTAAAAAATAAAATTGAAAGATGCTGGATTTTGATTCCTTTTCTTCCTCCTAAACAATACCAAGAGCATGCTCAACAGGACACTTGTGTACCAGGCTACCGTGTAAAAGATATAAAGGGAAATTAAAAACTTTAAAATGCAATATAAGTCTATAGTAATAGTCACGATGATAGGTTATCATGTACTGAATGCCACTATACACCAGTCACTATGCTGGGACTCTTACGAGCATTCTCTCATTGATTTATCAAAGTAGTCTGATGAAGTCACACCTTCTTTTATAAATGGGGAAAGTGGAACTCAGCCAAAGTCCCACAAATTGTAAACAGCAGAGCTGGAGTCTGAAACCAAGCTGCTCAGCTACAACCCTTCACTTTTTCAATACCTAACTACCCTTTCATTCTTCTTGGAGCTCTGGACTTCCAAAGAAGTTGTCACACTAAACAAAATTTAATGTTTGAATTATTTTTAATGTTTCAAAACTTGTAATTAAAAATACACACTGTAATGGTTAATTTTATGTGTCATCTTGGCTAGACTGTGGTGCCCATATGTTTGATCAAACACCACTCTCGGGGCACCTGGGTGGCTTAGTCGGTTAAGCGTCTGCCTTCGGCTCAGGTCATGATCCCAGGGTCCTGGGATTGAGCCCCGCATCAGGCTCCCTGCTCGGCGGGAAGTCTGCTTCTCCTCTGCCCTTCACCCTGTTCAGGCTCTCTCTCACTCTCTCTCTCTCTCTCAAATAAATAAAATCTAAAAAGAATAAAAATTAAAAAACAAAACAAAACAAAACAAAAAAACACCACTCTCAATGTTGCCATTAAGGTATTTTTTAGATGTTAAATCAGTAGACTTTGAGCAAAGCAGATGACCCTCCATAACATGGGCGGCCTCATCCAATCAGTTGAAAACATTAAGAACAAAGACTAAAGTTCCCCTAAGATGAAGGAATTTTGCCTCCAAACCCCAACACAGAAATTCTAGCTGACTTTCCAGCTTTTGGACTCAAGATTGAAATATAAACTCTTATCTGAATTTATGGCCTGCTGACCTGCCACATAGATTTTAGGCTTCCCAGTCCCCACAATCATGTGAGCTAATTCCTTAAAATAAATTCATATGTACATATATATTAATTCATTTATATATATACAGAAATGTACTTACGCACATAATATTGATTTATGCACACATATAGGATAAACATATTTATGTGTTGTATTTATAGGTGTGTTTGTATATACACACACACGTATCTCCTATTGGTTCTGTTTCTCTGAAGAACCCTAACCATACATACACTTAGATGTACTACGTATAAAATTTGAACCACCAAATGCACTAACTGATACAGAGAAGTTAATTTGTTTTTATGCAGACCTTGGAAAAACTCTTCTCCACCTCTGTGGTATATCTGAACCTATACATGTGTCTTTAATTAGATTGTTTACCATTCTGCTTTGTCTTCAAGTGAATTTAGTTTTGGGCTTGTCCACTTGTATAAAACTTTATAAGAACACACATGTCCACTGTCCTCGTGTGTCACACTCAAATGCCAGGGAAAGCCTGAGCACAACTGCCTACCCAGTGCCTGCACCTGCCACAGTGTAAGAGTCCACCATACAATAATAAAGAGGTTGCCCACTTTGCTTCATAATACCTTCATACAGATTTAAAGTTTTAGGACTTACTGTCTTTTACACTTAAACCTGACAATAAAAATGTAAGTACTCTGTCACTCAAAGTAAATTAATGTATCACAGAATGAGCTATACGAGAGGCAAACATTATCCAAAAAAAAAAAAAAAGTAGAAACACAACATTGAGGCTGATGGATGAATATGATATTATGAAAAGAAAATTAATAGCATTATCTCATAACACCACCCAGGGAAGATTCTAAGCAAGAGCATCCTTTGCATATGATGAGTTCATTCCATGTCTGAAATTAACGGAACTCTTTACAACAATTCACTTTGATGAGACAGATGTGCCTGTCTTGCTTGCCTTTGTAACACGTGAGGCAGATTTACAAGTCATTACACTGTACTATTTAAAGCAATGATAGGAAAGACCTCAGGAGTAGCATGGCTCCTACAAACGCCACTGTTAAAATATGTTCAAGTGGTCAATAATAAGCATTAGATGTCAGCATCTTCCAAATAGTAATGCGCAAAGCCATCAAATTGCACTAAGCCATCTTTGAAATGCTCATTTTCCAAGGTTTCTATACCCATATACAACAATTTCAACTTTTTTTTTTTTTGCATATCTAGGCTTGCTATTTGCTCTGGGGCCATGTGCTGATGTAAAAATTTCTGATGACATTTTTAAAAATTACTTTTTGGTTGATAAATTCCATATTTAACTATCTCTGAAATAATACATATATGCATTAACTTGCTTGTCCTGCTGAACAAGCTCTAATCTTACTATAGTAAGGATTGCAGGTAAGTTAGTTTGTACTCAGCATGTAAAACAAAATACGTTTGACTATTCCTGAACCTTTGAGTGAAAAGCTAACAGTTTTCTGATTTTTTTAAGTGACCGTGAACGTCTTAAAATATTATAAGGTATATTCAAAAACTGTTTTCTGCCAAACAGTGAATAATGAAACCGGATATGAAGGAATTCACTAACTCCCTGTCTGCTCCTCGCTGCCCACTGGCCATGAACTTAACTGATAAGTAATTTGGACATCACTAGGTATGATTAATAATTCAACTTTAAAACAAAATCTCCTACTATTTCTCCTTCTAGTTTTCTGGATCAGTATAATCAGACACTGCTCTCAAACTGCCAGACAAGCTATTTAAAAAGCAATTCATTTAAAAATCCACATTGTAATTTTTAGTGCTCTTAACAATATTGACACAGGAAAAAATAAGCTATTAGAATTTACTGCATGACTTTGAATACTTATTTGAATTCTTATGTATCTTACATGTATAAGAGTAAGTTATGTTTCAGTCTTCAATCACTTTCATCATATAACCCTCAACCTGAAATTCTGTGTCAGATAAAATATATGTATATAACGGAACATTATTCTTACCCATTTGATGAATCAGGAATTCGATTTCATCGGATAAAGGGTCCCCTTACTGAGAAAGGTTGAGAACTGCTGTATTCAAATGTGCAGCGTCAACTGGGCATATTCAGAAAGATGTGGTTTTCCTTCTCCACCACTTCCCAGCTATGCACAGTGACACAACTGCCCAAATCCTTCATTTCCCTAGTAAATTATTAATATGTACTTTACCAGGTGATGGGAGCATGCAACATAATGTGTGTGAAGCATCTAGCTCCAAGACTGGGGCTAGGCAGGCACTCATATCTGTTCTCCTTCCCTTCAATATTAAATGAAAATGAGAGAGGTCAATCAATTAGATAATTATTTTTCAATGTACAAATTCACAGAACCAAACTGACCTCTGATTAGAATTCCATTTGACATTTTTCATAATCTATAAAAAAAAAAAGACCTTACGAGAATACCTCAAACAGAAAACTAAAAAGATATAGGAACCTTAAAAAAAAAAGAAAGAAAGAAAAGGGGCAGCTAGGTGGCTCAGTTGGTTAAGCATCGGACCCTTGATTTCAGCTCAGGTCATGAACACTCAGGTCATGATCGCAGGGCTTTGAGGTCAAGCCCCACGTGGGGCTCAGCAGGGAGTCTACTTGAGATTCTTTCTCCCTCTCTCTCTCTCTCCCTCTGCCCCTCCCCCCACTTTCACTTTCCCTCTCTCTCTCTCTCAAATAAATAAATAATTAAAAAAACAAAGGAAGAAAAATGATAAAGGTACTGTTTTTCAATAAGCACTCTCGTCGACAACCAAACTCAATGTCAGGAAGCCATGCTCTAATAAGACAACTATAGGAACATCTTATAAAAGCCAAAGAGAACTGACAAATTATTTCCCAAGTTTCCTTCTGGGCCCACAGCCCAGCAGAGATGAACCAGACCAAAACACAAAAACAAAACTAAAACAAAAATTACTGAAAGAACTTCTGTTCCTTTTTGAAAAATCAGAGTAGGGAGTTTCAGATTAAGGTGGAGTTTTTAGGCACTAATACCAAAAGACCCAAATGGAGACGACTTTACTTTTGAAGGGAGGAAGAAAAAACAAAAACTCTGGCAAACCAAAATGTGAGAAATCTTAAAGTGAACTAGTTTGCCAGAATTTTGTGGTTTGTTGTTTTAAACGTCTCTCCTCTTGCCTTTCTGATTGGCATCACCCTAATCTCAACTCTCATTATTGCTGCAATAATTTTACTAGTACTCCAGGATCCACACCTACCCTCATTCCAAACCATCCAGCCACTAGGCTAATTTTCTTATAACTCTGCTATGGAACCATGTTACTCCTCTGATAAAAACCTAAAATGGCTCATTAATACATCTCAATTCTTAACACATCTTAATTCTTCTGCTTCATATTCAAAGCCCTCCAAATGAAGGGATCATATCTTCTTACCTCTCTTTTACACAAGCCTACTTCTCAACACAAACCCTTTCCAATCAAACGGTCTCATTCTTCCCATCAAAATAACGCAATTTTGCAGCCTTATCTTTGCTCGTGCTGTTATACCAACTTAGGACAACCCTTAATTAGGATAACTCCCTTCCTTCCTTTCTTCCTTCCTTCCTTCTTTCCTTCCTCCCTCCCTCCCTTCATATAAGCACCTAATGAGCATCTACTATGTGTCTGGCACCAATCTAGTGCTAGGCATACAAAAATGACTAAGACCTGGTCCTTGTCCTCAGGGAATGTAATGATTATTTAGTGAGTCAGACATGTAAACAAATCATTAGGACAGTTTCGTAATTGCTGTAACATTGTGTACAGGGTACTATGGAAACACAATACAAGTAGTGATTCACCATAAAGGAAGGTGGGACAGAGAGACCATGGTCTAAGAGACTACACAGAAGAAATGGGAATTGAATTCAGTCTTTAAGGATGACTAATGGGGAGTGGTGGGACAGGTTAAAGGGGCAACTGCTACTCAAGAAAAAAATGAAAATGCAGACCATGTTCCAGGAACTAACTGCAAGAGATTCAGCATGACAAAAACACAAGAAGTAAAGCTGGAAAGTACGTTCATGTCAGCCTGAACTTTTAGATATGTGATGAGGGGCCAAGGATGATTTTTAAGAGTGACATGACCAGGTGTGAAGATTTTAAAGACATGCTCCGAAAGACCCTCCTTTCAAGATCAGTAACGCCTTCTTGTGATGGTTAATTTTATGTGTCGACTTGACTGGGCCATGGGGTGCTCAGATTAAACATGATTTCTAGGTGTGTCTGTGAGGGTGTTTTCCAGAGGAGATTAGCATTTGAATGTGTGGATTCAGTAAAGCTGACTGCCCTCCCTAGTGTAGGCAGGCATCATTCAATTTGCTGAAGGCCTGAACAGAAAAAGGCAGAAAAAGAAGAATTCACCATTTTTGCTTCCTGTCTGCCTGCATGAGTTGAGACATCTGTCTTCTGCTGCCCTTGGACTGGGACCTACACCACTGGCTCCCTGGTCCCCAGCCGCTGGACTCAGACTGGAATTACACCACCAGCTCCCCTGGGTGTCCAGCGTGCAGACAGCAGATCATGGAACTTCTCGGTCTCCATAATAGCATGAGCCAATTCCTCAAATAATCTCTTTATATGTGTATCTGCCATTGGGTCTGTTTCTCCAGAGAGCCCTGACCAATGTATCTCCTACTACAACAATGCTCACATTTCTCTCCATGCTTCCCTCCCCCATTAAACTACACGAACAGTAACAGCTATCATTATGGAACACTTCCTAGGTCCCACGCACTGTGCCAGATACTTCATACCATCATTTTATCTAACTACTACACCTCAACGATAAAGGAACTTAGAGAAATTAAGTTTCTTGTCCAAGTATCACATAGCTTGTAAGTGGGAGATGCCATTCAAACCTAACTCCAGATCCTATGGTCTCCATCCACAATGCCACATACACTCCTACCCTGAACTGTGCTCTTTTTGTCCTCTCCCTGGTTCCACATCTCTGTGCCTTCTCTTCCCTAACTCATAAATTGCTGCAGGACCTGGGGCCCATGCCCACGGCGGCCACAAATTAGGTGTTGCCTTACACTGGGCAAGTCACTTACCCTGTCTAGTTTCCTCGGCTGAAATGAAGAATTAGACCAGGTGGTCTCTCAGATCACTTCCATTTTCTCCCGCCACACACTTGGGGTTAATACAAACCACAAATGCTGGTATCTAACAGGGAAAGTGGGCTGAGAAGGTCTGAGATACTACTGTCCACCATGATATAACTTATTAATAGTCCCTCCATCAACATTTCGGCAAAACATCTCTCAAAGCAGGAATCCAAGCCTGAGTTAATAAAATCATCAACAGTGAAGCCTCCCTTTTAGCAGGTTTCTTATTCTCCTAACACAGCCTTCTCTAAGCATAGATGCTTGTGAAGGCTTGAATCAGAGGCCACTTCACTACCAGGTGATTCTAAGAAAATCACAAGATAAGCAACAGGGTAGAGGGAACAACACAGTGGAAGCAATTACCCACGTGAAACTTCCAGTCAACTGAGACACTCAACAAAAACAGCTCCTGGGGACACCTGGGTGGCTCAGTCAGTTAAGCGTCTGCCTTTGGCTCAAGTCATGATCCCAGGGTCCTGGGATCAAGCCTGCATTGGGCTCCTTGTCCAGCAGGGAGTCTGCTTCTCCCTCTGCCTCTGCCCTTCCCCCCTGCTTGTGCTCTGTCTCTTGCTTTCTAATAAATAAATCTTTAAAAAAAAAAAATCTCCTGTCACAGTATAGCTATCGTTCAAGAAGATTTTTTGAGACTTTATTCTGAGGGAAGAAAACCGTACATGTTATAAAACAGAACGACATATGGATATTACCTTACTTAAAGAGCCTGCAGAGCTGAGGAGACGGCAGCCCATGGGTCTTACCTTTAACAAACAGGCAGGCAGCTTTTTGTTGGTGGCTTTTTGTGAGGTTTTTCTCCTCCACTAATCACCTTCTTTCACCCTCCAGGGAAACCAAGTAGGTGGGCAAAAATTCCTGGAGGTTTTCTGGGAGGTACTTAGAACACCCACACCCAGAGACATTAAAAATACTTCAAGTCTACATCAACAGTCTTAGGAAAGAATTTGGTTAACAAGAAATACGAGTATGAGTAGAGATAAAATACTTATATATTGAGACATGAGAAAATGTTACAAGAAAATGGGAAATGCATAGGAACCACAAAACTTAAACCTGAAGTCTTTAACATGTGTTTTCTGATTCATTCACACACCAGACTCCTGAATTACCAAATTCCATCACTCTCCACTCCAATGAGTGTTTTCTGGGGACAAAAAAAAAATCATCTTGGCTCTCTATTAAAAAAACTGCAGAGAAGACACCAGATAAATTCACACCTGCCAGGTAAATTCAAATAACCACAGAGGAGTCTTCACCACAAAAAGGAATGCATTCATTTTTCAAGAAGCAGTCAGACACAAAAATGTAGAGAACTGCACTTTATTTATTTTTTTTAAAGATTTTATTTATTTATTTGACAGAGAGAGACACAGCAAGACAGGGAACACAAGCAGGGGGAGTGGGAGAGGGAGAAGCAGGCTTCCCGCCGAGCAAGGAGCCTGACAGGGGACTTGATCCCAGGACCCTGGGATCATGACCTGAGCAGAAGGCAGGCGCTTAATCGCCTGAGCCACCCAGGTGCCCTGCAAACCATTTTAAATTCAGTCGCTCCCTGTATCCCTACACTGTCACTATGAAATGTAACAACTTGACCACTTGCAACCACACAACCAGCCAGGCTTGAGATAAAATCCTTAAATCACCTCTTTAAGTATACTTCCAAGAATTTACTAAATTTAGAACCAAAATGAAGCAGCCAATAGTGACGAACTCTTGAAAAACTACATCACAGACAAAAAAAATAAATGCCCTCTCATGTTCGAGAGAAAGAGAGAGGGCCTCTTTTTTAGAAGAGTCAAATATACTCAGTGACATAAACTGACGGTTTATTTTTAGAAAGAGATGAGGTCTGCCATTATTTGCTAAACAAGAGCAAATCTTTCTAAAGATGACTTTCGATTATGACTTCGTTACTTCTTAGATGTTGAACTGCACATAGAAAATATATGCTATGTTTGGTGAAGGCACATAGTTTTATTTAAGAAGAGAAAATAAGAAACACTTCAATAGACCGAATGAGAGTGATTTATATGTGTATTTTCAGCCTCCCAACCCTGCTAGCTTAGGCTGCAGTTTGACAGGTGTTAAAATTGTTCAGTGAATTTCTATACGGGATGGGATGGTCCAGGAAGTTTCTGGAGAGACAGGCAACCTCATCAAACTGGACATTAGCCTGTGTTATAAAATCTGTTTACCCACCAGAGATGGCTAAGGGAGTGGTAAGGAATGAGAGCTGACCAAAGCAAGTCCCTGGGAGCACCCAGGAAGCTATGAGGTGGACACCGTGGTTCTGAAACAGAAACACACCTGCCTCTACCAAACACCTTCTCTTGGAGAAGCCGAGGTGAGAGTGAGGTGAACACCAATCTGTGTTTCTCTGCATCTGTCTTGTGGGAAAAGCTCATTCGGTCCTCCAGAATCTTCCTTAGCCCCATGGTTTCTTAACAGCCCAGTAGGCTGGGAGCTCTCCAAAGGCACAGACTCTTTTTTGTAAAGTTCACCGTTCTCAAAGCTTTACACAAGATCTGTTAATGCAACAGTATCTTTATAATACCTAATTCACCTTCTAAGAAATGTCCCCAACTAGAGTCTCACTTTAATTAAGCTCATTAAAAATAATCATCACTGAATGTATTTGTGTTTGTGCCAAACACCATGTAAACACTATTAATGCATTTACTTCATTTAATCCTCACATCAATCCTACCAATAGGTGTCATTATTACCCCACTTTTTCAAATGAGAAAACAGGCTTCAAGGGGTTAAGTCATCCTTAGCAAGTGTCAACACAACTCAATCAATCACTAGTAAATGGTTAAAAATACCTACCACCACATTTCACAAACTGGTAAAAAAAAAAAAAAAAAAGGTAATCAGAAAGAGAATGTGCAGGGTTCGCACTAACCAAAGGAATAAGATGGCAGAAGAAAAGGCAACACAATAGAACAAAGAACAAGAGACCCTGATAACCTGGCCTGTTTCCTCATCGGTAGAAGAGGTTAAGTGAAAAAAAAATCTCTCAGGTTTGTGGTTCTAGGAGTCCATGAACAGTCAATGTCTTATCCTCTAATCAGGGCCAAATTTTCTACACTCATTTTTGTGATCTTAGAGCCAATTACGGGGTCTAGCATATGGTAGACACTAAATGTTTAAAAAACTCAAGGTTTATCAAATAAAAGTAAATTTCAAGCTAGGAGAAACTTCAGCATAGATTTACTGTGAGATATACAATGCAGATCAATCTTGTACCCTTAATTACGCAACCAAGTCCACTGAAATATCAAAAAAGACCTTACTTACCCCATACTTATGTTTCATTGTTAATATTATCCCAGAATATCAATATCCTAGGGAAAGTGGTATAGAATGCCAGAAATGACACTCAGATTTTAGGGATGAGTTACAAGTACTAACAAGCCCCAGAAGTTATAAATAGTACTGCTACATTTTATACAAGGCATTTTATTCCGAGAGGTAGAATCAATCACAGGCCAGTTCAGAGCAGGAGCTCTGTGAGCGGGCCCCAGGGTACACCTCTGGCTCCCCACAGACAAGGTGTGTGGTCTCTTTGCGTCTCAGCTTCCTCTTCTGTAAACTAGGAGAGCTTACCACCCCCATCGGTGTACTCTGAAGGTTAAATTAAAGCACTCAACACCATGCATGGCACATAATAACTTTTCAATAAATGTTAGCTGTTAAGTGTTGGTACTAATAATGAAACTAGTGTTATGAATACACCCGAAAATCAACAACTTTAAAATGAAAACTGGAAATGATTAAACTATTTATAGAAAAAATACAGAAACTAAACTACTTTGGTAGGCAGTGCCATTACTTTGAGAGAGCATTCCTCAAGCTAGTGATGATGCCAAGAAAATAAAAAGCAGCATTTGAGAAAAGACTACAGATCCCACCTTATGTTTCTTTCCAATACGAAAATCTACCTTTTACTACCTACATTTTGAATTACACAAGATCTTTATAAAATGTGACTGTTCTGATCCGATTCATCCACCAATGTGGCCTTTTTTTTTTTTTTTTTTGAAGATTTTATTTATTTATTTGACAAAGACAGAGACAGCAAAAGCAGGAACACAAGCAGGGGGAGTGGGAGAGGGAGAAGAAGGCTTCCTGCTGAGCAGGGAGCCTGATGTGGGGCTCGATCCCAGGACCCTGGGATCATGACCTGAGCTGAAGGCAGACGCTTAACGACTGAGCCACCCAGGCGCCCCTCAATGTGGCCTTTAAAAACACCAATTCTCTCAGGGAAGCTGATCAACCTCAGAATCAGACCCTTACCATTCAAGCCTTTATTATCTGAATATATTTCAAACAATACAATAGTTTGAAACAAACAGCAAGTTCCCAGGTCAAAACCAGCATTTAAAAACATTAGAATAGAAAATATCAGAGCATAATACATGAAACAATGGTAAGATTTGTTTTAAGGAACTTGTTTCAGTTATATGTTCTGACTAGGTGGCAATGGAAAATATGCTTTTTCTAATGGGCTACAGTCAAAAATATCCAGGAAAAACTGATTAAAAATAGACAAGGACACCAAGTTTTTCAAGTTTTTAAGCAAGTTTTTAAAAAAAAAAATCAAACCCTAACAAGAGATTTGATTTACAGCATCCTGGTACCATAAATTCAAACAAATAAATTCAGAAATGACTGATCTTTACCCTCCCTGGACAGGAAGCAGAATCACAGAGAACTCCAGCCAACCCTAGGAAGTACAGAGTACTCATTGTCTAAGTCTCTTGCCTCATTTACCTATGTTTGCATAAGGAAACCCACATGGTCTCAAGACAATAATTCCTTAAGTTTCTAGTCTCTAAACCCCTAAAGAACTTTCATGTATTTTCTTTGAGTAAGAGAGAAAAAAATGCAAATATAGAAAATAATCCAAATACTTTAATGTACACTATTATATATTATGAATGAATAGCCCCTTCTGTGTCTTCAAACTTCTTGTAATCTACTAAGGGATATGAGACAAATACCCAAAAGCCAGGCTGACTGTGCTCAAGGTGAGGGAGGAAGGACACAAGCAGGAAGAATAAAGAAAGATTTTTAAGAAAAAGGAAGCAACTGAAATTAACCTTTTAGAATGAATAGAATACCAGTTGGCATTGTTTGGGAAAGAAAGGATGAGGAGTGGAGAGTGGGGTGCCTCTAGAGGGGAGAACAGCAAGGAAAAGGCATGAAAGCACTGTGAAAATGGGACAGGTAGCTATAGGAGAAGGGTGGGAGTTAGGGCTACAGCACTAGGCCCAGAGTGCCTTGAAGAGCAACCAGGGCTTTGGTAGGCAATGAAAGGGAAGCTTTTTGGTCAAGGAATGGCAGAAACCTATGGACTGTCTTCTTACGGTTACCCACATTTACAGCTCCCCTTCAGATCATCTTAAAGATGGTTCCCTATCCCTGCCTCCCATGCAGTAGACACAAAAGGATTCGGAACAGAAAAGAGGCTGCTCTCTCGGACACAAGAGTCCTGTGACAGTAAATTGGTTTGAAACTTCGGCCAAGCTTCAGTTCTCACACAAAAACGCACAGCCTCAGGAGACTTCTGGCTCTTCCCCCACTGCTCTCTAGCTAAAGCTTGGGAGAAGTACAGTGCCTACCAAAAGTCCACAGGGCCTTTCTCAAGCAACCATCCTAGGAGGGAATAAAGGTTGACTCCTCCTGGGAAAAAACGGTGCAGGCTCTCCAACTCAATACTCTGACTCGGTAACCTCCAATTATCTATGGCTGCACAGCCAGCTACTCCAAACCTTAGTCACTTACAGCTGCCACCATTTTTAGAGCTCATGATTTTGAGAGTCAGCAATTGGGGAAGGGCTCAGCAGGAGGATTCATGTGCTCCACACAGTGTTGACTGAAGTCACCGAGTAGTAGTCAGCTGGCAGCTGAGTTGGTTATGCCTCGATGGGGATGGACAGGAGACTGGACACAGCTGGGGACACACCACAGTGCCTGTCCATGTCCTCCCAAGCCTGCCAGTCTTAGGGTGGCTGGACCTCGCTATGGCAGCTCAGGCACCCAGAGACCAAGGTGAGAGCTGCCACTCCTCTCAAAGGACAAGCCCAAGGCTGGCAAATCATCACACCTGCTAGTGCATCCTGGGCAAAGCTCAGGCCAGCTCACACGCAAAAGGAGGAGTGTCAGAGTATGTGATCATCTTCAATCCAAACTCAGAGCTGCCATAATTTACTAACTACTGAATACTGGGAATTTAAAAACTCAGATGAAAAAAATTCATTTGACTACCTCACATTAGGACAGGATGAAAGGGAATTCCTACAGCAATAGATACTCTTAGACCCTATTACTTAGAGTTTAAGGATGAACCACTAAAGGCCTTAAAAATATGAATGTGTTTCAATTCAATAATTCCATCTTTAAGAATTTAATATAAAAGAACAAGCAGAAAGGCACATAAAGCTAGGTATATATCAAATCACTATTTATAATAGTCACAAAGAGGAAGTAATCTATATTTCTAAGAAATGGATTAAATATAGACAAAAATGTCTTTTAAAAGAAGATTAAGCAATATAATGAAATTCACATGAAGAGTAAATAGGTAGTAAATCCTACACAGTGTGATTGACAACAACTCTGAAATCTGATGATAAAGATCAGTAAGTAGATAATTTTATGTTCACTGGCAACTCTATTTCCAGCACATAGGATGCTAAGTGTATCAGGCAAGAATACTGAATTTGAAAGAATAATGCATAGAAGAAACACATGTAAAATGCCATCCACTACAGATCTAACTTACTATTGATGCCTCCCAAACTCTTTTTATACCCAGGTTAAAAAACAGAAGGGGGCACCTTGGTGGCTCAATTGGTTAAGCGTCTGACTCTTGGTTTCGGCTCACGTCATGATCTCAGAGTCTTGGGGTCGAGCCCCACGTTGGGCTCCTCACTCAGCATGGAGTCTGCTTGACATTCTCTGCCTCTCCAACTCCCTCTCCCTCTCCCCCTGCTTGCTCACTCTCTCTAAAATAAATAAATAAAATATTTAAAAAAACTGACAGAAGGGGGCACAAGACTGGCTTAGTTGGAAGAGCATGCTACTCTTGATCTCTCAGTCATGAGTTCAAGGCCCGCTGGGGGTAGAGGTTACTTAAATAGATAAATGAACTTAAAAAAAAAAAATACATAGGTGACACAGAAAAGGTCCAGAATGATTTCCTTTTTTTAATTTTGCTGAGAATGGGACAGTATGGTGTTTAAGGAGAAAAGAAATTCCCTCACCAGGAAACAAAAACAAAAATGTACACAATAAATTAATTCCAAATTAGAAAAAATAGCTACAAACAAAAATCAAGAATATAGTGTTGACGTAACCTTTCAGATAAACTTGAAAACTAAGACTACTTTTATCACTGTTAAGTACATTTTTAAAAAAAGACTGCTGCCACAGTTTATTCTAATATTCTAATTACAATCAGACCAGTATTAAGGCCTTCCCATTTCTATACATCTCCTCTATATCTAGGGGTGGTGTACATGCTATTCCACCATAGAAAATATTAAGATGATATTCACTGCCGAGACCCATTTAAAGAGTAGTCGTGTACAAAAAAAAAGGGTGAGTTATAAGGAAACGTGGAGAACCTTCTCCAAATGTAGTTTCTATCATAGGGAGGAAAAAGTAGACTAAAAATATCAGCAAACACTTTTGGAGTATACACTAGGCACAAAGAACTATGTTAATCCTGGAGACATAAACAAATTTAAGATATAGTCCCTGCCTAGCATGTCTCCAGTTCGTGAGACATTATATACACCAAAAGTTAATACAAGTTAGCACTTAGGGAAGTAACATTTGGTATTTTAGAAAGATGGCTTGGCTTCCCTTGTACAAAAGATTGGAGGGGAGAGAGAACATGGAGGGAAGACACAAGTTAGAAGACCACACATGTGAAGATAATGCATTATGGGACCATTCCCAAGCCTACCAGACTCGTGCCTGCTCTTGCGACAAATATTTTGTAATGCCTCCCATTTATCACCCTAAAATGAAATCCATAAATCATATAATCTACAACATATATAACTTCTAAGTGGTATGTGTATGTGTGTAGCCCTAACCATAATATAAAGCAGAAATTAAAAGGAAACATACCCATTTCAGTAGCTAAAGTCCTGGGGATTACTTCACTAGAGGGCAATAACAAAGCTGTCAGACACTTGTACCTACTTATTATAACAAAGAAATCTGCATTTTTAAAAATTGGATTGGATGCCATTCGGTACAAGACACACAGGAAAATGAAGGGGCAGAGGTACAGATTGGAGTCAGAAAAGGTAATGACACACCAGATTTACCCATATGTTTTATGATAAAGAGGAATATCACTTCAACTGAATAGATATATCACTTTAACTGAGTCAGGACAAATTATAGACTGTCAAATGGAGAACATAAGGAAGAATGATATATCTCTGCCAACTTTATCAGCATGTTTCCTTATAAAATATTCACTTAATCTTAACCTGCTTTCATTGCTCCATTAAAAAAAAAAGTTGGCAGAGTAGACATGTTGGTAACTACTCATATGTAGGAAAAGCTGCAAAAGCAAATTTCAAAATACCAACTGAATATTATCAACACTTTTCTTTACATTTGACATTTCAGGAAAAAAAAGGCTACATAAGAATATACAAATACATACACAGAATCACTCTGATTGTGAGTGCTAGAAATGCAGAATGATCTACACATGAATTGTATGGGCAACCTAAACACCACAAGAGGCACCTGTGGCTGAGGAATGAGTTTCCTAATTGGTGTACTAACTCATGCTAAGCTCAAAAAATATTTATTTACATAGTGGTTGTATTCATGGGAAATTATGTATAATAAAATTATGTAAAAGAAAACTGTGTTTATATATAAAGACAAAGTTACGTTCTAGGCTCAGATATTTATAATCAGGTTTTTTAATAGCACAAATGTCCCGTGAGAAATCCCAAATTGGGCAGGATTTGGGCAATTCTTTGTTGTATGGGGCTTGCTCTCCTCCCTCCCACTTCATACTCCCTGCCTCCTGTCCACTAAATGCCCCTAACCAGACAGTACCACACTCCTTTGAAAACCACTTCTGTGGGATTTATAGGTGAATGACACATGGGGCTTATCTATCCCAAGAACTTAAAAGATAAACTCACATTTATCATATTTTATATTGTACAAGACAATCCTTCCACAAAGTCCCATGGATCTACCATTCTTTGTTTTAAGACCTTTAAATTCAGTCAACTTCTCAGATTTATAAACAATGTCTCAGAGTGTGTTAAGACTTTAAAGAGGGAGAAAGAGCTTAAAGTATATGACCCACATTAACATTATGAAAACCATGAAGTCTGGCCTAAAACATCTCAGGAGCTTGAGAAATTTATCTGAAAACAAGAATGATTCATTTATGAAGACCAAAGTAAAATCCAGGTCCCCCTGTAAGTGCTTCCTAGAGTTGCCACTGACACAGTTTGCTGTGTTCTTTAGGGAGACAAATATACTAGTCAAATCTTCAGTGAATTTTATAAATAGCAATGTTTTCGTTTTTCAAATTACCACTTATCATGTCAAACAGTATGAAGAGCAACTAATTTGATAACTGATTTTACCAAAGAGCAATACCTGTATATGACTACATTTAATATTTTAGAGCTATTTTAATACACTAAAACCTATACCCAAAACATATCTTAAAATGGTTTAACTGCAAAAAGTTGGAAATTAAACTAAAAAAAATTTTTTATTAATACATCTCTTTCCAAAAAAAGGAAGTGAGGCAGTTTACAAAAATAAATATTATGCAACAAAATAAAAAATAGCCTCTACAATTACAAAAGAATTGTAACCTAAAATAAAAGCACTTCTCATCTATCAAACTAGCAAAGCTTTTGTAAAATCATAGTACTTTAAGGGGAATGTTTAACAGGAACTTTGTATATTGTTCTAATCAACAAAGAAAAAATAAAAGAGTTAAGAATTGGTAAAGAGAAACAAAACTGTCATTATTTACAGATGATGATTGTCTGCATGTAAAAATGAAAGACTCTGGGGCGCCTGGGTGGCTCAGTTGTTAAATGTCTGCCTTCGGCTCAGGTCATGATCTCAGGGTCCTGGGATAGAGCCCTGTATCGGGCTCCCTGCTCGGCGGGAAGCCTGCTTCTCCCTCTCCCACTCCCCCTGCTTGTGTTCCCTCTCTCGCTGTGTCTCTCTCTGTCAAACAAATAATAAAATCTTTAAAAAAAAAAAAAAAAAAAGAAAGACTCTAAAGACAAATCATTAGCATAAGAAAATTAAACAAATGGTTATAAGATTAATATACAAACACCAATTACATTTTTATATACCAGCAACAGTTAGAAAAAGTAATTTAGAATAAATTTTAAATAGCAACAACAAAAAAAATATACCCAGGAATAAATCTAACAAAACAAGGCAAGGCTCATGGAGAAAGAATTATAAAACATTACTGGAATTCAAAAAGAAGGCCTAAATTATACTATGTTCATGGACAGACTCAATGTTATCAAGATGTCAGTTCAACCCAAAAGAATGTATAAAGTCAATGCCATTTCAATCAAGATCCAAACAGAGGTCAGTGAGGAACTTGACAACCTGATTCTAAAATTTGCATGAGAGAGCAAAGGCCCAAAGACAGCTAGAATATTTGTAAAAAAGAAAAATAAGTTTAAAAGGGACCAGCCCAAGAAATAAAGACAACACTCAAATGAATTTCAGGTGAATTAAGAACTTAAATGTAAAAGGCAAATTAAATAAAACATAGGAAAGATTTCTTCCATAAGACACATAATTACCGGAGAAAATACTGATATATTCGATCACACTAAAATTAAGAAATTCTGTCTAAAAGATATTACAGAGAAAATAAAAGACAATATGGACAATATGTAGCTGATAAAGGATTAGTATCCAGAATATATGAAGAATTCTACAAATCAATAAGAAAAATGGTCAAAAAATGTGAAGAGACATTTTCCAGGAGAGGAAATATGAAAGACCAATAATCACATGAAAAGATATTTACCCTTATAAATAAAACCACTATGAGAAACAACTTTCCATCACCAAATAGGTAAAATTTACAAATTCTCACAACACAAATGTGGATCAACAGCCTACTAACTCTGCTAGTGAGCATCGAAACCAGCACAATGACTCTGGAAAACAATTTGCATTATCTCATAAAACTGAAGATACTCTTTATGACTCACCAACTCAGTTATGGAGATTCTTGCACGAAAACATCAGTATGCGTTAGAATGCTTGCAGAACATTATTCATGATAACAACAAAAAGGTCCATCAGCAGGATAATCAATAAATTAGCTCTAGTATAATCACTTAATAAAATGCCCCCAAGAATGAAAATGAATGAATTACAACTACACTTTGGAAATGCACTGAGAGAAAAAAGCAAGTTGCAGATGAGTATATAGAATATACCATTTTTATTGTCTAGGGATGATCAAACTATTTTCTTTTAGAAGCAGGAGGATAAAACACAAAGTCGAGGGTAGTGGATACCTGGGGTGGATAAGTTGGATAGACATGCTCCTAGAGTTACTGATCACTCCACAGAGAAGTTTTCACTTCTATTCCGGATTTCTGTGCACTGAAACAGAATTATCTGCTGCACAAACAATGTAATTATCTATTTTAACTTGTATTTACCTATAAACACAAAACAACACTTCATACTAATCCGCAGCTGACCATATGTATTTCAATACAAAACACAAAAAACCTCCAAAGATGATTCCATTTATCACTGGTGAGTACTTGAGAACCACTAGGACAGGTGACAACAGGATTTCCTACCTAAAGGAATAGTCCCTAGGTTCACTAACAATCAGTATTAAGTATTTAAAAGAGAAGTATTATATTGTAATAGCCTTCAAAAGACAGGAAGAAGGAATTTAAACACCTACTTTATAGGACTTTATATTTGGTGAAACAGAAACTGTTAAAAAGTCTCAGTCTGAGAAACTCTAGTATTCTAAAAAAAGAAAGGTATTTAACTTGGCATTGTGGATCCTGGAAAGGAAGAGGAGGCTTCTTAAAATGAAACAATTTTATGGTTGGTTTCAGCTATGTTCCTGTTGTTGAAAGAAAGTTCATCAGAACAAATGGACAGGTCCTCTATTATTACTGTCCACACAGGATATCTTAAATTTTGAGAAAACAGCTCTGTGGTCTTTCTCCAAAGATTAGTAAACATAGCTCTTTCAAACACTTCCAAAGCCATGGTCTCCCGAAGAACATTCAAATGCCTATGAGTTCACGAGTCAAGTACCTAGCTCTAAGTTCCTGACCTAATGGTTTAAAATATAGCTCTCCAATGAGCTGATATGAAGAAACAAAATACACATTAAAAAGATTCCAGAACAAGGTGGTATGATCACTGGGTGGTACAATACGTACTGTTGTATCATACTTCTAGAATGCTGAAATGAATTTATAGAGAAGGCAATTTCCTTCCAAAAGAAACTGGAATGATAAAACCCAGAGGACAATGGGATATATTTTAGGCATAGGGTGACAGCAAAGGACTCTGAGTAAATAAAGACAATGAGTTTGAGGGAAAAAAAAAGATTTGAATTCAAGGACACCATAATCTTTTAGAAAGCAAAAACCATGATAGAGAACCCTAAAGGCAAAAGCAGTCATTTATAACCATTATAACCATCAACATGAGTGATTTTTTTTAAGATCTATTTATTTGAAAGAGAGTGAGCTCGAGCACAAGCAGGGGTAGTGGGAGAGAAGCAGGCTCTCATCAGCAGGGAGCCTGGTACAGGGCTCAATCCCAGGATCCTGAGATCATGACTTGAGCCAAGGCAGACGCTTAACCGACTGAGCCACCCAGGCGTCCCAACATGAGTGATTCTTTAAAGATTCCTAGAGACACCAATTTCTTACTGATTTAAAACACCTGAACAGAAAGAAAAAAGGAGGTAGGTAGACAGGGAGAGAGTAAGGACACAGATATTGTGAAAATCATCTGCTTCTGAAAACAAGAATATCGGAGTTAACTCCCAATTCAAAAAGTATCTCAAATGAAATCGCTTTAATATAGCCAGGTTCCTAACAAGACTGCACACAGGCACCAGGGATAAAACTGCATTTTTACACAAAACAATCAAAAACAAAAAATGAACCAATACCCACAGACTAAAAGAAAGACTTTTGTCAGGGCGCCTGGGTGGCTCAGTTGTTAAGTGTCTGCCTTCAGCTCAGGTCATGATCCCAGGGTCCTGGGATCGAGCCCCGCATCGGGCTCCCTGCTCTGCGGGAAGCCTGCTTCTCCCTCACCCACTCCCCCTGCTTGTGTTCCCTCTCTCGCTGTGTCTCTGTCAAATAAATAAAATCTTTAAAAAAAAAAAAAGACTTTTGTCTTTAAATTCGTAATTTGTTTGTTAGAATTCAATCACTACTACTTTTTAAAAATATTTATGTAATGCCATACTTGTACTTCTATCATTTAATATAATAACCCAACCACTCAAACGGTCTTAGAATAAATCTGTTAAAATTCATCCTTTCAATGAAATAAAAGTTCCTATTAAATGGACTTTATTCACTTATTTAAGTAACAAATTTATTATATGCCTATTGCATGCCAAATTTTTACGATCTTTAGTAATCCTATTGTCATTATCTGTAAAAAGTGGTATACTTTATATAATCAAATGTGATGCAAGTCCATAATTTCTTATCTCTGTGATTCTACATTCAAAAATCCTAAACAGCATTTTCGTAACATCTGACAACAAAACACAAATTGAACTAGTGTGAGGCCATTACAGTCTTTAATCACCCTCAAATGTGAAAACGTTTCGTTGTAGAAATACTGAAATTTTTGCTGCAGGTGTTAGTTAATACAGACCCACTTGACAAAATTTACTATGATTCCCCAAGTCAAGTGCCTAGCTCTAAGTTGCTGACCTAATTAGGGGTTAAAACACAGTTCCTGACCTCGATGAACACATATTGAAGAAAAAGATAAATACACATTTAAAAAGATTCCAGCACAAAACGGAATGTTCAAATGACCAAAGAGTGGAACAAACAACAGGCACTGTTTTATCATTTCTGGAATCCTCATATCTAAGACACATCTGGATTTTAAAAGAGCTTTTATTCATCCATCACAGCTGAAGGTAAACATACATACATGCTCAGTATTGTCAAGTAAATCAAGACTTAATGATACTGCGTGGGATGTGCTCCTCCAAGATGGAGCGGAGACAGAGCCCACCAGGTAAAGTACATTCAGCAGCAACACAGGGAGATCTCACTACAAGAGGGCACCACGGGAATGAACACTGGTGACGTCTCAGAATAAAAGAACTCTGCAACGGTGGGGTGTGAAGGCTGCACACTGGGAAGAGCAGAATGAGGGTGCACCCCCTTTCTTCACGGGTCTTCTCCTGAAGACCTAGAGTATGAGGGTCCACAAAGAGCATGTCTGCTAGTTTTTCTAGATCCTCTAAAGAAGGTGCTTCAGAAAGACCAAAACTTGAGAGAGAAAGGATGCTGGAGCCAGCAGCTCCACCAGCGGAGCAGACGTGCAGGCATGCCAGACCCATCTGCCAGAATCAGTTCTCCCTCTCTGCGACCACAGCAGATCCGAGACTGGCCACAGGGCCGCCCAGCAGCGCTGCATTTTCCAGCCCCCGCACCCCCGCCCCCCGTATGTATGAGGTGGCCAGGTGACTAAATGCTCTCAGATGGCAGATGATTGTATGCCGCTTTCGGGTCTTGGGTCTTAAGAATTATGGGGCCCTTAGGTGGCTCGGTGAGTTAAGCGTCTGACTCTTGATTTCAGCTCAGGTCATGATTTCAGGGTTGTGAGATCCAGCCCTGTGTAGGGATCCACACTGGGCATGGAGCCTGCTTGGGATTCTCTCTCTCCCGTTCCCTCTGCCCCTTCCTTCCCATCTCTAAAATTAAAAAATAAATTAAATTAAATACAAAAAAAAAAGAATTAGGCATCCGCCCTTCCTCCCATCCTCCCATCGGGAACACAGAAGTGCCTATCACCCAACTTCAACCACACCACACACACAAGGACAACACCCTAAGGCACGGCAGATCATGAAGATAAAAGGACCCTGGGTCCCAGGACGTCTGTGTGGATCACAGCTACCCTGCTGCCCACTTACCTCAGGACTACCACCCGAGCGAGAAACAAACTTCAATGTTTTTATACTACTTTATCACTGGACTCTTTGCTACTGTGCCTCAGTCCTTACCTAACAACGCTGATGAGGAAGCTACACCATGTGCGAACCATCCCATCCCACCTGTCCAATTTCAAGAGCCCTATCTAAAAGGCAAACTCCATCTCGGGATAATCTAGACAAAATTGCCGTTTCTCAGCCTCATCTGCATTTTGTGGCCATAGCCTCAGAGAAATAGGAATTTGTTCATTTGGCAAACTTTTGAGCCGCCTACTACTATATAAAAGGTAGTATGTTCCTCACTAGGGATAAAAAGTCAACGGGAAAAAGAAAGCAAATGAATCTCTCCCCGGGTCAGGTCCTCCGTAGTGCATGCTTTTCACCCAGAAGGCAAGCTCCAGGTCATCTTCTCTGCCCTGTCTCCAGAACTTTGTGGGGCCTTTCCCGTAACAGGTGCTCAGGAAGTGGCTGTTAGGTGAATGAATTAAGAAATCAATAAATTGAGTCCTGTCCTCAATGAACTCAGTCTAATAGGGGAAACAGAAAACAATGTAGTACCTCTTACCTCATGGGCATGCACAATGTTCACGGATTTTTATTTATTTATTTTTTAAGATTTTATTTATTTGACAAAGAGAGAGAGAGCACAAGTATGCAGAGTGGCAGGCAGAGGGAGAGGGAGAAGCAGGCTCTCTGCTGAGCAGGGAGCCGGACGTGGGGCTCGATCCCAGGACCCCAGGATCATGACCTGAGCCGAAGGCAGCCGCTTAACCGACTGAGCCACCCAGGCGCCCCAATGTTCATGGATTTTTAGAAATGAATGTATCAAACAACTTAATGCAAGTGCCATGGAGGGGCAGGAGGCATTAGAAATCAGCACAGTCTTCCTGGCAAAGCTGAAATTTGCATGAGTTCTAAAGAACAATTAGAAGGTAGCCAAAAAAAAAAAAGGTAAGGCCTCAAGAAAAGATGTGGCACCCGTGCTGGGTGAACACGTCTACGATGACTGGTTCCAACGGCACAGTTCCAGTCATACAATGAACACAACTAGTACTCCTTTGAATGCTACCGCTTCCCTTAATTAAGTCTACAGCTGAATTCTTTCTCTAGCGTTTGCATCACCCCACTTGCCTAATGTGAACTGCTGTTCAGATTTAATTTTCATTTTTAATCTAAAAATCAGGACTTACTGGACTCATTCTAAAAAGTCCTCTACCGTACAATCAAGGAATCTCAAGGTTGATAGGAATCAGGAAGGTCACTGCATAAATGTTCTTGGAAGTCACTTACCCTGATCAGCTATAATCAGATCTCCTCTGCAGTGGCATGGGATTTTTATCCTTCTCCTATGGCATGTCTGGTTTTGCCTGAGTGTATTTGTTGATGTACACATCCTTGCTCCCCCACTAGACTGCATGCTCTTCATGCAGCATCCACATTCTTCTTTATCTCATATTCCTCCCATGCTCAATAATCAAAGGCTTGGCACGACATCATCTTTTCACCCAACCCCGTCAGCTCCGGCAGCCCCTGTCAAGTCCCATCTACTTGTTTCTGGGCACAGCCCCATTGCTCCTTTCGGTAAAGATGAGATGCTGCACCTTCTTTCCTACGACCCACAGCCAACCCCACAGGTAGAGCTACCTTCCTGCTTCTAATGCCAATAATGCCACATTACTTCCTTTTTCGCCTCCACTTCTATTTTGGGTTAGGGCTTAATCCTCTAAGCATTAAAAAAAAAAAAAAAAAAAGGAACAAGTTCCAAATAAACCATCCCATTTGTAGGATGCAGAATGTCTGTATCTCAGAAATTGTCAGATGTTTCCTGGCAGATGTTTTAAGCCTGGAATCATCAATGGCCTTTCCAGTTCCATCTTTTGTTCCTCTGACAAGGTTACTGTGCTTCCTTGAGACTTCCTGTTTGAATAACCACACACTTGGGCGTTCAAAACTCCCATGTGTTCATTATTCACCATAAAAGGGACCTGAGGAAGTAACCAGGCAGTTGAACACAAAATAATGTATGAACAAAAACAGCTGTGTGTTAGCAGGATGGACAAAGAGACAGCAGGGATCTAGGCACTGCTGTGAATTTCAAAAACAAGGTCTATTTAGTCAGGCATGGTTAAAAGTCTGCTGATTCAGAGCATTAGTGACCCGTTTCATAATTTAAAGTCACTAGAGATGTGAATAAGTCTGTTTCCAGTTACTACTTCCAGAGTCTCAGCCCCACCCCCACCCTTCCCAACAATCTCCCTCTCGTGGGAACAAAGCTGCCTCTCCTTTCTCTCACAGAAAATGGCAATGCCAATTCAAAATATTTCATGCAAAAAAATTAATACCTATTTTATTTCCCAAACCAAAAAGCAGATACCCACCCCCTCCCCAAGGGAGTTTCCTATAAAAACACAGGAAAGCAGAGATACAGGTACACAAAGGAAAACACAAACAGCAGCAGAGAAAACAAGCCTACATTCTCCAAACATCTGGAAAGTATGTTAATTTCCAGAATCAGTCCATCTTTTGGTACCCTGAATTCACCATCTGTGTCTTGTGCCAGGATATAAGAGCTTTAAAGTGGACATAAGTTTAAAACCAAAACTTTTATTAGAATGGCCATAAAACTGAATGACCCCCAATTCCACCAGGAGTTGATGCTCACTTATTTCTTGGCATGTGGCAAGAATGCTGAAAACAGCAGTAAACAAACCAGCTTGAGCCTCTAAAGCAATCCTGATAAAGTAAACAAATTTTATTACAGCTGTATTACAGATGTTCCCAGAAACTTTCATAATCTAGTAGAGTTCTACAAATTTGGTTTTCAGCAGACTGTCTATCCCATGAACTTACCTAAAATATTTGCTATAAATTCAACTCTGTAGAGAGCCACTCTAAAAGTTACTCCTAGACACTCAACCCCACAGAACATGACCCTTTTTCCATGAAAGGCAATCATATGACCAAATCAATTGAAGTACACGATTGTTCTTTTGGTTTCCAACTGCCCTCTCCCCTCACATCCCCAGCCACCCACCCCCATCCAAGGAGGCTCATCTCTACCAGATCATGGTCTGGCATTAAAATGGCAATAATCTAAAAATTTGGTGACACCAAAACAACAGAGGTCAGCAGTCCTATCAGAATAAGGTCTGAGACAAGCAGGAGCCACTGGGGGAGGAACCACAGCACAGAGGTGCAGGTGGACAGACCAACTGCTAAACCAAGGCAACTACACCCTCACATGAAAATCCACATCTAGATCGAATCATTTTACATTGCCAAGTTACTCTCATTTATTCCTCAACAGTTCCTAATAGATCCTCAACAGTTCCTAACAGATCCCAACAGATCCTAACAGATCCTAATAAAAGGATCTCTGCTCTTGAGAACATCTGCGCAGACGGACCATTCTTCCCTCTAATCAGGATTTGTGTTGCCAGAGCCGGAAAATACCACTTCCCAGTCCTGCCAAAGAATAGAAAGCCCTTACAGCAAGAGCTGTTCAACTCAATATCATCTAGATATCACCATCCCCTCTTCAAAGACGGTGAAGCTCTTCTCTTGGAAATAGAATCCTTTCATTCTCCTGGAAGAAAACTGATGGAAAAGCTTTGAGGAAAATGCTTACGCTTCTGTATTTTACCAACTGGCAAAAAAAGAGGGGGTGCGTTTTAAGCCCAACATTCAGCCCTCAAATGTAGCAATGGGTACCATCCCCCCCGACCACCCATAAGAAAGGAGCATACCTTTAAACACGATTAGTCACTAAGATGTGATGATGTAGCCACATGTATCACAGAAAACACAATGTGTGCTAAGCAGCTCTATAAAAAATGTAGAAAAAGGGGGGCGCCTGGGTGGCTCAGATGGTTAAGCATCTGCCTTCGGCTCAGGTCATGATTCCAGGGTCCTGGGATCGAGCCCCACATCGGGCTCCTGGCTCAGCGGGGAGCCTGCTTCTCCTTCTCCCTCTGCCTCTCTCCCTGCTCATGCTTTCTCTTTCTGTATCTCTGTGTCTCAAATGAATAAATAAAATCTTAAAAAAAAAAAAAAATGTAGGTCGGGGCACCTGGGTGGCTCAGTCGTTAAGCGTCTGCCTTCGGCTCAGGTCATGATCCCAGGGTCCTGGGATCGAGCCCCGCATCGGGCTCCCTGCTCCGCGGAAAGCCTGCTTCTCCCTCTCCCACTCCCTCTGCTTGTGTTCCCTCTCTCACTGTCTCTCTCTCTGTCAAATAAATAAATAAAATCTTAAAAAAAAAAAAAAATGTAGAAAAGGTAAGACGGCGATTCAGTAATACTTAAAATGTAATCAGTCAACTCACACCTGTGAAGAAAACCCAATCCCAGAATCTCAAGTTCAAGAAGCAGGGGGTAGTCTGTAGCGAGGCAGCAACACAACACGCAAACTCTAAGCCGGAACTATGACCTCTCCTTCAGCGATCAGGCAAAAAAAAACACAAATAAAAATTAGGTATCTAAGAATCCCCTGATTGAACCTTAGCTCAGCATGCTCTGGGGAAACTAAGGAGATGTAACTTAAATAAAGGATAGATACACAGAGAAGATACATGAACTAAATAGACAGAGATTTACAAATTACCACATACAGAAACCAAGGTGAAGGGAGTCACTTCTGAGCCTGAAAGAGATCTCCTAGGACTCCTAGGACCACAGTAGTTACATATCAATCAATCCATAAAAGGTTGATTAGACCTAAAGTTGGCAAACTTGAACAACAAAAAAGCCACCATGCGGGGCGCCTGGGTGGCTCAGTTGGTTAAGCGTCTGCCTTCAGCTCAGGCCCAGATCTCAGGGTCCTGGGATCGAGTCCCGCATCGGGCTCCCTGCTTAGCGGGAAGTCTGCTTCTCCCTCTGCCCTCCCCCCCCCCCATACTCTCTCTCTCTCAAATAAATAAATAAAATCTTAAAAAAAAAAAAAAAAGCCACCATGTAAGAGTTAGAATTTACTTGGAGCAGAATGGAAATGAAATCAAACTTGGGAGATGGACCTGGCAGCCTTATCTTTAAGGATGTCAGATAAAGTAAGCAACTGAACTAAATTCAACAGTTCTCAACAACCAGAAAAGAGTCATGGATAAGGCAGAAAGGAGATAAGGGGGCACTCCCCTGACCACCCTTCAGGAAATGGGGTATATGGTATACTTTTCCTATCAGTAGACACTGACAAAACCCAGGATCTCATTCAGAAATTCAATAAATTCCTTAGAAATTCCTAGAAGCATTAAGAGCTAAATATTATAAAACTATAGCATAAGTACCCCAAACCTAAAATTCTTCCATTGCCAACAATCCTCTGTTCTTCATAAAAAGTGCAAAGCCCTCTGTAAGAGCAGCGATCCCAATCCAGAGCCCCTCAAGCAGAGGTCTGTCAGAGAACCTACTTTCATTTCACCCCTCAATTAAAGATCTTTCTCTAGTTCTCTATCACTCATGGAGTCTGTTCTAACATGGTAGACTAGGAAGAGCAGAACCTATCCATGACAAGTCTAGATTCCAACCTGAAAATGTCACTAGTGACCTCAGAGAAGTCACTAGTCACCTCACATGATTATTCCATAGGAGGTAACAACAGTTCTCAATTGTTTTTGAGGATTCAAAAAGGTAGGAAGGGGCGTTCTCCATGAAAGGTGATTTACTTTCTTCTGTCCCCTAATTTTCAGGATCCTCGTCTTCTCAGAACCCATCATGCATGTCTTCATTACTCCATGGAAAGCAAACAATGCCTTCACCATTATCCAGTTACTTTTAGATCTTTAAACAACTCACCCTTCCTGCAAAGTCCTTCATTCCCATCCGCTATTTTTCTTCAAGACCCACGAAGCTCTTCCTGGCTAACTTCAATCTACACTCTTCAGTGTCCCAGAGTTTCAATTGAATTATTTTTACTATGCTTATATTCTCCCATTGATTCCCTCTGCGTGAATGTTTTTGTCTCATCTCCTCAAACACATTACAAATTACCTGAAGATAGAGTGTTTCAACATCTGTTGTTACCCACCCATCGCTTATTACAACAGCCCTAAATGAAGGATTTTCCCACCAGGGTCACCTTATTTACAGAACACCTTTGCCCACTAACTAGATTTATAATCCAATAAGCTCATCTCTTTTTGGTAGGTAGCTCTTTTCATTTACTTGGAAATACTTCACAAAATTTCATAAACTTCTCTAGGAAAGCCACACAATTCAAGCTTCAGACTTACTATTCTGAAAGGCTCAATGAGAGGAAGCCATTACTCAGAACATGTCAAACGAAAGAAGATGGGGTCTTCACACTATAAGTAATTTATGGAACATTTAGATTTCACCACAGAAATTAAATAATAAGTTATATAAAAACCAGGTATTGTAACCAAATCACAACCACGTAGACATTCTTAGAGGATTCTCTAAACCTGCAGCAAAACCCGCAAACCTATGATTTTACCACTTGAAACCACAAAAGCATCAACCAAAACCACTACCTGCTTAAAGGTACGTGAGAAGAGCAAAGACACCTGGGTGCTCTTCCCACACCATTCCCCACACTTCTCTTCCTGAGACTTTCCATGAAGCTCACCTGAATGCTTTCCTGAAAGCATTCTGCAGGTACTTCAATTAAAACCATCTGTCCACTCACCCAAGAAACATCTGTTAACACCTATTATTGCTAGCGACTGCTGGTAGAGAATAGAAAGACAGTACGAGAAACAGATCTTAGATGATTAAGCCTCAGATTTCGTGCACTACCATTTTAAGCCAAAATCATACCAGAAACAAACAAAACCACCAGTATATTATTTTGTATAACTGACTGAAAAGTTTAATTTTTTTTAATTTGAGGAATAATTTACACACAATGAAGTACAAAAATATCAAATATACAGCTCCGAACTTGTACATATCTATACATCTATGTAACCTCCCCCCAAATCAAGACATAGAACATAAAGTCAGAACTATATAGGAGCTAAAAGACTGGCCATTAACCTTATCTCTGAGAACACTGACAGGCGCCTCCTCTGTAGTCACTGTCATGGAGAATCAGTTTGGTTAGCAGAAACCTTCACGTACTCTGTGATTTATCATCACAAAACAAAATTCACTGAGTCCGTAACTCTACATAAGACCATTTCCATTTTTTATTTTAAGAATTTAAAAAAAAAAAAAGTGAAGGAGGCTGATTCTCGATCAATATTTCCAAGAACTTTCAAAACAAAAAGATAACAAAAATCCAAAGAAGAGGGTATAACAAAAATTCCATGTTGCCTTCCATATAACAGGAAGCGGCCACACAGTTGGAAACAAAGAGTAAAAGAAGGGAGCCCAGGGAATATAACTCCAAAAGTTTTAAAAGAAATCATGTAAATCCCCTAATTCATCTCCCAGCCTTGCCACAGGGTTCTCCTCCCACAAGAGATCTGAGAGCCCCATTGTCTGAGAAAGAGATAAGTCTGCTTTATTTTAATTCATGAATATGTAGCTTCATAGGGCACCAGGCTGACTGGGCCCAGTTATTTTAGGATGGCCTCCTGGAAGAGCCCATGGAAAGAAAAGCAGATGTACTTAATTAGTGTCCCCACAGTCTGGCACAATACTCTAAAACCTCAGAGACATTTCTATAAATGAGTTTTCTGGTAACCACTTTTAGCAAGCTATCAATTTTAGGCACTAATGAGCAAACATCTAACTTTTATCATTTTATAAGAAAAGAGATGCTTGCAAATCCTAGCAAGGTCCTCTTACAAATCTAAAAGCAAGCAACTTAAGCAAGACAATAGAACCAGCACACAGTCATCTTGGAACTTTACCCTTTGAAACTGACAATTTAAGATAAGGGACAGATTAATCCCTTATTTTTAAAAATGTTCTCAGGAATTTGGGGTAGTAAAAATAAATAAACAGCTCTGCTCTGAGCTTTGACACTTTTCCCTGAACCTCAAACAGAACAGTGGTAGAGCTGTCAATTAGGTACAGCTGGAAACAAGGAACAAGTAAGGAAGCATCTGTTGGTTCTGCACCCGTTAACTCTAGACAAGTAAGTGATGACCGTCCATCTGCCTGACGACTATAACGTGGTTCTTTGCTAGCCCGCAGGGAAGAGGGAAGGGTCCTTCACTATGCCTGTCTTCTAATTGTACCCCAATGAATCAAATAAACTAAAAATGATGCCACACACATAGGCAGATATGTCATTGTAACTTTTCCCCACAACTGCCCTTTAAGATATCCTTGAAGGGGGTATTTTAACAATGGACATGAGTGCAGGTCCATTTCTAAAGAAAACACACACGATATTAACATTAAATTTTCAGAAATACATATTCACTATGAGATTCAAATCTGAGAAGATAACTTACTCATATAATTTATCTAGATGACTTCAAATCACATAAAAGTCTAGTTTTTACCCAAAAAAGGACACGCACAGATCTTTCAATTCCATGTCAGTTACATCTAACTCAGAACTTTTTTTAAAAACTATAGAAATAAAAAAACCATGTACCATGTTTAATATTAGCTATTACAGTGGCATATGTCTCAAGAAAATAGAGAGATGACACTGATAAAAATAAACACAAACTCCACAGTATTGCTGAGGAGAATGTAAAGTAACAGGCGATGTCTGGGGACTCCTTATAATTCAGGCATTCATGTATTCACTCACTCTACATACATTTATGGAACACTACGCCAGACACATTGCTAAGCACTGGAGATACAAAGACTCTAGCCTCCATCAAAATGATAAGTGAATGCTCTCTGTGCTCACACCTTTCACTTACAACTTATTATATAACACTGAATGCACTGGTCTAGGGCGGAAGTCACAAAATGTGCGCTGTAGAGGCCCAGATAGTAAATATTTCAGCCTTTGAGGGTCAAGACATACAGTATCTGTTGCAGTAACTCAATCCCTTTATAGCACAGAAGCAGCCATAGACAATAGGTTCATAAATGAAACTCATTGTGTTCCAATGGAACTTTATGGATACCAAAATTTGAATTTCATATGATTTTCATATGTCACAAAATTTCACTCTTGATTGTTGAATGAAAAATGTAAAAACATTTGCACAGTGCATACAAAAAGAGGTGGCAACCCTGGGCTGATTTGGCCAGTAGGCTATAATCTGCCTACATCCCAGTCTAGAGATACAGGTCTCCACAATTAGGGCACAAGTTCCATGAGGTCAGGGCAATGTCCTATGAATCACTATGCATCCAGGAATTAATATGGTGCTGAGGAATGGCAAGCAATTAACTAATGTTGGTTATACTGAACTGAATTAAAAGACTTAAGTCCCTGACTCTGTCTTCAAAGACTTCATGGTCAAGAAGTGGTAACAGACAAATCAAGAAACATGTATCACTGATAAGTGCTGTGGTAGATACCTACAGGGTGGTGTGAGTGGGACACCTAATCCATGCCTGGGAGAAGGATGAAAAGGGTAGAAGACAGAGAAACTGGGGAAGAATTCCTGAAGGTGGTGACACCTAGGAGAAGAGTTCCAAACCAGAGAAGCAGCCCTTTGAGCATATAAGATGACAAGAGATAAACCTAGAGGTTAAAACAACAGTCCAGATCCTAAAGTGCCTTGTATATCATGCCAAGGAGTCTGGACTTTATCCTAAAGGTTTGAGGAACCACTGAAGAATTTTAGCTGGGAAATGATATCATCAGATTTGCATTTTAGAACCATTACTCAGTCCAAAGTGTGGCTGCTTGATCAGAAGGGGCAAAATGGCGGCAGAAAGACCACCAAGTAGTTAGAAAGCTGTTGCAGTAATTCAAGTGAAATTCAATGGAAAGCTAAAATAAGGTAGAGATAAAGGTGAGGATTCAAGAGACACAGTGGCTGGATATGGGAGGTAAGAGTGGTATCTTGGACAGATTGTAGTAAGGATGGGTGGGAAAGAAAGGGGTGGAGTTACAGTTGTCTAGAACTGACCTGCCTCCAGCAGTGGATCCTATCTGCTCTCCACACAGAGTAATCTTACTGATGAGAGCCTATCAAGCCTGGTTATCTTTTATGAGAGACTTGGCAAAAAACTGGTCTAGAGCCTTAGGATTAACCAGTAGTGCATTCATTGAGATAGGACTTTGAGTTGGGTAAGACAGTGAAGAATGAATATAGTTTTGGACATGGCCTTTGGACACCCCAAACTGACCATGGCCAATAAGTCTTTAGGACTGGAGTAAGAGCTGGCCTAGAGATACAAGTTTAGAATTTATTAATTTGCAAACAGTAAATAACGCCTTGAGACTAAGAGGAATTCACTCAAGGAAAGTGAGTCCCATGAAAAAGAAAGGAATCCAAAATTATAAGTGAAAAAGAACAGAGGGAAAAGGAGGAAAACCAAGGGAGTCTGATATCTCTAAATGAGTGTGTACCTGAACTTGTATTTTAAAGCTGGCCTGGAATAAACTAGTCACTCTTGAAAGATCTGTTAAAGAAGCAAAGAGTTGCAGGGGTTAGTGCAATAGACTAAGGAGTCAAAAACCTACCTCCACTGTGACTTTTGGCAAATCACCACCTCAGGATCCTCATCTTTGCTTTCACTGAGTTGTGGAAGTCTAATCAGTGATAAACTGAAAGTTTCATAAAGTGTAAAATATTATAAAAGCACTCCTGATTTATCATCATCATTACGACAGAGTACGAAAATTCCATCTAAGAGTGTAAACTTCTGAAGACACGACCTTCAATCCTGCATACCTATCAGGTACTGTACTATGTATTTAGTAGGTATTTAAAAAATGTTTGCAGAATATTTGGTAGTAACATGAGAATGTATGCATGGGGGGGAAGGAGCACATAGTAAAAGGCATATCCAACTTCCTAAAAGGATTTAGAACTGAAATAGTCAAACCAACCCTCAACTGTGGCCAGTGAGAAAATAATGGCGGGGGGTGGGGGGGGTGCTTATAGTCCCAACTTCTCTCCTAACGCGTAAATTGTTTCTCTGAATGCTTTAGAAACATGGAGAAGGTATTTACAGAAAAAGCCATGAATTGTAGAAAAGGAAAACAGCCAACAGCAACTTTATAAAACTGCGTTCAACTACCGCTGGCCATTAAAGAAGAGCTCCCTAACTTCTCAAGTTGAAACCTGCAACATGTAAATCAGTCCTTTGTGAGACAAACTAAAATAGTGTCCCCTCGGGGTGTGCAAATACCACAGTGAAGTCACCAGAGTGAACTATTCCCTGACACAGTCAGAACCTACCTTGCAAAGACTGTCCTGGGGAAAAAAATTGCTGTTTGTTTCATTTTAAATATACACTGAAAGGAACAGAATAAAATGCAGTATCCTTACATACCAATTATTCTGATTGAGACACACAAAAAGGATATACCTAAAAAGCATCATTTAATCACTGTTCCGAAAGCTTATAGAAGGAGGTTGGAAACAAATCTGGTCTTGGTGTAAATTTTAGGAGTTCCATAAACTTTGATTGAGTTGGTTTATAAGCAGTTTCTTCCTTAATCTAATTGTTTTCAGAAAGGGGGAGAGCTACCTTCCTCTAGATTCAGACCCAGCCTGCCAAGTTTCCATCCGCAATGACTATCAAGTTAATTAAAAAGGCTGTTTAATAAAAGTCAAATCCTCAGCTACAATCCTACTATCAACTATCCCACTGATACTAATAAAACTTATTATGATTTATTATATAACATAAAAGCCAAACTTTTAAACAGCAGATGAATAATCCATACAGAAGTTAGGAAAGATCCAGAAGTTGAATGCAAAATAAGACTTCTTTTTAGAACAGGGTGCCTGGCTGAGATTTCTCTCCACAACAGACAGAAAATGCAATTCTTGTTCCCACAGCAACTTGAACTGATTATATCTGAGGATACACTGCACCCTGGATTACTGTATATGGTGCTTAAGACATGGCTGCTTTCAGAATCCACACTGATTTTCCTGGCTTCTGTACAAGTGATGATAATGGTACAATGATCTAATTTGTCCTTGCCATCAGTTAAAATCTGCCTTACCGACCACACCCCCCCAAATGGTAGCAGTTAAAACAATAACATAATTTTATATATACATGTGTATGCATGAAAAGTTTCTGGAAGGCTGCATGAGAAATTGTGAATGGTGGTCTCTTCCAACTTAGCAACTGAAGAGGAAGAGATTCCCTAGTCATTATATGTAACTGTTTTAATTCACCATGTCATGTTTTATTTTTACAGTAAAAAAATGACCTACGATTAATCCAAAACATGTATGTTTCTTGTAACGACGTAAGTGCAGTCTGACTTTGCTTATTTTAAAGTTTACTGCGTTTAAAGTTCAACATCAAAAGGGAGGGGAGAAAAGTGTTGGCTAGCCCTGCTTCTTTCACACTGTTCTCTTGGGAGTTTCACAGGCTCTGTAAGGGCAAAGCACAATATGCATCACTTGCTTAAGGGTATGTGAAATTTGAACTGGATGGGAGATTTAATAGATGCACAAACAGTCATGGTACTTGAATTCATGGGAAACAGTGAGCTAGAGCCCATGGAGTAACTGATGTTAGGAACTGAATATGCTGAACATCAAAACACACAATGATACATAAAGCCCTGCCTATACGTTCTAGATCATAACTTCCATGTATACATACATCCTTGTCATTAAAAAAGAGGCGGGGGGGGGGGGAGAAAGAGAGAGAGGGAGAGAGAGATTGAGACATCACCCCCACAACACACAAATCTCCCTCCCCTTTTCCACCTTTTCAACCACACACAAATTGCTCTGGGACATCATTTAGGATCCAAGAAAAAGTACAGTAAGTTCTAGTCAGGCTTTTAGAAACTGTCTATCTTAAAAGTCTCAAGTAAATGTTTTCACAGTTAATCACAATACTCATATGGAAACTATTTTAAATAACTTTTTTTAAACCCATAGTTTTATGAACTTCATTTACCACGAATATTACCAAAAACTGAAGAAGACTTTTTCAGCAAAAACAAGTCCAAGCATACAACATTTTTAGGGTACAAAGTCATGTAAGAGTCCTAAGTAGTTGGCCTCTGAGATTTCTTTTGACCTTTAAATGACCATGACCCAAAATTAATGTATCTGCTCCCCAACAGTAACAACCTAACTTGACTGTTACTGTCTTATCTTTTACCTTTGTAACAGAGAAATAATCTTTGAGTAATCAACTACCTCTGCAATCACCTGAAATAACCTTTTGCTACACAGTGCCCACAGCAGAAAACTCAGAAGGCCAAGATTGACAGCCTGACCTTTACCTAAATAACAGATTCGTATTCTGAAATTTTCAGTTGAATCTCAGGCACTTTGAGACATCGAGCAAATGCTTTCACTTTGAAATTTTTAGTATTTGAAAATAGATTAAGTAAAACTTGGTGGGCATTCCAAATTCAACACAGAAACTTTAATAAGTCAAAGTTTCCACAAAAATAATTGGATATAAATTTCAAAAATAATTTTGGCCAAGTTTAAAAATATAACACCTAAGAGCATATAGCTGTCTAGAGTTAAAGAATATTCCCATGATGTCTTAGAAGACCCTAGGTCTCTTGCTGTGTCTTAGAAAGGCACCTGTTCCAACATACTGTTGGTTCTAGGCATTTGCAACACCTTTAAAACACTGAAGTACAGTTTACTTCTTCCATCTCTGAAAAACAGGGGCCCCAGAGTTTCACTTTATGAACTTATTTTCCAAAAGTTCATCTTCCTAATAACTTGTCTAGAAATAAAATGGTATTACAAAGGTGCTGAACACTGCTTTTCGAAAACTTACTCCACCCACAGTAATTTAACTGCTTTTCAAGTTACTTTTGGTAAGTTATATTCTTTCTCTGGAATCTTGACACTTACATAGAGTCTAATGTGCCAGAGAGCAGTGGAAAGAAAAATGCAAAACCATGACCAAAAGAACTATTTGCCTATAAAACATTCCTTTCAAAGACCCTCAAATAATATCAGCCTTATAGGATGATCTGGCTTTGACCAAAGAATGGCTTGGGCCCTATGTTCTCTCTGGAAGTTCATTACTACCAGCTACCAGGAAAATCAATTATTTCAATGCAATGGGGACTGCGGCTCTACAAATCAGATGCCAGTTTCTCACACATATTTTACTCTGTTAAACACAATAATGAATTATTCTGCTTGTTTATATAGTTCAGTGATGAAGAAAAACTTACTTAGACCAAACATGATTTTTTTACCTTAGGATAAAATGTCCATCCTCATCTACCACCCAGCAAAAAAGTTTTCTATACATCCTTTTCCTGATTTCTAAAAGGTCATTCATACATGTTGCTACACTTGTTTTGAATCAAAGTAAAAGGAAAGACAGTAAGGAGAGCCTTTATACCCAGGGACCAAACTGTGGCCAGAAATTACAGTGAGTGCACACTTTCTTTTGTTTTCTCTGTTCCAGGAGTAGCAGTGAAATAGTTTTGTGGCCCTTAATTACCGCTAAACAACTCTAAAGAACAATAACTTTAAAAGCGAATTTCTATTTTAGTTACACATAGGCCATACCGGTAGTAAAAGCATTTGCTACTCTCAAATTCCCTTCACTAGAGACCCTTTGCTCTCTAGCTTATTCAATAGAGCAAACAGCAATCACGCTCAATCCTGGAGAGAGAGGCATTTAAACAAGATAAAAGTGCTGAAGGTGGACGTTCCTATCTCTGATCCAAGAACGCTCCGTGATGGCCCTGCGAGGAGGGAGAAAAGCGAGACTACGGGTTTCTGATTAACGCTTCCGAAAAAAAGGGACAAAAACAGCCCAAATGGCGAATTATCAAGGAAGCGAAAATCTGGTTAAATTAGAAAGAACAGAAAAGCAAACAAAGATGCTAGCGCGAGGCATCCTGGCCCTCAGCGGAATGTTAAGTGCTAGATCTAGTTTAGAAGTTGGAAAGGGGAGTATCTGTGTGGCCCATGCTGGGGAGCAGAGAGCCAGCATGCGGCTGTTTGGGCCCCGCAGGCTGGGCCAGGAGGTGAAGATGGCCAGGGAGCTGGGCTGCTGCCGAGCAGCAGCAGGAACAGGGCTGTCACCGCTTACCCAGGTGCAGCGTGAGGTTGATGGAGTTGGGGTACTGCACCCCGGCCAGCATGGTCTGGCTTTGCCACCAGGTGGTGTCGGCCTGGTTGTTGTAGTCGGTCAAGAAAGCTGCCCCGTGCTGCAGGTGGGGCTGCCCGGCGTCGCACAGGTGACAGGACTTGGTGACCCCGGTCACCCCGGTCTGCACACAGTACTCCTCGGGCGGAGCCCCGCACGTGTTGGTGGCCACCACGGTCACGTTGAAGGCGGCGTTGACGAACTCGGGCATGCAGCGCTGCGACCGCCCGCCCTCGTCCGTGCACTCGTCCATGGCTGCCCGGGAGCAGCCGGCCGCAGCGGCCGCCAGCACCGCCAACACCGGCCAGAGCCGCCCCCGGGGCCGCAGCGCCGGCGCGGCCGGCTCGCTGCCCTTCATCCCGCCGCCTGCGCGCTGGGCCACGGCGAAGGCAAGGGCGCGGGCGCGTTCCTCTCGCCCAGCGGTGTCCCGGGGAGGCCGCTCTGCGGGCTGAGCCTCGGGGCCCAGGGGCCGGACTCTCGGGGCGGGTGGTGGCGGCGGCTCGTACTGGAGAGACGGGCCAGTGGGCGCCGCTGGCGACGACCGCGCGGCTCGGTGACCACTGCCCGGCTCGCCGCCTCCGCGCCTCCCTCACCCACCACACAGCCCGCACTCGGCGCCGACCCCCGACTTCCGAGCGCGGGCCCGAGAGCGCGCCCCCGGGGAGGAAGGAGCAGGGGGTGGGGTCGGCAGAGTGGGGTGGGGTCTGGCGGAGGAGAAAGCCCAACCCCGGCCTCCTCTCAACAGCTCCCGCGGCCCCCGTAGCTGCTCCCCCGCCCTCCTCGCGCCGTGGACTGAGCGTCCGCCCGGGCGACTCGCGGCGGCGGCGGCGGCGGCGGGGGCGGCGGCATCTCGCGCTCGGGCCCGCGGCGCGGGATCGGCGGGGGAGGGGCCTTGAGGGGCGCGAGGGGTGGGCGGGGAGTGAGGGAAGGGGTGGGGGATCGGGGAATGGGAGGGGGAAGAGAGAGGCGGAGGGAGAGCGGGGGAAGGAGGGGCGGCGGGGCGGTGCATGACGGGAGGGAAGGGGAGGCTGAGGAGAGCCCGCGCCCTGGGGGAGTTGGACGCCGGGGTCCCCTAGCTCCGCGTCTCCGGAGGACTCCGGTTGGGGGAAGGGGTAATGGAGGGAGCCTTAAAGGGGCGACGCTGGGTCGGTGAGGTCACTTGGAATCGGCCTTTGGGCCCCGCGCCAACCCGGGGCCGCGGCAACGCGGATCTCCGCCCCACCAGGTGTCGGTCGTTGCGTCCAGCCGGCCGCGCCCTGGGGCCGGGACCCGAGGGACCGGACGCTGGGAGCTGCGCGCAGGCTCCTCGCCCCCGCGGGCCGCCCCGGGAATGCCCCCTGCTGCGCGGGGCGGGGCTCTAGCCTTTTCCAAGGAGAGGTCCCGGGGTGTCCGGGGACCTACACGGTCCCCGGAGTATTAAGGGCCTTGGTCTCAGCATCAAAATGAATTTTCTGAAGCAATTTCCTGCCTCTAAAGTGTAACCCATCCTTTAACAGGGGCAGAGAAGGAAGTGAAAGGGCTGGGAATGGAATGACATTTTTCCCCTGGGTAGGCAGACCCACTGCGAAATTCTTCCACTGTGTTGTTTATGTTCCCCATCTTGCCTTTAAAAGACTCGAAATTATCTGGATCTGACATCCTCCTTTTCGGGCCTGCTGAGTCACGGAATATTCTCCGTGCCAGAATGACTCAGTTCACAGAACCTGAGCCAGAAGATCATGAGTTTTAGTCCCAGATCAGAACCTGGGCACTTACCCAGTGCTGATACGACAAGCAAGGACCGGGAAAGGAGGGTGCCGTAAAAGTGGACGGCCGGGGTGGTGGCTTTTAAACGTTTGGAGTCCCCAGGCAAAGTGGATGCAACTAGTGGATGCTCATGAGACAGATTTTTTTTTAACTTTTCCAGATCTTAATAGTAAAGTGAGAATAATAAATATATGCCCCCCACCCCCCCCGCTCGAAAAAAGCCCAACCCCCCCAAAAGAAACAACCCCAAACTACGTTTGGATTCAGTAGCTCCGTTAAGAGAGTGGGGATCTGAAATAATGAAGTAAGTAAATGTTAGATTACTATGGTTGGGGTCAGTGTTAACTCCAAGAGTACTTTAAGGATAATGGTCTGGTTGGGGCGGGGGGTGTCTTGCCAAAATGCTGAGTTTGCTTAGCAGGCACATGGATCACTTGTATTGTTCATTTATTTGATGAGCTGGGTGAAGGTGATGCATGACTGAAAGTCTCTTAACTCCTCATCCTTTGGCACCTCCGCTTTGGAAGAAGAAACTTGTGGGACTGTGGGTAACAGTATTTTAATCCTTTCATATTCGAGTTGAAGCAAAATAAATACATTCATTTATACCTAAAGAGGATGATATTCTCTCTTTCATTGTACTTGAGAACAAAGACATATAGGACGAAGATAAGAATGTTAGTTGTAACGGTATTTCTAATAAATATATTTAAGTAAATACATTAATGCATTTGCCCTTAGAAATTTTCAATATTTTATTAGATATTGGCAAACAAAACAGTGGGGGTCCTTTTGTTTTCTACCAGGTTAAAACAGATTAAGGTAAGGAAATACCCAAGTTTGCAAAATCAAAATAAATGTTTGCTGTCGCTGCTCCCTTTTGGATTCTAATATCCAAGGGTAACTTTATTACTTCTGCCCCAAAATTTCATTACCAGAACCTCATCTGATATTTGTAAAGCCCATAAAGAGACTTTGAATTAATTTCTAAATTCTATTGCTCATGGGAATGTGACAAGGAAATATCTATTTTGGAGAGAGGTAAAATGTAACTGGGCCTAGGCCGGGGGGCTTGGTAAAAAAAATTAAAACAACAACAACTTTGCTCCATTGTTTGAATTCTGATTCAAACAAAACAAAGGTTAAAATAAAAATTTTAAGACAATTTGGAAAATTTAAATGCTAATTAGATATTTTGTGATAACAAATTAAGTATTTTAGGTACCTGAAGATTTTACTGTTTACTAAATAGACTTGGTATTTTTTTTTTTAAAGTGAAAGTGTGTGAGATTTTTTTTTTACTTAAGGTTACCCTGTGGGGTTTTTTTGGGGGGGGGGCGGGTGCAAAGGGAGAGGGAGAGAGTATCCTAAGCAGGCTCCAGGTCCATCAGGGAGCACAACGTGGGGCTCGATCTCACAACCCTGAGATCATGACCTGACCTGAGCAGAAATGAAGAGCTTAACCGACTGAGCCACCCAGGCACCCCGAGGTTACCCTGTTTTTTAAAAAAAAATTCTGCGCCCTTTAATAATACATGTTCTAGGGGCGCCTGGGTGGCTCAGTTGGTTAAGCGACTGCCTTCGGCTCAGGTCATGATCCTGGAGTCCCTGGATCGAGTCCCGCATCGGGCTCCCTGCTCTGCAGGGAGTCTGCTTCTCCCTCTGACCCTCCCCCCTCTCATGTGCTCTCTCTCATTCTCTCTCTCTCAAATAAATAAATAAAATCTTAAAAAAAAAATAATACATGTTCTAAACTGCTTACAAACTACATTATCTAGTAAACAGATGTAGTGTTCAGAAGAAAAATGTGAAGGTGTGGGAGAAATGGTTTCAGATCCCCTAAAAAATGATATTAGTGCCCAACCCCCAGGGTCTCTATGCAGCAAGAAATGTAGAATGAGAGGATATAGTTGTTTATTATACAGACAAAAGAGTTCCAAAATTTTAAAAATCCCACTTAGAATTCCAGAGAAAAGAGATTTCCCCCTATCAGGATCTATCTAAACAATTTCAAGGACGGATGCTGATTTCCCTGGCTTGGGTCACCTGCAAATCCCTGGGCATACCCACCCCTAGCCAGTTGAATAAAGTAACGGCGCTAAAGCAGCCCAACAGAAAGCCATGGAATTTGGGAAAAGCAGTTCTTCAAGGAAAGCGATTGCCGTTGCCAGAAGGGGGCAGGTTACAAGGTAGAAAAATACAACAGATGTCTACTACATCCAAATTGAGAATGTGTGATTTGGTTAGAAAAACAACTTAAAGGGTTATAGTGACCTTTTAACATCGAAACTTTGCCCTTTTAAAAAATCTTCTGTAATTACCAATGTGTCCATTTTCCCATTTCTTAGTTTTTGCTGACTTCACTTCCCTGTATTTTTCCCAAGCCTAAGCACCACTATACTCTAGGCTTTATCTTTTATATTTAGAATGCAACCTAAAGATAACAGTTACTACTAATATAATGATGTTAGCCTATATTTACCTTCTGTCTTATGCTTTTCAAAATGTAATAACTCTGAAGCAGGGGATATTAACTTGTCGAGTTGAAGAAACTAAGACTCAAAGAGATTAAGTAATCTCTAGCAAGCAGCAAGATCAAGACTGGAGCCTGCACTTTCTGGTTCCCTATCCAGTGCTGTTTCCTTTTCTGTTGTGTAAAGGTCACCGTCAAGTGTAAAGGAAGAGCTACTTCGAACTTTCAAGGTTTTTAGGTTATCAAATGGGAATTCTAAATTAGATGAAAATTAATGTGATACTGGAAGAAAATTAACAATATCCCTCTTCAGAGTTACACTAACTACACACAATCCTTTGTGTTAGGTTTATAGATCCTTCCTGGATCCTTGGTACAAGTCCAAGCATAACAAGATAAGGTATCTTTTGTGGCCATGCTCAGGTAAAGACAGGATTCCTCATGTATGAGGTAAAACCCTTCCTTCCCACCCACCAACATGTACTTGATTTAAACCATCTTTATATTGTGATGCTGGTTTAAAAAGGAAGAGGAAAGGACACATATCATAATTCATAAAATTTAAATTCGAACTTTATTACAAAAACAATAAAAAAGGAAATATTTCCCAAAATGAGGAGCAAAGCCCGACCCCTCCCCAACCCCAAAATCTTCCCATCAAAGGAACAAAGAACTTCACGTCTCAAAAATTTTACTGTTCTACTAACCAGATGTGGACTACATCTCACCATAGAGAACAGAGAGATAAATAATCTTTTACATGCAGATGACATGGTTTTATTATGGGAATTCAGAATATCCTCAATAAGTTGTTGACCCTGACTGGTTAAATACTGTCAGAAAAGGTACAGCATTGACTGTAGTTAACAATATTGTATCACATATTTGAAAGTTGCTAGGAGAGTAGGTCTTAAAAGTGCTCATCACAAGGAAAAAAAAGTTAGCTATGAATGGTGATGGATGTTAGATTTATTGTGGTGACCATTTTGCAGTATATACAAATATCAAATCATTACATTGTACACCTGAAACTAATATAATATGTCAATTATATCGCAATTTAAAAAAATCAACTCTAAAAGAAAAAAAGGATATTTCATTCAAAACCAAAGTTAATACTATTAGTACTAGTTTTCTCCCAACATTTGATTGCCTTATAGTTCATTACCTTATTCAACTACTTAGATATATATTGCAATAGGGTTTTTTTTTTTGAGGATGTGCCTGAAAATTATATTGTTTAAAATTAGAAGTTTACACCTTTTTGAGCAAGATTTTTTTAAAGATTTTATTTATTTGTCAGAGAGAAAGAACACAAGCAGGAGGAGTGGCAGGCAAAGGGAGAAGCAGGCTCCCTGCTGAGCAAGGAGTCTGATGCAGGACCTGATCCCAGGACTCTGGGATCATGACCTGAGCTGAAGGCAGATACTTAACGACTGAGCCACCCAGGCCTCTGGAGCAATATTTTTGGGGAGGCTGTTATAATACAGCTTTACAATTTTTTCTGGCTGTAATTGTTGTGGTCCTGGCCCAGAACTCAAGGGCCTCCATCTCCAGTTTATATATGTATTTGGACAAATGATAAATTAATTTTCCTCCCACACAAATTTTATTTATCATAAAAATGCAAATTTTATTTATCATACCAAATTAAAATTTGGTATGATAAATTAAAAGCAAGATTTTTTAAAAATTCACTCATAATTCTGCTGTGCTAAAGTGACTGTCATCTATCAGAATTCCCTCTCCTAGCCCCTGTCATTCTACTGTTCTAATAGACATCCTTTATTGAAGTACAATCTACATATCAAGAACAATGCACAAATTCCAAGGACTCATATCACAAAGTGCAAACACTTCTGTAATTACTGCTCAGGTCCAGAAACAGAATATTGCCCTAGCCCAAAAGCCCTATCATGTCTCTTGACAATCAGGACCCCTCCCTTCTCCCCATATGTGACATCTATCCTTACTTCTGTCTCCCACAGATTAGATTAGTTTTGCTCATTTTTGAATGCTATTTAAATGAAATCACACAACCTGTATTTTGTGTGTGGGTGGCTTCTTTTGATTAATATTATGTTTTTGATACGCATCTGTATTGATATAGTTCAAAATAATAATTCAAAAGTAGCAATAGTTCATTGTTTTTCTTTATTGCATGGTATTCTATTGTATAAATAAACTATGCTTGTTTATTCATTCTACTGTTGGTGGACATTTCAGTCATTTCCAGTTTCCGCTATTATGAACAATATTACTTGTTACTACCAAAATTCTTACTTGTCCTATGGAAATATATATAAATATGTATACACACACATTTAAGGGTATCTAGTAGGAATGGAATTGCTGAGTCATAGGGGTAGGCATATTCAAATTTGGTAGATACTCCCAAACTGTTCTCCAAACTAGTTGAACCAATATTCTCTCCTACCAACTGTGTATGAGAGTTGCGGTTACATCACTTCCTCACAAAAACACTTGGTATTGTCAACATTTTTAATCTTCACCATCCTAGGCTAACATTGTCATGGTATTGGTGCTGAACTCCGGGGCCTCTCACTCCAGTGTGTATGTACATGTGTGTGTATTATATGTGTATATATTATATATAAATAAATGATAAATTGCTTGTGTCACTGAATGTGTAGTATTGAATTGTGGCTTTATTTTCTAATTCCTTAATTACTAATTAGACTGACATCCTTTTCATATTTTTTTAACCATTTGGGAATCCTTTTTTGTGCCTTTTCACTTTTTTTGCTCATTTTTCTTTGAGTTGACTTTTTCTTAATCATATGTACGTATTCTTTATACATTTTGGACATAGGCCCCTTTTCTTGTTCTATGTATTGCAAATATCTTCTTTCACCTTGCTTTGTCTTTTCCTTCTTTAATAGTGTCTCTCGTTTTTTAAACTTTAATTTATGGAAAAATTCAAACATAAAAGTGGAGAGAAATATGCAATAAAACTCCAGTTTCAAAAAAAAGATTCATAGCCAATTTTGTTTCAGCTATGCTTTCATATTTCTCCTCCACCTCACTCCCTCCCATCACCACTTAATTATTTTGAAGCAAAATCACAGATATTATACCATTTCATTTAATGGTACCCTTTGATGAAAGAAATTCCTCATTTAAATGTAATCTAATTTTGAACTTTAAGACTAGTGCTATTTCTATTCTTATTTAAAATCTTTAAGGTTGGGGCACCTGGGTGGCTCAGTCGTTAAGTGTCTGCCTTCTGCTCAGGTCATGATCTCAGGGTCCTGGGATCAAGTCCCTCATCGGACTCCCTGCTCAGCGGGAAGCCTGCTTCTCCCTCTCCCGCTCCCCCTGCTTGTGTTCCCTCTCTTGCTGTGTCTCTCTCTGTCAAATAAATAAATAAAATCTTAAAAAAAAAATCTTTAAGGTTATTAACATATCTTCTTGTGCTATGATTTGGAAATTTTGTTTTATCTTTCACATTTAAATTTTTAATTTACCTAGAATTGATTCTTGTGTATGGTATGAGGTAGACATCAAAATATATTTTTCCATACGGCTACCTTACTACTAAATCACCATAATTGAAGAGACTATTCTTTCCCCCATTACTCTGCAATATGAACTTTGTCACCAAACACCCAAGTCATCTATTTCAAACATCTGTTTTCTGTTTTACTGTAGCTTTATAATAAGTCTTGATATCCACTAGGGTAGGTTCTCCAACACTTTTTTTTTTTCTTAAAGACCATGGTGATTATTCTTGCACTTCCATATAATTTTTGCACTTCCATATAATTTTAGAATTGGCTTCTCAATTTCTACCCAGAATTTTGTTTGTGATTGCATTCAATCTATATATTAATTTAGGAAGAAGTAACGTCTATGCAACATTGAGTCTTCCATCCCTCAATATCTATACATATAATATAGATATAAGTGTAGATATATATCTCCCCATTTCTTAGGTCTTCTTTAGATTATCATGGTAATCTTTTATCATTTATCATTTCTACACAATGTGTAGAAATTTGCACATTTTTAATTAAATATTTTGCTAGGTATTTGCTTTTTTATCCTATTGTTTGTTACTAGAATATAAAAATAGAACTGATTTTCTTATTTTGGCTTTATATCCAGCAATCCAACAACCTTGCTAAGTTCACTTTTATTTCCAATAGCTTGTAAATCCTTTTAAATTTTCCATCTACATAATCAGGCCATCTGTGTATACTAACAGTTTTATTTCTTATTTTCCTTTTTAATACTTTTTAGTTCTTTTCCTTCTCTACTTCTGTTGAACATCTAGTGTAACATTGAATAGAAATGGTGATAGTGGATATCTTTATCTTGTTCCTGATCTCAGGGGAAAAGTTTTCAACACTTCACAAGTATAATGTTTGTTGTACATTTTCTATATTTACCTTTTATCAGATTAAGGTATTTCCTTTATATTACTAGTTTGATGAGAGGTCTTTATTTTTAAATTATGAATGAATGTTGGAATTGGTCATGATTTTTCTCACCTATTGAAATGTTCATGACTTTTCTATTATCCGTACTATATGTTATTAGTTTGTTAATGTGCTGAGTTATATTCAATAATTATTAAATGCTAAACCAACCTGGTATTCCTGAAATAAACCTAGTTTGGTTGTGCTATTATCTTTTTATCTTACACTGAATTTAGTTTCTAATATTATACTTAGGATTTTTAAACCTATGTTAATGAGAAATTGCCCTCTTATATGCTCACCCCCTTTTTTTACATCCTGTTAGGTTTAGTACCAAGATTATGCTGGCTTTACAAAACAAGTTGGGAGGTATCCCATTTTTTATTCTCTGGGGAAATTATTTTAAGCATTATTGCATATTTCAATGCTTGAAATTCACCAGTGAAGCCATTTGGTTCTGGTTTTAGTTTGTTTGTTTGTTTTGTTTTTGTTTTTTGGTGGGGGGGGGGGGGAGTAGAAGAGGAGAAGACATTTTAATAGCAGATTCCATTTTTATTTTTTTTAAAGATTTTATTTATTTATTTGACAGGGAGAGACACAGCGAGAGAGGGAACACAAGCAGGGGGAGTGGGAGAGGGAGAAGCAGGCTTCCCGCGGAGCAGGGAGCCTGATGCGGGGCTCGATCCCAGGACCCTGAGATCATGACCTGAGCCGAAGGCAGATGCTTTTTTTTTTTTTTTTTTTTTTAAAGATTTTATTTATTCATTTGAGAGAGAGAGACAGAAAGAGCACAAGCAGGGGGAGCAGCAGGCAGAGGGAGAGGGAGAAGCAGGCTCCCCGCCGAGCAGGGAGCCCAATGTGGGACTCGATCCCAGGACTCCAGGATCATGACCTGAGCTGAAGGCAGATGCTCAACCATCTGAGCCACCCAGGTGCCCCGAAGGCAGATGCTTAACGACTGAGCCACCCAGGTGCCCCAGCAGATTCCATTTTTAAAGTAAATATAGAACTATTTAAATGTTCTATTCTATAGTCAGTTTTAGTAACTTGTATTTTTCAAGGAATTTGTCAACCTCATCTAAATTTCAAATTTATTGGCATGGAGTTACTCATAATAACCTCTTATTCTCTTTTTAATGATGGTGGGAACTTTATTCCTAAAACTGGTATTTTTTCTCTTTTTACTTACTAGGTTTATCAGTTTAATTAATTGTTACAGATTGCCAGCTTTTGGCTTTTTAATTTTTCTTTATTGTTTGTTTACTATGTTGCTCATTTCTGCTTTTTATTATATCTTCTTTCTTCAACTTTGAGTTTGATATCCTATTCTAATTTCTTGAGTAAAATCTCAGATAATTAATTTCAGCCACTTTCCCCATATGTGTGTTTAAAGCACAAATTTCCCTCTTAACACCACTTTAAAACATAAGTTTTGATGTGCCACACCACCATTATTATTATTCAATTCAAAATATTTTCTAATTTCTGTTCAAAGTCTACTTTGGCCCATTGATTATTAAAAGTGCATTGTTTAATTTCTAAACATTTGGAGATTTTCTACTTACCTTTGTTATTATATTGTTTGTTGTCACATCATTATTTAAAATTGAATAACTGAGACCTTAGGAAATGTACTCTTACTTATTGTGATGGTCTTGCTTGGATCATGGTGTCTGCCCTTAGCTGTACATTAGGAAGGTGAGAAAAAGGATTTTGTGGTTTGAGCAAATTGAAAAGGAGGGCAGGTACCAGCACCTCACTGACCCAGTACGCTGAGGTTATATTGCAGGAGCAGCAATGGCCTTTCAATACTGACCCCTTGAGGCTGAGTAACAACCCCTGGGTTCCTGCACTTACCATGACATAGGGACACAGAAAAGGAAAGACATTTTCATAATAAGCAGGATAGATGTTTGGAGTCATATTACTACTAAAAATACGTGACCTTAAGTTATTCTCAAGACTGGTGAAATAGGATATAGCATTTTTCATTTGATATCATATTTCACTTGATATTTAGGAGGCATGAATATAATTTAATCTCCGTAATATGATTATTATATCCATTGTTAATATTTACTCAGCACCTACTATGGGCCAGGGACCTTTCTAATCATTTTTTCTCTATTATTTCAATTAGTTCTCATGTCTATTATTATCCTCATTTTCAGATGAAGAAATGAAGACACTGTGATATTAAGTAACTTGCCCAAGGTTATTCAGCTGGTAGTGGAGCCTGGACTTAAACTCTGGATGTCTGACCCTACAGTCAATGCTCCTAACCACTGTGGATAATAATAACAAGCTTATTTGGAGTTTCCTAGGTAGCAATGACATTTTAAGTGCTCAGTGCAGTCTTTGCAATAACTCTATAAGTAGGTATTTTTACTATCATTCCATTTTATAGGGATGGCTCAGTAACTTGCCGAAAACCACAAAGCTAGTAAGTGACGGAGCTGAGACTCAAACATGGACAGTCTGGCTGCAGAGTCTTTGTCTTCACTGTTATCTAATACTGCTTCCCAAACTATATTGACTTGTCAAAGACACAGCCAGTCAGAAGACATGAATAGTCATTTTTCCAAAGAAGACATCCAAATGGCCAGCAGACACATGAAAAGACGCTTGACATCACTGATCATCAGGGAAATACAAATCAAAACTACAATGAGATTTCACCTCACACCTGTCAGAATGGTTAAAATCAACAATACAAGAAACAACAGGTGTTGGCTAGGATGCGGAGAAAGGGGAACCCTCTTACACTGTTGGTGGGAATGCAAACTGGTGTAGCCATTCTGGAAAACAGTATGGAAGTTCTTCAAAATGTTAAAAATAGAAATACCCTATGATCCAGCAATTGTGCTATTAGGTATTTACCCAAAGAATACAAAAAGATGAAGTCAAAGGGATACATGAACCCTGATGTTTATAGCAGCATTATCTACAATAGCCAAATCATGGAAACAGCCCAAGTGTCCATCAATTGATGAATGGATAAAGATTATGTGGCATATATATACAAAATGGCATATTACTCAGCCATAAAAAAGAACGAAATCTTGCCATTTGCAAGGACATGGGTGAAGCTAGAGAGTATAACGCTGTGAAATAAGTCAGTCAGAGAAAGACAAGTACCATATGATTTCACTCATAAGTGGAATTTAAGAAACAAAACAAATGAGCAAAGGGAACAAAAAGAGAGAGGGAGGGAGGCAAAGAAACAGACTCTTAACTATAGGGAACAAACTGATGGTCACCAGAAGGAAGGGGGTGGGGGGATGGGTGAAATAGGAGATGGGGATGAAGGAGGGCACTTGTGATGAGCGCCGGGTGATGTATGGACGTGTTGAATCACTATATTGTACGCCTGAAACTAATATAATACTGTCTGTTAACTTAGTGGAATTTGAATAAAAACTTAACAAAAAACAACAGCAGAGACACAGCCAGTGTCAGACATATCCGTTCACATATATCATCAAATTAACATTCATCTAGGTTTGGTAATTGTGTCAGGAATGATGAGATATTTATTTCTGAATGGATGCTTTGCTCATAAATAAGGTATTTGCAAAGTTCTTTCCAATTTTTAAAATTTAAAAACATAATTTATAGGCATAATAGAAATAACCTGCAAATAATAATGTTTAGGACAAAAATCACTATGCAAATACACATTATATTTTTGGGTTGAATTCTGTAACAAAAAGCAATGAGTATTACAGCTAAAATCAGCTGAGGGAAAGAAAATTTCAATTTGCTTTAAGTTATGCACACAGGTTATTTTTTCCACAGTTGCAATCTGAATTATTAAAGTTTAGAAGTTAAACGTTAATGTTAAACCACTCAAGGGCTTCATAAATATGCTGTAGTGACAAGGCTTATTCAGTGTTAGTTCCACACGAAGGGAAAAAGGGTCCATTTTCTTCCAAGTCCAGAGAGAGGGTCACCTAATAACCCACTAAGCTTAATGACAGCAAAGGCAAACAATCCTCTTCCCATACATTATATTTTTTAAACTGTCCAGTAAATTATAGAGTAATTGAAGTCCTTCACTTGCTTTTAAGTGTTAGCGTGCCACAATTTTAGGTATAGGGCTTTAAATCCTTTATCCAATCATACTTGACTGAAGTAATATTAGTTTTCTACTAACTTTTCACCTTTGATCTTTAGGGTGTGTTCACTATACCCATTTGTTAATGACACAGGATATGCTTTTCCAAAGCAAGAATGGATACTGGCTCAAACTGATTTTACAGAAAAGTCATTCCAGGAAGTAATTTGACATCAGTCTTAACTGAATACAAGAATGACATTTTCTTTCAAAGATCTGGATGATCTTTTGGATGTCCATTGCTTGCATGTCAGTAGAACTTTTTAGGCATAAGGCACCCTTGTTTTGTTTTTAATAGCATGTGAACATTTGTGCTAATGGAAGCATTGATCACTTATTCTGGAATGAGTTGTGGAAAGGACAGTCTGAACAGAAAGGACCTCTATGACATCACTGCAGTTTTAGCAAGGAAAATACTCTAGGCTATAAAGCAGGAATAAATATAATCACTACATAAGGCAAGTAAGCACAAATATTCCCTATGGCTTCTTAAGCAGAAAAAGAAAATTACCACTTCCAAAGAATTCTTCCCAGTATGTCACAAAATGAAGGTCAAAACAAATCGTTAAAGTCTGAGAAATAAAAACCAGCAGAATGTAAAAAAAAAAAAAAAGTAACACACTCCAGAAATTGGCACCATGGCAACAGCCAGAAATGCTTCAAGAAAAAAAAAAAGGCTTTAAATAATTGTTATGGACTGATTGTGGACCCCAAAATTCATATGTTAAAGCCTTAACTCCCAATATGATGGTACTTGGAGATGGGGCTTTTGGAAAATAATTGGGGTTAGATGAAGTCACGAGAGTGGGGCCCTGGTCTGATGAGATTAGTGCCCTTATAAGAAGAGACACCAGAGAGCAAGCTCGCTCTCTCCCACTCTCTCTCTCTACCATGTGAGGACAAATCAAGAAGGTAGCTGTCTGTAAGCTTGGCCAGCACCCTGCTCTTGGACTTCTGAGCCTCTGAAACTGAGAGAAAATAAATTTCTGTTGTTTGAGCCAGGCAGTCTATGGCATTTGTTACAGCCGCTGACCTAATACAATTGTTACAAACTAGTTTGTTTCAGTAGACACAAAGTTGAACCTGTTATATCTCAGAAATTGTGACTCTGTGTATGTGCTGAAAATGAGCCTGCTTTTTCTTAATCAGTTGTGGAACCTAAAAATAGGAATACATTATATCTTAATATGCCCAAATTTGTCACAATCTAATATTCACTGATGTCTAACATATACCAAAAAAGTAACAATTTAGTTACCCAGTAAAGTTCCAGTAGTCACAGCAAGGTGCCAAAATCCTATTTGCCTATAGCTCCAAGCTATGTTTCCGTTCTGAAATCTTGTGGTTTTATTTAAAGTTTAATTTCAATAATGTTAAGGATGGATTTTCTTCACTCAGAATGTATAACATCTGAACATTTTCATGGACATGAGGTGTAAGAACTGAGAATTATAACAGTACTTCTCGGGGCACCTGGGTGGCTCAGTTGTTAAGCGTCTGCCTTCGCCTCAGGTCATGATTCCAGGGTCCTGGGATTGAGCCCCGCGTTAGGCTCCCTGCTCCGTGGGAAGTTTCTCCCTCTCCCACTTCCCCTGCTTGTGTTCTCTCTCTCGCTGTCTCACTCTCTGTCAAATAAATAGAATATTTTTTTAAAAATAGTACTTTTCCCTCATTTTGTGTAGAGGATCATTTTAATTAACAGGACAACTTTACATTATTTTCAAATACTTGAGTATTTCTTATTCTGGAGCTTCCATCTTGGATAGCTTATTACGAAAACATATCAGTATCAGTTGAGCACATGAAAGAACCATGGTCATCAGGCTGCCTTCCTGAGCAGTCTTATCCCCTCATGTGAGATATATAATTACACAGCAGCATGGGAGCTACAGAAACTAGAATGTATTTCCCGCTGCTGTGTCAGAACAGCCAAGGAAAGAGTCCATCTTGGCACAGAGTCAAGGCCATGGCCAGCGACACACAAAGAATAAATTCACATGTGTGCCTGATTTCATTCATTCGAGATGGGTCTTTTATATTCCAGATCACCTGACGTTAAAGACCAAGATTTTTTTGTTGTTTTTGCTTCATTTTAAATGTTAATACTCATGAGAGGTGGGAGGGTGTAAGAAAAAAAAAAGTAAAGTTAGATCTTAACATTACCTAATTTGTAATGAACAAATGTAGTTTACTTAGGTTTTTGCAAGTTGTAAATATGTTTAAAAGGACCTTAGAAAAACAATTTTCTTCTCCATGGATTGTTTTTAAGGTGTCTTACACATAACATGGGGTCATTAAAAGTAATTGACTGAGTTGTTGGAAAAAAATGCATGCGGGGATGGAGCCCAGCAAAACTAAGACAATGAACACAAGGCATCTATACCTCTGACCCAAGCCCTAGATGCCAGCCCCAAAGTTCATTTCTACCTTAAGGCAAAGCCAGGAATCCATTCCAATTATTTGTCTGCTGAGCATTTCTCCCATCCATCTTTCACTCTTGTAAGCTAAATCTTGCCAATCCTTTAATTACTATTACTTAACTAAGTGATCAGCTTATGCAGAAGGCTGGGCACCAGGAGGGTTAAGGTTGTGAGGGGAGGCAAGAGTTTCAAAACAGAGCTCATAGATTTAATTCCAAGTGATTTTATAATTCAGTCCAGAAGACATATATATATATTTATATAAATGTTAAAATTATTGAAGCATGTTTACAAAATAACACAAAATTTTAAATGATGTTATGTAACTCAGATACATAAGTGCATAAGAATTAATATGCAAAGAACCTCCTTCCCCAATAAAAGAATGAATAAATGAGCCATGGACTAGAATTTTAAAGGTTGCAAGGGCTGACATAAAAGAAGAGAAAGAGGACTGAAAGTTTAAATATGCACTGATAATACATTTCAGAATGTATTGAAATTCATATTTGCTTGAATATATGAGCTAGCTGTTGGCTGTTTATTCAAGAAACACCTATTGAGTACCTACTAGTTTCCAAGTATTCATTCATTAGTTTATTCAATAAATATTTGGTACTGTCTGTTGTGTGTCAGAAGCTGGAAATATAGCAGTGAACAGACAAGACAGGGCTATTCCCTGAACACACTTGAAACCCAAGGGGAGGTGTGATATTGTAATTTATACTTATGTATGTATGTGTGTATGTATGAATGAATGAATGTATGTGTTTGGTCATTCAGATGGCCAAAATATATTTCTCATCTGTATTTGGTCGTATTTAAGCATGGAAATTATGTGATCGAATTTGCAAATTTTAAAACATCTTCCTCTTAATGCAGATGAAAAATGAATCACAAAGGAGCAATAGAAGAGAGCCATTTAGGAAGCTGGTGGCTATCATCCCAACAAGAGATAGGTAATGAGGGATAAGGGGATTGAGAAACGTGGCAAACTCAAGGCATACTTAGGAGGCAGAATAAGTTTCTTCTAGGTATTCTTAAGATGATTAAGAAGACAATAAAGAAAGGTAACTCCAGATCCTGAATTGAGTGACTGTGTTAATGGTGATGTCATTCACTGAGATAAGAAATACTGAAGGAGAACAGGTTTGGGGGTAAAGTCTGAAGATGCTGAGTTTAATTTTCAACAAGTTCAGTTTGGTCATAACACTGTGTTAGATGCAACACAGCATTGCATCTGACCTTGAGGGTTCAAAGTATAGGAGAAAAATAATTAACACATTATCATAATTTATCATAATGAAAGGCCAAATAGAGATAGGCAGAACATTGAATTAGTCAGGATAGGTGAGGTTACACTGTGGTAATGAATAAATACCAAATCTCAGTGACTTAACCAAAAAAATTTACTTCTTGCTTATATGAATTCTAATGCAGTTTCAAAGGACTTTCTAGAGCAGCTCCCCCAATGTGGTGTGTTTGGGCCATTTCCATCTTGTGGTTCTGCCATCTAGTCAAAATTCCCCCTTAGTTTCCCAAAAGAGAAGAGAGTGTTGAAAGTTCATGTCTTGGATCAGAAGTGGCATATCTCACTTGCACTTCTAACTCTTTGACCAGAAGAAGTCACATGGCCCTACTCATTAGAAAGGAGCTGGGAAATGTGGGACATCAAGAGATTATTCAGTGAGGAGCAGGAATTTCTGCCATGGGTCTGAAATAAGAGTGATTAATTAAATGGAAGAGTCAAGAAATCCTTAATAGGGAGGCCACATTTGTGTTGGGATTTGAGGGAAGTCTAGGAGGTTGGCCATGTGATGAATACAGGAGAAGAACTCTGCAGGCCAAGGGAACATCATGGGCAAGGACACTGAAGCATGAAAGAGCTCAAGATGTTAGAGATGTCTGGGCGATGGCAAGAAGGAACTTGCAGGGTGTCTGGGTGGCTCAGTCGTTAAGCGTCTGCCTTCGGCTCAGGTCGTGATCCCAGGGTCCTGGGATCGAGCCCCATATCGGGCTTCCTGCTCAGCAGGAAGCCTGCTTCTCCCTCTCCCACTCCCCCTGCTTGTGTTCACTCTCACTGTGTCTCTCTCTGTCAAATAAATAAATAAAATATTAAAAAAAAAAAGGAACTTGTAGTTCGCATAGAGTGTTTCAAGGAAATACAAAAAAACAAGGTATTATAAAGATTGGGGAGGGCATGAATATCTTACTAAGGAGGCTGTATTGTGATCCATAGGCAAAGGTGAGCCATTAGTGGTTTCTAGGTTAATAACCTTATCGACTAGGGAAGAAAAACGACTAGAAAGAGGTGAGACTGGAGATAGGAAAACCACCTAAGAGACTGACATATAGTCCATAAGAGGCTCAACCTTTAAAAGAGGCAATAGAGATATACCTACTTAGAAAACTGGGACTCCTGGATGGTGCAGTGGGTTGAGTGTCCAACTCTTGGTTTCAGCTTGGGTCGTGATCTCACCGTCAAGGAATAGAGCCCTACATCAGGCCTGCACTCAGCATGGCCTCTGCTTGAGATTCTCTCTCCCTCTCCTTCTGCTTCTCCCACTCTTGCTCTTTCTCTCTCAAATAAATAAATAAATCTTTAAAAAGAAAAAAGAAAAGAAAATGGGCAGGATGTGGAAAACCATTGACATGTGAGGGTGAGGGAGAACGTGCTATGGAGAATAAATCTAAAGTTTCTAGCTTGGTTGGTTCAGTGGATGGTGAAACCATGAACAGAAGTAGGGAAAGCAGTCACCGAAACAGAGTGAAGAATAAAAATAACTTTTCTATAGTAAAAAAAAGTTCAAGACTCTAGGATCATCCTTTGTTGAAGTTTGTTTATGAAGAGCTAATCTAGAACTATGTTGTAATAATATTTTTCTTTAAAAAAAAAAAACCTTTGTCTAGGGAAACACTGAAGGAGTAGACTTTGTTATTTGCTAAAACTGCCCCTCTTTGAGTCTTCGTCCAGTTTCTATGGCCTACTAGATCTGATGTGCTTGGAGCATGGAAGCATCTGGAGCAGCCACATTTCCTTATTCAGGCCAAAACAAGTTAACTCATCTGTGGCTTATCTCATATCCGTCCTGTAGATCTCATGGGAGGATATAGCCCTTATTACTAAAATAATGTGTAGAAAACAAAAATAGCATGGAAAGAAATTTCTGAACATGATCTTTATAGCTGCTTTTCAAAATAACTTACTCCAAAAGTTAACATAAGTTAATGTTTTCTGCTCAAGTATTGCTTGGGCTTTGATAAAGATCTTTATTATTATTTTTTTGTATTCTTATGTGAATTCATTTAACTTTGGGGGAAACTTTTTGTAATAAGAAACCGTTAGATTCTGTTTTTTCCTCTACTCATTTTATAACTTGTGAGCCACTTGACCTTTTGACAATTAAGCTCTTGATTGTGAAACAGGATAATAATGTTTAACTCTCCTATGAGAATGTTACTGAGACTTATTCAATCAAAGGCTTTAAAACACTGGTGTACCCTTGGGTGAAATGTATTCATAAATACTGAGTATGAATGATTACTGCTATTTATTTTGAATATAAGGATTAATTTAGTCCTTATTTTTAGTAATCCTCTATTATATGTTAGGTGCTGAAGATAGAAGGATAAATAATATACGATTCCTACCTTCAAGAAATTCTCCATTTTTGTAGGGAAGATAAACAATAAGATCAAAAAGTCAATGTAAATAGGTATAATTTCATGAATGGTCAAGTGAATCAGTAGAGGGAAAAAAAAGTGAAAGAAAAAAGTCAACAGAAAGGTTACCTGAGCTAGCTGTTCTAAAAAACTTCAAGAATCTTAGTTGACTTTTTTTCAACTAATAATAAGTTACAGTAATTTTCAAAGCTTCCCCTTGGTGGCAAGTTGTTTGAAGCAAGTCATATTTTTCAACTTAGTATCTTACTTACCACAAGAAAGTAGTTAAGAGATTTGGCCCTGGATGTGGATCACCTGTGTTTAATTTAATTACTGGCGTGTGACCTTGAGCAAGGTTCTAAGCCACTTAATGCTTCAGTTTCTTCATCTGTAAAATGGGGGTAATAACAGCAACACCTCAGAAAATGGTGGAGAACTAAACAAGTTCTACATGCAAAGTACTTAAAAGTGATTGACGGGGCACCTGGGTGGCTCAGTTGGTTAAGCGGCTGCTTTCAGCTCAGGTCACGATCCTGGAGTCCCGGGATCGAGCCCCGCATCGGGCTCCCTGCTCAGCAGGGAGTCTGCTTCTCCCTCTGACCCTCCTCCCTCTCATGCTCTCTGTCTCTCATTCTCTCTCTCTCAAATAAATAAATAAAAATCTTAAAAAAAAAAAAGTGATTGACATTTATTAAACATTCAGTACGTGCTAGCTATTACTATCATTTGCCATATCTCCTAGCACAATGTTTTACGTATAGTAGATACATGCTTTTTGAATTGAATTAGCAGATGCTTGGATGTAATCCAGAATCAGATAAAAGGATCCATTCAACTGCCACTGTTATTGACAAAGACTATAAATATAAAGTCTGGAAAGATCTGACTTCATAAAGAAATGAAGGTCATGGAAAAGTTCTACAGAATAAGAGGAGGGGAACAGTACTTTTAACATACCATGGGAGCAGGAACAATGCCAGTCTTATAGCCCTGATATAGCCCTGACACCTACCTCATGTCTAGCACATAATAGATTTCCCATAATATTTGTTGATTCACAATCCAATGGGGAAGAAGGGGCAGAACATAGTTCTGAAAACCATCCTAGAGCATTATTCAGAAAGAAATTTCCGTTTTTTTGTCCTCTTCCATAAAATGCAAGAAGACATAGCCTCTATGAAACAGTATCAGAAAACCATAATGAGAAAAGGAAAGGACATTGGTAGTCCAAGGACTGGTGCTAAAAAAAACCATAAATTACCACCTGTGATGACTTTAAAAGAATTGTCTATTAAAGGCAAGGCTTTAGCAGATGTCACATCAACTGCAATAGATCTTAAGCGAGAAAGTCGGGGGTGGTGCACACAAGGAGTCAAAAACTGTCAGGCAGGCTGGCTGCTCCTAAGTGCTAATTTACATTGTCCAAACCCTGAACAGTGAATATGTGTGGTAATAAATTCTAAGGATGTTAGATCAGGAGGCAGGAACATAACTTAAGACTGGGCTGAATATATCAATTGGCATGTATCCATGAGAGATTCTGGATTCAGTGAGCTAACTCAAGCAGCTGAGAGTAGTTCTAATTGTTGGCTTTGATTTAATAGTGTTCTATGCTGAGTTAAATTGAGATAACAGAAATTCCTTGGTCTTATATGAACAGTGATTCTCAACCCTGTTAGACCCAAAGTCCCCTTTTTATGATAATTTTATGGTAATATCCCCTTTATTCTTAAATGAAATTTATAGTTAATATAATCTACTTATACATATTATGTTTTAAATCAACATAATATTCTGTGACATAAGAAAATAAAAGGAAATTATCATCATTTCTGTGTATGAATGCTTAGGCACAACTCTGCTAGAAGACACAGCAAAGTAGTCCTATGTCGGCATCTATATTCAGAGTTGCCTTGATTACAACAGCTCCAGATGCAGACTGATACAGATGTGTTCTTTTGAAGATCAAAGTTCACAAGCAGTACTGCAGTCAGTAATATGATTTTTCCAAAATGATGAAACAAGTGTTGGTAGAGTTCTGAACAAAACATATAGTAATATCTTTATTTACACGATTCTTGCTTTCCAGAAAATTTAGTGTATATTAACACCTTGCGAAAGTACTTTGTGTTTATATATTAGGTGGAGTTAGGTTCAGATTATTGTAAGCAGATTTTTCACATACAGTAATGTCTGGAGGACCACTGAATGTTATGCGGGATGCAGTACAATTCTTTGTTGAGTCAGTCTGTCCCATGAATTGCAGGACATTTACTATTCCTGGCCCCTGCCAGCAAATGCTTACTACATTCTCTAATCACTGTGACATCCAATGGTTCCACAGATTCCCAAAATTCCTTCAAGAGGTACATAAGAACAAATCTAAACACTCAGAGATATGGGGATCTTAGAGTGGACTGATCATGTGTGACCAGTTCAACAACCCCCTATATCCTCTTGGGAGGTTCCAAAGGATATTTCCTTTACTTGGGCATACAAAGTTTAATGGTCAAGGAAATAAGACTATTCTTGAGAGTTGCTAAAGTGCCTGTCCTTGTAGGCTGGGAGTGAAGGAAGGAGATGCTGCCATTTAAATGGGCTCTCTAATTTCAACAGGAATGATGGGAAACTGGAATGCAAAGGCCAGCTAGCAGTACTTAACCACAGAGGCAAATAGGCATGGTTGCTGTAATAGGCATCAGGACTGGAGGGACAGACTAATTTTATTCTCAAGAATCTTCTGCAATCATTAATTGGTCATGTAGTCTTTAGGACTAAATAACTGGGTAGGTTATTAAATAAGGTTCTACATGACCTATATAACCAAACCAAATCAAATCAAACCAACCAGCCAACCAAATAAATAAAAAATTTTAGGTCTGGTATATAGAGCCTGATTTGAGTCATGACCCCTCACCATAGTAGGAGTCTGTTTCAAACCCAGAGCTCCTGGCTTTTTCCAAAAGACCTTGTGTCATTTACTGAGTTAACTGTACACTGGGGAAAGAGGAATACTCTTTCAGGATTATTGAACACCAATGGCTATGAGCTGCCATGAATCCCTGGGAACCCAGAACATTACAATGGTCACTCAGTTGAGTTTGACTTACAAGGTCAGATCATAAATGGAGTTGGGCTCCAGGGCATCTCACAATGGGTCTTGACATTTACAAACCCATTCTATCATTACTTCTATTATTCCAGAGTGTATATTGGAATAGTATACTCAGCAACTGGTAGAATCCTAACATTAACTTCCAATCAAGTAGTAAAGGGCTATCATGGTAGAGAGGGTCAAGTAGAACACCCCTCCCGATCAAAATAGCAAACCAAAAGCAACATTGCATTCCCTTCCTAAGAGAATCCTTAAAATGAGTGCTTTAAAATAAGGTTTAAAAAACTTGAAACAAACAAGATATAGTAGTCCCCATCTTATCTCCATTGAACTTGACATTGGCCTGTGCTGAAGATAGATAGGTCCTGGTATCATAAGCTTAATCAAGAAGAGTAGACAATTGTACCTATGGTCTCTTTACTGGGTCAAATCAACATAATTCTACAACTTGTATGAAGCTACTGATTTATAAATGCATTTTTTTCTATCTTAATAAGCTGAGAACACTAAAAGCAGCTTGGTTTCTCCAATGTGAACAGGACTACACCTTCATTATCTTGATAAGCAGATGTCATGTGTGCTAAAGAATGGTAAATAAATCCCATAAAAATTCATGGTCCTGCTACCTCAATAAAGTTTCTAAGATTCCAATTATTTGAGTCACAGCAGCATAGTCCCTCCAAAGGGAAAGATACAGTGATATACCTTAAAACTCTACTTTGAAAACAAAGGCACAACACTTAGTAGGATTGCCTGCATTTTGGAGTTAGTATGTGCCATGGTTCGGTATACAGCTCTGACTTTTTACTGAGTAACCTATAAAGCCATTGCTGTTAACGCAATACACATTCAGTAGAAATCATACTTCAAATTTTGAATTTTGATCCTTCCTGGGCTAGCAGTATGCAGTATGCTACTCTCTTGTGATGCCGGGAACCAGCAGTGAGCCCAGGTCCCAGTCAGCCACACAATCATGAACCAACCAACACACTTACAATGATTTTGTACCCATTTTCACTTTCAGTACAGTATTCAATAAATTATGTAAGATATGCAACCCTTGTTTGAAAAATAGGTTTTGCATTAGATGATTTTGCTCAGCTGTGGTCTCGTGTAAGTGTTCTGAACACTTTTAATGTAGACTAGTCTAAGCTATGATATTTGGTAGGTTAGGTGTATTAAATGCATTTTTGACAGGATATTTTTAATTTATGATGGGCTTCTCCATACATAATGCCATTGTAAATCATGGAAGATCTGCATAATGACTTAATTTTCCTTTTTTCCCTTTTTCTTTCCTCTGCTTTTATACAAAGTGTATTGGTAGAGGTGAGTTTATTTAATCTACATGTCGTAGGTTAGCAAGAGAGGTTTGTGACCGAACCAGAGGAAGAAAGAGCATCACCCAGAAATGGAGGCAGTGACTGAGATTTTGGGTCTCCTCTTCTCGAAAGATGGTAAGGATGTTTTCATTTGTACAAAGTATAGTTGCATTGTGTTAAGTGGGAATACACTGTCGTTGGAAGTTTAGGTCTGGGAAGAATGGTGAGTATAGATGTTAGGTAACCAAGAGGACTATCGCACATACTGTGGAATGGTTTGCACAACACCTACTGTGCTGTTACCCTTGTCCCAGAATGCCTTCCCGTAATGCAGAGGTTGGAAAGCAGAAAACCATTCATCCCAGAATTTAGATTTAAGTTGCAGCTAAGGTTCTAGATTCAGATTATGTGTACTGGGCCAAGCATATGCACTCTGAGGGAATCTGACCTGGAACTGAATTATGTGAGAATAGAGACGGATACAGATTGTGAAGAGGAGATAGGGTTTTAGAGCTGGCCACTATGGCTGCGGCATACCGATTGCCAGGGAGCCTCCTGGTTTAGCAGGGGGCTTTATTTTCAGCAACTTTGATGTGGCAGAGGTGGCCTGGTTCTGGTGCCAGCCATTGTGGAAGCAGCTTCCTGATTCAGCAGCTTCCTGATCATGACAGGGCCCGACACTACTTAGTTTTATGGTATGACTTTGGCAGAGGTCCTGAAAGCTTGACCCAGAGATTCCTCCTTCAGCTCTTTCAATGATTGTACAAATCAAATAATTTTCTTTGGGCTTAAACTAGCTAGAATATATTCTCTAGACTGTTAATCTATAACAAGAGATGTGGAAGCTAGGAAACAGGAGATCTTCCACAGGAGAATGACAAAGAAATGCCCATCTTAACAACTACACACCAGGCCTAGGGGCCAATTGGTTCATATTAGAGTCGGAGGACGGTGGACTTTGGGACAAAGGCATCAAGGAAAATAGATGGAACTTACAGATTATCTGATATGATGGAGCATTTGGAAAAATTGCTAGGTGATTTGGAAAAATAAATGGTAGTAGTATTTGGAAAACACTTAGAGCTACGTACAGAAAAAACTTAAGCAAATTTTTAAAAGGAGGCAATTATTACTTGCAGGAAAACCAGAGTGTTTACAGAAAGGACCTATCATCATAGTACATTATTTTGCAAAATAGTGAACAATATTTACATATCAGAACGATATATAACATTGGATATTGCTTTAACAAAATTTTTTGAGAATGGAAAAAGGGAAGTACAGAAGTAAATCCTCAACTACCATAAAAGGTAATCTATAGGTTCTGCCTAAAATTGATAAGTCAAGAAATAGCATAATTTGGGGGTGGGAGGATGGGTTAGCCTGGTGATGGGTATTGAGGAGGGCACGTTCTGCATGGAGCACTGGGTGTTATGCACAAACAATGAATCATGGAACACTATATCTAAAACTAATGATGTAATGTATGGGGATTAACATAACAATAAAAAAATTAAAAAAAAATAAAGTTAATCATGAAACATAAAAAAAAGAAATAGCATAATTTTAGAAAGATGGAGATGAATAGCAGAAGATTCAGCTAAAAAAGGTGAAAATGGATGCTCTTAAGGAGTTATAGTTGGTGGTAGAAAGAGAAAAGTCTACTATTTCTTTTATTTCTCTCTCTCTCTCTCTTTTTTTTTTTTGGTTACTAGATGGTTTTATTTGCCTCTATTTTGAATGAGTTGTTACAGGCATTCTCCACTGTTAGTGTTTTCCTGTGCATCACCTTTTCAAAATGCTCTTCCTTGTTTTATGAGTGTTTTCTTTGAGTCACAATCTTATACCCAATATTACAAGGTCAAACACATGTCACAGTCCTCCCTTGATGCTTTTAACTTTTGGCGTCTGTTTGAGAGGTGTCTCTACTCAGTGTGCTCTCTTGCCCTACGTTCTTTTTCTAGAAATGTGTCTTATCTTAAGACTCTTGTTTTATGCAAACATTGCTGCCCAAGTATATTACAAGTGTTACTGCCAGTTTGCACAGATTTTCAGTCTCTGAGAAACTGGTAGAATGTAGTGGGCAGCACAGCAGTTGCTCACGAGTTCCTGATCTCTTGAAGGTACCATTTTACATTTTTCAGTTTAATAGAGTTTAGAGTTATATACGAATTAATGTAAAATAGATATGCAATACCAGCTTCCTATTGCAGCCTTTACACTAACGGGTATGAGAATTAATGGTGGTTGTGTCTTCTCAGACATTAATGAGAAAAACTCTTGTTTTTTCCACAGCAAGGACTAAGAAGATTTTGCTTTTTTATTTTTCCCACTCCCACCAACTTTCAAAAATTTTAAACTTACAGTAAGTTGCATAGTGGACCCCCTCCCTTATCCCTTGCTTAGATTCACCAATTGCTAACATTTTGCTACATCTTCTTTATCTGTAGTTCTCTGCTTAACCACACTAGGGCTTCACACAGGAAGCTTCCCCCAGTGCCACTATCTAGCGTCTGCTCCAATCAAGGATTGTGTCAGGTTAAGTTGCCATGTCTCAGTTCCTGGCTTTCTTTTCTTTCATAACATGGGCATTTTGTTGAAAGTCAAGGCCAAAAATTGTTTTTTAGAATGTCCTTCAATTTGGATCTGTCTGACTTGTTTCCTTGTGATTAGATTCAGATTGAACTATGGGCTACATTTTAGAGTAGACCTTTTGAGGCAAAATGTCCACTGTACATACACTGTACCTGACCTAAATGGTTCTTATTTTGAAGGAATTATTAAATGAGAAGATAAAAAGATGTAGATTTTAGGTCCATTGTAGTCATTCTCAGAGAAGCGACCAGAGGTTTGTGAGCAGGAAAAAGCGAGGGCTGTATCGTCGAAACTTGTATGGTTGTAAACTAACTGAAGTTTATTACCAGCCTCATGGGCATTTAGGTCAACCTGTTTGCTGCTGTTGATCCAGCGCCATGCGGTGCTCTTGTTCCAGAGTCAGACTGAGATTGTCTTCTTTGTGATCCCTCTTATTACCTGCCTCACATCGTTGATCCTGACCTCCTCATCCCCTGCTATCTGATGGATGAGCCGGTCGCCTTCCTTACCCTCACAAGGGACAAGCACCTGGAGTTCTCTCCACTCCAAAGAGCCCAGTGGTCCACCATGTGCATGCTGGTGGAGCTGTACACCCACAGCCAAGACTGCTTTGTCTACACTGCAACGAGTGCAAGCACCACGTGGAGACCCGCTGGCACTGCACCATCTGCAAGGGAGGCCCCTGAGGTGGGGAGCAGAGGGCACTGGAGGGTACCAGGCCTCTGCTTCAGGTCAGTGGTCCAGCAGATGCACCTGGAACACCTACATTCTGGGCCAGGCTGGATCGCACACAAGGACAGGATACAGCCATTTTTCGTTTGTTCCAATAATTTGCTAGGAGGTGGACTCCATCCCCCAGCATGGGATCCTCTCTCCAGGCAAGCCTGTGCTGTGTGCTCCTTCCCACTCTGGCTGGCCTTACTCTGGCAAGGGCTGCGGCCTTCCAGTTGGGGAGGTGTGGGTAGGGGGATTGTAGGCTGGCCGCCTGGCTGGGGTGAACCATGGGGCCAGGTGGACAGTGGGGCCAGGGCCACTTACAAACAGTGCCAACCCCCACCCCACCACCAAGGCTACTATTTCTTGATGTAAGCCTCTAATACTACTTGATAATTTATCTATTTGTATATATTACCTTGATGAAATTTTTACAAATTAAAACAAAATACAATTCAGGTATTAAATATTCCACTCAAGAAGTCAGAAGAAAATATAGCAAAATATAGCCATATACGTAAATGTAAATAATTAATAAGAACAAAGAAATGAACTGGTAAATAAGAACCAAAACCAAAAATTAAAATGTAACCTTAATTGAAAAAACCAAAAGCTGTTTCATTGAAAATACCAATAAAATAGAAAAACTTTTGGTAAGAACAGTCAAGAAAACAATGAGTACAAATCATTAAACACCATTAAAAACAAGAAACGGACACAACTGCTTAAAGAAAGATTAAATGCTCTTAGATAATATTGTTAACTATTATACAAAAGTAACTTGACAAGCTACTTGAAATGGATGATTTTCTAGGAAAATATAAATGTTACTTTTGACTCAAGAAGGAGTAGAAACGGGTCGGGGGATGGGTTAGCCTGGTGATGGGTATTAAAGAGGGCACGTACTGAATGGAGCACTGGGTGTTATACGCAAACAATGAATCATGGAACACTACATCAAAAACTAATGATGTAATGAATGGTGATTAACATAACATAATAAAATTAAAAAAAAGGAGTAGAAACAATAAATACATTAAAACCTTAGGAGAGAGGTGCCTGGGTGGCTCAGTGGTTAAGCGTCTGCCTTCGGCTCAGGTCATGATCCCAGGGTCCTGGGATCGAGCCCCGCATCGGGCTCCCTGCTCGGTGGGAAGCCTGCTTCTCCTTCTCCCACTCCCCCTTCTTGTGTTCCTGCTCTTGCTGTCTCTCGCTCTCTCTCTGTCAAATAAATAAATAAAATCTTTAAAAAAAAAAACAACAAAACCTTAGGAGAAATTAGAACCTGTCAAAGAACCACTCTAAAAAATTAATGAATTTTACACAATTTCTTCCTAGTTTCAATAATTTTTAAATTGTACAAACTGTTCAGGAACATGTGCTTAAAAAATCTTTCCAACCTGTTCTATGAATCTAACATACCCATAGTTCTAGTTCTAAAATACAATTACAGCACACCAAAAATAAAATTATAGGCAGTCTCACTAATGAACAAAGAGGCAAAAATGCTAAATCATTAGTAGCAAATTAGATTCTGTAGTATACAAAGAGATGAATACTTTTGCCTAATTAGGTTTATCACAGGAATATAAAAATGCATCAGCTTTACAGAATCTAAGGATGAGATTCACTACATTAACAGAGTTATATAAAAGCAATCATCTCAAAAGATGACAGAAAAAAAATTCAATAAAAATTCCACATCTATAAACAACCTTAGTAAGCTAGGAATATATCTGATAAAAGTGATCTACCAGACTCTATGGCAAACTTCATATTTAATGGTGAAACATTAAATGCAATCCCATTCAAGTCAGAAAAAAAAAAAGACTGAAAGTATCAACACTGTACTAGAGGTACTAAGTAATGCAATAAGATAAGAAAAAATACAGTATAAATTTTGAAACGGGATAAACAAATGGTCATTATTTTTAGCAATATGTACTACTAATATTGCTTACAAAATATAATGAAAAAAATAAACAAGCAATGTCAAAACAAACACACAAAAACCCACATAATGCCAAAGATTAAATCTATTAAGACATGAGCAAGACCCAAATGAAGAAAACTATAAAATTTTATTCAGAGACACAAAAGACTATCTGACACATAGAGAGAGAGATCATGTTCCTGGATAGGTAGACTAAATACTTTATTCCTTTAAAATGTAACCAGTAAATTCTACCAAAGGATATTTTAATTTGTTTCCAAACTTCATACATCTTTGTGAACATCTGGACTAATCTACTACCAGTCTGATTATCTTTCCTTTGTAGATATTTTTCTTTCTTGAAGTATATAAAATTTCTTTATCTTTGAAATCTATAAATTTTATCAGAATGCATGTAGCTGTACATCTCTTTTTCAGTGATCCTGACTGCATATCTATTTATAAATTTCTTTTGGTTATTTTCTTTATTTTTACTTCTAGCAACTCATTAAAAACAAAACAAAACAAACACTGGATTACTTACTTCTGTATTCCATGTTTTTACCTTTAATCTAATAACTTCCATCAGCCTTTTTGTTCTCCATTATGGGACAATTCACACATTTAATTTTCCATAAGTTAGTGCTCATTCAGTTATAATCTACCTTAACTAGATTAAAAAATAAAATATATTTCTCTTTCTTATTCTCAGATTCCTTCCTTTGAGCAGGAGCAGAGCCTGTGGCTACAGAGATTGCAATCTCCCTGGAGCAAGTTTCCAAGCAGGCTTCCTCTTGAGTGGTTTTGAGAACAGGACCAGGCACGTCTTTCCCTGGGGGCAAACCTGTAAAGAGGTTTCCTCCAGAGTGGGAGGCTAATAAATATTTGTGAACCAGCCAGTTCTCCTAGCAAGCAAAAAGGATATGAGTCAAAGCCATTCTCTAGTTCTCCCTAGAAAGAATGGTTAAAAGTAACTGCCAACAAGCTGGTGCTCCATTTTCTTGCTTATGTTAGCTCAGTGAAAATTCCTGGAGTCTTGAAATATGTAGGTGGGATAGGCCTTTATTTTCCAGGATTAGGCAAAACATATCCATTTTATATTTGCTGGATTATTTTTGTAGATATTTAGAAAGGAAGGTTGTGAAATACATGTGCTTATGTTACCATCTTACCTTCATTCCAGAAGAATTTGTCTATCAGATGTTGTTAATTGGAAAGGTAAAAAAGGAGGATGTGCAATTAGAACAGTACAAACAGTAACTAGAAGTTATTTTTACTTATTTTGTTGAAGTACATCGAACATAATATAAGGTAAATAAAATCTTAAGTATACAGCCTGATTAAATCTGTACAAAGTGAACACCTTTGGCTGATCTCCACCAGCCAGGTGGAGAAGACTTTAAGAGGCCTAGCTGTTTTTCTGTTGTTCTGGGAATCCAGCTATCAGACTGAAAGAAGACTGGGCTAGACTCCTGAGTGATGGGACACTGTGTGTGGAGGGGTAGGGGGGCACACATGGAGGAGCACATAGGAGCCAGACAGTGAGTGAAGCTACCTTGGAACTTCTAGCACAACTTCTAGTTGAATGCAGCTGAGTGAGTGACCCCAGCTTTTGCTACACAGAGCACAAAAGTTGCCCGTCCTGCCTGAATTCCTGACCCAGAGGATTGTGAAAGAGTTCCATTCTTTTTCTTTGTATGCATCATATTATCTTGATATCATCTCAAACTTAGAGAAAATTTGCAAGTATACCACAAAGAACCTTTTCCTAAATCATTTGGGAGTTAAATTTCTGATTTGATGTCCTCACAGTAGGAATATGTTATGAATTCATAACCACAATACAACCATCAAAATCAGGAAATCAACACTTGTGATCTCCTTCATAGGGAACAGGTTCAATCCAGAATCACCGATTGCACTTCCTTGTGATTCATCTTCAGACACTTCAGTATCAAACAGTTCCTTCGTCTTTCTTTCACTGCCATGACCTTGATATTTTTGGGAATTACTTGCAAGTTATTTTGTAGAATGTCCTTGAATTTGGATTTGTGTAAGATTTCCTTATGCTCTCAGGTATTGAACCTTTGTCAGGAACATCACAGGAGTAATGCCCTTTCTCATTCCATCCAATCCAGGCACACAGAATTTTCATTTGTTCCATTTAACTCTGATCACTTGATTAAGGTGATGTCTGCCAGGCTTCTCCACTTTACAGTTACTCTTTTTCCCTTTATCATTAATAAGCATTTTGTAAAGTGGTACTTTGAGACTATTATAAAGTTTCACCAAACCTTTAATTTATTCATTTATTAATATATGTTACAATGGACTCATGAATTCATAACCTGTTCAAGAATCATTCTGTTGTTCATATGATCCCCATTTTGGCCAATGGGAACTCTGTTCAAATTGACTTCTGTGTCCTTTTGACATGTCCCCGTCATTCTTTGAGTGTTTCTTTTTTTTTTTGTCTGGAATAATAAAATATCCCAGGCTCATCTTTTACTTTCCCTGCACCAACTCTGGAATCAGCCATTTTTATAAGAGTCCTGATTCCTTTTAGTGGAGAATAATAGTATTTAGAAGACAATTTCTGGACAGTTGGTGTATTCATTGCTATTATGGGTGAAGCATTGTTGCTCTAGGCCAAGATTAGGGAATGTATGTATCTTATATTTATATGTATTTTCGTATCTGTCTACACATACTGAAATCCATGAGTTCACACCAATACTTCTAATTCTAATCCAATCCAAAGTGTTCATTCTAGTTTTGTCCTTTTCCATATGTTTCTCCAAAAAATAAGGAATTTGACACCCATCATCATTAATATATTTTGTTATTTTTATATATTATACTTGTATTTTATATATTATATTTTTATGTATTATCTCCCATTGTCTGCATGCTTACCTTGTTTAAGGAAGAGCAATAAGTCTGGTGTAGCAAGAATGGGGGGAGCAAAAGGGAAAGTGGTAAAAAATGAAATCAGCATTGTATCACTAGTATTCTAATATTAAATCTTCCTTCTGATTCCATGATAAGATAGAATATGTTAGTTAAATTTAAATTTAAATTAAGTTGGGGCACCTGGGTGACTTAGTCATTAAGCATCTGACTCTTGGCATGTGATCAAGCCCCACTTAGGGCTCCGGGCTCAGTGGGGAGTCTGCTTGAAGATTCTCTCCTTTTGCCCCTCCCCCCACATACACTCACTCTCTCAAATAAATAAATCATAAATAAATAAATAAATAAATGTAACTTAAGTGATGGCTAATCTTATACATGGATTTCCAGACATGTACATTTTTTTTCCTGTGTTTTGTTTTGTCTTTTGAGTTATTTTTGTCTTATTCATCCTGTATGTCTCATAATACTTACCTAGCACAGAACAGGTGCCCCATAATTTTTATTATCTACTTTAAATTAAAATTTTAAAACTTAATAAATTTAAATTTGTTTTTAAAAACAATTGAATATTTTAATTTTCTAAATAGGTATTGACTGATTTTTTTTTCATAAAGGAAATAATGCAGTATTTCAGAGGAAACTGGCTTATTTTTATATATTCTTAAGGTTTTCTTTTTTAAGCATTCTATTGTTTTAAATATGTAACTTAGATTCTTAAAAATAACATTTCCTTCCCCTAAATACCAATGTATTTATTTTTTCCTATTTGGCAAACATTGATTTGCGGCTTCCAAGGTTTATAATAGAATGAAAATCAACCCACACCATTCTCAAGACTTAAAATCAATACACATCTTATTGCATTTCTCTTTTTGAATCTCTGTTCAGAATAACTAGGTAACAGCTTCTTAATGCTATACCTTGGTGAGCAAATGGTATTTTGTAGAGTGTAATAATAGGATCCAGTCAGGAAATGGGAACTACTCTCAGACCTATGAACAAAAGGACCTTAGTACAGAGAACTGGTTATGTAAGTGATGAAGGCCCTGAGAAGCCTCACAGGGACAGGGTGACAGCCCAGGTATTAGCAGGGACAATGAGATGAGGAGTTCTTTTTTTTTTTCAGGGGAAAGCGCAAACGCAGTCCCCCACTACCACAAATTATGCAGTCGAGTTTCCCACATTTGGGGAAATCGCAGGGGTCAGCACATCCGGAGTGCAATGGATAAGCCTCGCCCTGGATGAGGAGTTCTTATCAGAGCCTAGAGGGCCTAGAGGGCAGGGCCATGCAGCAAGGGGACAGAACCATAGTGAGAAGTGCCCAATGGATGCTAAGATCCCAGGGAGAGGGACACCCAGTAGGAGTAGGGGCAATGGGATGAGGAGTTCTTCTCAGAGCCTAGAGGGCAGGGCCATGCAGCAAGGGGACAGAACCATAGTGAGAAGTGCCCAATGGATGCTAGGATCCCAGGGAGAGGGACACCCAGTAGGAGCTACAGCCACAGAGAAGGCACAGTGACCGATGGAGATACCCCCTGAAGCAGAGGGAGAAACAGGAAAATGGCTTGACTTCTCCCTTTCTGCTACCTTCCAATCTTTTACCAGTGCCTCCCATTTGTAGGAACCTAACGGGATCAGTTAGCAAGGGAGCCTGGGAAACGCAATCCCTATGAAAAGCAGGGGAACAGAGAAAAATGGATATGAGAACAGCGCATGTTTCTTAGCTCTTATTTTCAGGAAAACAAATCAGTAGTGACTTTATGAAACAATAATAACGCCTCATGGAATTTTAAAATATATGTAGAATTAAATTACATAATGATAGTAGCAATAGGCAGTAAGAGGAAATCGAAATCAAGTGTTCTAAGGTCCTTCCATTACCTGGGAAGAAGTAAAAGTCATGAATTGTATTAGAAACCTTAAAAGATCAACAGTTACTCAACATCACTAATCATTACGGAAATGCAAATCAAAATCACAATTCATACCCATTAGGATGCCTATTACAAAACAAAAACAAAAACAAAACAAAACCAGAAAATAGTAAGTGTTGGTGAGGATGTGGAGAAGTTGGAAACCTGTGCATTGTTGGTAGGAATGTAAAATGGTGCAGCTGCTTTGGAAACAGTATGGAGTTTCTTTAAAAAGTTAAAAATAGAACTACCATATGATCCAGCAATTCTGGGAATATATCTAACATAATTGAAAGGAGATTCGAAAATATATTTGTATGCCCATAATCACAGCAGCATTATTCACAATGGCCACAGAAGATATACAATAGAAGAAAAGAAGAAACAGGTAGAAGAAAAGATAGAAGAAACCCAGTGTTCCTCAACAGTTGAATGAATAAATAAAATGTAAAAGAAAAAACCCAAGTGTCCATCAACAGATGAATGAATAAACAAAATGTGATAGATGCATACAATGAAATTATTCAGCCAAAAAAAAGGAAGGAAATTCAGACACATGCTACAACATGGGTGAACTTTGGATATAGTAAATGAAATAAGCCAGACACAAAAGGACAAATTACTGTATGCTTCCACTTATAGGAGCTGCCTAGAGTAGTCTTATTCATCGATAAGAAAGTAGAAAGGTGGTTTCTAGAGTCTGAGGGGAGGGAGGAATGGAGGGTTATTGTTTAATGGGCACAGAGTTTCAGTTTGGGAAGATGAAAAAAGTTCTGGAGATGGATAGTGCCAATGACTGCACAGTAGTGTGAATGTACTTAATGCCAGTGAACTGAACACTTAAAAATGGTTCAAATGGTCAATTTTATGTTCTGTATATTGTACTACAACTTAAAAAATGAAGAAAGTATATACACTCCCAACTTATTTTATGAGGCCAGCAAACTTTGACATCCAAACTGAAGGCATATAAAGAAAGAAAGAAAACATCACAGATGTCTCTGATGAGCTGTATACAAACCCCTAAACAAAATATTAGAAAACAAATCCAGTGTTAATTAAAAAGAAGAGTACATTATAACTAAGTTGGAGTTATTCCAAGAAAGCAAGAATGGTTTAACACTTGAAAATGAACAAAATATAGGAGAAAGCCAAATACTCATCACAACAGATGTAAAAGAAAAACGTGGTGCAATTTGATACCTACTCATGATTTTAATATTCATCACAACTCTCGTGCCCTACTTAGGATAGAGTAAATTAGTACAACTACAATGTAAAACTGTTTTGTAATGTGTACTAAGGTTAAACATATGCATACCCTATGACCTAGCAAACCCCCTCCTAGATATATATCCAACATAAATAAATACATATATACAGGAAAAGACAACTGAAAGAATATTTATAGGGGTGCCTGGGTGGCTCAGTCGGTTAAGCGTCTGCGTTCGGCTCAGGTCATGATCTCAGGGTCCTGGGATGGAGCGCTGCATCAGGCTCCCTGCTCAGCAGGGACTCTGCTTGTCCCTCTCCCTCTGTACTCTCTCTCTCTCTCTCAAGTAAATAAATAAATCTTTAGGGGAAAAAAAAGAATATTTATAGCACCATTATTCTTATTAGCCCTAATCTGTAAACAATCCAGATGTCCAGAAGGATTATAATAAATTGTGGTTTAGTCATGCAATAGAATACTATATAGCAATTAAATGAACCAACTACTTCTACGTGCAGCAACATGGATGAAACAAATGTACCATTGACTAAAAGAAGCCAGAAAGAAAGCTTACTGTTTAATTCTACTCACATAAAATTTTAAAACAGACAGACTTAGTCTATGGCTTTAGAAGGCAAGATAGTGATTCCTTTTAGGAGAAAGAAGGCATTAACAACTGGGGGAGGGGAGGACACTTAGTGGATTCTAGGGTCCTGTTAATATTCTTCTTCTGGATGGTGTTACGTGATGTGTTCACTTTGTAATAGTTCATTTATACATGTTCATGCACAATGCAATACAAAATTATTAGTAGAAACTTATTCAGGTGAAAAACATACTGAAAATATTTTCTTTTTTTTTTTTTTTTAAAGATTTTATTTATTTGACAGAGAGAGACACAGCGAGAGAGGGAACACAAGCAGGGGGAGTGGGAGAGGGAGAAGCAGGCTTCCCGCGGAGCAGGGAGCCTGATGTGGGGCTCGATCCCAGGACCCTGGGATCATGACCTGAGCTGAAGGCAGATGCTTAACGACTGAGCCACCCAGGCACGCCACTGAAAATACTTTCTAAAACAATAGTAAAGGTTGTGTTAGGGCACTGACTTTGTGGGTGACTTACTGGCTTTAGTTTTTCAAATTTTCTATACTATGGTTATTAGTTTATAATATACTAGCTTGTCACAAAACCACCTCTATCATTTAAAAAATTATGCTCATAAAAGTGATTTACGGGGCGCCTGGGTGGCTCAGTTGGTTAAGCGACTGCCTTCGGCTCAGGTCATGATCCTGGAGTCCCTGGATCGAGTCCCGCATCGGGCTCCCTGCTCGGCAGGGAGTCTGCTTCTCCCTCTGACCCTCCCCCCTCTCATGTGCTCTCTCTCATTCTCTCTCTTTCAAATAAATAAATAAAATCTTTAAAAAAAAAAAAGTGATTTACTTTTTTTTTTAATTTTTTTTTTAAGATTTTATTTATTTGTGAGAGAGACAATGAGAGACAGAGAGCATGAGAGGGAGGAGGGTCAGAGGGAGAAGCAGACTCCCTGCTGAGCAGGGAGCCTGACGTGGGACTCGATCCCGGGACTCCAGGATCATGACCTGAGCCGAAGGCAGTCGCTTAACCAACTGAGCCACCCAGGCGCCCAAAAGTGATTTACTTTTTCAAATACAGATCAGATCTGAGATATTTGTGAGACAACTTTTAAAAGAACTACTAACGGAAGCCATAAGTTCTATTAATTTAGAAATCTTTCAAAACAGAATATCTCTGTTGCTCCTAATTATGGCTTTGCATATTCTTCATTAAGTAGTACTTATGGATTTTAGATAAAAAGTAGGTACCTCATCCAGGTGATTTACTCATCATACGTTCACTTCATACAAAAGCTGAACCAATTTCTGATCGGAGCTTGGATGAAGATTAAATCTATGCATAAACACATCAGGTACAAAAGGGCAAGTCCCTGTCTTGTCTAGTGTGAATCTTCTGTTGGTTTTTAGTTGTAACACGAATATTCCAGTTTGTTCCAAAACAAATCCTGCTCAAAGAAAGCATGTGGTTTATTCTCCTCTGAACACTGAAAGTGATAATAAGCCCTTATGGATGATTTAATAAAGTATAGCATTTTATGGCCTTTGCCCCTTCTCAGTCTAATTCCTTTCTCTTCTAATAATGTTTTGACTTTGCTTTAAAAAACAAAGCCTTCTTTTACTTGCCCAACTGCCTATCAAGATTTTGTTTGATGCTATAGTAGTTCACACTAAGAAGCATGGGTAAAGGGACAAACAGATCAATAAAATAGAAGAGAACAATTGAAAACAGATTAATGATTATTTGGGAACTTGTATGTGATGGGAAAAGCTATGTTAAACTAGTGGGAAAATGATGAACTATTCAGTAAATGATCTTGGGACAACTGGATAATTCACATTTTTAAAAAAGCTATTAAGGAGCGCCTGGGTGGCTCAGTCAGGTAAGCGTCTGCCTTCAGCTCAAGTCATGATCCCAGGGTCCTGGGATCGAGCCCGTGTCAGGCTCCCTGCTCAGGGGGGAGCCTGCTTCTCCCTCTGCCCTTCCCTCTGCTCCTTCTCTCTCTCTTTCTCAAATAAATAAATAAAATCTTTTAAAAATTTTAAAAAATTTTAAAAGCTATTAGATCTATACTTTAATTTTAAAATTTATTTATCTATTTCAGAGAGATTGAGAGTGTGAGCAGGGGGAGGAGCCAAAGGAGAGAGAGAGAAAGAATCCTCAAGCTGACTCCCCACTGAGCACAATGCCTGACTTGGGGCTCAATCCCAGGACCTCTAGATCATGACCTGAGCCAAAATCAAGAGTCGGCCGCTCAACCGACTAAGCCACCCAGGTGCCCCTAGATCTGTACTTTAAATCTTACACAAAAATCGTTCCGGATGGATTAAGTATTTAATGAAAGGTAAAGCCTTAAAACTTTTAGAAGAAAATATAGGAAAAATCTTTATGACCTTGGAAGGGGAAGTATTCTTAAATAAGATAAAAACCATAAATCATAAAGGAAAATGTTAATAAATTTGACTACATAAAATATATACATGACAAAAGACACCCCAAAGTTAAAATACAAGTGACAGTCTCAGAGAAGATATTTGCAACATATACAACCAATGAAAGTTTAGTATTCAGAATACTTGAAAACAAGCCACCCACTAGAAAATTAGGCAAAATATATGAACAACCAAATCACAAAAAAAGAAACTAAATGGCCAGTAATAAAGATGATCAACCTCACTCTTAATTAGGGAAATGCAAGTTAAAGTGATAAAACCAACATTCTCCAGCTGGATGGGCCAAGGAAGCTTTCACTTAACTCTCTGTTTTTGGTATACTCCCACCCTCCCATGGGCATTGTGTCCCCAAGTCCAGAATTCTGTCGTTGTTTTGCTCCATTATTTTTTTGTACTCATGGATTTATGTCTTTAAAATTCATACAAGTATGTATGTACAGTATACACTTTTCTATCACTCTAATTTGGGAGAAAGCAACTTTGAAAGTGCATTCAATCAGATATTTTAACTAAATGTTTCTTTTGTCTATTTAACTAACCCAAATTAGCTCTTTTTTTTTTTTTTTAAGATTGTATTTATTTATTTGAGAGAGAGAGAGCACATGTGGGCCTAAAGGGGCAGAGGCAGAGGGAGAAACAGACTCCCCGCAGAGCAGGGAGCCTGATGTGGGGCTCGATCCCAAGACCCTGGGATCATGACCTGGGCTGAAGGCAGACGCTTAACTGACTGAGTCACCCAGGTGCCGCAAATTAGCTCTTTTTTAAAAATTAATTTTTATCTCCAAACCAAAGTCATTTTAAATGTAAAATTCATTTTACTATAACCACAATCGCCTTATCACATATAAAAATACTTAGAAATTGCCTAACATCCTAAGTATCTATCAGCATTCAAATTTCCAATTGTCCCATACATTTCTTAGAAATGTTTAATAGTTTGTTTGAATCAGAATCCAAATAATGTCCACATATTGGGATTGGTTATCTTTTAAAGCTCCTTAAATCAGTAGGTTCCTCTTTCGTCTCTCAGTTTCCTTTACCAGTTTACAGTTGTTCTTATTGTTGTTGTTGAAAAAAAATCAAGTTGTTTGTCTTTGGGAATTTTCCACAGTATTCATCTTGCAGATTACATCCCTGCAGTGTGATTTAAGATAGTCCTGTGTCTTCTGCATTTCCCACAAATTGGTAGTTGTGTCTTCTGCATTTCCTATAAATTGGTAGTTGGATCTAGAGGCTTGATCAGATTCAGGTTTGATTTCTTTTTGCACATAATGTCTGATTTTCTTTCTGTGATGTTAGGAATTGATGAATGATGTCTAAGTCTATTCATTGACTACAAATTGCAAAATGGTTATATTTTCTCATTTCTTCTTCATTTATTATCTGGAATACTATAAAGAGAAACTGTCCTTGTTTGCCATTTAGATAACCAATAGTAATAATAGTTTATATAAGAAAAGTAGGTAAGAATATTTGATGTGTTTTTCAATTTACTGCATTTTTTATCCTTATGGGTGCTCAAACTTTCCCATCTTTTCAATGGGAGCCTCTTCAGCTTGGCTTCTTTTTTTTTTTTTAAGATTTATTTATTTATTTGAGAGAGCGAAAATGAGAGAGAGAGAGTGTACATGAGAGGGGGGAGGGTCAGAGGGAGAAGCAGACTCCCCACTGAGCAGGGAGCCCGATGCGGGACTCGATCCCGGGACTCCAGGATCATGACCTGAGCCGAAGGCAGTCGCTTAACCAACTGAGCCACCCAGGCACCCTTCAGCTTGGCTTCTGAGTTCTTTAGACACAACCCTAGCAATCCCAAGATCTTCCTTATAGTCTAAGACAACATTTTCAAACTTGTCCTGTATATTCCCTTGTTCCATACCTGAAATCAGCCCTTTTCCCAAAGAGTCCTTATTCTTTTCAGTAGGAAATAGCATTTGGAGACCAGAGTACTGAGTAGCAGTACTCACTGCTACTGGGTTGGTTAATGCATTTAGGCCTATTCAGTGGACAGAGCTAGGTAGCTATTTTTAATGAAATATTTTATATCCACCAAAATGTATACAATACATAGTTTAATCTTTGAGCATTCCCATATGTACCAGCTAACGGCCCTTCTGAATTTTGTGTTTGTCATTCCCTTGCTTATGCATCATTAAACAATGTATTTCTAATCTTTATATAAATGGAATTATACCTTTTTTCTATGCCTTTTTCCCCATCAACATTAAGTTCACATGATTTACCCCCGTTGAAGAATTCACTTTCATTACTCTATACTACTCCATTCCATGAATACAGCACAATTTATTTACCTATTCTCCTAAGGATGCAGATTTGGGTCATTTCCAGTTATTTGCCCCAGTAAAGAAAGCAGTTATGACCATCTTGTATAGGAGTCTCTTGGTGTACTCATGCAAGAGTTTGTTTCCAATAACCGAGGGGTGGAATTTCTGGGTTATAGGGTTTAATTTAGCTTGTGTCCCTTCAGTTACACTCAGATACCCTTGTCAAGATTGCCAAAGGCCTTCACAGTGCCAGATGGGTAATTTTCCATTCTCATTATGCTTGGTTCTTTAATAGTACTTCACACAGCTTTTCCATCCTTGAAACACTCTGCCTGGTGGTTCTTAGGATAGTGCACTCTGCTGCCATTGCTCATATTTCAAGGTAGGTCCTTCTTGATCTCTTTTGCTAGGTCCTCCTAACCCCTCTATCCCATTTCTCAGCATGGGAACTCCTTGGAAGTCCTTCCTGAGCCCTTCCTTTTCTTCTCAATATCCATACGTTGTCTAGGTGAACCCATCTATTTCTGTGACTTCAAATACCATTTATTTGTTTTAAACCCCAATTTTATTGATCCTCAGCTTGCTTCTCTGAACTCTAGTTGTATATTACCTACTTAGATGACTCAAAGTCATCTCAAACTTAATATGTTTAGAGTGGAATTTTTTATTTTCCGCCATAAATCCTAGCACTACCATTCTTTCAGTTACCAAAACCAGAAGCCTGGGATTGATTCTTGATGCCTTCCTTTCCTTCATCCTCACCCATCCAACCCATCACTATGTCCTGTCAGTTCTACCTCTAGAATATATCCTGAATCTGAACACATTGCTCCACCCATCTCTATCAGACTGAGCTACTATTATCTTTCACCTGGCCTTCTGCAATAAGATCATGACTGATCCTCACACTTCCATTTTCGTAATCCTTCAGTTTATCCTTCCTACAATAGCTAAAATGATTTTTTTTAAATTAATAATGCTCCCCCTTCCTTAAAGACTTGCAATGATTTCCCAAACTCTTTACCCTGGCCTACAAGGACCTTTATCTGTATTTTTGCAAAAATCCATTAGTTGGTCAGGAAATCAATTCAGTAGGTAATGATCAGCATTTTAAAATAAAATTACAGAACATAATAGAACATATCGTAGACATTACACATTATAAGAGTACGTCTTGTTTCGTGCATTTGCTTTGTTTAAGTACTGAATGAGATATAAACTGTGTTTCCCACAGTGAGTCACTGTCAAAAAGTTTTGAGAAATGTTTTCCTGTGGGATCTGTATCCACCTATCTCTCTAATCTCATTTCACGCCACCCACCCTGGTCCTGATGCTTCCCTCATCTGAGCCTTCTGTCAGTTTTTTTCTAACACGCCAAGCCCTTTGCCTTGCAGGCCCTTTGCACTTGCAATGCGTCTGCCAGCATTGTTCTTCCTACCAGATTTCCCATGAACGGCTTCTTTTCATCTTTTGGGTCTCAAGTTTAAAGTCCACACCTCAGAAAGGACTTCCCTGATCACCCTATTGAATTAGTTTCCCTCTGTTATTTTCTTCTCAGTACCCTATTTCTTTCAAAACACTAATCACAACTTGTAAAAATATATTTTAAAAAGATATTTACAGTCAGTCTCCGCCACTAGCATCTAAGGTCCACGGGAACAGGAGCTTTGTCAATCTTTTCTCTCTTGTACCCCAGCATCTTGCAAACTCAACCTCATTTTAGTTATAAAAAACTTGAAAGTTATGAAATAGGCCCATGTTACATCCTCAGATTTGCCAAAGTGAATAATTTATTATTATTTGTAAAATAGTCATCAGCCTTGACAGTAGATGTCAGAAAGAGTTCTATGCATAGTGTAGTAATAGAGGCGAATTTCCTTAACAAATTCCTATCTGACTCCATCTGTCTTGTTATCCTGCTTCCTTAGCAGAGGATATTTGGTGGTGGCTTCCGAAATGCCATTAAAACCTTGTTTAAAATTCCATCAAACTTTTTAGATTGACCACACAGCACTGATCAAAAGTTCAGTCTTGAGGAAATGAGGCAATCCTTTTTTCTTGGCTTGGAGTTACCTGAATAGCCACCAAGAGTCTCTTTGTTTGGTTTGGTAGGCTCAGCTCTATGAATGAATAGCTCCCTTACCAACAAACAATAGCATACAGCTGGGCCACTAACTCGTTGAGAGGTGTTAATCTCCTTGCAGGTAATTATTTCCAGAAATCTAGCAACTACTAGAATGTTTGGATTCCAACTGTGTCCTGGAAATTTAAAAAACCAACGTGGGGCGCCTGGGTGGCTCAGTTGTTAAGCGTCTGCCTTCGGCTCGGGTCATGATCCCAGGGTCCTGCGATGGAGCCCCGCATCGGGCTGCCCGCTCAGCGGGAGCCTGCTTCTCCCTCCCCCACTCCCCCTGCTTGTGTTCCCTCTCTGTGTTTCTCTGTCAAATAAATAAATAAAATCTTTAAAAAAAAATAAAAATAGGGGCACCTGGGTGGCTCAGTCCTTAAGCGTCTGCCTTCGGCTCAGGTCATGATCCCAGGGTCCTGGGATCGAGCCCCGCATCGGGCTGCCCGCTCAGCGGGAGCCTGCTTCTCCCTCTCCCACTCCCCTGCTTGTGTTCCCTCTCTCGCTGTGTCTCTCTCTGCCAAATAAATAAATAAAGACTTGCAATGATTTCCCAAACTCTTTACCCTGGCCTACAAGGACCTTTATCTGTATTTTTGCAAAAATCCATTAGTTGGTCAGGAAATCAATTCAGTAGGTAATGATCAGCATTTTAAAATAAAATTACAGAACATAATAGAACATATCGTAGACATTACACATTATAAGAGTACGTCTTGTTTCGTGCATTTGCTTTGTTTAAGTACTGAATGAGATATAAACTGTGTTACCCACAGTGAGTCACTGTCAAAAAGTTTTGAGAAATGTTTTCCTGTGGGATCTGTATCCACCTATCTCTCTAATCTCATTTCACGCCACCCACCCTGGTCCTGATGCTTCCCTCATCTGAGCCTTCTGTCAGTTTTTTTCTAACACGCCAAGCCCTTTGCCTTGCAGGCCCTTTGCACTTGCAATGCGTCTGCCAGCATTGTTCTTCCTACCAGATTCTTCTCAATATCCATACGTTGTCTAGGTGAACCCATCTATTTCTGTGACTTCAAATACCATTTATTTGTTTTAAACCCCAATTTTATTGATCCTCAGCTTGCTTCTCTGAACTCTAGTTGTATATTACCTACTTAGATGACTCAAAGTCATCTCAAACTTAATATGTTTAGAGTGGAATTTTTTATTTTCTGCCATAAATCCTAGCACTACCATTCTTTCAGTTACCAAAACCAGAAGCCTGGGATTGATTCTTGATGCCTTCCTTTCCTTCATCCTCACCCATCCAACCCATCACTATGTCCTGTCAGTTCTACCTCTAGAATATATCCTGAATCTGAACACATTGCTCCACCCATCTCTATCAGACTGAGCTACTATTATCTTTCACCTGGCCTTCTGCAATAAGATCATGACTGATCCTCACACTTCCATTTTCGTAATCCTTCAGTTCAATAAAATAAAACAGAAAAAAAATCATAAAAAACCAACGTAAAATGCTTTTTTAAAACTTTTTAAAGATTTTGTAGTTTTCTGCAAACTTTTAAATTTCAAAAATCATAGTTCCACATTGAAATCATAAAGTTATAAATATTTTTCTTGAAATTATCATGAATTTATAGTTCAGAATCCAAGAGACTGATTTCCTTTATCATTGTAATTCACATTCAATTCTTAAACACAGGGAACGGATACATTGACCAAATGTGTAGTTTACCATTAACACTTTCACCTCTTCACCTGAAGTGATATGTAAAACCTACACATAGTCACTGCTGCGACCTGCAAATGTTTACTTCAAGAAGTTAAACATCAGACCTTGAGTAGGGGTTAATCAACAGTCTAATAGCTTGCTGACAAAGGCAACCTTATACTCCGTGTTTCTAAAAACTACCAGTTAGTTACTGTAACTTCACAGTGAAAACAACAAGCATGCTTTGCCTTGATGTCCTGAGAAGCCAGGGAGCCCTTAAAAACCAAAAGTAAACTTCAGAATGAGAAAAATAACTTTTAAACTTAATCTTCCTCCAAAATTTCCAGTTGCAAGTAAAGTAAACTGGGGCTCTTCCCCACACCTCCTTGTGAATTGGAACATTTTGTGCTGAGTAAATTGAGCTTGGTAACACACCACGCTGAATTTAGCTCATATTTGAAAAATACCACAACCATGCTCCATTGTTTGATCATATTTACTTTCTGGCTAGAAACAACTTCCAAGGAGTATTTATTCTCTCAATCTCTTTTAGGCCCTGGATTTTTGCTCACAGTGGTATAGCTGTGTATGGTGGGACTGAGGTTGAGTTCTGAATGCTGAAAAGGCATGATTGGATTTTTCTTAAAAATACCATTTGAGGGGCACCTGGGCGGTTCAGTCAGTTAAGTGATGGACTCTTGGTTTCGGCTCAGGTCATGATCTCGGGGTTGTGGGATCGAGCCTCGTGTTGGGCTCCACACTTCAGCGCAGTCTGCTTGAGATTCTCTCCCTGGGCTCCTCCCCACACGCCGCCTCCCCCAGCTCACGCATACTCTCTAAATAAATAAATAAATAAATAAATAAATAAATAAATAAATAAATAAATAAAATATTTTAAAAAGATACCATTTGGAAATACAATCCATGTCTTACTGTCTTGAATTTATTCCAGTCCAATTTTACACAAGATTTCTAGACAAAATGATTTAATATTTAAGACCTCCTGAGACTCAGATTAAAAAAAAAAGACAACAGAAAAACTCAGCAGTTTGTCATTTCTGATCTAATCTTCTTATCATGTAGATACCAAACTCATAAGGGATGAGATTCTTCATTCCTTTGCTATATCGTCAGTTCTCAAAGGCCTGAACTGCATCAGGCTCCTCAGTGAGCCTTCAGTTTCTCTTTTGCTGATAAGCAAGATTCACCTGTTGAGCTATCCTAGCTTCCAGCACTGAGAGACAGCCTTAGCTCTCTCATGAAGTATGCACAGGGTCAGGTGTGTGGGAAGGAGGCATTAGAGCTTCCATGCTGTCTGGTCCTGCCATTCTCCCCTCATATATTTCCAAGTATTCACCAACCCAGAAGCTCTCCAAACCCCATCCTTCTGGGTTTTTATGGAGGCACCATTACACAGGCACTATTGATTAAATCGGTGGCCACCAGTGATTGAATTCAATCTCCAGCCCCTCTTCCTTCCTCAGGATGGGGCTGGGGGGTGGGGGGCGGGCACTGAAAACTCCAGCCCTGTAATTGCTCTGACCAGCCCCATCCTTAGGGTCTTTCCAAAAGTCATCTCATTAACATAACAAAGGACATCTTTTTTTTTTTTCACTCTCTTCACTGGACAAAAACCAACTATACATTTCTTATTATAAATCATATCACAGGATGGCTCACAGAATCAGGGGGACGACCTGAGAAAACAGATGTGAATTCAAGCTACACTTCCAGGAGCAACAGTGAAAACCCTAGTGAAGGAATGGTCTGATGAGGAACCTGCTGGCCTTGCTCTCCCCACCATGGATGGCTCACCACGGTCCTTCTGCCAGGAACTGACTTGACAGTGTCCATACTCTGGCCAGCACCACAGCTAACTCCCAGGTGAGAAACCAACCTTAGGATCACAGCTGTCCCCTCTACTTCCACCCTTATCTGCAAAATGGATTGCTTCCACTGAGTCTGTTTCCTTGTACAACTTCAGAGATAAAATCTCGCATACCTATGGGCTAGCTGCAAAGGATCCCAAGGAATCGAATTTTCTGGGTTTCTGTCTTGGGGAAGCAGGACTCCTAGGTCTAGAGATTTCCCTGATGTAGCAAAAGTGATCAGAAAATGCTGGGCAGACTAAAAATAAGAAATATCCATTTCAACAGCTTCCAATGTCAATGGCTTTACTCATGTTCAGACAAATTCTCTTAATCAAGTACTTATGATGTCAGACCTCTAGAATTTCCCATGCAATGTGTGACTTACCAAAGTCTTTGATTTCTCCAAAAGAATATAATAATTAAGAATAATGGTGATCATGTATACACACACATATGCACACACACATATCTCTTAGTGGTTAAGAGCCTGACTCTGGAACCAGACTTTCTAGATTCGAATCCCTGTCTGCTACTTATTAGCTGTGTGACCTTGGGTAATTTATTGTAACATGTCAGTATTGTCAACTGTAAACTGTGGGTAATAAAGGTAACCTACCCCATAGCAGTGTTATGTGTTTTAAATGAGTTGATATATGCAGAGCTTTTAAAACCATGCTTGAGGGAGCCTGGGTGGCTCAGTCGGTTAAGCGTCTGCCTTTGGCTCAGGTCATGATCCCAGCGTCCTGGGTTCGAGCCCGCATCGGCTCCATGCTCAGCGGGGAGCCTGCTTCTCCCTCTCCCTCTGCCTGCCTGCCTATCTCCCTACTTGTGATCTCTCTCTCTGTCAAATAAATAAATAAAATCTTAAAAACCATGCTTGAATGAATAAAGGTGAGCTATTATTATGGGTAGTAGTACATAAATACTACAAGAAAATGGGAATGCACTGAATCCATGAGCTATACAATATGGGCAAAGAGCATAGATGGAGGCTCAAAGGTGAAAGAGGCATGGTCCTTGCATTCTGAGCAGGTAACCAAGCATGGAAGATAAGCACATAAATAACTGTGATACAAGACAGCCAGCAGTAAGTGTACAAGATCAGTACACACAAAACACTATGAGAATATTAAGGACAGTGAAATTCTTTCCTGCCGGAAGAACTTTGTGAGGCACTTGGGGTATGTCAGTTTGGAGCTATGCCTTAAAAAAAAAAAAAGTATAAATTTGATGGGCAGATACTATGGGGAGGGAGAGGATGAGGAATTCCAAGCAGAAATGGAGCCGCTTAAACAAAAGCCCAAAGGTAAGAAATGGTATGAAAGGTATGGGATAAACAAAGTTTAGCCAGAGACAAGGCAAGAAAAGAAGTCTAGACCAATTTGTGGAGTGTGTTCAGCTCTCGGCTGGGGAGATGCACTTGAATATGAATGCAATGGAACTTCCAGTTGTCTTATACAAAGGAAGGGTGTGTGTCCCAAGCCCTCCCAAATCATTCTACCTCAAACCATTCCGTTTTTTTTGTAGTCCATTAGTTACCCTCTGATTCTAAGTTCTTTAGAAAGGCATTAACTTTTCACAGCTACAGGATAAAATGAATTACATTTCTAAGTCAAATTGGAACCTGCTTTGAACTAGCCTTGCTGGAGTTTTCCAATTCTCCATTTCTATATTCTTCCCTGGGCTGCCTGAAGGAGGTTTTTTAACTCTAACCAGGCAAAGGCCAGTTAGCAGTATTCCGGTATTCAGGGACTCAAGTTTCTTTTTTTAAAATTTAATTTAATTTAATTTAATTTAATTTAATTTAATTTATTTGACAGAGAGAGACACAGTCTCCCCACAGAGAGAGGCGACACAAGCAAGGGGGGTGGGAGAGGGAGAAGCAGGCTCCCCGCAGGGCAGGGAGCCTGATGCGGGGCTGGATCCCAGGACCCCAGGATCTCGACCCACGCCGAAGGCAGACGCTCAATGACTGAGGCACTCAGGTGCCCTGGGACTCAAGTTTCTTGGCATTCATGAGGCAAAGACATGGCTGCTCTTCTCGTTTACCTCTCCACTAGCACGTTTCTTTCCTCTTGCTCTCTCTGAGATCAAAGAGAAGGGCACGGAGAAATCCTGTTTAAGTCAAACAGTTCCTTATCTGAAATGTAGCTCATTTCCCCTTTCCTTAATGTTTGATATGTTCCCTCCAGCAACAAATCCACAGCAGAAAGATGGATGAGTGACTCCCTGGAACAGTGTTTGCTCCCTCAGCCCCCATTTGGCGGGAGCCCCAGGTCAGCCAAGTGCTCTGGTACCTCTTCCCCAGCAGTGAGTCCTGGGCTTGGTGAGCCTTCCAAACCTCCAACTGGTAAGTTGACGAATTGTGTTCACCAGTAAAACATACTTACAGCTTTGACTTTTAAATATATATTAAAAAGTCTGAGTGAAGAAGTATTCCAAAATCAATAGAATTTGGAATTGCTAGGGATAGGGAACAAACATACTAGTGTAAAAACTTTGCTGTGACTCTGCATCAGTTCATGCTCCATAAATTTGGTTCTCTGACTCAAAACCAGAATAGGAAACTCACTTGTTCTACTGAATATCTGTTTCCTTCATTAATATATGCAATATGAACTATCTATTATTGGTTGTTTTTCAAAAAGCCTTGGGATTTATTGGCCAATATAACTGAAGAGTCCAGAAATGGTTCCAAGCTTCAGGAATAGTTGGATCGAGGCTCTGGCTCTCCTTCTTTCTGTTTCTTGTTTTTCTGGCTTTGCACCCAGTCTGGCTTCCTTCATGATTGCAAGAAGGCTTTTAGCAGTAGGACGACTTGTTGGAAAGTGATCTTGTGATTTCACTGTAGGTTTAATACATTGTTTTACTTTCCTTCAAAATCTAGCAGGTGCTGCATTATTAGACAAAGATAGGAGTCTTTTACAAATGGTTCTCTGAAGCATCAAAGTGCTGAAGCCCAAACTTCTGGTGTTGGACAAGGACTAAGGGTTAAGTCACTATGGGTGCCATGGCTATCCTCCTTGCTGAGCCCATGTGGTCTCTTCAAATTAGATAGCTCTGCTGATCACATGTCAGGGATCATCCAAGCCTTTGCTTATTTGGACGCCCTGTCACTCAGGGCTAACCCTTCTTACATTATTACCACATGGCCACTTTTCTTCAGAGTCCTTCCATTATAGGTTCCTTTTAAGGAATTGGAAAAATAAGGCAATGGATATGGTAAAATATTAAGACCTATTTCTTTTTTTTTTAAGTTTATTTTTGTAGTAATCTCCACACCCAGTGTGGGAATCGAACTCACAACCCCAAGATCAAGAGTTGCATGCTCTTCCAACTGAGCCAGCCAGGCGCCCTAAGACCTATTTCTCTGGACATAGAGGATCCCTGAGCAATAATGTGAAAAGAAATGTCATGGGGGTCATTTTCTATTATTATATTTGTTCTATTTCTGGTCCGACTGCTAGGAAAATGAACTAATTTGTATGACTGCCTGAAATAGCATTGATGACATTTTCTCTCTGGCCTGGCCTGTGTTTTTAGTGTGTGAGTGCATATATGTGTTTGGACTGTGTGGGCATGAGGGGATGGCCAAGGGAGTGAGGATTAGGTTTTGCTGCTGAACTCTGCAGCAGGCAACATAAACTAAGCACTGCTATGGGTCAACCATGGTTTTGAGGGTTTTTTTTTTTTTTTTTTTTTTTTAATTTTGTTTTTGGTTTTGAGCTGCTTACACACATTATCTCATTTAGTTCTCATAACCACCCAATGGTATGATATCTATCTTCTTCCCATTTATGAATGGAGAAACAAGTTCAGAAAGGTAAGTGTATTTCCCAAGGGTGAGCAGCCCAGGTGTCTGTCTCCAAAGCCTGAGGACTGACCCGTTGGTGTGTACCTGGCTTCCAGCACCCTCTCCCCTTTAGCATACTGCTTGATGTTCCCTGGAGTGTGACAAAAGATCTCCCACCTCCATTCAGTGCCCTTTGAGAAGCCTTTTCTCTGGGGAATTCCATAGAATTATGGTTTAGTGTCAGGGAGAGAACAGCTTGCCCAAGCCTTTTCTCCCCCCAGGAAACATTTCATTTCCTCCAGTATAATGACCTTCTTCCCTTTCCATATAATTCAACATGCTTCAGACACAGACAAAGAGCTACTACTGGATTCTTTAAAATATATTTTTCTGAGTGTGGAAGAAATACACACAAATTGGAAACTTCTGGAAAAAGGAAAACATGGAAATCTGTAAAGAACCACATAAACACCCTAACACTCCTAAGACAAAGCCATTAACATTTCTGTGCATGTTCTTCCAGCAAGCACAGCCTCACATTTTCGTTAATCCATACATGGTTACGTGGTGAACATGTGTCCAGAATTCTTGAGGGCAGCAACTGTTTTTTTTTTTTTCCTCGATCAACATCGTACTTCCAAACGAACTAGAGTTTAAATAAAAACTTGAAATAAAACAAATAGACAAACAAAAAATCCCACTGTACTTCCAGGCCTAGGGCAGTAGTACCTGGCATACAACAATGAGCATCTAATTAGTACTCTCTAATTATTTGATTTAATAAATAATTGTTGATTGAATGACTGACATTATATACCTTCCAAAACTTTTAAAGGCCAGATGATTATGAATCTCTGAAATAAAACATAACTGTGAGATCATATTAAGATAGTGCATGGCTCATTTTCAGAGGTTTCACTAGAGTGAAGGCAAAATGGTGCAATGCAGAGAACACCGGGGCAGGAGTGGGGCCGGCAGGCTCTAGCTTAGCTCGGCCGCTGCACGTAAAACAGCGCACGCTCCATTCTACTCCTCAACACCGCAGTTTCCTTATTTGTGATGTGAAGGGGTTGACTGGACTGCTTGCCAAGATGACCTTCTATTTTTACACTATATCATTTTCCCTCCTATGGAACGGATGTTCCTCTAGTATATAAATACATTTTATTTCAAAACATTTAAGTCATTCAGAATTATATAGGGTAAAACATTGAAATTTCCCTTTTACAAACACCCCCATCCCCAAACCCACTCTCTTCCCAAAGGTTACAACTAGTACAGTTTGATGCCTGTAATGTCCTTCCATCCTTTCTCTATGCTTGTATATATGTCCAAGTACAAATATGAAATTTAAAGAACTGTAAAGGGAATCATATTATATATATTATCCTGAGAATCGTTTCCCTCCTCCCCCTGCCCGCCTGCCATTTTCCCTACAATATGTCTTTGGGGCTCTTTCTGAGTCAGTGCATCTAGGTTGACCTCATTTTGATAAGATGGATGTATCATCCGTGATTTAGGTATTCCACTAGTCATGGGTGTAGGTTGTTTCCAGTTTTACACTATTAGAAACAATGCTACAGTAAATACCCTGTACTGCCCAATGTCTTGGTTAGGAAAGCATAAACTCTGCAATCAGACTGCCTGTATTTGAATTGTGGTTGTCACTAACCTCACTGTGCCTCTTTCCTCGTCAATGAAGAGGGGATCGCTGGGCTACTTTTAGAATTACATTAGTCAATATACATGGAGTTCTACTATTATCTACTATAAGTGCTATTATCATCGTTATGATTATTCCATATGCCTTTCTGCACAAGCCATTTCTGGGGAACTGATTTCTAAAGATGGCATTGCCGGATTGAAGTTAAGCACATTTGACACTCTGAAAGATTTTGCCAGATTGCCTTCCTAAATGTCTTTAACAATTTCGACTTCTATCAACAGTGGTCGAGAGTGAGTATCTTACAGTGGTCATTATCAATATTACGTGTTTGCCCTACTATTAGATATCTAGGCACCTTTTGAAATGTAGGCTAATTAGCCATTGTCCCTGTCATTCTTAGTGTCCTTTACTGTCAGATTGAAATGTAAGACTTCTGAGCACTATTCAGGCAAGTTTGGCCTGTTAGCTCTTTGCCCGGGAAGATATTGTCAGTGGTTTTAGGCTGTTCCCTGTCCATATCCCGTATTGCCTCTCTTTAGTGGAGCTCATGTGCTCCTAATATGTCTGCTGGTTAATGTAAAATTAAAATCCTGTATTTATCCCAAAAAGAGCTAAAAACAAAAGCAGAACACAGAACAAGTATCAGGGAGTTAGTACACACTGTCAAAGTTTGAAGAGTTAGCAGAACACCACGTTTGTGGTTAAAGAAGTGTGAGACATTAGAGAGATGTGTCTGAGCTTGTCCCCTAGCAAAGTGGTGCCCAGTCTGACTCTGAGTCAGAACTGGGGCGGGCTGGGCTGAAGGATGGCTTCAGGCTCCACCTAGCCCTTTGGGATTGGGGCCCTTAAAACGGCCCAAAAGCTCTCCAGTGCCCTCCTCTGGCAAAAATGAGGAGTTACATGCTTCCAAGAGAGCTGCTCCTCCCAGGTCCCCCCCCCCCCCCCCCCCCGAGTATTTGTTCACAAAGTTAAGGTCAAAGAGTTAAGGAAGAGAGGAAAATTCGTGTTCGAAGAGAGGAAAAATGAAAGTGCTTGAGAATAAATTGCTGATTGAAGTGCTTATTAATATTTACTTATTTATTCAATTGAGAAAACCAAGTAGAGAAACAAATACAACAGCATTTCACAAAACGATACCAAACGATTCACCAAAATGATAAAAACCAATCTCCACCAGACAAAACTTCTAAAATTCCTAAATCCCCAGATGTACTCATTTAGTGTTTTCTGACCAATGTGAGCCTTATTTAAATGCTTATCGTAAGGAAATGTGAAAATAATATGCTAGTTGTATTACGGACTTTCTAAAACTGTAGTTACCTGTGTTCCTTTTATCCGAATTGCCCTCTGGAAATAACTGGGTGATGGAAAAAAGTTTCTTTCCCTTGTACTGTCAAAGTCCAATATTTTCCTCTTGACCTCCTGTAGATTTGTACTCACTCAAATGTCACCTATGGGTGAGACCTACCCTCCCTATTCTGTGTAAAAATTGTATCCCCAGCCCTACCCTCCAAAACTCCCCCATCTCTGCTCCCTGCCATATTTTTATCATTCTCATAGCACTTATCACTACAAATTTTACTTTTTCAAATTGACTTTAATTCACATACCATACAATTCATCCATTTAACACCAATAACTCAATGATTATTAGTGTATTCTCAAAGTTGTGCAACCTTCATTATAATCAGTTACGGTATGTTCACATCACCCCTAAAAGAACTCCCGGACCCGTTATCAGTTAGCAGGATCTCATTTCCCCTCAAGCCATCCCACTGCCCCTAATCCTAGGCAATCTCTAATTTGCTTCCTGTCCTTATAATTTGCCTATTCAGGACATTTCATATAAATGGAATCATACGTCCTGTGGGCTTTGTGACTGACTTCATTCACTTAGCATGTTTTCAAGGTTCTTCCATGTTGTGTGTATCGGTACTTCATTTGGAATAATATCCATTATATGGATTATACCACATTTCCTTTTTCTGTTTATCAACTGAGGGACGTTTGAGTTCATTTCTTGGTTATTATAAATAATGCTGCTCTGAACATTCTTGTGCAAGTTTTTGTGCGGACAAGTGTTTGTTTCTCTTGGGAATTTTACTTAAAAAAAATGTTTATTGTCTATCTCCCTTAGCCAGAATGCAAGCTCAGGGATTTTTGTGTATTTTGCTATATCCCCAACACCTAACACCATGCCAGCACAAAGTAGGTTGACAACAACGATCTGTCTAATGAAACAACAGCCCTTCTCTTTTCTCTTTGCTACACAGGATCCCTCAGTTCCTCTTAATTCTGGTCCCTAACTCTTCCCCTAAGTTCCAGTTAGTCATCACTAGGAGGAAAGGAAGGTGAATACTCCCAGTCTCTGCTGTCTCTCCAGTCCATCTCCCCAGTCCCAGAGCTGGTTGCATTACACTCCAGCCCCTATAACATCTCTGTACTTATATCCAGTAGATCTGTCCACTCTTGACCCCAAGTCCCTACTCTACATAATAATGAAACCTCAAGGAAACTGAGTCTGGGTGAATCTCTGAAATGTCACTGAGTCTTATCTATTCCTTTTTTTAAAAAAGATTTTATCTATTCATTTGAGAGGGAGGGGGACAGAGAGAGAGTGAGCACAGGAGCAGGGGGAGCAGGAGAGGGAGAAGCTGGCTTCCTGCTGAGCAGGGAGCCCATGGGGGCTGGATCCCAGGACCCAGAGATCTTGACCTGAGCCAAAGGCAGACGCTCAACCGACTGAGACACCCAGGCGCCCCAACTCTTATCTATTCTTATTTTGTCTACAGCTAGGTGTTATTATTCATCAGTGCTTTGCTCTTTCCCTCTAAGAGCAAAAAAGAAAAAAGAAGATCTCAAAGAGTTAATTTTCAGAGACTGGAAGACTGAAAGAATTTATAAGCCTACTTTCTGCTTCAGTGACCTAGGAAGAGAAGTTTTGATCAGAAAGATTTTTCAGATAGACAATAATGAGTTCTAATTTTTTTTTTTTAATCAGAGAGAGAGAGAGTGGGCACAAGCAGGGGGAGTGGCAGGCAGAGGGAGAAGCAGGCTCCCCCGCTGAGCAAGGAGCCCAATGCGGGACTCGATCCCAACACCTTAGGATCATGACCTGAGCCGAAGGCAGCCGCTTAACCTGCTGAGCCACCCAGGCATCTCTAATTTTTAAATAAACTTTTGTAATGTAGATTATTTGTATATTGGAGGCAGCCTGAGGATTTAACTTAGCGGTCCCTCAGATAGCCCAACCCGAAGAGAATAAAAGCCTGTGAATATTCCCATTAATTTGTAAAACTTAAACCACATGCTAAGTAAGTTCTGCAATGGACATAAAGATGAGTAGACCTGATCCTGGGTGGGCATCAAGGAAGTGACATCCCAGGGGAGGAGAAGAATGGATACACATTTCAACTCAGAAATTGGAAAAAATGTTGATTATACTCCTATAGTGGTACCATTCTTAAAACTTTTACTTGTTATGTGTCAAGGACTGTGCTAAGTACTGGGGATAAAATATATCTGTCCCTGTACGTGAAGTGTTTTCAGTGTTTGTAATACTGGGCAGAAAGTACTCTGACAACAGAGGAGAAAAAGCTTAGTTCTCATGAGGGCTGTGTATTGGAACCTGGCCTAGGAGAACTCTGACAGGTAGAGACAAGCAGGAAGGGCATTCAAGGTAAAGAAAATGGCATGAGCAAGGCAGGACAGTGGCTACTGGTTGGATCCCTGGAAACAAGAGATAAAGAAAGATAGCCAGGACCTTAGATTTCTCAAGTTCAATTCTGCCACAGCCAGGCAGAGGTCTTTGTGAGAAACAAGATAAGGCCAGCAGGTTTTGGCCATAAAGCCCAATGTGGAAACTAGCCCACGTATGCAGGAACCACAGACTCTCTTGCCCCTCTTAGGCAGGCCTGAGTCCTAGTGCCCACACAAGCCAGGGCCCCGCTCAACAATCACCCTCTTGTATCTCACCACTTCAATGGGAAGGAAGAGCCAATTCAAGGAAAAGCCTCCAAGGAGAAAGAAGGGAAATGAGTTTTTCCACCCCAAGATATAGAACAGAGCTGGCCTCATTTAACACCCAAGGCCTTGTTAGTTAGAATCACTAATCAAATGCAAGAATTGTTTTAACTGCTATGGGAAAGCAAAAGTTGACTGAACATTGGGTGGGATGGGCCTCAGGCACTACTAAAAAAGTAGAACACTGAGGGCACAGAAACTCCTTACCACAAATTGTTATTTAAGTCCCATTTTACTGGCAAGGAAAAGGCCTTGAAGAGGAGAGAAATTTACCTTTACATCAGAGCCACACCATAGAACCCAGGCAGTCTGGCCAGAGTCCATGCTCTTGACCATTCATTTTACAATATAACTTCACCAAAAAAATGAATGGAGAGAAAGTGCTGGAGGAAAAGAAAGCTCAAAGACATGAGTCCAGTGAAATCAGCTACATGGACATTCAAAAACTTTGCCTGTGTCCATCCTTCAAATCCCTTGAATCCCAGGCTTAGGGAGAGCATGGCTAACACTTTGTATGGTTTCCCATCAATACCCAGAGCTAAAACCAATTGACTTCTCGACAATAATCTCAAGTGCTGGACTAAGGCTGTGTTCAAGGCCAGCGGCTCAGAGGAGTCAGCAGCAAGTGCACTTTGGTAGAGTTCTGTTCTTATATCCCAGTCTGATAACTGTGTGGACTGGATGCTATGGCTTGCTGCCCCAAGCCTTCTTCTAGAACCAAGACATTCATTCTCTTGGATGTTGGGAGTGTAGGCTGCTGAAAACTCACCTCTAAATCCCTCTCTGGGAGTGACCCTCAGCCAAAAGGTGCTGCCGCTACCCCACATCGGTTAGAATGGCCAGAACACTGACAACACCAAATGCTGGTGAGGGTGCAAAGCAATAGGAACTCTCATTCATTGCTGGTGGGAACGCAAAAATGATATAGCTGCTTTGGAAGACAGTTTGGCAGTTTCTTACAAAGGGAGCTGCCACATCAAGATCATGTCTCTCTCTGTGGGCAGCTCACCCCCAGTGACTAGAAGAGGCATGGATGTAAAGGCCCACCCCTTGCCATAACTCGAAAGGGCCATCCTAGTCCAGAGCTTCCAGGAGGAAGGGCTGAGAACTCTGTTACAAACACATTATAGTTCCACAGTTCTCCTTGCCCATTCCTGAGTCCCCCATTCCCTTATAGATATTGTTCTCGAAAGCACCCCCCCCAAATTCTCTTTATGCAAGTCATTGCCTCTGATCCTTCCCAGGAGACCCAAGCTAAGACAAACAGTATGGAAGCAGATTATAAAATGATATGTTGGAGCTGAATCACCTTCTAGGCAGCTGTCAATGAGGACGCTGTCATTGGTGGCGCGTGGAATACTGATCACTCCTAGTGTGCTGTGCTGGTGCAATTGTTCAAACTTCCACTCTGGGTGAGACGGAAGAGAATGCCCTGGTGGTGCAATGTCAGGAGTTGAGAGGTTTGGTGGACATAGTGTTTATAAGGACTATGGAATCAGTTGTCTCTTGCTAAGTATTATGTATTTACTGGCATAAGACAAAGAAATGCTGAGATAACCAATTTAAGGTGAAGTGTCAAAACCAGAAGGCCTCCATTGCAGCACATAAAGAGACTCATTTCCAGCTGAAGGGCAGAAAAAACTTGGGCTCCAGGTTTTTTTTATAAGAGTAATGGTGCTCCAGGGGCACCTGGGTGGTTCAGTCAGTTAAGCGTCTGATTTCAGCCCCAGGTCATGATCTCAGGGTCCTGGGATTGAGCCCCATGCTCAACGCTCCATGCTCAGCGGGGAGTCTGCTTGAGATTCTCTCTTCTCTCCTTCCCCCTCCCCATTCATGCTCCCTCTCTGTCTCAAATAAATGAAATCTTAAAATAAAAAAAAAAAAAAAGTAAGTTCCAGAAAAGGTTGAGTTCTCAGAAGCAGGATTGCTAAACCAGTCAGGCTCTGATTGGGAAGGAGAGATCCTGAGACTTGGTATGAGGACATCCTGGTTGATGCACTGGGAGATACTGAATCCCCAGATTCCCCTGAACCCTCTGAGCTCACTTCTCCCCATTAAAAGCTAGAGTCCCCCATGCTGGCAGATGACACAGGCTTCTGCCTTGGAAGACTACATGCACCACCGCTGAGGATCTACCCCATATTCCCTCCTGGCCACCGGTCCAATAAATAGGGTTAAGACACAACATAACCCAGCAGAGATGTATTGGGTCCTCTAAGGGAGAATAAGGACTGGCCAACATGTACTGGCATGACCTAGGAAAGTTTATGTGGGAATGGATACTGAGGGTGCTAAGTCAGAGAGTGGAATAGCAAGTTAGATAAGGGAGAGTTTCTCAATATGGTTAGAATTCAACTCCTTTATATACATAACATACATGACCCTCTGTGAGATGGCTTTTGTATGTCTCTCCAACCTGAGAATTTGTCCCAGTTTGCCCCCTCTATTCCAGCCATACCAAGCTACCTAGACCAAATTCTTTTACTCTTCTGTAAAAATCACTAACGACTCTCTCTGCCTGGAATGTTTATCCTACTCCATCTTCCATTCTATTCCCAGCTTAGGTGCCTATAATCTACTATGTCATAACACAGCCCATCTGGGAATTATATCTGCTAATGGAAGTAGAAATTCATACACATCCTTTCTGGGAAACAACTTGGCAATACTAGCAGCCTTAAAATGTTTACACATCCTGACTTGGGAATCCCACTTTTCTCTGGGGGTGAGGGAGGGGGATACAAAATATAGGCAAAACTTATGCACAAATATATCAAAATGGCATATTCATTATTATAAAAATTAACATAACCCAAACATCTGAAAGTATGGGTTTATGGAAACTATATGCAGCTATTGAAAATAATGTATTTAAATAATTTGTAATAAGAAAATGCTTATCCAAACAAGCACCCTGAAAACGTAAGAGAATTTTGAGCATATATATATTATATATATTTTTAAAATCAGGGTCTTACCAAACACAATCATCTATTGACCCATCTGTACCCTTCACTAAGATTATGAGGATAGGAATTCTGTCTTTTGTTTCTGTAACTTTGGCATCTATGCATTGTCTGGCACATGGTAGATTCCTACAAATACTTGTTTGCGTTTGTGTTTGGTTTGTTTTTTGGAAAGAGGTTGTTGTTTTTAAACTTTTGACTAGGACAAGTAGTCTCTGTTATTCTGAATCAAACCCCACAATTTATTAAAAAACAAACTTTTTGAAGAAATGCTAGAGTAAATAGATTTTACTTTTGGTGAGTGAAATCTGTAGCTAAGTACAATTTTAAACAAAATCCAGGACTCCTGACAAAAGGAATAAACTTAGAGTCAACACGTGAAAAATGTTGTAATTATTCCCTGAACATGATATTAAGACTAATATTTTCCTCAAAATAAACTCCAAATTCAACACAGTGTCCTTCCAGATGAGTGTGAAGGAAGGCAGGTGTTTTCCCAGTGCTGTTCTTTGTGGGAGCTGCTGGCCCCCCCAGGGCAGTTACTTCACAGCTAGAGAGCAAACAGAAGTTATTCCAACTGGCTCCAAGCACGTTTCAAAGGAATATAACAGAAACGAGTGGTCTCTGTTCTTCTCCAAAATGTATTATCTTGAGCAGATTTTCATCGTGAGGGTATTCATAGTTTGCACACATTACTCCCAGCTGGAAATTTGAGTCTAGTTTAACAATTACATAACATAATCTTCAATGAGAATTTTGAGCAGCACAACAGAGACATGAAAATAGACTAACCTACCGTTTTTGGCAAAAAGTGTCTTGTTCAAAATGTAAAGGCAGTTTTATATTGGGAACCGTGTGAATAGGTTGGGGAAAATCTAGGTCGCTGGATTTGTCAGTAGAGTGACCTTTGGTCATGAGCAGAGGGCTCCAGTTACTATCGGTCTCCAGCGTAAAACTAAATTTTCTTTCAGACTGTGTTTGTGCAGATGCGCGTGTGTGCAGTGGTAGGCGGCGCATGAGTTAGGTCATGATGACCTGGGGGTGACTCACAAGCACCCTGAAAACGTAAGAGGACCCTGGGGAGAGAATTCTCTCCTTGGGTGGGTCCAAGGGGAGCGGCGTAGGGTTAGGGCGAGCGCCCTGCGCGGGGGCGCCACCTAGTGGGGGCGCCGCCTTGAGCACCACACTGTCCACCGCGGCCTCCCCCGCGGCCCCCTCCGCAGCACCCGCGCCCCCCCACCACCTCGCGGGCCGCGGTCCCCTCCACCCCCGCCTCCGCCCGCACACCCATCCCCCAACTCGCCCGGGCCGGCTCCCCTCGAGGCCCCGCGCTCGTTGCGGACTCGGCGGGCGCCGCCCGCTCATTGGCCAGCGGGCTGAGGGCGGGAAAGGTGACTAACGGCTGCAGTGGGCCCTAGCGGTGTGAGGAGATGGCGTCGGGGGCCAGGGCTCCCGTGCCCGAGGACTCCGTCCGAACCGTCAGCCCCGGCAGGCGAGGAGAGAAGGGGGTGTCCGCGCCCACCGGGGACTCGGTGGCCGTAGGGACCCTGAAGAGCGCCGCATCCCCGGTGCGGGCGGTGGTGGCGTCCCCGCGGCCCGCGAAGGGGAAGGCGGGCCGGGAGGCGGCCCGGCGGCGGCTGCAGCTCCTGCCGGCCTCTCAGGCCGAGGGCCGGGGCGAGGGGGCGCAGGAGGACGAGGACGAGGAGCCCCTTCTGTCGGTGCCCGAGGAGGATGAAGAGGAGGCGCAGCCACTGCCCCCGGTCTGCGTGTCCCCCATGAGGGGCATGTGGCGCGACGAGAAGGTGGCGCTGTACTGCGACGAGGTGCTGCAGGGCTGTAAGGTGAGGGGCCAGCCTGCCGTTCCAAGAAGGACGGGCACTCGGCATCTGCAGGGCCTCCGCCGAGCCGGAGGCAGCGGCCCGGCCCAGAGGGTTACCGTCGGCTTTTCCCGCACACAAACCATTGTCAGTGAGGGGGGCAGCCCTGGTGGAGCGTGTTCCCGGTTTCTGGCAGCTTCCAAGAGATGAAGATCGATAGGCCTAATCAGTGCCCAGGTTTACATCTTAGATCGATAAGCCTTATCAGTGCCCAGGCTTGCGTCTTAGTTTTGGCATTTAACGACTTGCGTCCACAGATAACGATACGATGACCCAGCCTTGACTTTTACCCGACAGTACTGCACGGGTCTACACTCGATGGTTCCCAGACTCTGAGTCTGGGAAGTGCAATGATGTTTCGTATCCAAGATACGTACCTCGTAACACTGCATAGAGCAAATATATGTTTCTAACCTATTTTTTTTTTAAAGTTATAGTAGAAGAATTGGTGTAGAAAGATATTCGTTGCACTGATATGTATTAGAATTAAAAATTAGAAAGTAACGACTATGGGGGCAGTAAAGAACTTGTGGTGGCTGCATATACTGGAGACCCATGCAGGGGTAAAAATTAGGTTTTCAAGAACAGTTATATCTTACGCGATAATGTTAAAAAAAAAAAACAACAACCCAGGAGACAAAACAAAATATGATTCATATGAATGGATGAATGCAAACATAGAAAAATGACTGGAAGGAATTAGCAACAACGGTTATTTGGGCTGTCAGGATCAACGGTTATTTGTTTTCCTTGCATTTTGTGTGTTTTTCAGATTTTGTTGTAGGCGGACCATATTTTATAATCAGACGAAAATTTTATTTTTAAGAACACAGTTACCATAGGGGCGCCTGGGTGGCTCAGTTGAAGTGACTGCCTTCTGCTCAGGTCATGATCCCAGGGTTCTGGGATCGAGCCCCGCATCGGGCTCCCTGCTTGGCGGGAAGCCTGCTTCTCCCTCTCCCACTCCCCCTGCTTGTGTTCCCTCTCACGCTGTCTCTCTCTCTCTCTCTGTCAATTAAATAAATAAATAAAATCTTAAAAAAAAAAAAGAACACAGTAACCATAAAACTAGGACAGTATTAATGGCCAACTTATATCTGATAATGAGGGTTGGAAAAGAGGAAGTCTCTGAAAGGCAATTGAAAAACGTTTATAGACATTTTTGTGCCATTAATCAGACGGGGTCTAATGACTGGGTTTCACAATAGCTTAGATGATTATCATCCTTGAGGTAGCTGATTTAAATTTAAAAAATAAAATGGGTAGTATTTTTTGAATGCTTAATATGCTCATTTGTTTTATAGAATGGAGTGCTGTTTTAAATTTTTATGTACTATGTTTTAAATAGGTTACTGTATCTTTAAAGTTTAGAAAAAATAATTGCTGTTTTTTAAAAATGATAATTACTATTTTTTTAAAGTATAATTACAGTTCTTTGTCCTCAGTGGATTAATAAAACAGATTACTTAAATATAAATAACAAGTAGATGTTTCAGCACTGAATTACTCTGTTGAGTGAATGGATCTCTTTTAAGTTTTTAATGTTTATGATATTTTCCAGTAAACATTGATTCAATTAACATCTGTTACTTTCCAGGTTTTTTATTATTTAAGGGTATATTTAAATAGAAATCAGTAAAAATATTTCTATATAAATCTATAATTTTATATATTTATACATATTTTTTCTTTTGCTAGGCAGAAGATGCTGATGAGGCTATGAGTAATTATCTATCAGAAAAATTAAAGTTGAAAGACAAATGGCTTGGAGTCTGGAGGACGAATCCTGAGTTATTCTTTGTGAAATATGAAGAAGCTTCTATCCCTTTTGTTGGTATACTGGTTGAGGTAAATAACTTTTACCTGACCTTTGTTCTTTTGAGTGAAATTATCAGTTCTTTTTAAGACCAAAATATGACCTTACTAATTTGGGGCTTTGATACTTAAACACAGATTGACAAAGGTTAATGTCTATTTTAAGTTTCTAAGCAAATTAATAGCATAAAAAGAAGGGGGGATATTAGCATTCATTTACCTGGGCACAGTTAATTATTAAATGGAATCTAGTGTATCAGACAGTATTTATTAGCTTAGTTTCTTTTTTTTTTTTAAAGATTTTATTTATTCATTTACTTGAGAGAGTGAGAGAGAGAGAGAGCACATGAGAGGGGGGAAGGTCAGAGGGAGAAGCAGACTCCCTGCCGAGCAGGGAGCCCGATGCGGGACTCGCTCCCCGTACTCCAGGATCATGACCTGAGCCGAAGGCAGTCGCTTAACCAACTGAGCCACCCAGGCGCCCTATTAGCTTAGTTTCAATTGCTCAAATAGCAAAAGTGCATTTCTTTAAAATTAGTAATTTAGGCTTTAACAGACTTGGGCCTTCTTTTTCCATCATTTTCCTTTAATCTTCTTTTGTCTGAATTACGAGGTTTAGTTAAAGTAAGACAGAAAAAGTGGATCAGAAAACTGTTGGTAAAATTTGAAATTTCTTCTATAAAAAGTACCCTTTTAGTATAATACCTCAACTTCCAAGCCTTCATCTGATAAGATTTTACTTTTTTAGGTCTATAGGTTAAATATTGTGGCATATTTGATGTCATAAGTTTGATTCCCTTAAAGATTTATTATCCGTGTATAGACATTAATATCTATAATCACAAATGGTATCCCTGCCTCAGATATTTCAAGTTTGTTGTTTGGTCACAAGAAAAATTTGTGTTTGAAATTCATTACATTGCACACTACCTGAAAACAATTCAATTCTGTGTTCTATGGAAAAGTAAGTTTGTGGTATTTTTACAGATAAAAAATGGCATATTTTTTATCATAGAGACTATACAAAAAATATAATAGAGACTTGGGATTAGTTTTTCAATAATATTCTGTTTTTAGTGTTTCTTTGAGGTTTGTTCAACTTCAGATTTTGAGTAGCTTTTCCCTGGAATTTTCATAACTTCTCTGGACTTTTTTCATGTGGATAAAATAAGTGGAGGTATACTATATTGGTATCTTTAACATTTTGGGGGGGGGATTTTTTAGTCAAGTTTTATGTGGAATCCTGACATATACAACACATTAAAGCAGGACATTTCTGATTGAAATGAAGGGGATGGCATTCTAGCAATTACTTGGCTTTTCTTCCGACACCTCATGATAGCCCCTATTCTCCATAAAACCTTGGAAGATCCTTAAATTTATATGAAAACTCACTGGATTAGATTATCTAGAAAATATATCAAGTTCTAAGGTTTTACATGCAATACATTGATTGTTTGCTCTCTTTGTTACTCCAAAAATAACAAGATTACAGATAATTATAGATTGCTTTAGAATCCTCTAGGGATTGCCAATCCTCTAGAGATTGCCAGTGTCCGTTTAAACATTAGAAAGGTAGGAAGGAAAGGAGAGAACAGAGCAAAAAGCAGAATAGTATGTTGGCAGATTCTAATTCTTTGAATTATGTGGCAGTAAAACTAGATCTTGGGACCTCTTGAGGTAGCTCTTGGGATCTCTTAAGGTAGTGCTGCACAATTCAGATGTTGTTTTGTCTGCCAAAGCTTCTTAAATCTTACTTGAAGTATCAACAGTTGCTATATGATACTCCTTGTTCTGAAGTCACAATAATTTATTTCTATGGACCTCATTCTCTTTTTCTTTAGATGCTCAATTTTCTATTGCTGCTGCAAGAATTTACCATGAGTTTGGTGACTTAAACAATACAAATTTATTATCTTACAATTCTATAGAAAAAAATCTGACATGGGCCCAGTGAGCTAAAATCAAGATATAGGCAAGGCTGCATTCTGTTTTGGAGGCTGTAGGGGAGAATCTGGTTCCTTGTCTTGTCCAGCCTGTAGAAGCTTCCTGCATTCCATGACTTCTGGCCCCCTCTCTCCATCTTCAAAGTCTTTCTTGGACTCTCTCTGTCTGGTTCTTTGCCGGCTGAAAAAGTGCATGTCCTTTAAGATTCATGATTAGAATGGGCCCAACTGGGTAATTCAGGATAACTTTCCCATCTCAACTCCTTAACCTTAATCACACCTGCAAAGTCCCTTTTACCATGTAAAGTAACATTAATATATTCACAGGTTCCAAGGATAAAGGCATGAATATCTTTGAGGGCCATTATTCTGCCTGGTACAAATTCACACAAAAACAAAGAAAAAATTTAGAAATATTTGATTGGAAGAAAATCTAGCATATTCTTAATCTTGGTTACAAAATGGTCCAGAAATTAAGGAACTTTTTTATAACCTCTGCAAAAAGCAGTTTGCCAAAATATATTAAGAATTTTAAAGTAGGGGCGCCTGGGTGGCTCAGTTGGTTAAGCGTCTGCCTTCCGCTCAGGTCATGATCCCAGGGTCCTGGGATCGAGCCCACTTCGGGCTCTCTGCTCAGCGGGGAATCTGCTTCTCCCTCTCCCTGCCTCTCTGCCTACTTGTGCGTGTGCACTCTCTCTCTCTCTCGCTCTCCCTCTCTGTCAAATAAATAAAATCTTAAAAAAAAAAAAAGAATTTTAAAGTAGTTCACTCATTATATGTCAGTTATCTCAATAAAGCTAGAAAAAATAAAAATAACAAAAATAAATAAATAGACCCCACTGCACATAAAAACAAATAAAAATGAAAATGAAAAAGTTCACTTAATTTCTAGAATTTATTCTACAGAAATCAGAAATGCAGAAAAAGATTTATATATTGAGTGATCACAGTGATATTTATAAAATTAAAAATACCATAAAACTTTAATAATAAGATGCTGGTCAAATAAATGATGATATATCCATAAGATAGGATATTATGTAGTCATATAACTTATATTAACAAAAAACTTTTAATGATTTAGAAAAGCGCTCATTGTATATATAAGATAAAATAAAAGATTAGAGAACTAGATATGCAGTATGATCCAATTATGTAAATAATATAAGGACATAGGAATAAAACTGGAAGATAAAAAGGTTAATGGTAGTTGGTTATCTCTGTTGATAGGATTATGGTTGATTTTTAAACATTTTGTACAAAGAGCATGTGTAGTCACTATCAATAAATTTAGAGACTCTTTATTTTATTTATTTTTTTAATATTTTATTTATTTATTCGACAGAGAGAGTGAGAGAGTACAAGCAGGGGGAGTGGGAGAGGGAGAAACAGGCTTCTCGCTGAGCAGGGAGCCCGATGCGGGGCTCGATCCCAGGATCCTGGGATCATGACCTGAGCCAAAGGCAGATGCCCAACCATCTGAGCCACCTAGGTGCCCCGAGAATCTTTATTTTTTTTTAAAGGTTTATTCAAATTCCAGTTAACATACAGTGTAATATTAGTTTCAAATGTATAATATAGTGATTCAACACTTCCATACAACACCCAGTGCTCACCACAAGTGCACTCCTTAATCCCTAGCACCTATTTAACTCATCCCCCCCACCCCCCTCCCTCCGGTCACCATCAGTTTGTTCTCTCTTTTTTTTTTTAATATTATTTTTAAAAATTTTTTTAAATATTTTATTTATTTGAGAGAGAGAATGAGAGAGAGAGAGCACATGAGAGGGGGGAGGGTCAGAGGGAGAAGCAGACTCCCTGCTGAGCAGGGAGCCCGATGCGGGACTCGATCCTGGCACTCCAGGATCATGACCTGAGCCAAAGGCAGTCGCTTAACCAACTGAGCCACCCAGGCGCCCACCATCAGTTTGTTCTCTATAGTTAAGAATCTTTTTCTTGGTTTGCTTCCCTCTCTCTTTTTTTCCCCCCTTTGCTTGTTAGTTTTGTTTCTTAAATTCCACATATAAGTGAAACCATATGGTACTTGTCTTTCTCTGACTGACTTATTTCACTTAGCATAATACTCTCTAGCTTCACCCATGTCCGTGCAAATGGCAAGATTTTATTCTTTTTTATGGCTGAGTAATATGCCATTGTATATGTACGTATATATACATATATCACATCATCTTTATCCATTCACCAATTGATGGACACTTGGACGGTTTCCATAATTTGGCTATTGTAGATAATGCTGCTATAAACATTGGGGTGCATGTATCCCCTTGAATTAGTATTTTTGTATTCTCTGGGTAAATATTTAGCAGTGCAATTGCTGGATCATAGGGTAATTCTATTTTTAACTTTTTGAGGAACCTCCATACTGTTTTCCAGAGTGGCTGCACCAGTCTGCATTCCCACCAACAGTGCACAAGGGTTCCCCTTTCTCCACATCCTCACTAACATCTGTTGTTTCTTGTGTTGTTGATTTTAGCCATTTTGACAGGTGTGAGGTGTTCTCATTGTACTTTTGTATTTCCCTGATGATGAGTGATGAGTATCTTTTCATGTGTCTGTTAGCTGTCTGGATAACTTTGGAAAAATGTCTATTCATGTCTTCTGCCCATTTTTTACTTGGATTGTTTTCTGGCTGTTAAGTTCTTCATATATTTTGGATACTAACCCTTTATCAGATATGTCATTGGCAACTATCTTTTCCCATTCAGTAGGCTGCCTTTTAGTTTTGTTGCTTGTTTCCTTCGCTGTGGAGAAACTTTTTATCTTGATGAAGTCCCAATTGTTTATTTTTGCTTTTGTTTCCCTTGCCTCAGGAGACATATCTAGAAAGAAGTTGCTATGGCTGATGTCAAAGAGATTACTGCCTGTGTTCTCTAGGATTTTTATGGTTTCAGGTCTCACATTTAGGTCTTTAATCCATTTTGAGTTTATTTTTGTGTATGGTGTAAGAAAGTGGTCCAGTTTCATTCTTTTGCATGTAGTTGTCCAGTTTTCCCAACACCATTTGTTGAAGAGACTGTCTTTCTTCCATTGGATATTCTTTCCTGCTTTGTCAAAGATTAATTGACCATATACTTGTGGGTTTATTTCTGGGTTTTCTATTCTGTTCTATTGATCTATGTGCCTATTTTTGTGCCAATACCATACTATTTTGATCACTACAGCTCTGTAATATAACTTGAAGCCCAGAATTGTGATGCCTCCAGCTTTGTTTCCCCCCACCCACCCTCAACGGTAGTTTTGGTTACTCAGCATCTTTTGTGGTTCCATACAACTTTTAGGATTGCTTATTCTAGCTCTCTGAAAAATGCTGTTGGTATTTTGATAGGGATTGCATTGAATGTGTAGATTGCTTTGGGCAGTATAGACATTTTAACAATATTTATTCTTCCAATCCATGAGCATGGAATGTCTCCATTTCTTTTTATCATCCTCAATTTCTTTTATCAATGTTTTGTAGTTTTCAGAGTACAGGTCTTTCACCTCTTTGGTTAGGTTTATTCCTAGATATCTTATTGTTTTTGGTGCAATTGTAAATGAGGTTTTTGCCTTACTTTCTCTTTCTGCTGCTTCATTATTGGTAAAGAAATGCAGTAGATTTCTGTATGTCAGTTTTGTATCCTGCCACTTTACTGAATTCATGTATCAGTTGTATCAATTTTTTGGTGGAGTCTTTTGGGTTTTCTATATGGAGTATCATGTCATCTGTAAATAGTGAAAGTTTTATTTCTGCCTAGCTGACTTGGATGCCTTTTATTTCTTTTTGTTTTCTGATTGCTGAGGCTAAGACTTCCAGTACTGTGTTGAACAGCAGTGGTGAGAGTAGACATCCGTGCCTTGTTCTTGACCATAGAGGAAAAGCTCTCAGTTTTCCCCATTGAGGATATTAGCTGTGGGTTTTTCATATATGGCCTTTATTATGTTGAGGTATGTTCCCAGTTTAGAGAATCTTTAATTTGGAGACGTTTAAGGGATCTCTCAGTGGATTCCGAAGCTGGTTATTTACCTGATTCTACTGTATCATAGTTCTAAAGAGGGAATAGTCACTTTGAACTGTTCTCAACATTTACATCTTGCATTGTGGCTATTTCCACAAACTCCCACCTTTAGTTATAAAATCATTGGTTTTATTTATTATTTATTATTTTTATTTTTTGGGGGGGAGGGGCAGAGGGAGAGGGAGAAGGAGAGAGAGAATCTTAAGCAGGCTTCACACCTAGCATGGAGCCCGATGTGAGGCTCAATCTCACAACCTTGAGATCATGACCTGAGCCAAAATTAAGAGCTGGACACTTAACTAACTGAGCCACCTATGCACCCCTAGAATCCTTGATTTTAAAGCCTGTTCTGTAACTTGCTTTCTGAACAAATTGGGAGGCATTTAAATTCACATTTTAGACTGCTTGGGACCCTTCTCTTCCCTCTAGCTCCTACTCTGTCTCTTTCCTTTATTTCATCGTAAAGTCCCCAAAATAGTAGTTTATATTAAATGTCTCAATTCCTTATCTTTTGTGTACCCACTTATTGCTAAATGTTTTCTTAGTGTTATTAAAATTCAATATGCACATAGTTAATAGAGTCAAATACAGTTACAACTTTTGTTATGAAATGATGTGATCACCCAACCTCTATCCACCTTCTGCTGCAATTTCTTGTATTTTCCAGGTGCAGCCAATTTTAACCAGTTTAGTTAATTATTATGGTATCAATTCCCTATCTCCAAGAGACATGCTTATATTTCTTCCCATTCAGTTTTAAGAGAGGGAGACAAACCATGAGAGACCCTTAACACTGGGAAACAAACTGAGGGTTGCTGAAGGGGAGGTTGGTGGGGGGATGGGATAACTGGGTGATGAGCATTAAGGAGGGCACGTGATGTGACGAGCACTGGGTGTTATGCGCAACTGATGAATTATTGAATACTGCATCTGAAACTAATGATGTACTATGTGTTGGCTAATTGAATTTAAATAAAAAAAGAAGAATCATGCTTATATTGCTACTTCTTGATTTCCCTGTTTTAGGTTTTATATATAGGCTCCCACTATGGAAAATGGGGATTTAGGTATTTTATATACCACCACCAATACATTCCCTGTTCCACCTTATACCCATATTTTTTACATGCTCCCATCCTCCCAAAACACTTAATAATTTTGGTTCTATCATATACTCAGTGTTTACTTCATTTGTATGTAGTATTCATTTCAGAGATAGATAAACTGGTATACTATGATTAATTTTCCTTTCCTGGACATTTAAAAAACTTTTCCTAGAGTTGATTACCTTGTTTTTTTTCATTTCTTTTAGTTTTCTTACTAGTTTGTCCTTAGACTCTTCCCCAGTTATGTAAGTCTTCTCAACATAAACATGTCTATCAATTTTGTCTTCTTAAAGAGGTATCTCTTGCATCCTTCTGATCTGCAATCTGGATTGGTGATCTCTAGACCTGATGGATAGTTGTGTTTTTGGGATCTCCCTCCATCATTATCTTAGGAATTCCTTTTGCCATTCTCTTGTATAAATAACCTATTTCCCAGAATTCCTATCTTCCTTTTTCTTAATTCTTTCATTTTGGCTAGGGACCTTATACTAATAGCTTCATGGGTAAGGACACAAAGAAGATAAAATTACTGCAATCTTGTGTTCTTGAAAATATCCCCATATTTATTTGAAAAATTGACAGGGTACATGATTCTAGGTTTGATTTTTATGACCAGAATTTGAAAAATACTGTTCATTGTCTTCAAGCCTCCAGTGTTGTTGGTTGAGAAGCCAATGTCATCAGTCCTCTGATAACACCTATATATTTTTCCTCTCTGGAAACTTGTAGGAGCTTTTCTTTATCCCCAGAGTCCTCCACCAAAATGATAGCAAAGGAATTTTTTAAAAGGTATTTAAGGACAAGAGATGGGAAAGGAGATAATGGCAACAAAACTTAGAAGGCATAAAAGAGATAAATAAGTGGCAACCGACAGTAAAGCTAAGAAAGTTGAATTCTAAGTTTGTAGTAGGGAATGTCAAAAAACAATTTGATATACACTAAATACCCTAAAGAATTGACTGTACTTACATCTCTGGAAATAGGGTTTAATTTGGAGCTAAGAAAGAATTGTTGAAAGCTATTTAAGAAACAGAGATTTCCACTCCCAGAAAGATGGAGTAGACATATTTTTCCCTATTCTTCCTACCAAGTATAACAAAAAACCTGGATAATTAATATAAAACCAACATAAGACTCTAAAAGATGGATAGAAGGCAGAGTGCCTAGGGACCTCATGACCCAAGGAATAACAGTAACTTCCTTGAGGTTTGCTTCATATCTCCTAGACTGGGTACCAGAGAATCTGGCAACCTAAAAACACCAATAGGTGTAGACTAAAAGTAAAAAATAAAAATGAAAAAGCCCATCCCCCCCAACTCCCCACTCCCAAAGGCCTGCTTTCTCTAGCCAAAGGACCAGGAAAGGGGCAGCCAAACACCACAGGGAAAAAACCCCAAACCTGCTGCCCCTTTTTCCCCACTGCAGGAAAAGACCCAAGTGAAGAGCCTAGACTTCCACTCTTGTTAAGTTGAAACAAGGCAGGCTAACCCCACTGCCAGAGTGGTGTTAGAGAAGACCTAGTGGGAAGAAAATGGGGAGTTGGGTGATAAGGAACTTCCCCTGCCCTCCTGGTGTCAATGTAGACTACGTAGAAAGACTATACTACCACCCCTGCGAGTAAGGAGAGACTCCTTCCACTTCCTGGAGCAGTGATGTCAGAAAAGATCTAGTGGAGAATCAGGACTCAACACCCTACCACGATGTCAAAGAAAACATGGGGAACAATAATGAGGTGCTCCTCTCTCTCCAAGCTGGTATCAATGGAGATCTCATGTTGAACCTGAACTCTCACCCCAGAATAGCAGTAAAGAAGAAACACTCCCCATACTCCCCCGGTCAACAGACACAGAGTGAAGAATCTGGACTTCTCTCCCTATCTGGCAGTAACAGGATGGCAACTTTCTTTCTATGGCAGATTGGTGTCAAAAGAGGACTGATAAAATAAAAGATTTAAATAAAGTCAAGAATCTCACATAATACTCAAAATGTCCAGAAAAATCACTTGTCATCTCTTCTCAATCCCTCGTAAGAACTAGGATGATCTCAACTTGAATGAGATAAAACAATAGACACCAACACTGAGGTAACACAGATGTTAGAATTATCTGACAAGGACTTTAAAGCAGTCATGATAAAAATGCTTCACTGAGCAATTATGAATGCATATGCAACAAACTAAAAAATAGAGAGTCTCAGCAAAAAATAGAAAGTCTCTACAAATAAATGAAATATATAAAGAAAAACCAAGCAAAGTTTTAGAACTAGAAAAATACAGTAACTACAATAAAAAACTCAAAAGAATGTGTTGAACAGCAGAACGAAGACAGAGGAAACAATCAGTGAACTTGACAATAGAAAATTAGAAATTACCTAAATGAACACCAGGAAGAATATAGACTGGAAAACAAAATGGAGAGAGCTGTAGGGACATGTTGGACTCTAACAAAAGACCTAACATTCATGTCTTCTGAGTCCCAGAAAAAGAGAAGAGATGTGGCTGAAAAAATATTTGAATAAAATAATGGCTGAAATTTCCCAAATTTGGCAAAAGACATAAATGTACAGATTTAAGAAGCTGGCTTGAGAAGTATGGTTAAGGATAGAAGTATCCCATTGAGAAGAAGGGAATAGGTCAAAGTTTATTGGTACTGAATGTTAGGATCTTCTGCCTTCTACTCTGACTCTGAACACAAGCAGCTAAGGCATATTCCTTCAGGCATGAGAGTTGGAAGATTTTTCTATATTCAGCTCAGAAGAACACATCTAAAGGTAGTTGTCATATTGAGTTCCCATGGAAAGAGCTGGTGCAGAAGATCCTACAGATGTTCTACATCTACAGATAGAACATCTGTACTTATTCCACCTGTATACACAGACCTCCTTTTTAGTGCTCCACTTTTAAATATGAACAGACAGCCAAGGATCACCAGGCATTTGAAGAAACTCTAATATCAAAATTGTGGTTAAAACAGCAGAAAAGAAGATATTTTGAAGAAACAAATGGTAAGGAAAAGGAAAATATATATATATACACACATATGTACATAAATATATTTAAAAACCTATTAATCTCAGAAATAAAAGACAAGATAAAAGCATCCATGAATCAATAACTGGAACCTATTAAAAAAAAAATAGATGAGGAAGGAAAGCTTTCAAATTCATTCTATGAGGCCAGCATTACTCCAATACCAAAACCAGATACCAAAACACTACCAAAAAAAAAAAAAAAAGAGAACTGCAGGCCAATATCTCTGATGAACATAGATGCTAAAATCTTCAACAAAATATTAGCAAACTGAATCCAACAATACATGAAGAGAATTACTCACCATGGCCAAGTGGGACTTATTCCTGGGATGCAAGGGTAGCTGAGTATTCACAGGTCAATTAATGTGATACATAACATCAACAAGACAAAGGATAAAAACCATATGATCATTTCAATAAATGCAGAAAAAGCATTTGACAAAGTACAACATCCATTCATGATAAAAACCCTCAACAAAGTAGGTTTGGAGGTAACATACCTCAACACAATAAAAGCTATATATGAAAAACCCAGAGCTAACATCATACTCACTGGTGAAAAACAGAGCTTTTCCCCTAAGGTCAGGAATAAGACAAGAATGTCCACTGTCACCACTTTTATTCAACAGTACTGGGAGCCCTAACCACAGCAATCTGACAAGAAAAAGAAATAAAAGGCATCCAGATAGGTAAGAAAGAAGTGAAACTTTCACTATTTGCAGATAACATGATACTATATATAGAAAACCCTAAAGATTTCACCAAAATACTAGAACTGGTAAATGAGTTCAGTAAAGTTGCAGGATACAAAATCTTTATACAGAAATCCATTGCATTTCTATACACTAATAATGAAATAGCAGAAAGAGAAATAAGAAAATCCTTCCATTTACAATTGCACCAAAAATAATAAGATACCCAGGAATAAACTTAACTGAGGAGGTGAAAGACCTGTACTCTGAAAACTATAAAACACTGATGAAAGAAATTGAAGGCAACACAAAGAAATGGAAAGATATTCTGTATTTAGGGATTGGGAGAACAAATATTATAGAGGGAAGGTGGGTAGGGGGATGGGTGAAATAGCTAGAGAGGATTAAGACTTATCTTGATGAGCTCTGAGTAATATATGGAATTGTTGAATCACTATATTATACACCTGAAACTAATATAACATTATTAACTACACCGGAACTAAAGGAAAGGAAAGGAAAGGAAAAGGAAAGGAAAGGAAAAGAAAAGGAGAGAGGGAGGGAGGAAGAAAGTTTGAAAAATTGTTATTTTATTTAATATTGATCTATAATTACTTTGTGTGTGGTTAAAGAGGTCATAAAATTTAAAAGAAGAAATTTTATAAGCAGATCATGTGTGAGGAAAAAAATCCTGTGATTTATTTTGATTTGTAATTACAAATTTTATAATATTTATCGTAGGTAACTTGTAAACCACACCAAAGCTTATCGTCTTGTTTCAAAGTTACTGTATCTGTTGCTGAGCCCTTTTCTTCTAACATTGCAAATATTCCAAGGAATTTAGTCAATGAGATTTTGGAAGAACTGGAGCATAGTGTGCCTCTCTTGGAAGTGTACCCTGTTGAAGGACAAGATTCTGATATACATGATATTGCTTTGGCCTTGGAAGTTGTAAGGTATTAGACCTTTTTACCTCTTAAAGTTAAAATTCTCCTATTCAAAAAGTTAATATGTAAGTATATAAGCGCTTAATAAATAGTTATTGATTTAATTTTTACTCACTGCTGAATTCAATTTGTCCATTTTTTTAAAGTCTATTTATTTATTTTAAGTAATCTCTACACCCAACATGGTGCTTGAACTCATGACTCCAAGATCAAGAGTCACATGCTCCACTGACTGAGCCAGCCAGGTGCTCCTGTCTGTTTTTAATGAACACATATTTGTAACTCTTTTAACATTCTCTTGCAGAAGTATTATATATGGGCAATGAAAAGTTTGCCATTTTTTGATCTTGATTTTCCAAAAATTGATTAAAAAAAGTTCTAGAGACAAGTAACATTAAATTTTGTTCATATTTAAGCATCTTAAGTATATTAGATTTTATGTTTCACGTGTAAGGGCATTACAAATACTAGATGTCATCATCTACATTATGATTGCTTCTTAAAAGTTGATACAATTTGAGAGAAGCTGTCCAAAAATATAATACAGAATATTTTGGGGGCATATTTTTGTTTTTCTAATGCTTCCCCTGAATATACAAATTTGATTATATCTTAAGTATTATTTCTTTGTTGAACAAAACCATAGCCCAAATCTAGGAAATTTGGAAACATTTTTCATTCTCACTTCAAGGAACATTATCTGTAATAACCTCAAATAGCATCTAGATAACCTAATTTTTAAAGGTTTGATTTTAATATTAGTTCACTGAGAAGTCATTTTTCTTAGAATTCATACAAAGAATTCTGACATGACAGTGTCTTTAATTATATACATGGTATTGGCTCTTTTTGATCACTTTTATATTATTTTGATTCATTATAGGTTTTTTTATGACTTTCTTTGGAGGGACTGGGATGATGAAGAAAGTTGTGAGAATTACACTGCTTTGATTGAAGAAAGAATTAATTTGTAAGTATAGTTAAAAACGAACTCAGCACATTATTATTATAAGATAAACATTGTAATTATATTGATACTTTTCAGGTGGTGTGATATACAAGATGGAACCATACCTGGTCCTATTGCACAACGTTTCAAAAAAACTTTGGAGAAATATAAAAACAAACGTGTTGAGCTCATCGAGTATCAGAGTAATATTAAGGAAGATCCATCTGCAGCAGAGGCCGTTGAATGCTGGAAAAAATACTATGAGATAGTAATGCTCTGTGGATTATTGAAAATGTGGGAAGATTTACGCCTCCGGTAATAATTTGCTCTATTTTAAACAAAAAGATTACATGGTCATTCTTTTATATCACTTGTCATATATATTACCCTGACTGAAGTAGATTATAAAATTAGATGTCCAGTTTTTGAGATAAGAACAAAGTGCAACTACCAGTATTGGAAAGTTATTTTTATATAACTGAGTTCACTGAAATCATTGGCTTTTTGGATAAAAAAACATGTCATCAAACTAGTTCTTTCCTTATCTTTCATCTTTACATTCTTGATTTTGGCCAAAGCCTAAGAAAAGAGGAGGTAGATCTCCACCACATATAATATGCAAAGTAAAGAGAAAGTTGAATAATTTGGCTGCCTCTTAATTTCTTCTTTTTTAACCAACATAAGTTGATAAGTTCTTTTTGTGATAAATAAAACAATGTAGATTTAACTAGCATCATTCTCCAGAATACTTTAAAATGTCTTAAAATATTTTTACATTACTATGTAGTAAAGTACATATTTCTGTTTTAGATAGAGAGGAAACAAGAATTCTTGCTCATGGTTTCAAAATTAATGGAAAATTTTGAATGGAGCCAAAGGACATATGACTATTTCATACTAGATTGTTAAACCTCTTCCTTTGTGTTCCACCTGTACACGTTCTGTGCCATAGAAATTCTGAGCCACATTTTATTTGTCCAATAATTAACTATTAGCCTAAATCTTTTCTTTTTGTACTTTCTTTCAAATTTGACTTACTTTTTTAATCATTAAGAATCCCATTTCAGTGCCTATTGTTGATGTTGTTATTGGGATTCCTATATAAGAAAACCTTGGGATTACTTTGGGAAGTCACTATAGATAAGATTTTTGAAATCTATTTATCTAGAAATCCAGATTCAACAAAAGTTGAATTTGAATACAAGCTATCATCACTAGACTTCGGATTCTAATGGCATAGAGCACAGGGTTCTCTCATCTTAAAAGTTATAATCACAGAGAATCTAGGTTTGGGAGTGGTGGAGTAAGTTAATTCGTCAATCCCTTGCATAGATAACAATTATAAAATTTGAACAAAAATGTATTAAAAGTATCCAGCTATTTGAAGGTACTGTCAAATAACCAAAGCAGGCAACAGCCTTGAAATGTATTTATCCTTGGAATGGGTAAGAAATGGGAATTTGTTGCTTTTCAGTCTGAAAGGGATCACCAGTTCTTTTAGCTCTGGCAGCAAAAAATGCAGTCCAACTATTTCATGATGGCAAAGGACAGAGTTCAAAGCTGGCAGAAGAGCTGGAAATATAGGTGGGGTATCCTGAAAGAAGAGAGTTGTAAAAGGGGTGAGATCTAGAATTTTAGCATAAACTCTGCCCAAATTCTTGACTGACCACTAAACTGTGCTAGCATTGGTTGGGGAGAGAAATTTGGGAACCATGCTTTAAAAAAAATATGTAGTTGAAGCATGGAGGTTGAGAGAACTGAACAGAGATGTCAGCTGCATTTTGAGCCCAGACAAGTTAACTGCCTGCTAGAATACAAGAATAACAATCCTCAGAAGAACAAAACACAATCTAGAGTTATGAGAATCTATTTTCCAAAGTCTCCAGTGTTCAACCAAAAATTAATGGGCATGGAAAGAAACCAGAAAATAAGATCCATACCCAGGAAAAAAGATATTTAATAAAATATGAGTTTGAATAGACCCAGATGTTAGATCTGAAAGACTTCAAAGCAGCTATTATAAATATGTTCAACAAATTACAGGAAAACTGGTGTTAATAAGTGGATGGAGAATCTCAACAGAGAAATGGAAACTAAAAAACAAATAAAATATTTTCAGATGTAGCTCTGACATGTAAAGAGCTTGTTAATTATTGCTCCCATCCTTAAAAAAAGAAAAAAGCTGAGCAAACTGAAAATGACTTTCTTCGACCCATAAGAAAACTGAGGTTACAGGGCAAACTGCCACCTTGAAATCTGGAGAAAGAAGTAAATTCAGAATCACAACCAAGATCTGCTTACCTGAAACAGATAACCACCTAGAGCCATAAACTGCAAGAACACAAGTGGTAATTTTGATGAACTGCTGGTGGTTGAGTGTGGACTAGTATGCAAGTGAGAAGCTCCTGGAGGGATGAAGTTCCTAGGGAGATACCCCACATCTCTGTGGGGTTTTGCCTCCAGGAATTCTGGTGAAGAGTCAAAAAAAATCCCATTATGCCTCTGGTTGGGGATGGGAAAAGTTACTATTATGAAATATACCCATAAATCTTAAAAAAAAAAAGGGGGGGCGCCTGGGTGGCTCAGTCGTTAAGCGTCTTCCTTTGGCTCAGGTCATGATCCCAGGGACCTGAGATCAAGCCCCGCATCGGGCTCCCTGTTCTGCGGGAGGCCTGCTTCTCCCTCTCCCACTCCCCCTGCTTGTGTTCCCTCTCTTGCTGTGTCTCTCTCTGTCAAATAAATAAATAAAATCTTTAAAAAAAAAAAAAGAAAAAGAAATATACCCAGAGCATCTCCATGACAAAGATTTATTCACCAGAGGAAAAGACTTTACCAGAGCCTTTTCCCACCTAGGGGAGAAGGGCATTTCCTTGACTCCAGTCCCCTCTAGCCTTCCTATCTGGGAAGTGGAGGGCACTAAGAAACTTGTGAAGGTTACAGTCCAGGGACATAGACCCCCTCAAAGACTAATATTTAATCATAAGATTATAGGACAATTCCTCTCCACCATACCATACCAACCACATCAGCCAGGCTCCAGTATAATAACTGGATTATAGCAAAAAGAACTACAAGACACGAACTCTGTCTAAAGAGGAGTTCTTAGGGAAGCTCAAAGGCAACAGGGGAGACACAAATGTGGAAACCATAGGAATGTGAGGCCTCTGACACCTACAGCTATAGCAAACATTAAACACAGTTTACCTCCTGGCCAGATTAATATAAAACCTCACTCTAAAAGCCTGTTTGCTTCAGTTTCTAGTCAATATATCATGCTTGGCTTTCCACAAAATATTACAGGACATACTAAGAGGCAAGAAAAAAACTAAGCCTGAAGAGAGAAAGCAAGCATCAGAACCAGACTCAATTATGATTTTGGAATTAATCAGATGGAATTTAAAATACCTAATTAATATGTTAGTCTCTAATGAAAAAAGGACACAAAATGTAAGAACAGACATAATGTAAGCATAAGAACAGAAACTCTAAGAATGAATTAAAAGAAAATGCTAGAAATAAAAAAAATAAAAATGATGAATACCTTTGATGGGTTTACTGATAGATGGGATGAAACTGAGGAAAGAATCAGTGAGCTTGAAGGTATGTCAACAGAATCTTTTCAAAAAAAATGCAAAGAAAAAAAAAGAATGAAAAAAAAAAACATCCAAGAACTGTGGGACCATTTCAAAGGGTGCAGCATATGTGTAATTGGAATGCCAGAAGAGAAAAAGAGCAAATGCAGCAGATGAAATGTAAATTAATAATGGTGAGAATTTTCCAAAATTAAATGTAGACACAAACCCATTGATCCAGGAAGCTCAGAGAACACCAAGCAGGATAAATACCAAAAAAATCTATACATGGGCATATCATATTCAAACTGAAGAAAACTATACATAAAGAAGCTGAGGGGGGAAGGAACACCTTATCTATAGGTGAACAAGAATAAGAATTACAATGTGCTTCTTACAAGAAACCATGCAAACAAGATGAGAGAGGAGTGAAATATCCAAAGCGTTAAAGAACTACCAACCTAGAATTCTATATATTTGGTGAAAATATTTTTCAAAAGTGAAACGATAATAGCTCTTTTAGACAAAAAGGAAAAAAAAAAAACTTGAGGGAATATATCACCTTGCAAAAAAAATGAAAAGTTCTTTAGAGAGAAGAAAATTGCTAAAGGTCAGAAACTCAGATCTATGTATAGGAAGGAAGAAGAGTTTGGAGAAAGAATAAATAAAGGTAAATTAAAATCTTTTATTTTTCTTTATCTCGATTGAAAAGATATTGTTTAATAGTAGTTTTGATGGTATTGGGTGATAATAGTGTATAGATTGGTAAAATAAATGACAGTAATATACTGAGGAGAGAAATGGGACTACTCTGTTAAAAGGTACCTGCACTATATATGAAGTAGCGTAGTGTTATTTGAAGGTGGACTAAGATTAGTTTAAAATGTATATTGCAAGACTCCAGCCACCGAGCATGTGCCATGAGACAGCTTTTCTGGGACAGAATGGTGCTGACTGCACTGCAAGGCTCTCCTCCAGGGGAGGGAAGCAGTCCATGCCTTGCCGGGCCCTTTAAGATTTGGAGTTTTGAATCCCAGCCATGTGACAGAGATAAAACACAGGAGAACTGGGGTGTCGGGTGTGCTGACAGTTGGGCACAGACATGTTGAGGGCAGCGATCTGACAAAAGCCTAGGACATAGAAGAGGAGATTGTTTGCTTTTCTGTGAGGGCCTCCTGAACACCTGTGGCCATGAGTTCCCCTCCCCGGGGAAAAGAGGGCAGGGTGATGCCATCCCTCCTCCCCTCCCCCCACCAGCGTGGTTGGACTTCAGAGAGAAACACAGCACCTCCAGTGGAGGCTTGGAGTCACTTGCACAAAACCCTGCCCCCCTTGCACCCAGCAGGGGATTCTATGCAAAGGCAGGTCTGATTGTGAACCAGCTCATAGGGCCTCTCCCTCAGAAGACCAACACCCCTCTCCTCCCCCCCACTCCCCACCGCATGTACTAGGTCAGCTGATCATGGAGTGCTCCAAAGTGTCAGCCCAATCCTGGTGGAAATAGGACCAGGCTGGCTTTCCTTCCTCCCTCCCTCTCTCCCTTCCTTCTCTTTCTTTCTTTCTTTCTTTCTTTTCTTTCTTTCTTTCTTTCTTTCTTTCGATTTTATTTATTTGACAGAGAGAGACACAGCGAGAGAGGGAACATAAGCAGGGGGAGTGGGAGAGGGAGAACCAGGCTTTGCGCCGAGCAGGGAGCCTGATGTGGGGCTCAATCCCAGGACCCCAGGATCATGACCTGAGCCAAAGGCAGATGCTTAACGACTGAGCCACCCAGGCGCCCCTCTTTCTTTAAATTTTATTTTATTATTATTATTATCATTTTAATTTCTTATATTTTCTTTTTTCTTTTTCCTTTGGTATCAGGCTTATAGTTTTTTTGCTCATTTGTTGGTTTGTTTCTTTTTCTTTTTTTTCGATCAGGCTTTTTTTTTTCCTTCTTTTGTATTCTTTAGAATTGGGTTTATAGTTTTTTTTGTTTGCTTTTTTTGTTCCTTTTCTCTTTTCTTGGATCAGATTTTTTTTTTTTTTAATCAGGCTTAACAAACAAATCCAAGACACCTAGTTAAAGGTCTGAACATTCCCCCCTGCAAGCAAGGAAAAACTCTGTAGAGGACTGATCTGTGGGAAAGAGCAGCCAAAACACAACAGCAGAGAGCGCACAGCATACACAGAAACACTTCCTGAAGCACCAGGCCCTGGACAGTGTATGACCCCTTCTTAATATAGTATTACTCTCAAGAGCAGAAATGAAACAAGCTTTGATAACACGCAAAAGACAGAAACCTAGACATAATGACAAGATGGAGGAATTCTCCCCAAAAGAAAGATCAAGAAGAAATCACAGCTAGGATTTGCTCAAAACAGATATAAGCAATATACCTAAAGAATAATTTAGAACAGTCATAAGAATACTAGCTGGGCTTGAAAGAAGCATAGAAGACACCGGAGAAACCCTGGCTGCAAAGACAAAAGACCTAAAAACTAGTCAGGCCAAAATAATAAAATGCTTTAGCTGAGATGCAAAACCGACTGGATGTAATCACAATGATGATGGAAGAAGCAGAGGAACAAATAGGTAATATAGAAGATAAAATTACAGAAAATAATGAAGCTGAAAGAAAAAGGAAAAGAAAACTATTAGATTATGAATATAGACTTAGGGAACTCAGTGATTCCACAAAGCACGATAATATTATAGGAGTCCCAGAAGAAGAGATAAAGGGGCAGAAGGTTTATTTGAACATATTGTAGCTGAGAATTTCTCTAATCTGGGGAAGGAAACAGGCATTCAACTTCAAAAGGCAGAGAGACCTCCCCTCAAAATAAAAAAAAAAACAGGTCAACACCAAGACATATCATTGAAACTTGCAAAATACAAAGATAGAGAATTCTGAAAGCAGCTAGGGACAAAATGTCCTTAACCTACAAGGGTAGACAAATAAAGTTAGCAGACCTGTCCACGGAAATTTGGCAGGCCAGAAAGAAGTGGCATAATATATTCAAGGTGCTAAATGGGAAAAATATGTAGCCAAGAATACTTTATACAGTAAGGCTGTCATTCAGAATGGAAGGAGCGAGAAAGAGTTTCCAAGACAAGCAAAAGCTAAAGGAGTTTGTGAACACTAAATCAGCTCTGCAAAAAATATTAAAGGGAACCCTCTGAGCAGGAAACAGTGACCAAAAGCAACAAAGACTAGAAAGAAACAGAAACAATCTACAGGAACAGCGATTTTACAGGTAATACAGTGCTACTAAATTCATATCTATCAATAATTACTCAGAATGTAAATGGATTCAATGCCACAGTCAAAAGATGTAGGGTATCAGAATGGATTAAAAAAAAAAAAAGACCGATCAATATGCTGCTTACAAGAGAGTCATTTTAGACCCAAAGACACCTCCAGATTAAAAGTGAGGGGGTGGAGAACCATCTATCATGCTAATGGACATCAGAAGAAAGGGAGCAGCCATACTTCTATCAGATAAACTAGATTTTTAAAAAAGACTACTATAAGAGATGAAGAAGGTCTCTATATCATAATAAAGGGTTCGATCCAACAAGAAGAACTAACAGTTGTAAATATTTATGCCCTCAACTTGGGAGCAGCCAAATATATAAATCAATTAATAATAAACTCATTGATAATAATACAATAATAGTGGAGGACTTTAACACCACACTCACAGCAATGGACAGATCATCTAAGCAGGAGATCAAGTTAAAGATCATCCTACTAAAGAATGAATGGGTTAACCAGGAAATTAAAGAAGAAATTAAAAAATACATGGGAGCAAATGAAACTGAAAACACGACAGTCACAAACCTATAGGACACAGCAAAGGTGATCATAAGAGGGAAGTACATAGCAATATAGGCCTTCCTCAAGTAGCAAGAAAAGTTTGAAATACACAATGTAACCTTATACCTAGAGGAGCTGAAAAAAGAATAGCAAATAAAGTCTAAAACCAACAGAAGGGAAATAATTAAGATTAGAGCAAAAATAAATGATACAGAAATAAAAACAGTAGAACAGATCAATGAAACTAGGAGCTAGTTCTTTGAAAGAATTAACAAAATTGATGAACCTCTAGCTAGACTTACCAAAAAGAAGAGAGAAAGGACTCAAATTAATAAAATCATGAATGAAAGAGGAGAGATCATAACCAACACCACAGAAATACAAACAATTATAAGAGAATATTATGAGCAATTATATGCCAACAAATAGGGCAATCTGGAAGAAATGGATAAATTCCTAGAAACATAGGAAACATTCCAAAGCTGAAACAGGAAGAAATAGAAATTTGAACAGACCCATAACCAGCAAAGAAATTGAATCAGTAATAAAAAATTTCCCAAGAAACAAGAGTCTAGGGCTGGATGGCTTCCCAGGGGAATTCTACCAAACATTTAAAGAAGAATTAATACCTATTCTCTTGAAGCTGTTCCAAAAAATATAAATGGAAGGAAAACTTCCAAACTCATTCTATGAGGCCAGCATTACCTTGATCCCAAAACCAAAGACCCCACTAAAAAGGAGTATTACAGACCAATATCCCTGATGAACATGGATGCAAAAATTCTCAGTACTAGCTAATCGAATCCAACAGTACATTAAAAGGATTATTCACCATGATCAAGTGGGATTTATTTCTGGGCTGCAGGGGTGGTTCAAAGTCCGCAAATCAATCAATATGATACACCACATTAATAAAAGAAAGGATAAGAACCATATGATCCTCTCAATAGATGAAGAAAAAGCATTTGACAAAATATAGCATCCTTTCTTGATAAAAACCCTCAAAAAAGTAGGGATAGAAGGAGCATACCTCAACATTATAAAGGCCATATACAAAAGACCCACAGCTAATGTCCTCAATGTCCTCAATATCCTCAAAACTCTCAGTTTTTCCCCTAAGGTCAGGAACACGACAGGGATGTCCACTCTCACCCTATTGTTCAACACAGTTCTGGAAGTCCTAGCCTCAGCAGTCAGACAACAAAAAGAAATAAAAGGCATCCAAATCGGCAGGAAGATGTAAAACTTTCACTATTTGCAGATGGCATGATACTCTATATGGAAAACCCAAAAGACTCCATGAAAAAATTGCTAGAACTGATACATGAATTCTGCAAAGTTGCAGGATATAAAATCAATGTACAGAAATCGGTTGCATTTCTATACACCAATAATGAAGCAGCAGAAAGAAATCAAGGACTTGATCCCATTTACAATTGCACCAAAAACCCTAAGATACCTAGGAATAAACCTAACCAAAAAGGTGAAAGATCTGCATACTGAGGGGTGCCTGGGTGGCTTAGTCATTAAGTGTCTGCCTTCAGCTCAGGTCATGATCCCAGGGTCCTGGGATCGAGCCCCGCTTCGGGCTCCCTGCTCCACGGGAAGCCTGCTTCTCCCTCTCCCACTACCCCTTGCTTGTGTTCCCTCTCTCTCTGTCTCGCTCTCTGTCAAATAAATAAATAAAATCTTAAAAAAAAAAAAAGATCTGTACACTGAAAACTATAGAACACTTATGAAAGCAATTGAAGACACAAAGAAATGGAAAGATATTCCATGCTCATGGATTGGAAGAACAAATATTATTAAAATGTCTATACTCCTGGGGCGCCTGGGTGGCTCAGTCGGTTAAGCATCTACCTTCAGCTCAGGTCATGATCCCAGGGTCCTGGGATCAAGTCCCGCATCAGGCTCCCTGATCAGTAGGGAATCTGCTTTCTCCCTCTTCCCATCTCCCCTGCTTGCACTCTCTCTCTGTCACACACTCTCTCTCAAATAAAATCTTTTAAAAAAAAATGTCTATACTCCCCAAAGCAATCTACACATTCAATACAATCCCTACCAAAATAACACTGGCATTTTTCACAGAGCTAGAACAAACAATTCTAAAATTTGTATGGAACCGGAAAAGACCCTAAATAGCCAAAGTAATGTTGAAAAAAGAAAAGCAAAGTGGGAAGCATCACAATGCCGGACTTCAAGCTGTATTACAAAGCTTCAATCATCAAGACAGTGTGGTACTGGCACAGCAGAATAGAAAACCCAGAAAGGGACCCACAACTGTATGGTCAACTAATCTTCAACAAAGCAGGAAAGAATATCCAATGGAAAAAAGACAGTCTCTTCAACAAGTGTTGTTGGGAAAACTGGACAGCGACATACAGAAGAATGAAACTGGACCACTTTCTTACACCATACACAAAAATAAATTCAAAATGAATGAAAGACTTATACCATCAAAATCCTAGAGGAGAAAATAGGCAGCAACCTCTTTGACCTTGGCTGCAGCAACTTCTTACTAGACATGTCTCCTGAGGCAAGGGAAACAAAGGCAAAAATGAACTATTGGGCCTCATCAAGATAAAAAGCTTCTGCAAAGTGAAGGAAACAAGCAATAAAACTAAAAGGCAACTGACAGAATGGGAGAAAATATTTTCAAATGACATATTGGATAAAGGACTAGTATCCAAAATGTATAAAGAACTTAATCAAACTCAGGGCACCTGGGTGGCTCAGCTGGTTGAGTGTCCAACTCTTGGTTTTGGCTCAGGTCATGATCTCATGGATCATGGGATCAAGCCCTGGATCAGGCTCCACATTCAGTGGGGAGTCTGCTTGAGAATTCTCTCCCTCTGCCCTTCCCCCCTCAGAAATCTTTTTTAAAAAGATTTTATTTATTTGACAGAGAGAGAGAGCACAAGTAGGCAGAGCAGCAGGCAGAGGGAGAGGGAGAAACAGGCTCACTGCTGAGCAGAGAGTCCAATGCAGGCCTCGATCCCAGGACCCTGGGATCATGACCTGAGCTGAAGGCAGATGCTTAACCGACTGAGCCACCCAGGTGCCCCATAAATAAATAAATCTTAAAAAAAAAAAAAAAAGAACTTATCACACTCAACACCCAAAAAACAATCCAATTAAGGAATGGGCAGAAGACATGAATAGACACTTTTTCAAAGAACACTTCCAGATGGCTAACAGATAAATGGAAAAATGCTCAACATCTCTCATCATCAGGGAAATACAAATCAAAACCACAATGAGATACCACTTCACACCTGTCAGAATGGCTAAAACTAACAACTCAGGAAACAATCGGTGTTGGCAAGGATGCAGAGAAAGGGGAACCCTTTTGCATTGTTGGTGGGAATGCAAACTGGTGCAGCCACTCTGGAGAACAGTATGGAGATTCCTCAAAAAGTTAAAAATAGAACTACCCAAGACCTAGCAATTGCAGTACTAGGTATTTATCCAAAGGATACAAAAATACAGATTCAAAGGGGCACATGCACCCCAATGTTTATAGCAGCACTATCAACAAGAGCCAAATTATGGAAAGAGCCCAAATGTCCATTGACTAATGAGTGGATAAAGAACACAATGGAATATTACTTGGTGATCAAAAAGAACAAAATCTTGCCATTTGCAAAGACACGGCTGGAGCTAGAAAGTATGATACCAAGGAAAATAAGTCAGAGAGACAAATATATGATTTCACTCATATGTGGAATTTAAGAAACAAAACAGATGAACATAGGTGAAGGGAAGGAAAAATAAAATAAGAAAAACAGAGAGGGAGGCGTCCCAACATCAGTAATCACTTTTTTTTTTTTTTAAGATTTTATTTATTTATTTGACAGAGACACAGAGAGAGAGGGAACACAAGCAGGGGGAGTGGGAGAGGGAGAGGCAGGCTTCCCACTGAACAGGGAGCCTGATGTGGAGCTCGATCCCAGGACCCTGGGATCATGACCTGAGCCGAAGGTAGACGCTTAACGACTGAGCCACCCAGGCACCCCCATCAGTAATCACTTTAAATGCAAATGGTCTAAATATATAAATCAAAAGATAGAGATTGTCAAAGTGGATAAAAAGACAAGATCCAACTGTATGTTATATATAAGAAATCAACCTTAAATATAAAGGCTTAGAAATGTTAAAGAGTCAGAGAAAGATACTGCATGCTAACACAACCATTAAAAAGCTAGATTAGCTATATTAATTTCAGTCAAAGCAGGCTTTGGGAAGAACCAGTTAAATTATCAGGGATAAATAGGGGCACTGCATAATGATAAAGGGTGCAGTTCTCCAAGAAGACATAGCAATCCTTAATGTGTATGCACCCAACAAAAGAATATCAAAATACATGATACAAAAACTGACAGAAATGCAAGGACAAATAGAAAAATCCACTATTATAGTTGGGAGACTTCAGCATCCCTTTTTCAATAATTGATAGATCAAGCAATAATAAGGGATAGAGGAGAATTCCTCAAATTGATGAAGAACATCTACAAAAACCCTACAGCTAACATAATACTTAATGGTGAGAAATTGGATGCTTTCCCCCTAATATAAGGAATAGGGCAAGGACATTTTCTCTCATCCCTCTTATTTAATATCATGCTGGAAGTCCTAGATAGTGCGATAGGACAAGAAATGGAAATAAAAGATATACAGATTGGGAAGGAAGAAATAAAACTCTTTGAAGGTGACATAATTGTCTACATAGAAAATCTCAAAGAATTATCTCATCATCAACAACAACAATAAAACCCTGGAACTAATAAATGAATATAGCAAGGTTAATATTTGAAATAACTTGCTTTCTTATATTCCAATAACAATTTGAAATTTTAAAAATATCATTTATAATAGAGCCAAAAAATTAAGTATTTAGGTATAAATCTAACAAAATATGTATAGGATCTATATGTGGAAAACTATAAAACTATGATGACAGAGAAAATGTAAATGAGACATATTATCTGTCAATATTGTTAAGATGTCAGTTCCTCCCAACTTGATGTACAGATTCAATGCAATCCTAATGAAAATCCCAGCAAGCTATTTTGTAGGTATTGACTAGTTCTAAAATTCATATGGAAAGGCAAAAAGCCTACAATAGCTAACACAGTACTGAAGAAGAATAAAGTGAGAGTACTCATATTACCCAATTTTAAGGCTTATTATAAAACTACAGTAATCAAGAAAGCATGGTATTGGTAAATAGACACATAGACCAATGGAACAGAATAAAGAGTCCATAAATAGATCCATACAAATATAGTGGACTGAACTTTAACAAAGGAACAAAGAAAATTCAGTGGAGAAAGAATATTATTTTTAACAAATGGTGCTATAGAGTAATTGAATATCCATATGCAAAAAGATGAATGTAAACACAGACCTTACATCTTCACAAAAATTAACTCAAAGTGATCCAATGACCTAAGTGTAAAATAAAACTGTAAGACTTCTAGAATAAATCAAAGAAGAAAACGTAGGTGATCTTGGGTTGGCAATGAGTTTTTTAGATAAAAACTGACAATATGATCTGTGAGAGAAAAACATTGAGAAATTGGACTTTATTAAAAGTAAAAACTTATGCTCTGTGAAAGACATTGTTAAGAGAATTAAAGACAAGCCAAAACTTTGAAGAAAATATTTGTAAAATACGTATCTGATGAAAGGCTTGTATCTAAGATATACAAAGATCTCTTAAAATTCATCCCGAGTAACAAACAGCCCAAATAAAAATGGACAAACATTTTGAACAAACACCTCACCAGAGAAGATATACAGATGGTTAAAAAAAAAAAAAAAAAAAGCCAATTAAAAATGCTCAACATCATTGCAATTAGGGAATTGCAAATTAAAAGAATGAGATACCATTACTTACCTACTGGAATGGTTAAAATCCAAAAAACAAAACAAAAACAGAAACAAACAAAAAAACCTTGACAATACCAATTGCTGGCAGGGTTGTGGAACAAGAACTCTCATTTACTGTTGATTGGAATGCAAAACAGCACAGCTTCTTTGGAAGATAGTTTGGCAGTTTCTTAAAAGCTTAATGTGGTCTAAGCATATGAACCAGCAATAGTGCTCCTCGATGGTATTTATCCAAATAAGTTGAAAACTTACATCCACATAAAAACCTGCACAGACATAAGAAAGAATTACTAAGGTACACTCCGAACAATTATATGCCAGAAAATTAGATTACCAAATCAAGTGGACACATTCCTAAAAAGATAAAATCTACCTAACCTGACTCAAGCCAAACCAGAAAACCTGAGTGGACCAATAGCAAGTAAGGAGATTAAATTAGCAAATTAAAAACTACCTACAAAGAAAAGCCAAAGACCAGATGTCTTCACTGGTGAATTCTACCAAATATTTAAAGGATTAACACCAAATCTTTACAAACTTCAAAAAAAAAAAAAAAGAAGGGAACATTTACCCAACTCATTCAGTGAGGCCACAATTATTACCCTGATACCAAAACTACAAAAACATCACAAGAAAACTACAGAATAATATCCCTTATGAATATAGATGCAAAAATCCTCAATAATATGCTAACAAACTGAGTCTAGCAACATAGTAAAAGAATCAGACACTATGACTAAGTGGGATTTATCCCAGGGTTGTAAGGTTGGTTTAACACATGAAAATGAATCAATATAATACACCATATTAATAAATAAAAAAACAAAAGCCACACCTTAATAGACACAGAAAAAGAATTTGACAAAATGCAATGCTTTCATGATAAAAATTAAAATCTTGGAATAGAAGGGATATTTCTCAGCCTGTATAAGGCCATCTGTGAAAAACCTTTAACTAAGTCCTACTTAGAGGTGAAAGAATGGATGTTTCCCCACTAAGATCAGGAAGAAGACAAGGATGTCCACTCTTACCACTTCTATTCAAATTGTACTAGAGGTTCCAGCTAGAGCAATAGGCAAGGAAAAAGCCATCCAGATTGGAAAGGAAGAAGTGATAAAATTATCTCTATTTGCAGATGACATGATTTTGTATACAGAAAATCCAATAATGAAATACTGCTCAGCAATATAAACAAAATGCTGATACACAAAATAACATGATGGATCTCAAAACAGACTGAATGAAAAAAAGCTAGACACAGAAGAGTACCTCATATATTATTTCACTTTAAAATTTCATTTAAAAAATCCAAGAAAGGGAAATCTATGACAGAAAGTAGATCAGTGTTTGCCTGGGAATAGGTGTGGAGGATTGACTGCAAAGATGCATGAAGGAACCTATCGGTGTGATGAGAATGTTCTATATCTTGATTATTGTGATTGAGTTAAGTGGGTATACACATTTGTGAAACCTCATGGATGGTTTACTTAAAATGAGTGTGTTATGTAAATTATACCTAAATAAATTTGATTTAAAAAAACCCCACTGATATATACTTTTGATTTTAAAACTAGGATTGCATGATAAACTACTGTATTTCCTGAACGTAGGATGCTGTACTCTTTGAGCAGCTAGTGATCAGGTATATGGTGAAGAAATGTGTGAGTAGTTCTCTTTCTCAAGATCATAATCACTTGCTTAAATAGGTATAAAAATGCTGTATGGGTTTACTTTTGAAATGTTCAATGAAACATGTCAAGCAATAAAGTGCTGCAGAGAACCCAAAATATAACACCTAAGGAGATTATTAGTAAAGCTACATCTGTTGGTAAAGGAGTGTCCTTTTCCGCTGATAATAATAAAAATTATGCCCAAACTTTCTTTCTTTTGATAACACTTACATGATTAAGAGTTAGGAAATAGGAATTGTAAAGAAGAGCAGAAAGAAGAGAAAGAGTGGAATTAATTAGAAGTGCTGAAGAGCAAACAATAATTAAAAAAAAAAAAACACACACACAACTCAGAGAGAAGCTAGAATTGTTCTGTTGGGAAGCCACAGTCAACATATCTATGGAGACCATATCCTTTGAAACAAAACAGTCTGTTGGTTGAACACAGTATCTAAAATTGGGCATTTCCCTAAACATTCTTATGCCCCGTATCACAGACATAACCCACCTTTGCTTTGTTATGAATCCGCATTCATTGGACTATGAAAGTACAATCAGGAAAATTTTCTACTGTATTAAAGAGTTGAGGTGAGAGGTATTGATTGCAGGGGGTTACATACAGATTTCCAGGTACAAACCATGAAAATGAAAAGATTTTAGAGTTCAAGGGTTTAAACACTCAGTTATCTAAAAGATTTTAATCATTCCATTGCTCTCAAGTTTCTCATTGCTCTCAAAGAGCTTAAAATTAGTGAAACCTACTTCTCAAAGATGCTTGGTGCCAAGTTTTATTTTCTAAGTAAGTATAGCTTGAGTCTTTTTCAGGTTAATTTAATCACAATAAATATTTTCAACTCTAGAGTTCATGGACCTTTCTTTCCAAGAATTCTGAGGCGCAGGAAGGGAAAAAGAGATTTTGGAAAGACTATAACACATATCGTGGCAAAAGTGATGACTACTGACATGGTAAGAAATACACTTTATCCCTATTTGTTCATTTGAGTCGTAGTTGTGTATAATCAGAAAAGAAGCTCTTTGAGGGTAGGGTTCTTATCTGACATTAATGCCTTCTTTCCCCCATTACATCCACTTCAGTGATTAGCATATAATAGGTACTAAATAAATAAATGTCAGCAACTATTTAGAGTACAAACCTTATTGCTAGGCACTATGCTAATAGTAGCTATGGGAAGGATAGGAGACAAATATGAGAAAGACTGCATTTGAGGGAGATACCATTTTGAACCAGATCCACAGTCTTGCTGCTTCATATATTTGAGAAATTATTGAAGGATAGTTTTGCTAGATATAGAATTCTTGGTTGACAGTACCCCCCCCCTTAAATATGTCATCCCACTGCTTTCTGGCTTCCATGGCTTCTGTTAAGGAATCAGCCATTAATCTTATTGCCAATTCCTTGTATATACTGAATTGCTTCTCTCTCACTGCTTTCAAGATTCTTTGTTTTGACTTTCAACAGTTTGATTATATGTGTTGGTTTGGCTCTCTTTGCGTTTATCCTTGTTGATGCTCATTAAGCTTCTTGGATGTGTAGATTCACATCTTTCAACAAATTTGGAAAGTTTTCAGCCATTATTTCTTCAATATTCTTTTTGCTCCTTTCTCTCTTCTTCTGGGACTCCTATAATACATATATTTGTATTCTTGATGGTATACCACTGGTCCCTTCAACATTGTTTATTTTTCTTTATGCTTTTTTCTTTCTGCTCCTCGAACTGGATATTTTAATTGTCCTGTCTTCAAGTTTATTGATTATTTCTTCATCCCACTCAAATATGATATCTAAGCCTCTCTAGTGAGTTTTTTTTTTTTTTTTAAATTTCATCTATTGTAATTTTCAACAATAGAATTCCTATTTGGGTCCTTTTTGTAATTTTTATTTCTTTATTGATATTATCTATTTGTTCATACATTGTCCTTTTGGTTCCTTTAGTTCTTTGTCCACAGTTTCTTTTAGCGTTTTGAGCATATTTAAGAGAGTTGATTTAAAGTTTTTGTTTAATAAATCCAAAGGCTTGTCTGCACTTCCTCAGAGATGGTTTCTGTCAATCTTTTTTCCTATAAATGGGCCACAGTTTCCTGTCTTGTAATTTTTTGTTGAAAATTGGTTATTTTGAATATTATAATCTAATAACTGGAAATCAGTCTACCCTATCCCCAGGGTTTGCTCTGTTAATTGTTGAGGACTGCAGTTGTCCATATGGTTAGCAAATTTTCCAACTATTTTTGCAAAAGCTGTGTTTCTTTTTGTGTGTGGTTACTGCAGTTCTATTATGTAATCTCAGCAGGTAGCCAGTTACCTGACAAATTTCCATAAACACCTACAGCTAAAAAACAAAAACAAGAATCTCTCAGAGTCTTTGCAAATTAGCTCTGAGCTGAGGCACTCCTTCAAAGCTAAGCCAGGCTGCTTACAACTCTGCCTTGGCTTTCACCTCTTGCTTGCACAGGGCCCAATGATCAGTGGGAAGTAAAGCTTAGGGTCCTTTCAGATCTCTCCTGAGCATGCATCCAGCCCTGGTCATGTGCATTTCACTCTAGATGTCCTAGTTTATGAGGTAGCCCTTATTTCCCCAAGAATCTTCCTTCTCAGCCTCCTCCTTTGCAGGCTTTTCCTTTGCCCCAGATGTCTATAGGTAGTGTATGTTTTTAAATGCTTTCATCAAGTGATACCTACATTGTCACTCAATTCTGAGGGGGATGTGAAACAAGTCAGCTTTGTCAGTCCTTTCCCTGAGATACTGACTAGTCAAAATGCACAACCACTTTTTTTTTTTAAGAAAGAGAGCAAGGGAAGGGCAGAAGGAAAGGGAGAGAGAGAATCTTAAGCAGGCTTCATGCCCAGTGTCGAGCCTGATGAGGGGCTCAATCTTACCACCTTGATGATATGACCTGAGCCAAAATCAAGAGTCAGATGCTTAACTGACTGAGCCACCCAGGCGCCCCTCAATTCTGTTTTTTGAAATAATAAAACAGTGTGGATCCTAAATACCACATCTCTATCTCTTGTTTTACACAGCAAAACTTCTTGAGATATTTATACTTGTCTCTACTGCCTTCATATTCATGCCTCTACTCACAGTGATCTTGTTTCTGCCTCCAGAATACCAGTGAAAATGCCCTTGTGGTCAATGTGGGACCAAGCTGTGGCTAAATGCAGTAAGCACAACTCAAGGATCACCATCTCTTAACCTTTCAGCACCTGATATTATCAACTACTTCCTCCTTTCCTGACATCTTGGTCTCTGAATTTTCTTACCACCTCTTAGGCTACCCCTCAGCCTCAGCTTTGAGATTTCGTTTCTGCCTGTTCTTTAAATGTTCTTCAGTGTTCCATCCTGGAGTGCTATCTTTCCTTCTTTATACAGTCTTGTAGCTATCTTTTCCATTCCTATGCTCAAATTATATGTAAATAACTCCAAGATCTTTATGCCCAGTCAAATCTTAGTCCTATATTCTAGACTCTTACATGCAGTCTACTGGGTACCTCTGCTTAGTGACTCCACCAGTACTTCAAATTAACTGGCATCAAAACTAAACTCATGGGCGCCTGGGTGGCTCAGTTGCTTAAGCGACTGCCTTCGGCTCGGGTCATGATCCTGGAGTCCCGGGATCGAGTCCCGCGTTGGGCTCCCTGCTCAGCGGGGAGTCTGCTTCTCCCTCTGACCCTCCCTCCTCTCATGCTCTCTCTATCTCATTCTCTCTCTCAAATAAATAAGTAAAATCTTAAAAAAAAAAAAAAAACCTAAAAAAAAAAAAACTAAACTCATTATGTTCCCCTGCAAACTTCTCTCTCCTGGATTTCCTATTTTCATGCATAAGAAAAATATAAATGAGATGGATTCTAGAGTTCTTCCAAATTATTTATTTACAGAGGTAATTGAACTCTCTGCCACCAAAGTATTTAGAATACACACATAAATGAATATAGTGGTTTGCTGAATTAGTAAGGATTGATTTTCAAATATATCTGGAAAAATGTTCAGTCTTGCTTATCAAAGGAATGGAAATTAAAATGAGGCAGTGAGGATTTTTGCCTATTAAGGTGGCAAATATTTTATAAATTTAAAAGATACCCCATGCTGATGAGTTTACAGCAAAATGAGTTCTCAAACCAAACTTTAATTGGTTAAACTTTTCTGGAGGGCAATTTAGCAGTATGTATCCAAGACACTTAAAATCTTTTGTACCTCTGACACAATAATTCCCCATCTAGTAATTTATCCTAAAGAAATAACTAGAGACATGCATACGGATTTATTTGTTGTAGTATTTTCAGAATATTGAAAAATTGTATAAACAATCTAAATAAGAGTAAGAAAATCATAATTAAATTATGATAAATTATATGCCCATATGATACATTATTATGTAATCATTACACATTAGGCTTTGAAAAAATATTTAAAGACATGGGAAAATATGATGTAATGTAAAGTCAGGATTCAGGGGTGTCTGGGTGGTACAGTCGGTTAAGTGTCTGACTCTTGGTTTCAGCTCAGGTCATGATATCAGGGTCGTGAGTTGGGCTTTGTGCTCAGCCTGGATTCTGCTTGAGATTCTCTCTCCCTCACCTTCTACCCCTCCCATTCATGTTCTCTAAAATAAATAATCTTAAAAAAGTCAGGATTCAAAGCCATGTATATGTATGGTATGATATGTTGGTATTATGAATAATGAATATATGCGTGGGAGAAAGACTAAAAGGAAATATCTATATAAATACATTTATTTAGGTTAAAATTTCCATTTGTTATGTTTTCATTTTTTTATGTTTTTCTTATAACCACTTTTATAAGAAAAAAGATATATGAATGATAATGCCATTTCTATTGGGATAAAATAATAGGCATTTTTCAGAATTTCAGTTTTCAAATTTTATTTTGAAAGTTCCCCATGCTTCATGGTACTAATAATGAAGTTTTCTTCCCTTTTCTACTCTCAGTGCAGATTCCTGGTATCTTTTATTTTTAGGTCTAGAATATTTAATATATAAAGTTTTATTGATTTGCTAAAATTGTAGGATTAGTTTAAGTTAAAGAAATAAAATAGTAGACTGTAAAGAGATCTGGTGTCATAAAGCCCTGCATCTACAGCTTCGCTTAACCACTCACCAACTCTGTGTCCTTGGGCAAATCATTTCATCTCACTGAGTTTCAATGTCCTTCACCTGATGCTGTTGTGAGGCTTGGGAGGTAATATGCTAAGTTAAAATTCTGCCTTCTGGCACAGTCTTTCATAGCTGTAAAATTATTAGTGATTGTAAAGAAAATCCCATTTCACCATTCCCTTAGTTGAAACACTGATATTTGGAATATTTAATGAACATGAAGACATATAGTATTTACAGTGTATTACAGTGTAATATACAAGGTAAGTCTTTGAGAAAAGCACATGTTACTGATAAGTTAACTGATTAAAATGACCTGTTTCAGTTTAATTCATTGTTAAAAGTGTACTGTTTTATTTCTTTTCAGGTAAAGGACTTATCTTCAGACACACTTCTCCAACAGCATGATGATTTGGATTTGGCTTTGGATAGTTGTTATAGTGGAGATACCGTAGTTATTTTTCCAGGAGAATATCAAGCTGTAAATCTTGCTTTATTGACTGATGACATCATTATAAAGGGTTAGCAGGGCATCCTTTGCAATCTTTTTATAGCAATGTATACTGGAAAAATTGTATATTATAAACATGATTTACTTAACAAAAAAATCCCTTATGTGCTTTTTACAATTAAGATTTTCTCACCTGTTCATGAGTGTATTATCTGTACAGGTGACTTCATTTGGACATAATGTACCAAAGCAAATCAATGAGACTACTTCTTCCCCATGATAGCGTAGCACTACAAGCACAGATTCTAAAAAGATCAAAACCACAAAAAAACCCAAAAACCTGTTTGTACTATTTTTACCCAAACTATGTTTACTTCTTCTATTGCATTTTTTTATCACTTTAGTAGGAAAACCCAAATGTAAGGATATATTAAAATATATTCAGCATTTTCTCAGGTTAATTCATATGCAAACTTGCTACAAGTAGAAGAGTTTACTAAATTTCTTTTAGGTTCTGAACCTATTTTAGTAATTTTATTTCTGCCCTTAACACTGAAGTAAGGATATTCCCACTGTCTGGCCAAAAGAAAAGAACCAGGTGACTTAGGCTTTGCCTATCAATTCAAAAATTGAGCAAAAATTCACTAGATCTTGATAACTGTAATCAGTAGTATTTTGTTGAACTGCATGGGTAATAGTATATTTGTCATTTTCAAATTTTATAGCCTCGAAGATACAACCCCTTATTTTTGGATTGATGTTAAATTTAGATGATTGCTTTGACTATTCTAGATCAAAATTGTGGATATGATTACATTAATCTTATAACCTAATTCACAAGTCTCTGACACTCTTTTTTAGTTATAGTAATTTATTATGGTTTTGAAACCGGTTATGGTAAGATAGTTTTTATATCTTAGGCATTTTGTAAATGACTGTTGATTATGTTAATAGGAAATTTAGGAAAATATATTATGGAATGAGTATGTTGAATAAATACATAGGTTTTTTTTTTTTTTTTTTTTAAGATTTTATTTATTTGCGAGAGAGACAATGAGAGACAGACAGCATGAGAGGGAGGAGGGTCAGAGGGAGAAGCAGACTCCCTGCTGAGCAGGGAGCCTGATGTGGGACCCGATATAAACCCAGATTCTCCCCTCATGCATCAAAATATGGACAAAAGATTATATACTTAAGTAATTACATATATTACTTATTAAAAATGTGAAAAGAAAAACAGTATTATTGAATGACTAAAGAACTTTAAACTTTGGGATTACTGATTTAATCATGTTTTTCTCCATGAATCAGGAATTGGAAAGAGAGAGGAAATTATGATTACTTCTGAACCTTCTCATGACAGTTTCGTGGTGTCTAAAGCTGATAATGTGAAGCTAATGCATCTATCTTTGATACAACAAGGGACAGTTGATGGTATTGTGGTGGTGGAGTCTGGTCACATGACTCTAGAAAACTGTATATTAAAATGTGAAGGAACAGGAGTGTGTGTTCTTACAGGGGCTGCTTTGACAATTACAGACAGTGAAATAACTGGTGCCCAGGTATTTCATTTTATAAAAACAGCTTTATATGACAATAGATAACTTTGAGTGATCTTAATGTGCAAAGGATAACAAATTACTTCGTCTTTGAATTGAGTTATAATCAAGCTTAGAAACTGATAAAATGAGGACAAGTACAGAGTGTCATAGCACACATAGGAAAAATGAACTAAGTTAAGTCCAAAGTAAAGAATTACTGGCTTTAAATGTGATCGGATGAGTCAGTTAACTTGTTTACTTAAAAAGAAATGAGTTTGGATCTTCAGATAATCACAGTATTAAAATACTGGAAAATTGAATGAAAAGAAAGAATAAAGGATGAAAATAATAGGACCCTTTTTTTTAATAGAATGACTTAATTTCCACTAAACTGAGGAAGTAAACATTAGCAGCATTGAGGGATTTAGAATATATATATTAATTTTTATAACAATTGAAAGAACTGCTTAAAGAGATTGTTGGCTCCCTTCTAGAGATTTCATTTGGGTGGGAGAGCAATGTAACTCAATGAGACTATGTGACCTCAACCCTCCTTCTAGGCCCAATGATCTTCTAACACAGATAATACTAGTTTTCAATGTTTTTAAACATTATCTCTAAAAAATTATCATATTTTTGTGTAACAGTGTGTTGAGAGTGCTAAAATAGAATTACAAGTTTTAAATCTAAAGAAAATTTTGGAGAGGTACATGTGTGTTTTGAGATTGTTCTATTTGCTTTTAATTTACAGGGTGCTGGTGTTGAACTGTATCCTGGGAGCATAGCCATTTTAGAAAGAAATGAAATTCATCACTGTAATAACCTCAGAACCAGTGACAATTCAAAAAGCACCTTAGGTGGAGTTAATATGAAGGTATTCTTATATTTCTTAATATACAGTTATAAGAATTATGAATAATTATCACAAAAATACTAAAAAAATTACTTCTAGACAAAGTCTAGTCTAAATGTTACTGATTTGGAAAAGAATAGTAGAGATAATTAAAATATGGTTTAAATGATGTCTGATATAAAACAAGTTTAGCTTTCTAATTTAATAGTTTCAACTTAAATTTTAGTAGATAACTTTGATAAAGTGGATAGTTTTGCTTTTATAAAAATGTTCTAGATTTTTCATTGGGCAGATCTATAATACGTTTTGGAAAGTAAAGCAAATAAAAATAATAAATATATTATGAAATATTTAAGTCTTACTTTCAAAGTTTATAAAATAATTTAAGCTAGCCAATTAAAATAACAAATTACAACAACAATAATTTGTAAGTGAAATGCCTTCCCATTCCTTTCTACTCCTATTAGTTCTACTCTTCTAGGTCCCTCTCTAGACGTATGTAATGAAGTTTTTCCCTAGAATTCTAGGTTACATATAATTATTTGAAATTACTTTATTATTTCAAAATTTATCATTTTTGATATCTGAAATTATTTCCATATTTGTTACATTAAAAGCTTCATGAGATATTGTTGTATAAAATAAATTGAAAACTTCATTTAATATTTCAACACTAGAGATTTCCTTGGTTATTATTACAGTAATCAGTGTGAGGAAAATATCGCTTGCTCAAAACAGATTGAGTTGTTTTAAAGAAACATGTAAACCTAAGAATTCTACAGTTCATATTTTATTTTTACAGAAATTATTGAAAAACTAATTTCCTTGAATAATTTAACAGGTTCTTCCAGCACCAAAATTGAAGATGACTAATAATCATATTTACAACAACAATGGCTATGGTGTAAGCATTCTTCAACCAACTGAACAATTTTTTATTGTAGCAGAGGAAGCCCTCAACAAAGGGGCAGCTTCAGGGGATAAAAAAGATGACAGTATGCTCTCTAGGGTAATGCAGAATCTGAACCTGGAGATGAACAACAATAAAATAGAAGCAAACTTGAAGGGCGATATCAGAATAGTCACAAGTTAAAGCATCTGGATTTATGTTAATGTTTTATATTTCAGAGATTTGTTTAGTAAATAATTCTCATATCCCACAGAAATGGTAGTTTTAATTAAATTCAAAACCTATTTAATTAAAAAATATTTAAACATTCGAATGCTTTCATTGGATGATTCATTTTAACTCTTTAAAATAAGTTTTGAGATATAATTCACACACCATAAAATTCACCCTTTTAAAGTATATAATTTAACAGTATTTAGTATATTTTTAGTATATAGGTACCACCATCATCACTACTTAATTCCAAAGCAAATGTGGTTTTAAACATTGTTTTTGATACTCCTAGTCCAATAAGCAATAGGTGTTCTATGTAGATAATAGAAAACAATTAAGTTTATAGCCAATTCCTGATTCACCTATTTATCTGTGCTAGGACTGGAATAAGGTAAGACAGCACTATAGCACTCACTATATTATATAGAATTAGGTTCAACTGCACCAAACAAGGAAATCCAAAATAAAAGAAGTAAAGAATATAGAAACATAGGGGCGCCTGGATGGCTCCGTTGGTTAAGTGTCTGCCTTCGGCTCAGGTCATGATCCCAGAATCCTGGGATCCAGCTCCACACTGGGCTCCCTCCTCAGCAGAGTCTGCTGCATCTCCCTCTCCCCCTGCTCCTTCTGTCTCTCCCACTCACTCTCAAATAAAATCTTAAAAAAAAAAAAAAAAAGAACATAGAAATATATTTCTTCCTCATATTCAGTAAGTCCAGAGGTAATCTAAAGTATAGGGTTAATAGATAATGCATGTTGGTACTCAGTGTAGGGTTGATAGGTAGGTGTTCCATGTTAGAAATTCAGATGTCTGGGGCGCCTGGGTGGCTCAGTTGGCTAAGTGTCTGCCTCCGCTCAGGTCATGATCCCGGGGTCCTAGGATCAAGCCCTGCATCAGGCTCCCTGCTCAGCAGTCTGCTTCTCCCTCTGCCCTTCCCCACTTGTGCTCTCACTCAAATATTAATAAAATCTTTAAAAAAATTCAAATGTCTTCTATCTTGTCTTACCATTGTATGGTTTCCATTCAAAATCACCACATGGGCCAAGATAGCAATTGAGCAATAGCTCAAGCCATTGTTTAAATTCCAGCCATGCAGCAGAAGGGATAGGACCTTTCTACAAAGTTACACATTGTTCCAACTTACATGCCTCCCTCCCACTAGAATCTAATTACATGGCTCCACCTAACTGCAACTGAAGCTAGGAATTATCTTTATTTTTTTAAGAGTTATCTTTAAATTGGATGGGTATGTGTCCTCTAAAATAGGGGGTTCATTTCCTAAGATACAACTAATGGTCTTTTTCACAAAGCAGAACTTATATTGTAACTTATATTGTATTTTATTTTTGATTTTGTATATAAAAGGAAATAAGCACTCAGGCTCACCCACTTATTTTCCTTCCTCAATTTGACTTTTATTTCATGTTGTCTGTAACTTCAAAGGTGACCCTGTGTTGCCATAGAGAATCTCTTGAGGTTGAGAGTCTAATAAGGCATGGTTGTTCTTCAGTTTCATCAATAGCCTTTTCATTAATTTTTTTTACACAAGGTCTTATTAACTGGGTTACATGAGATAATTTCAGGTATTGTCATGGAGGCTTTAACAAGAACAGTCTTTCTACAATGAATTAAATGAGCTGTAAGAGGAGGGATTTTCCTGTTTCTGGCTTCAGGAAGAGGTGATGGACAAAGGATCTTTTGAGAGTCAGCAAAAAGAGCAAGAGCTTTTCGTGAGCTCACTCACCGGTCATCTGCCTTTTATGTGTTGCTGCCATTGGTTTCCAACCAATTTCTCTTTTCCAGGCCCACTTCAGAGTAGATTTTGTTCTTTGTTTTTCCTATTCTCATGTCTCTGAAGCACGTAAAAGCATTTTTTAGATTTTCTAAGAAATTTGGTCTTTGACAAAGTTTTCTCCTTCACCTTCCCATCTCTACTTTCCCCTCCAGTGTAACAAATGACAAATTTAAAGGTTTAACACCAATTTATTATCTTACAGTTCTGTAGGTTGAATTCTGACATGGGTCCCACTGGGCTAAATTTAAGGTGTTGACAGGAACTTTCTTTCCTGTGCATTTGGGTGGCTGGCAGGGTTGCTTTTTGCAGTTGTAGGATTGAGATGTTTCCTTGATGGCTGTCAGCTGAGGGCCAACTACATTCCCTAGGTTATGGCTTCCTTCCTCCATTTTCAGAGGCATTGAGTCCCTCTCCTGCTTTGAATTTCTCCTGCCTCTTCTTGTCTCACTGCCCTGACCCACTCTTCCACTTTTAAGGACTCATGTGATTAGATATAGCCCACCTGGATAATCCAGGATAATTTCCTCATCTCAAAGTCCTCAACTTTAATGACATCTGCAAAGTTCCTTTTGCCATGTAAGGTATGTGTTCACAGGTTCTGGGGATTAGATGTGGACATCTTTGGTGGGGGGCATTAGTCTACCATTTATCTTAACCAATTTTCTAGGTCAAGGGAAGACAAATCCTAAGTCTGTTCCTCAAATGGGATTGAAAAAGTTTCCTCCACCAGGACAACTACCCAATGCATAGCTTGTATCCATTTAAGAGATTCTAATTTAGAACCTAAAGGAGGGAAGGTTCTGTATTTCTGCTCCGCCCTTCCCTTTTGTGCACATAACTGGCTTTCCTATGAGACCGTAAGTTTCTTAGGAGAGTATAGGCGCTGGGTCTTAGGAACACTGCATCCCACACTGTCTGTGCAATCCAAGTAATAACTTAGTTGTAAAGAATGATACTAGTGGCTCTCTGCCTATGCTAAAAATGGAAATAAGATTTACAATCCAGGGCTTTTAAGGATATCTCATCACAGTTGCTGGGGATGAAAAGGTTAGGATTCTGAAAGTGTAGACTGGACAAATCAAGATTAGAAGAGTGGCCTGCAATGTGGAATGAAAAGGGATGAATTTGAATCCCTTTTTGCTTTTCGTAAGAGACTGGCAGTGGGAGTGGAGATTTCCTTTGTTCCATTACCACGCCAGCAGCAGCTAAGGTAGAGCCTCAACTGAAGAGCAGAATGGGACCCACAATGCTAGCGCCTGTTGTCAGTTTATGAAGTAGAAGCAGTGAAATGGCAGGTGGCTACAGATCAAAACACTGAAAGACATTCCTCTGGCAGCACAGGGCACAGAAAAGTTGCTCTGATTATAGGATCAAGTGGCCATTCTTGGTAAGACATCTGACCCAAAGTGCATATGTGTTATCTTCTAGACTGAAGAGTTACAGAAGGCATTGCATTTGAGGACAGGTCTAATTCTTCCAAAGTATTAAAGTGAAAAATGAGAAAACTATGTAAATATACTATACTTTCAGTGATTGAACCAAATCAGGTGTTCTTAAACTGGAATATATAAGACAGGTTTCAAGAGTCTGTGAATTACTGAGATTTTAAGTCAGAAAAATTTTGTGTACCTGCCTTTTGGTGGACAGTCTACAGCTTTCATCATATTCTCAAAGGAGCCTCTCAGTCCACAGAAGCTTACGACCACGGATTTGGATAACATTTAAGTTTCCTTTCACATATTATTGTTCAACTGAAACCTCAAACAGTTGTCTTTTAACAAAATACGTTGCTTTTTCTAGAGAACACTCTGATTTGTTCCGTAGAAAACTCAGGCAACTTTGTAACTCAGTATTTTAATACTAAACATTATGACAATATAAATTTTTTGGTGATTTCAGATTTTGCGGCAGCATAAGATGCACATTTCCTTTACTTACCAATAAAATTCTGAAGCCATTGACAGGTATCATTAGAAATACTAGGTTACTTTGAAAATGCTCAAAACTATTACTAATGCTGAAAAAATTTAAATTTTATTTAGATCAGAAGGTTAACCAAATCTTACTGTATTTCCTATTATTTTAAAGACTATAAATTTTCATTTGAATTACTAAAATATTAAAAATAATCACTATAGTTATTTTACATTTTTACATATAGGTTTTAAATATAGGTTTAAATATAGGTTTACCAGTTAAAGTCAGAAGCGTTAAACACTGAATTACATAATTTCCTTTATTGCCTCTATACTTATATTTCTAGGTTTGAAGGAAATACGCAATTTCAAAGTTTAGAAATTCCTGACTGATCACCCATTAACAGTAATACTAGGGTGACCAACTTGTTCCAGTATGCCACCCTAATTTGTTCCCAGGAAGTAGATTCTTTACTAAAAGCTAAATCATCACTAAAGTCATCTGATAACCTCAGTTACCTCTGAAAGATTCAATAGTAAATTTTCCCCACATGAGTCAGAAACTTTTTTTTTTTTGGAATTTTGAGATTTTTTCATTTGAAGGTAAATCTTAATGCTATTAAATTCACAAATATGCTAATTTAAATACCCAATTCTATTTATCTAAAACACACATTGCAAACATACAAATATCTATTCTCTCCACATATCAGAGCCCATTCATTTCATGGTTTGGAAATGCGGAGAATAGATTCCCCTTAAACTGCAAGTGAGCAGGTGTTTCTTTACAGTTAATTTTAGCAAAATTCATACAAAATAGTAATTAACAATGATCTTCTTTACTTGTTAACTCACAAGGAAACACTTTCAAAACTGCATTTTGTTAGTTTCTGTACTAAAATGTAGAAAAACTGAACTACACAAATATTGAAAAGTTAAAAATTCCTTAATTTTTTATTCCTGGTACCACTACCACAATTTACAGGGCATATATATACCTGATGTAATAAAAAGAAAAAGAAAAAGACAAAGCTACAACAGATAAAAGACCTCAGGAATGTACATCTAATTGACATTACATTGCATTAATCAATAGCTGCACTTTTTGCAAACTGTGACTATGACAGTCCTGAACAAGAAGGGTTTCCTGTTTAAGCTGCAATAACTTTTCTGACTATGGATCATCGTTCCTTCTGTGGCAGATTTTTACAGTCCCTCTAATGCATTTGGGACGACTGTCTCAATGTAACCTGCAGCTTTCCTGACAACTCCTCGCTCTCTCCTGCTAAGAACTGTAGCCCTTTTCTTCTGAATTTTTTTTAGAACCTTCTGCCACCATATCCACCACTTCCACCACCAGATCCATAACCACCACCATAGGGACTGCCCCCCTTCATGGGTCCATAATTTGATTGCTGTTGTCCACTGTAATTTCCAAAATCATTATAGTTCCCACCACCACCAGTTACCACCTCCAAAATTTCCTCCTTCATTGTAACCATCATATCCTCCACCACCACCTCCATATTCGCCTCCTTGGTTTCCATATCCTGGTCCACCACCACCATAGCCTCCTCTAGTACTATATCCAGGACCACCACCATAGTTGCCACCGTCACCTCCAAATCCATTATATCCATCACCTCCTCCATTACTACCTCTGCTGCCACCACCTCCGCCACCATAGCCTCCTCTTCCACCAAAGTTTCCACCACAGCCAAAGTCACCACCACCTCCAAAGTTTCCTCCATGACCCATGAAGTTGCCAGATCCACCTCCACAACCTCTTTGTGATCCAGCAGACTGCATTTCTTGTTTAGAAAGGGCTTTTTTCACTTCACAATTATGCCCATTAATAGTGTGGTATTTCTGAACAACAATTTTATCAACTGTATCATGATCATCAAAAGTTACAAAAGCAAATCCTCTCTTTTTTCCACTCTGTCTTCCCTAACTTCTATGGTTTCAATCTTGCCATACTTTTCAAAGTAGTCTCTCAAATTATATTCTTCTGTATCTTCTTTAATACCACCAACAAAAATGTTCTTCACTGTTTGATGGGCACCAGGCTTTACAGAATCCTCTCTAGAAACAGCTCTCTTTGGTTCCACTACACGCCCATCAACCTTGTGTGGTCGGGCGCACATTGCTGCATTCACCTCTTCAACACAAGAGTAGGTCACAAAACCAAAACCCCTGGAACGTTTTGTTTGGGGGTCTCTCATCACCACACAATCTGTAAGTGTACCCCATTTTTCAAAATGTTCTCAAACTATCATCTGTAGTTTCAAAGCTCAAACCACCAATAAACAGTTTTCTCAACTGCTCTGGTTCCTTTGGATCATGGCCCTCCTCCCCCCGGCGGCAGCGGCGACGACGGCCAGAGTTGGGCTAGGGGTGACCGGGCGGCGGTCTTACCTCCATTTTGAGACCGGACTCGCCTCTTCCAACTCAAGTTCAATATGGGAGGTGTAGGCTGAGTCAGAAACCTTTTACACTACACCTAATGGGACAGTCCACAAATAGCAAAGGCACACAAATACACTTTAAATAACTTTCCCGTCTTCTCGCCAATCTTTCGGGTAAATCCAGTAGAATTCAGGAATTTTATTTCTAGTCAGAACCAAAACCTGTCAGTCAGTTCCAGTGCAATTCAAAATTCCATTTCTAGTGTCCTCTACTGCCCTACGATCCCAATTCTGCTTCTAGAATCAGAGGCAGGGAAACTGGCTTTCAAATATGGGCTTTGCCACAGTTGATGTCCTCTTTCTCGTCTGTACTGACCCTAAACTGACACACTGTTCACGTTCTCCTGGTCTGTTCCTTTGGTACAGGTGATGTCCCAAGGGTTTTATGTGCAGCTCCACAGCATGGGAGATCCCATCAAATTGTAGCTGCTGCTAAAGAACACAGTGCCAACAGAGTCTCTTCAGCATGGCTTCCTGGAAATGGCACATCAACTTATTCCCCCAGTTAACTTTTCAGCCTCTCTCTGGGCCCAAAGGAAATTTACAATTCCCTTCTACATCACCCTCAGCCTCAAAGAAAGCTGTTGGGTTGTCACTGCTATAATCTTCAAGCTTCTAAGTACACAGTGAAGATGCCATCACAGAACAGGTCCGTTCTCATCCCTGCCTAAATTTCTAGAAGGGCAGACCCAATTTTGTTAGTGCCAACTCTGTTTATTTCCAAACCCCAACGTATGTGTGTGGTGATCTACATATTCTTTCTTTCCAAATTCTCTCCCCCATACTGTGTCTAGCTCCTTTCATCTCCTGAATGGGAGAGGGGTACAATCGGCTCTTGTTTTGGAAACTTTCCAGTCATCTCGCACCTGCTGCAACATCCCTTAAACTGAATATTCTGTTTTAGGCAGACTGTAGAGGGATGCTTGAGAAACACAGCACATTGGTTGAAATCTCCAGGTATTAATATGCCACAAAAAAATACTCTATATGGCCTTCTGCTCCATAAATCTGATCATTCTTTCGAAGGAATGATTTCTGGATATGATGTTATAATGGACTGACAATTAAAATCATCTTGAGTTGACTTCCACTTACAGCGATGACAGTCTGATAGTTGATTCTCCTCTCCACTCCCATGTAAACAACTAGAAAACCAAATGAACTATTTTTTAAAAACTATTTCCATACACAACATTTTATGTATCTCTACATATGTATATGTGTGTGTGTATATATCTGAATCAACTGCTTTCAGGCATCAAACAATGCAGAACAGTGATCACCAAATTAAGGGGAACAAATGAGATGAGCCACCCTGCCTTTCTGTGTGGAGGCACTTTGATAGATCATGGCAGAGGAAGAGAGAACGAAGCAGAGCACAAGCAGTCTCGCAGAGCTGAAAAGAGGCCGGTTTAGGGAGGGTAGCTACGATTTGTGGGGCAGAATAGAGAGGAGGCAGCCACAAGAGTTCTAGAAATCTGTATAGGCACTTCCTTAGATTTTTAGCTAAAGACTCAAAGACTATTAGAACTATGCCTAAGTCGTTCTTTCAAGCTTTAGAGGATGTAATTTGACATCTCTCTCGGCCATTTTAGTCATCTTTTGATTTCTCACTTCTAGTTGAAGTTATTGGAGAAATGAGTACCAGTTAAGCAAGGCATTATTCAATTTATACTTTCTGTGGTACAAGTTTTCACAACATGAAGGCAAGAGAAAGCACGGTCCAGTGATAAGGCTAGAAGTTCAGTATGGTTGGTAAGGAGGACTGAGGCTAGAGCAGGAATCACTGCTTTAGGCCAGGAGTGGGTGGTGGCGGTGGTATTAGCTTTGAATGGGAACGTTTACTCTGGCTCTAGTATGGAGAATGGATTGTAGACAGGAGGACTTCCAGCAGGAAGATCAGTTAAGAGGCTGCTGCATCACTGTACATCCAAGTTAATGACAGCCTGAACAGAGTAGGTAGTTGGTTTATAAAAGCACAACTGGAAGGTGTTTTGGGAGTAGAACTAACTACATGTGGTAATTTATTAAGGCTTTGGCAATTAAGTAGCTGAAACTCCCATGATTAAAACAAAACAAAACAAAAAAAACCACACATACTTGAACAGGGAATAGAGTATAGAATAGGTCACAGGTTGAATTAGGTGGTTTTCTTCAGTCTGGAAAACTGCTGAGTTCTTTATTTCCATGGGATATCTAGCAGCAGTGTATGTCCAGTAAGCAGTTGTTAATATGACCTGATGCTCCGCAAGGAAATCTCAGTTGGACATACAGATCTGAGACTCTGCAAATAGGTAGGAGTCATCAGCTGATCAACAGTAGGTTATCTAAAGGATATATATAGAATGAGATTTTGAAAAGGATACGAACGCAAAATATAACTTGCCCAAGATAATTCATGTGTCCTAGAGCAGCTTTAAGATACGAGTCTACTCACACGAAAAAGTGCTCAACAGCGCTGGGCATCAGGGAAATCCAAATCAAAACCTCCATGAGATACCACTTCAGACCAGTCAGAATGGCTAAAATTAACAAGTCAGGAAATGACAGATGTTGGAGAGAATGCGGAGAAAGGGGAACCCTCCTACACTGTTGGTGGGAATGCAAGCTGGTGCAGCCACTCTGGAAAACAGTATGGAGCTTCCTCGAAAAGTTGAAAATAGAGCTACCGTACGACCCAGCAATTGCACTACTGGGTATTTGCCCCAAAGATACAAATGTAGGGATCCGAAGGGGTACGTGCATCCCAATGTTTATAGCAGCAATGTCCACAACAGCCAAACTATGGAAAGAGCCTAGATGTCCACCGACAGATGAATGGATAAAGAAGATGTGGTATAGATTTATACAATGGAATATTATGCAGCCATCAAAAAAAAAAAAAACAAAACAAAAACCTGAAATCTTGCCATTTGCAACAACGTGGATGGAACTAGAGGGTATTATGCTAAGCGAAATAAGTCAATCAGCGAACAACATGTATTATATGATCTCACTGATATGAGGAATTCTTAATCTCAGGAAACAAACTGCGGGATGCTGGAGTGGTGGGGGGTGGGAGGGATGGGGTGGCTGGGTGATGGATATTGGGGAGGGTATGTGCCATGGTGAGCGCTGTGAATTGTTTAAGACTGATGAATCACAGACCTGTACCTCTGAAACATATAATACATTGTTAAAAAGAAAAAGGGGGGTGGGGAGAGAAGATAGCAGGAAGGGAAAAATGAAGGGGGGGAATCTGAGGGGGAGACGAACTATGAGAGACTATGGACTCTGAGAAACAAACTGAGGGTTCTAGAGGGGAGGGGGGTGGGAGGATGGGTTAGCCTGATGATGGGTATTAAAGAGGCCACGTACTGCATGGAGCACTGGGTGTTATATGCAAACAATGAATCATGGAACACTACATCAAAAACTAATGATGTATGGTGATTAACATAATAAAATAAAATTTAAAAAAAAGATATGAGTCTACTTCTATTTAATCCAAAGCCTTTGTGATTTTTTTTTTTAAAGATTTTATTTATTTGACAGAGAGACACAGTGAGAGAGGGAACACAAGCAGGGGGAGTGGGAGAGGGAGAAGCAGGCTTCCCACTGAGCAGGGAGCCTGATGTGGGGCTCGATCCCAGGACCCCGGGATAATGACCTGAGCCAAAGGCAGTCGCTTAACGACTGAGACCCAGGCGCCCCAGCCTTTGTGATCTTTACTGTACTATGCTATTTCAAATGAGAAACGTGAAAATTTATTGAAAACCATAAAATGTTATAAATGTATAAACATCTCTACTCAAATAAACTTGATGCATTGGTGAAGCTTCACTTACCTTTATTCTTCGACTAAATATAACCTTAATTCAAGAATTTTGTGGGTTAATTTTTAATTCTAATTAAAATTAATTTTTACACTGTAAACTAACTTAGAAAAGAGAATGCTTACCTGGTCTTAGATTTTTCAAATACAAAGCTTGGGAAAAAGTCAAAATGTTCAGCCCTAGGTCAAAAGTTCTATTCAGGGGCAGAGGTCCATGTGAAATTGTGCACTGGCCAGTATTTACTGGAAGAACAATTCTATTTCAAGGCTATTTACTCTAAATACTACAAGTAACAGTATCACTTGGTATACTTTGGAAAACAGAAAGTACAATTTTTCCTGTGATGCTTAAAATAGATGTAACCGGCACTGCAAAATTATTCTAACATGTAATGTCAACAATGAACTACATGGCCAGTATTTGGTATAATACTTTATTTTCTATTGTATTAATAAACTAAAGCCAAGAAAATATCAAGTTAATTTTAAAGGCAAATCTTTATCCTTAAAGAAAAAATACAAACTGTGGTAGTTTTAGAATCAGTGTACTTTACATAATATAAACAAAACCACTAATGTATCTATATGCTTGGTTTCCTTAAACTATAATGAACCACAAAATGGGCGGAAAATGGGTTTACTTACTGGCATCAAATAAACAACTTGGGAAAACAGGTAGCATGCATTTTTTTTTTTAAACTGTCTATGCATAGGCACTGACATAACACATTTTAATAGCCACTACCTCCTCTTCCTTGTCCAAAGTAACCACCCCCATAGCCCCCTCGGACACCCCCTCGCTGGAACACCCCAGTTCCTCTGTAGCCTCCTCCCCCAGACCCTCTATAGTCTCCTCCCGAGCCACCTCTATAGCCACCACTGACACCTCCTCTATAGCCTCCGCCATAGCCTCCGCGATAGGAGTTGGAGCCGCCAGCATAGCCGCTGCCGCCGTAGCCTCCGCCGCCGACGTAGCCGCCGGCACCCCCGTAGCCTCCGCTGCCGTAGCCTCCACCGCCGTAACTAGAACCTCCCCGTCGGTATCCACCTCCATTGTCGTATCGAGCCATCTTGGGAGGACGTGGACCATCTCCATACCTAGGAAAAGTACAAAATCACCACTTTAGCAAAGCATCCTTAATACATCTCAACTAGTCATAAAATATAAAGTCATATTTGGAAATTTAATACACAAAGGGAACGAACCCAAGTGCACAAATATAAACTGAAATGAAATAAATCTGTTACTCCATAATAGATACAGAAGAATGCATCTACTGTAACTGTATGTTTGTCTAAAGTTCTTTCTGGTTCATTCTCAAAGATCTTCCGTTTTGGCAGTATGTCCCTTACGACTTAAGATGGATGGTTCACTTTCACTGAGCCTCAGCTATACAGCATTCTACGAAAGCAGTGATATGTAAGGAAGAGGCTCCCGGAGTTGGCAGTGTTATTTGATCTTTATCACCAAGTATTTTCCTGCATTAACTCTGAAGTATGTTTCTGAAAAATGCCTGTGGTGATTTGTTTACACATAAATGTTTCATGTGGCAAATAAAGAAAATGAGGGGTAATGAAAAATTGCATAATCAAGGGGCACCTGGGTGGCTCAGTCCTTAAGCGTCAGCCTTCAGCTCAGGTCATGATCCCAGGGTCCTGGGATTGAGCCCCGCATCGGGCTCCCTGCTGCGCAGGGAGCCTGCTTCTCCCTCTCCCACTCCCCCTGCTTGTGTTCCTGCTCTTGCTATGTCTCTGTCAAATAAATAAAGTCTTAAAAAAAAAAAAAAAAAAGAAAAATTGCATAATCAAGATGTCTCACTTAACAACCCTCCAACTCAGCACAACCCAAACTGCTTATTCTTCCTGCACAGCTTTTCTTTTCTTTTTTTATAGGAGTTTTCTTTCTTTTTATTTTTTATTGTTATGTTAATCACCATATATTACATCATTAGTTTTTGATGTAGTGTTCCATGATTCATTGTTTGTGCATAACACCCAGTGCTCCATGCAGAATGTGCCCTCTTTAATACCTATCACCAGGCTAACCCATCCTCCCACCTCCCTCCCCTCTAGAACCCTCAGTTTGTTTTTCAGAGTCCATAGTCTCTCATGGTTCGTCTCCCCCCTCCGATTTATCCCCCTTCATCTTCCCCTCCTATCTTTTTTTTTTTTCTTAACATATATTGCATTATTTGTTTCAGAGGTACAGATCTGTGATTCAACAGTCTCCTGCACAGCTTTTCTTATAGAGACCAGCACGATGAATTCAGCAGTTGTCCAAGTGAGAAATATAGCTGGGATCTGTCTTCACTCCTTCACTGCCCTGCTCCCCCCATTTCAATCCATCACCAATTCCTCCTGATGGTCCTGCAAACTTGTCTAATCTACTCCTCCCCATTTCAATTCTCCCTACTGTAATTCAAGCCACCATTATATTCATGCATCCTAAACTCTTTCCTGTATTTATCCCATCCTTTCTAGGTTCTGGACTTTTGTCCTCCACAGAGCAGACTGTATGTGAAGCCTCCTTATTCACCATCCCTCCTGCCAAAAGTAAACTCTCTTCTAAATACCTATGAGCACCACATCTGTATCTACCTATGACGCATACTTATTATTTCTTTCTTTTTGAAGACTGCTCAATAATTCTCATACGTATTTGACCCACTGGAGGAGCAAGGTATAGCACAGTAAGAGCACTGTTTCAGGAGCCATTACTGCCTTAGTCTGAATCCAGTCCTACAATTCACTAGCTGTATGGCCTTGGGTCTTAACTTCTCTGTGCTAGTTTCCTTATTCATATTAAAGGCGACAAAGATCTACCTACATCATAGATAGAGCAAATATTAAAATGAGTTAATATCAGAAAAGGACTCAACACAGTGCCTGGCACACAATGAATACTATGTGTATGATTAATAAATTTTAAAAAGTAAATCATTTATAGCAAAATGGGACCCAGAATGCTTTATGAATTCTAGCAGTTCTATATATTAGAAATTATTAACAGTTTATAACCGAAAGCAGTAACTGTTCCTTGAAAGGGAGATTAAAGAGTATTTTTGGATAATTAGAAAATTTTTAATATGTATATTAGACAAATGTTAAACACTTAAATTTTGGGGGTGTGATCATGGTATTGCAGTTATATGCTTAAAAGATGCATGAAATATACTGATGTAAAATGTCATAACCTCTGCAACTCAGTCACAAATGATTAAGTAAAAGTAGGTATGTGTGTTTACACACATGTATGAAAGCAAGAAATCGTCAGAGAATGCAGACGATTAGTGAGTTATAAGACTATATGGGTGTTCACTGTACTATCCTCTGCCTTCTCTGCAGGTATCAAATATTTCCAAAGAAAGAACTGTGAGCAAAGGAAGATTGAAAAGGTGGAAAAAAGCAAACCAAATAAGACATTTTAAGAATTAAGAGAAATTTCACACTTCTTTAAGTCAGTCACATTCTTGCATTTCCCTACTAAGATAAACCTTGAGGCTTTTCATTTGAAGAAGCAGCAATTTAACCGTTCAATCAACATTTTTTCATTAGAGATGGCAAAACAGTACTGTGGAAAGTGAAGAGTCTGGGCTCTGTCACTTTCCCATCATGTGACCCACCCTGGACTCTGTATGTACTTTTAAGGTCCCTTTAAATCTCCAACATGCACTGATACACTATTAACAGAGATAAAAGTTAGTAACATCCTTTTCTCTGAGTGTGTTAACCAGAATTAAGTTTCATATTCAGTGTTTGTCTAGAATTTTAACTTAAATAAACAAGGCCTGTATCAGCTGCCTGTGGGAATTTTAGGCCAGTATAAGATCATCGTCCTCTGCTTGGTTCAAAGAGAAGTTACTGTGTACTCACCGCGTACTGCCAATCATGAGGTTGATACCTGCAGCTGATGGTCTAGAGATCTGGCGGATCATGTTTAGCATATGTTCATTAACAGGGTCCAACTGGCTGATGATATTAGGCTGTTTGGTTACTTCAACAACCAGAGCCTCCATGGCCGCCCGGAGAGCAGTGATACAGGCAGCAGCCTCATGAGAGATTTGCAGTCTGATCCTAAAACAGAGAAAAATGATAAAGTACAAGAGGGGTACACACAGCAAAAGACTACTGTCTCCTAATTTCACATATGGTAAGTGATGGAATAAATTTAACTTCTTACTAAGTACCAATACTTTCAATTCCCCAGACTTAGGCAAACACAGGTATGAAGAATGGTAACAGTCTTACACTAACTTCTTAAAACCCACTGCTGGCTACTGGTGGGTACTGTAAACCAGGAAGTCTATCAAGCAAACTACTGTTAGCAATACAGATCACTCAGCTTCCAATAAAAGAATGAAAGAAGAGACTCACATTGCTGGAGTTTTCAGGAATATGACTGAGCCTACTGATGGGTCACTAAGATCTATTCCATTTTTGTCAAGTGGTTAGTACATGCTTACCAGTACTCTCTAACCAACATACAGAGTACATGAAAGAGGTACCCCAGTTCCAATTAAATTCCAATTCTCTAGGGTAGTATTCATGGGGGCAGATGTGGCTTCAATGCCTAATGCATTTGCTTCCAATGGTATGACTTACTACCTATGAACTATACTACCAAGATATCCACTCTCCAAGAAAAGACAATGTTATAAAACACCTCATTTATGTCATGAAATTTTGTCATGTTTCTTTCACAAATTAAGTTAGATTAGCAGCTGAATCCCATTACACCTCAATTGTAAGAATGCAGTTTGGAGTTCACATCTGAAAATCCATACCAGTCATCTACGAGCACAATCTGCCCATCAGACTGGACTTTCTTGGAGGCAAAGAGAAGCAACTGCAGGGGAGTAACTAAGGTCATGCCTTTAGCAGAGATGGCTCGGGTTCGAATCTGCAGATGAAAAAAGAGGCAAGAAGAAACAGATGACAGTCCAGCTGCCAATCAATTGCCATATAATGATAATGAACTATGCTTCCAAAATTAAAACTCATGTTCCCACTGCACATTAATAAGTAACGACAATGTAGATTTTCAACGTAAATTTTTCTTTTTGGGGGGGGGCAGAGGGAAAGGGCGAAAATCTCAAGCAGGCTCCTTGCTCAGCACAGAGCCCGACACGGGGCCGAGATCATGACCTGAACCGAAATCAAGAGTCAGACACTTAACATACTGAGCCCATGCACGTGCCCCTCAACATAAATTTTTCTAAACTGATCTTTTCTTACCTTTTCACCAAATACAAAGAAGGGAGATGGGTACTTCATGTCTTGGCTGCTAAAAGGACAATTAACAGAAGACTTGTGGATAAGGGCATTACGCCCTTCAGTGGTGAGAATCTTTCTTTTTTCCTTATGATAGCAAACATTAGGGTACACACCAAAAGCCAGGAGAGAGATAACAACATCCAAATTATTATCTGGTCCAGTGTTAGTAAACACCTGTGTTAACAAGCAATCTGTAAAAGGAAAGGGGTACAAATATCAGATATCTGGCTAATCCTCATATTGCATGTAAACTAGTTAAGAGAATTACGAGAACTGACTCCTTCCCACCTCTTTTTTCAGATAACCTGTCTAATTTCCTGTCTTCTCAAAACTCTTACACCCACATTAAGTTCAAGGAGAAATTCTGCTGAGTGTCCACAGCAAGAAAACTAAAATACTTGCATTCTCTTATAGACTTAACCACAACCCAAGCTTGGAGTGATTACACAAAAAGCCACCTCCCCCACCCTCAGGTTAATCATCTACTCGCCAAGTGAGCTAAACCAATAGGTGAACAAAGTATTCCATCTGCTGTTCCTAAATAGCTGTTCTTTCTAGATGGAGTAACAATCCAAGGAAGCCCACTGGAATGAGGGCGGATATTTTCACCCAGACTATGCTTTAGGAGTACTTCATCATGGTTTGGGAAGTATGACAGTGACCACTAAGAGCATGGATATATTCTGTGCTGGAAAAACCTGAGTTCTAATCTTCTCACCTCCTAACTGAATGTATCTGGACAAGAAATTTAAACCTCTGTGGTAGCTTCCTCTTCTATAAAACAGGGTAACAATACCTGTATCTCAGGATTATTGTGAGGATTCTATCATACAAAATATGTCCTTCCTCTTTCCTTGATTTTGATAAAAAACTACAAACTTAAGTCAGTTTGCAACAGAGGAAAACATTTTGTGTGTAAGTTATTTAGATCATATCCTTTTAAAATCTGCCATCTTGCCCAACTATACTCTCAACTACACAGCTATTTCTGGTTATGTGCTTCAATTCCCAATTTTAGGAATTTTAATCTAGTTGGGAGAACAAAAGTTCAACAGCTCAACTAATATATCCATCACATTATCCAAGCCCTCTTACCTGCCAGCACACTAAAACCTTACTTAAAGGCACTTAAAATTTAACATGGTAAATTTCATGTCTAAACATGAACATGTGGGCAGAATGATCAATCACTTCACAAACCACTATTTGAGGTTATTCAACAAACTGTTTATTCTGTACTACAACTGCTAAAAGCTACACCTCTGTTCTTCGTAAGATGAAAGAGACTAAAAAAAAAACCTCTCAAAGTAGCACAATTCTTAAAACATCTATTAATCATCTGTGTAGTATATTATAATTTGAGCATCACAACCTTTTGCTTCCTTTTTTAAAAGACGGAATAAATGTGAAAAACTGATTATCATTATAGTTCAAAGAATGAAGAAATAGCTAGGAACACAGAAAAAGCACAGGGTCTAAAGTCTGAAGCTAAAATATACTGCACTGTCAATGTGTACATGCTGCATAAATGTCACTTCAGATAGATCTTTAGAGAGCCTTACCTTCTGGAAATCCAGAATTAATCAGAATCTCTTTGAGCTGAACTTTGGCTTCCCAGGTCATTCTTAGTGTAGCCATGTTGAGTCTTTTGTGCTCACAAAAACGTATCTCTGCTTCTTCTCCACCCATTCTAAAATAGATTAAGAGTCATTTCTCAAAGCCCCAATACATTAGCAACTAGAGACAGTTCTCACAACTTACAACTTTCCCTCTTTCAAACCCGTACCTAGCATCATCCCAAGCTTGGAAGACTGATAAAAGGGCCACATGATCAGAAAATCTGTTTCCAGCAAAATTTCGATGAATATAACCCAGTCTCTTTCCTTCACTAATGAAAGGCTCCGGAAAGCAGGTGGCAGCAGAGATGGTACAGACAGCATCTCCCACACTGAAACAGACAGGAAAATTCAGTCTTGTCACGCTCTTGTTCCAGCAGTTCACAAGCAGTACTGTCACTGTGGGTCAGAGTCTTCACTGGCTACGATACCACTTTATTAGCACTGAGATTGGCTTAACAAAGAACTTTTACAGCTGCTCTCTCCAGAAGCGGAAAGGGAAAAAACAAGGAGCTCTGATAATTAATGGATGCATATTTACCATAAATTATGACCAAGTATTATATTTTCTCTCTCCTTATTCTCTTCCCCATCTTCTCAAATCTCTTAATCTTCAAAATTTCCTGATAAAATATACCTGTTTTCCTAGTGCTATTTGTCTTTCAAAGACAACTACTTATGCTCCCAAGACGAACTGCAATTCTTTTGAGAACTTGTGCTCTTTCCCCCAACAAGCTGGGCCCAGGTGTCCATCTACTGGGACCATGCATTCTTCTCATTTCATTCTTTTCTTAGTATCTGAAGTATGCCACTTCTATACCTAAGAATTTAATTTTTTCTTCTGAGCCTATCCTGTTTTTATGGGGAGGGGAATAAGATTCTGAACTTGTTCTACCATTTAAGTATCAGCAATAATACAAAGCACTTACTAGAAAATACATCCCATTATCATCATTTTGCCAAAACGAGGCTCAATGGGGAGTTTAGCCAGGATTCGTCCCAGAGGAGTCAACTCATCATTAGCATCTAATGCATCAAGTTCTGTGGGGAGATAGTTCTTTGTGAGTGGAAATAGTAAAACAGCGGAAATAGTAACAAAAACCCCTTTAACTGAGGCAAAGATGAAACATTTCTTTACAGGTTGAGTTTTCATTATTTGTCAAACCAACTGCCAGCACCATGCCCATAGCCAACAATTCTCCTCACTCAAAAACACAACAAAACCAAATTCTGGAGCACCAATAAGAAGGTGGTACTAGAATTAGGCCCTGTAGATTGTAAACTGAATATAGTCCATGCAAACTCTATACATACAAAAACTAAAGTAACAGCCTAAGTACACATGCCCTAACAAGTCTAATACCATTTACTGGTAATTTTTAGAGAGGAATGAAATCTGGAGAGTGAAAGTCTAAAGTTCATATAGCAGATGAGTACTAGATTCAAAATTCAAAATCAGATTCCCATGGCCAACACCTTTAGTTTTTCCCACAATACTACACCACTTCTATGACATGATTAGAAAACACAAACAGATATGTTTTAACAGATGAACATAAAAGACTGTATCGTGAGTAATGCATGTTCTGATTATTAAATATTGGTTAAGAAATGACATTTTTTACCAAAAGAAGACTCAGGTTACCCCTTTCTTACCTCATTTTATAAAACTGACCACACTAAATATGTAAGGCAACACTGGAAGTCTTACCACTCACCAGCCTGCTGAGTGTACCTTGATTCATCTGTTACATGCTAGCTGCCAGGACAAGACAATAATTAACATGTTGTTAGGTAGGTCTGTATTTGTAGGTACCTCTAAGAGTGTGCTCTGCTTCGATCACAGCATCCAAAGGTGGAGGTTCAATTGCCTTGGCCAGGAATTGTCCAATTCCTCCCAGACGCAGAAGTTTTATGCTCAAAGCAATTTCATGTAATGGTGTTCGGAACATCTCAGGTGTCATGTGGGTTTCTAGTCTAAGGCAAGAAAAGCATAAAATAACCATCCACTCTAATATATACACGTCTGTTTAATAAAATCTTTACAGAGAGATAATCAGGTTTATAGAGCTGTCCCTCCCTCATCCTTTTACAATTATCAAAGAACGTTTTGTATTTACAACAAAGACTCTCTGGACGAGACCCTCAACTGCTTGAGCAGTGGTTTACGACTTTACAATTATAGCTTGATGGTATTTTCATCTGAGGAGTGAAGGAGGATGAAAAATTATCCCAAATCCTTAATGTTATTACCCATACCTATGACTTCGACTTCTTCAGGTCTCACCGGGTGACAAACATGGGTTAAAAGCGGTGGCTAGACAGAGCGGAGGGGACGGGGGGAGGGGACAGGCAAAAATGGGTGAAGGGGAGGGGGAGATACAGGCTTCCAGTTATGGAATGAATAAGTCACAAGGGTGAAAGGTACAGCACAGAGAATATAGTCAATAGTACTGTAAAAGTGCTGTACGGTGGCAGATGGTAGCTACACTGGTGGGGAGCATAGCATAACGTATAGAGTTGTTGAATCACTATTCTGAACACCTGAAACTAATATAACATCGATTGTCAACTATACTCAAAAACAAACACCTCCCCCCATCTGCCCCCTACCCCCCAACGGTAGTAAGACTTTCTGTGGAGATGTGGGCTAATACTAACATATCCCCATCACCTTCCCTTCCTGGTTCATAAAATTTAGTGCTACCAGCAAGGATTTTACAGATCATCTAACCCTTAAAAATTTTAATAAAAGTTACTATTACAAATTAGTATTAACAATGATAATAGCTAACATTTACCGAGAGCTTACCATATGCCAAGCATTGTTCTCAGTATTTAACATTATTCACTCATTTAGTTCTCAAACAAATTCTGTGGGTTAGGTATTATACTATCTTCCATTTTCAACTGAAGGAGCACAGACAGTTAAGTAACAATCTCATTTTACAAAATGGGGAAACAGAGGCCTAGAGAGTGTAAATATTTAGGTTATGTCATAGAATAGGTACAAATGGCATTAAATTCCGCAAATAGGTACAAATGGTATTAAAATCTACATTTTTTTTTTTTTTTAGTAGGCTCTATGCCCAGCATGGAGCCCAATGTAGGGCTCGAAATCACAACCCTCGAGATCGAGACCTGAGCTGAGATCGAGTCAGATGCTTATCCGACTGAGCTACCCAGGCACCCCCAGGTCTCTAAATTTCTAATTCAGACTTATTGGCTATACACTATTCATGATGAAGATTCATGGGAATCATTTACTGATGATTCCAACACTGCTGGCAAGACTGGTCAGCTTAAATAAGGTTTACATAAATGCAGATAGCATTATCTGTTCCTCACCCTATAAAGAAAAGAAGAAAAATCCTTTATTATAGGTCTATTCATGCCATTACTAATTAGTAGGTGGTTTTCACTCTAAGATGTCTAAGTACAGTACTTGTTTCTTCAAGGGACAATCTAACCTTTAAAAAGTAGGTACCTTCCAAATGTTGCAGCCAGTATCCTGAGCTAACTTCTGATGCTCAAATAAATCCACATTTATAATTACCAGGGAGCTGTAAGTTACTAGCACAAGAGCAAATCAAAGTTTCCTTGGTTTTTCTTCAGGGCATTATATACATCTGGTCACCTAAATTAAGTATGTCCCACAATACTTTATTGTGATAAATACACACGTGTACAAAACCCCTAACTCTATCTTATGGTCAACTGGTTAAAGCTAATGCACACACATGGATATCCAGAAACATATAACTATGCATCTAAAATCTGTAATTCAGAGAGATAAGGATTTTTTTTAAACAAGTCCCAACCACATTCCCCAACAGGCTTATAGTATAAATGGAACTGGATAAGGTATTAACAGATTTGGATTTCAGTCCTGGAGAATTCAGCTAAGAGCCTTAAGCTTTAGTTTCCTTATCCAAATAATGCCCTCTATTTCTCAGGCATATGAGGAGGATCCTATGAGATACAGTGATGTGCTAACATTAGGGGGGGAAAAAAAAATCTGTAAATATGGAAGTATTTTTTAAATGTATTTTTCAAGAAGTTAACCATTCCATAAATACCAGTAATCCCTAAAGTGACCTATGTGGAACTAAAATAATGTCCATATAGCCTCCGTTTAAAAGATTAGTAGTAAGCAGAAAATCAGCAAACATGCCATCACTGACAATTTCATTCTTGCCACAATCTTGTTATTTAAGCCAAGTATCTATCCTCCAATATAGGTAACTGGAGGCATTTATGTACTCTGAGTTCAGTAAGTTAACAGCAGGGTGGGGACAGGAGGTGATGTATTGTATGAAGGGGTAAAAAAACAAATCTGTAGTCTTTATTCAAGAATTGGTCTTACCTCTCAAAACGAGCTCGGCTACACAGGTGAAAGCAGAATCCAGGCCGCACACGGCCAGCTCGTCCTTTCCGCTGCTCAAGGTTTGTTTTAGATGCCCAAACTGTAGCGTAGTTGGTCATGTTGTTGTGAGCAGTGAACAGCTTCACTTTCTGCCTAAATAGGAAACAGTGGCTAATTCTTAGACTCACACGTACCACCAGTACTTAACTATCGTATTTCCACTAAGGGATGGATGCTTTCCAGGTAGCTATGCCGACATGAAGCCTGTGTGCAGCACCAGGAAGAATTTGACTGCACCTTCTGAGTCGTCAACCTTCTAACAACACGTCCGTGCCACTTAACAGCTAGATGGTCTTGGCCAAGTTACTGATCCTTCTGTGTCCCATTTTCCTCATCTGAAAACGGCTATAATACTCTTACCAAACTCACAGGATTTTTATTTATAAACATTAAGTGAATTAATGAATGGAAAGCATTCAAACAGGATTTGGCACATACATGAGAGTAAACAGTAATTATTCAAGCCAAATCTGTCCCAAAGTTTAGTGTAACTTCCAGGCTATCTATGATCTAAAAGTTGATGACCTCACCAAGCAGTGCCCGCGCAATCCTGCTGAACCCCAAAGCAACCTCAGAACCCTTCAACGCTCCACACAGGCAGCTGGCACTGACTGACTGGAGCTGGCTCAGGGGAGCTGCGTGCTAGTCACCATTCCCTACAGTGGGCACTGGCAGATCTTTCTCAATTGCCGGGGAGGTTGAGGGACTATGTAGAGAAGACATGGGGCACAAGCTAGCCAGATATAACAAAGTTTTGACTTTTTTGTCCTGTGTATCAGTTACCATATAATTGTGTACTTTATCTGTACACAATGCCTCCCTGTGTATTTCCCAGGCTCATCGCATACCAAATATAAATTCTTTTAATTCTTAAGTGAATGGCGCACAAGTAGGATATTTGTCATAAGATAAATATTGGTCATCTTTATACACTAAGCAGTATGCTACTGTATGGCTGTGATCAATGGAAACACCCACCAATGAGAAATGAGCAAATATCAGCAGACGAGCAGTGGGAAGCTCAGGAGTTAGAGTGTCAAGCTTTGTCACTTTCTACCATGATAAATGATTTGTGATAAATCAACACCAAGAATTATTAATTAACCTGTAACCCAGTATACAGTACACAATAATTTAGACAGTACAAGAACACAGGACTTCAAAAAAAAAAAAAAGGGTGATTCTGATTCTGTTAACTGATACTAACTACTACATGGAACATTCTTTTTTTTTTTTTTTTTTTAAAGATTTTATTTATTTTTTGACAGAGAGAGAGACAGCGAGAGAGGGAACACAAGCAGGGGCAGTGGGAGAGGGAGAAGCAGGCTTCCTGCGGAGCAGGGAGCCCGATGCGGGGCTCGATCCCAGGACACTGGGATCATGACCTGAGCTGAAGGCAGACGCTTAACGACTGAGCCACCCAGGCGCCCCTACATGGAACATTCTTAAGATTTATTCTAGGCAAATAGGTTCCTTGGAAACTTACTTGCAGGAGTCAATGACATAAACAACATCATTTATGGTAATGCTAGTCTCAGCAATATTTGTGGACAAAATAACCTGTGAAGAAATATTAAGAAAAATTATACTTCAGAAAATATTTTCCTATTATGCACTTAAAAGAAGGATTTGCTTATGTAACAAGTGGCAAGAGAATTCCAGAAGCCTTAAAAAAATCATTCACCCACTGCCCGACTAATGAAAAACTTACTAAGCTCAGGAAGAGAAGACCCCTTCTTTCCTTCCTCAATTTATACAATTTTTTTGTGGTAGCTCTATGAAGGCCTGTAATATTTGTTTACTATCTATGTAACCTCCAACCCCATAAGTGTAAATGTTTATTATTTACCTTGGTTACTCCAGCTGGTACTGGATCAAATACTTTGCGCTGTTCCTCTCGAGGAATCTGAGAATGCAGAGGTAAAATCTGATACCTGTGGCTTCCTATAACAATTAAGGAAAGGTTAAGGTCTAAAAATAATAGTCCATTTTAAAACTGCTCTACATTACATATATTTTTATCCAAATATTGACACAACATTACATTTTGTTTTCACATGCTGGCTAGGGCACAAGCAAAAATATTCATTTTTCACTGTCAAATATGTGAGAATTCAAAGACTCATACCAAAATGTGGATTCATCTCCAAATGCTTCTGCATAGTATAAATCAAATTCCAGCCAGGCAGAAAAACCAACACAGCCCCAGGAACATTAAGGGTCTCAATGTACTTGAGTAGAGCTTCGATGAGTTCAAAAGGGGTTTCCTTTTCATTCAACTGAGCCATGCTCATCTTTGTTTCTGGACCATATTCATCACCACAGATCAGGTTGCAATTTGCCTGCAAAAAATAGGGAGACATATTTTGAATTGTCTTAATTACTACAGCTCACAAGATGTCTCTTAGATTTGTTAACATTCAAATAACACCTGTCCTTATTAATTCTAGCTTATTAGTCTTATCTGGCATACAGAAGAAATTTAATTTCCAAAAATGTAGAACCTACTACATATTGAGATACTGTATTTTTCTCATGACCAATATTTCCCATAGGCAATGTCTATAATTCAAGCACAAACTCTTAAATTTGACTCTGAAACTTCTAATGGCTCCTTCTACCAATGTATTTCTTTATTAAGACTTTACTCCATTGGTCTCTCAAAAATATTCTCCTTACTGATAAATGAACTGCTACTATGATCCTGTCTGTGCATCAATTACCATATGATTACTTTACCTATACACAACACGTCCCTGTGTAATTCCCAGGCTCATCTCCTACCAAATATGAAGTCCTTTAATTCTTAAATGAGTATCCTGCTGGCAGCTCATTTGATCATCTATTTCTAAAATAATGTGGTCTGTATTTTCTAAAAAGTCTGCCTTAGAATCAGTGCTAAACCAAGCCTTTAGTAGTGAGAAAGTTGTTACAATTGGTCTTTTTTCTGCCTGATAAGCTTTCTAATTTGCTATTCATTTATATCCTCGTATCTTCTAATTAAAAATATTCCAGCTTATTTCCTATCAAATTCTGCATTGCTGTCTTACAATATTTATTCTTTTCAAAATTCCAGATAGAAAATGCATTTTTGTATTATCATTGGTCCAAATCTCAAAATAAGTGTCACTTTTCTTTCCTCTTTCTTCTTAGGAAATCCCTCATAATTAACTCCCTGGTTTAATACCCATCTGATAATGTCATCACCACATAGGCTCTCTAATCTAGGAGGGTAGCTGCTGCTTTGAAAACTTTATTGTATATATGGATCACATGGAGATTTTGTTAAAATGTACATTCTGATTTAGTGTATCTGGGATGGGGCACAAGACTTTTGCTTTTCTACCAGCTTGCCAGGTACTGTGACCCATGGAAAACAGGAGTTATTTCTAACCACATCTGGGTCTTTAAACATCTTACTCTTTCCTCCTTTTTCTTTTGACTTTTATCCAGAAGGGACTTAACTTGTAGTAAGAAAAGAGCTTGTCACTGAACATGGAATCCTTTGGAGTAAAATACATCAATTAATTTAAAAATAGACTTTATAGTCACCTTTTTAAAAAGTTTTCTGTAATGCTCATTCATTACATGTTTTTACTAAAATCATCTGTTCACTACAATAACAAAATCTGTCCCTAATGAAAAATTTTCCATGAAGATTCACTTACATCATCATCCTCACCACCATCATCTTCCTTATCCTTCTTCTTCTTGTCCTTTGGTGGAGGAATAAAGTGGGTCATCTGAATACAGTCTTCCAAAAAATATTCTGCCAAGACAATCCAGTCAGGTGAGTACCATCAACTTTCAGAATGCAGCAGTCTTCAAAACTCATTTTCTAATTCGTAACTCAAAATGACCTTAATACCCCCTGATTCTTCATAATTAGCAAGAAATTCCAGTGCTAATAAGCAAGCTTTTTCCAAACTCAGTGTTCCAATCTCTTGGTCCCTGAAGGAGGGTGAAGTATCTCTCCTACATGTTCCCACTAAGCCAGACAGGGTACCCTCTATCTACAATACTCAAACATTTGTGGAATGGGTACAGGGTACATGCACTATGCTGTACCCTCCCATGGTATGGCATTTAGATAAGGAAAGAATGTGAATACACTAATATACTGTAGTCCATCCTTCCTCTATCAGGATGTACACATAAAATGGGTTCCCTTTAGTTACCACTCTGAAGAAGGACATCAGCAAAGCTGGGATATCTGCTGATCAATTATACTCTGCTGGGCCCAGAAATGTCTCATAATCTATAAACAATTCCCCTCTATATGCTAAGAGCCCCAAAGTGCTACTCTTCACATTATATAAAGGGTACATACAACTGATACGACTCATCACTGATGATGTTAAACTTGTTCACCTGAGGTAGTGTTTGTCAAGTTAATCCAAGTTACTGTGAAGTTACTGTTGTTTCTCCCTTTCCATACTCTACTCTGTGGAAGCAGGTCATTAAACACAAGACACTCAAGGGACAGGGAGGTAAGCCTCACTTTTTTGAGGTAAGAGAGATATCTATAATTTTTTTAGAATTATTCCATATGAGAGATGTGTCTTTATTACCCATTTATTCAACCACCATATGGACTCATGGGTATTTATTGTATCCTTAGGGTTATAATCCAGTACTGTATTACTTTATTTATTTTTGTTCAAATTACTCCAGCTCTTTCAGGATGGCTCCTGTGTCCCTCTGTCTCCATCACTGTGGTCAGCAGACAGAGCTAGGAAATATATGCAAGCACACTCACCCATGTATCCATACATATTTTAATTATTTCTCTATCTATTCACTTGTATCTGAACATGACTTCTTACTGATGTTTCCACATGTAATCATACACCACATGGTTCATTCAAGCCTTCCCTCCTACTTACCTATAGCCTCTCACTCCCATAGTAAACCTGGCTCCCCCATCTGCCATCCACTTATTTTTTCAATCACAGTATACATGTAAACAGTTTTACGACTGTCAACCTGTCCCCTCACAAGATACAACTGCACTGCCTTTTATTGTAGAGCTACCCTTACTTCTGATTTTTAAAAAATAGTACCCTGACATAACCATTTATCATCTCATACCCACACAGCAAATTTTTTAGCTTATTTTCATGCCCTCAATTTGTGCTAGAATTCACTTTTTTAACCAAGCTATTAGATAATTATCCTAAAAAATGGTGATAAAATACTCTGAAGAAAGTAAAGGAGTGGGGCGCCTGGGTGGCTCAGTGAGTTAAACATCATACTTGTGGTTTCGGTTCAAGTCATGATCTCTGGGGAGATCAGGCCCCTTGTCCTCAGGCTTCTCAGGCTCCGCACTCAGCAGGGAGTCTGCCTCCCCCTCTCCCCCTCCCCCTGCTCTTGTTGGCCTACGTGCTCTCTAATTAATAAATCTAAAAAGAAAAAGAAAAGAAAGTAAAGGAGCTCTTACCTATCAGAAATACTCTTACCTATCAGAAATACTTGATCTTGACACACTCACCTTAGTATCATTTTAACGCATGCCTGCTTTGGCTCTCAGATTCTCTTGTAATTTGACTCTCGCTGCTTAAACTTTTTAATAGTATTTCCCATAAACATCTATAGGCCATACTGATTTACACTTGACAGTATATAATTCTGAAAGTTATCTTTGGCTATAAGGAAAAGGCAGGAAATTTACTGGAGATGCCAAGTCCTCAAGTAATGAATGAAACTTGTTCTTGCTCCTCAGATTGTACTCACTACTGCTTGAGTAAAAGCCCAAGAATGTTATGATGCATTTGATATTCTACTTTGGCCTGTATTTTAAATGTCTTTTGAACTATTACTCCAATTTCCAAGATTAAGAAAATCCAAACACCAACGCATAAAAGATGTTCACCCTCCCACCCCACCTCCAAACTATTTACCTTGAACTGGATAAGTCCTTCCGTAAACTTCAATGATGGGACAATTGAAGAAATATTCACAGAACATACTGGTGTCAATAGTAGCAGACATGAGAACAATGCGAACTTCAGGATAAGCCTGAACCACATCACGCAACACTACCAAAAGGAAGTCGGTCTATTAAAACACAAATGAAAAAAAATTGCTTAAGAAGTTCATGCTAATTAAGAGACACCCAAGAGATTTCTTGTGTTATGCAGAAATCACTGAAATTCAGTTTCTTTGGTGGCTTGCAGAAGTGAAAGATAAAGGGTTAATGTGGGATTCAGTAGTATTTTTAAGAATAGTTGTAGCCTAACAGGAGAAGGGAAGAGAAAAAAAATTAATGAGAGCAAAGAATTCATCTGAAAATTTCCAGTGAAATTTTTATTTGTAGGCATACAAACTTTAACTAGGGAAGAGGGAAAGCCATGATGAACCAAAACTCAGTTATCCAACCACCTGCAAAGCTAATCTTAAAAATGTTGAAAAGGTCTTATTTGGTTCAAACAAAATAATGGCCAAAACAATTATAACTTAATAAGGTAAAGTATCCATCTACCTACCAAACAACATGAAAGCTACAGCTCTGACAAAAAACTTTTCTCTGGGTGTGTGGCCCTCTTGCCCATCACTGCCTCCCTCAACTAGAGAAAACCATCCTGAATCTTATTAATCCTTTTCATATACCTTTCCTCTCTCATCTATGCAGGTACCTATACTATATATATATCTATTGGACAGTGCTGTCTAGAGGTTTACTTTTATTTTTTCTTCCTTTCATATAGCTTTCCTCTCTCATGTACAAGTACCTATACAATATATATAAAGTATATATGGAAATATATATATATTTCTACTGGACAATGCTGTCTAATGTTTACTTCTATTTTTCACTTATGATTTTTAAAATTGCTTTGGCATTTAAGTCCTTAATCTATCTGGATTGATTCTTGTATCTGGATAGGAGGCAATGATCCAACTGCAACTATTTCCTTATGATGACCATTTGTTTCCAGCTCAATTTATTGAAGAACCCACTCCCCTTTCCCGAAGACCAACATGCCATCACTCTTATACCAACACTGCATTCAACGCACCATCTGTTTCCACATTCTGAATAATTCAGTGCTCAAACTGTCAATCCATGTACTATCTCAATTATTATAGCTTTGAATTACATCCTGAGATCTGTAAAGCCAAGCCAAGAATGTAAGCCATTCTGCTCTTCTCCAGAAATCCTGGTTATTTTTGGCCATAAATCTTCCCTGTAAGTATTCATAATCAGCCTATTAAATTCTATGAAAAACCTTGATGGGAATTTGATTAGGACTGCATTCAAACTGGATCAACTTGGGGAGAAGTGATATCTATAGGGTTGATTTATTCTGAAGTACTTGACATTCTGACTATTCCAGTGGTTATCTTTTGAGTTGTTTAGTAGCTGTTTGTTTATAATACATAAAACACAACTGACTTTTGTAATTAACCTTTTCATCCAGCCGCATTGTTAAATTTTCCTATTCCCTATTATTTATAATAATTGGTCTCTAGGTTGAATAATTTAGGATAAGGTTCATCTGAAAGAATATAGAAAGTTTCTACAAAGGCATTTTTTCATTGTTCCCTGTGAACGGTACATTTGTATAGACCTGACAGTCTTTGAAGGAAAGCTGACCAAAACATTATTATTATTTTTTTTTTTTTTAGGAAAATAGTGATGATCCATGATGCTTCCAGTAAGATTTGGGATAAACTCTAAGAACACTGGTATGTTACCATGCTAGTGAAGATAATATTGAAACATTTCATTTTGATTAAGTTAATCAGGAAAAGAACTAGTTTTCAAGAGATTCTGAATGACAAAAACAGCAAAAATTTTATCCCACTGAAGTTAAATTTCCGATTTCAGAAGCTATCTAATAAACCAAACTTTCTTACTCGTTTTAGCTCAACCATAAAGGTCAAAGTTTTGCCAAAGTAAAGATGATTAGCAACAACAGCTATACAAGTATTTTCTAAAGAGAAGGTGCTCCAATAAATGTTTTGATCAATAGCAGCTTGGTAACAGTTTGAATGACGTATTGCCTATTCACTGACACCTTTGTTTGGATATGTAAAATAGTGGCATAAAAAGAAATCATTGCTTTATGCTATTAACCTTCAAATTACACAATTATATAAGTAATTGTATACAAATTTTGCCAAATACCAGAAAAGGGAAGGGTTATGAAATAAATTTTAGTTTCTTCCTAATTTGGCATGATTATCATTAATACCTGAAAAGATGAGAGCTACAAACATCCAAAAAGACATTCCTAATTATACTGAATTTAAAACTTACAAAATTTATCCCAGATAAATCTCCAGTTCAAAGAAAAACTAATTAAAATTCTATCAATGATTCAGTCATAAACAGTTCAGCTGTTGAATTATGCTCTTACTGATCACTGCAATGATACTTAACAAGAGGACTTTCAGAATTCTATGCAGTTAACAACAAAAAAAGGTTTAAATAAACCTTTGCTAAAAACAGGTGTCCAGTATCTTAGTGACTGAAGCTCCTGATTTTGATAGAAGATGTAAAAAGTGGGAAAAAGGAAGACATTCTACTTTGACTTTTTTATTCAGAATATTAGTATTAGTATGTTACTGTTAACTCTCGAGTTACTTACATTTATGTCTCTTTCATGTATTTCATCTACAATTACATGACTGATTCCTCGAATGCCTGCTTCTAATTTTCTTAGGAGCACACCTGGAAAAGGAAATGAGCACAACAACTGGAGATGAGTTTCTATGTTGATTAAAGTAGGGAGGTATAAAAATGTGTAAAGAAACAAACTTCTAGACAATCAACTGTGCTTCAGTTAATATAACCCCAGCATCATTTTAGGGAAAAAACAGTATCTGTATATTTAAACTGTTAAAAAGGTAACAGTGTGTTCTGAAACACATTTGTTCAATGAAAAGAGTATTAAAAGACATAACTCTAGTAAACTAAGCAGATTTTATCTTCTCTAAGCTACAATAACCAGCGGTAACATAACGCTCTCCATTTAGAGAAAAAGTGCCACAAGTTCTACTGAAACGAGAATTCTGAGACTGGCTCCTTGACTTATTTTTAGCCACTCTGCCCCGTTACCAAGTTTCTTCATAAATAACACAATATAAACTGCAAGTCAAAGACCAAAATAAAACCAATTACTGACCAACAGTACAAAACATTATACTGGCATGAGGGCGAGGAAGGACAGACTCAAATCGAACACTGTAGCCACAGCTTTTTCCAGGCTCTTCTCCTCTCTCATAGGCAACTCGCTCAGCCACAGAAACTGCACTTATTCTCCTGGGCTGAGACAAGGAAAAAATAAAAAAGTGACTCAAAGCTACCAAATTACAGTTACACTTGTTCATCAGGGTTATTAAATTACTGAAGTATATCTGTCCCACTGCCAGCTCAGCAATCAACACAAATAATAGTAATGATCTTTCTTAGCAAGCTCCAAAATTAATTAGAATAAATCAGAACAAAAAATTACCACTTAATTCTATGGCAGACTCTTAAAATGCTGTTTTTCATTTCGTATATAAAATAATTTTCAGGTTTTTACAGAAAATAAAATGTTTTCACCATTGGCCCAAACTCTTTTAATATTCAGAGTAATTTTCCAGTAGGGAAGGGGACAGCACATCGGGAGTTCTTATAACTGCCTACCAAAGTGAAGGCACATGTAAAAAATTATTTAACTGAGCTGTGTAAGTATTAGGAAGGTAAATAAGCTCCTTCTTTGCCATATTTACTATGGCCACCTTTCATTCAATCATTTTATTAACTCATAAAGTAACTATTCATTGCATATTTGCATTAGGTGCTACAGACAGTGCTAGAGACAGAAAACTAAATGAAATCACACTCTTGTTCTTGACGAGCTTATATAGCGAGGAAAAGAGTGTGTATTACTGTTTCCAGCAATAAATATGCCAAACCCGAGGGGAATGCTGTTAATGTTTTAAGTGTTGGACCTTAATTTTTCTGAAAATAAAATTTTCTGAAGTATTCCATATTCTTATAAGTACACAAAACCATATTTACTTGGTGGATACTATGGCTATTACTATGTCCTGAAGGTAAAGATATGGAGGTACATGCAGATTTATAAAGACTGAATGCTTCTAAGTTGCCTTGAATTTGATTTTGTCAAAAAGTTCTTGATGACAGGTTGTACTTTAGTTCCTTGCTTGAGAAAACTTTTTCTGAGTTTCATATTTAAATACCAATATGATGTTATCCCAGGTTATGACATGACTAGGAAATGAGAGACTAATAACAATCTTAAAAAAAAAAAAAAAAGTCCAAAACAAAACCTCAGTAACTTCACTAAAGCTATTAATATTTTTTGAATCAATACAAAACATGATTTATTAGTTTTTATATCCCTAATTTAAGAGTCCTGTAGGGCATGGGGCTAGTAACAAATAATAGATAAATATATAATCACCTAGTTTATATTTATCTTGTCCATAAAGGTAAGGAATTAAAAGATGCCTTCTTGAAACACATGGTGTCGAGTTTTCCAGAGCTTATACTCTGGTTTATGTGTCTTAACTTGCTGAGCTATGCTTTTACTGACCACTACTGACCTGTACTCTGCACCTCACTAACTGTTAAGTGTTACATGAAGAACTAAGCTCTGTATTTAGCCCTCAAAAGAAGAGTTCAACTATATACTTACATCAGGAAATGTAAAAATGATATTCCACTAAACGTACAAAATAGTGTTTTCTGGGACCTTTCAAGAAGTATTTATTTATTTGACAGAGAGTGAGAAAGAGAGATCACGAGCAGGGGGGAAAGGTAGAGGGAGAAGAAAACCCCTGCTGAGCATGGAGCCTGATGCAGGGCTCAATCCCAGGACCCTGGGATCATGACCCGAGCTGAAGGCAGACATTCAACCGACTGAGCCACCCAGGCGTCCTAAATATCATAAATTCTTGACACCATTCATCTCCTTGCTCTATTTTTGTCTTTCCTGAAGTTTTCAATATTCCTACTAAATAGCTGGCTTCTAGAAGAACTTCAAATCTATGAGGTTATTTGACTCCTCGGAGGTATATTCATATGCTATTGGGTACTTGGGGGTTGCTTTTATCTCCTTGGGGCTACCTTCAGGTTTACGATCCTTATATTTTTCAGCCTTCTAAAATGACTATGGACAGCAGATGCCATATTCCCTAACCAGTACCTACTGTAGTTCTTAACTCTATATGGCCCCCAAATACAACTGTCCTAAGAGACTCAAGAAAGCCATGCATAATGGAGGTTACAATTAACATAAGCAGTTCTAAAACAACAATCTTCAGAAGCACTATGGGCCACATTTCCTTGACTATGCACACGATTCAGTATCAAGAGGACTATTCATTCAAACGGCTAAAGAAACAAATGCTATCTCAGATTGCCTTAACAGAATACTATGTATTTTTAACTTTTTCCTTTTAAAGATATTATTTATTTGGGGCGGGGGGGGGACGTGCACAAGCGGAGGCAGGAGGGCAGAGGGAGAGGGAGAAGTAGACTCCCCACTGAGCAGGGAGCCCATTGCACTGGCTGGATCCCAGGACCCTGGGATCATGACCTGAGCCGAAGGCAGACACTTAACCAACTGAGCTGCCTGGGTACCCCTGGAATACTTTGTATTAAAAATATTAAGAGTATTAAAAACTGTATTCTACAATGACCAATCAGTATGCTCAGGTCCATCTTTTATATTCCAGGTACGATGTCAATGCATTCAAATGTGGTTAATGGAGTCTTAAAGCCTATCTCCCGGGCTGAACTATAGATGTTTATAAGACAAAGGAAACATACTAGGACCCCACAGAATTTTTTAAACTTTTAAAGACATTACAGGAAAAAGGTATCAGAGACTGATTTTGGGATAAGCACTAGGACAAAGATTCATTATGACTGACAGTTCAGAGTCATTTGTCCAAAATCAGAACACAAGCTACATTCCCACATGGATGGAAAATTTCAAGCATAAGTGACCACCTATTAAGTGACCACCTATTATGAACATTCTACCCAGAGAAAAAAGATGGAATTCTCTGAAGTATTTTTTTTTTTTTTAAAGATTTTATTTATTTATTTGACAGACAGAATAGCGAGAGCAGGAACACAAGCAGGGGGAGTGGGAGAGGGAGAAGCAGGCTTCCCGCTGAGCAGGGAGCCCGATGTGGGGCTCGATCCCAGCACCCTGGGATCATGACCTGAGCCGAAGGCAGACGCTTAACGACTGAGCCACCCAGGCGCCCTCTCTGAAGTATTTTTCAACTTCATGATTCTCTTACTTTATGAAGGAATATAAGTAAAAGAGGACCAATAGAGAAGTGAAAGCTGTTTTCAAATGCAAAGAAGTAAAATAACATTTCATTTCACCCTATAGCTCACTGCTTACATTTGTTATAGCATATATATCGAAACCTGTACATTTCACAGATAAAGCCACTGGAAATGTCCAAATTATCTGGGAAAGGACACAAAATAGTAGCAAATTATACTAAGTTTAAGACTATAATAACAAAAGCCTATTTTGTCTAGAACACACAAAAGCCATTTTTGGCTAAATTAACTTGGCTTTGATATTTATTAGATGGCTAGTGAAAAAAACACCTTCTCACTTGAGCAGGAAGTGATTTTATTCTACTCATGACATGCGAACAACTTCTGAGAACATAGGTTTTCAGCTCATCTGCTGAATTCTGCATCTCTTCCTATATGACTGAACTGTTTTTGAGATTAAAAGTGGAAAGTGGTAGTAAGGAAGGAGGGCAAAGCAGAGCTCAAGACTCCTTTTTTTCCCCCCAAGATTTTTTATTTATTCATTTGATTGAGAGAGAGAGCACAAGCAGGGGGAGAGGCAGAGGGAGAGGGAGAAGCAGACTCCCTGCTGAGCAGGGAGCCCAACACGGGGCTCGATCCCAGGACTCTATGATCATGACCTGAGCTGAAGGCAGAGGCTTAACCATCTGAGCCACCCAGGCACCCCGAAGGACTCCTCTTCTAAACAACATGCGTTTCTAAACAATGTATCTCCTATAAGACAGGTAAGCATTAAGAGCAAGGATATTAACAAAAAAACAAAAAAAGAGCAAGGACATTTTATTGGTCATAGTACTTGGGGTTGGAACTTTCACTATGAGGCAAAGGATTCAGAGCCAGTTTTGGGAGTGGGAAGGATAATCAAAGAACATTTTGAGAAGAAAGCTAAGGGTCCTTTCCCAGAAAAATATAGACCTATCATGTTTTTTAAGCCTAAGATAACACTGATTTTAAATGCAACGTTCATTCTTTCAGTAATATTTTTTAGGCCAAAAAACCCAACTATCATATCAAACACAGACACCGATTATAAGATCTGCCTCAATTTCAGACATTTTAAAAAATATGATTTGTATGTATACACATAAATGCATAGGCACAAACAATTCTGGCTACTTTGAGGTTCACTACTCCTCCCCAAGGATCAATTATGTGCCCCAGGTTAAGCATCAGATTCTAAGTCAAGGTCTGAGGCAGCCTGACAGGTGGTATCTGGCTTCTATGCAATGGTCTCCTTCTAGGTGCCAAAAGTACAGGGTTGGAGCTGATGGGAACTGCTTTAACCTGAGAAGGCTTGGAAGAGTAATTAGCTTTTCCCTAAGCTCTGGGACAAATTCACAGGCATCACTTATTGCTGGTAAGGTAATATAATGTAGTAGTTAAAAGGAAGAAGCCCAAAGGCAAATTGTTTGGTTTTGAATCCCAGTTCCACTACGTCCTGTGTTAATAACTTGGGCAATTTACTTAACTCTTTGTGCCTTAATTTACTGAAGGAAAAATACTAAATAAAATAATATGTACATCTTAGAATCATAATAAACTTTATATGAGCCTAAAAAATAACAAATGTTTAAAACAGAACCTGGCATACTTTAAGCATTCAGTTAGAGTCAACCGTTAACTGTTTTGTTAGCTTGCCTACTCTTGCTCTGAGTATTAAGGTAAGATGGAGAGGAGCAAGACTTGCATGTGAACTTGGGGAGAAAGTATCCTTAGTCTTGTCTGATTCTAGGCCCAAAGAGTCCCTCTAGCCCAGACAAAAAGAATCGCTCCCATGGTTCAGTTCAGCTTATCACTGAAGATTAGAACAAGACTTAAATTCTTCTTTTTTTAATTTTAAAGAGCCTAATGTGGCTACCGACGGGAGTTAATAAAAGAATTAAAAATAGCCTGGCCTCTAGGTGTTTCCACCTCTCAAACTCTATCAACACCAGACACATACCTTGTAAGCTGGCTTACTACTTACCTGAGTTACTACAATATTACACTCTGCTGCTCTATCATTCTGGATGAAGTCATCTAGAATAAACTGTGGAACTTGTGTGGTTTTACCACATCCAGTAGCGCCTCGGATAATGACAACTGAATTTTGACTAATTGCTTCCAGGATTTCACTTTCAAATTTCTTCACAGGCAGCAACTCTCTCTCCTGTAAGATCTTTTTTTTTTTGAGAGAGATGAAGGGAGGGGCAGAGAGAGAGAATCTTAAGTAGATTCCACACTGAGCACAGAGCCCGACACAGGGCTCAATCTCACGACCCTGACAGATCATGACCCAAACTGAAACCAAGAGTCGGATGACGAACAAGGTGAGCCACCCAGGTACCCCTAAAATCTGTTTTAGGAAAGCTCCATGGCAGTCAAAGTTTTACCAACATATACATTAGAAGCAACTCTCTTAATCCTAAAAAAAATTTCCCATCTCTATAAAAACATTCCTTTCCACTGGCTTCATACTCAAAATATATTTTTTCATAAAACAATGCATATATTTATACTTCTAACAGAACTGCCTCTCTTCCCTGAATTTCTGAAGCATCTACCTTGTGGCCTTGTCTACCCTCTTGTTTTCCTCCTTTCTCCCTGAACATTCCATATACATTCCCCTTCTTACAACATTTTAATGTTGTTTTACTCAAAAAATAGTGAAAAATGCCAAAAAAAAAAGTTATTCCCCAAATCTCTCCATTTACATTAACTAAGAATCCCAGGCCCTTAACTCAAAAAAATTATCCTCAGAGGTAACTACACAATGAGAGGTTTCGTAAATACCTTTGGATCCACCTCCCTAGAAAGAGCAAATTATATTATTCACTGTTCTTTTGTCCATACCTAGAAAGTTCTAAAGCTCTGGGCACCATATGTCTAAATACTTCACTGACTTACTGCTGGCAAATCGTGATCCTGTTCCAGCTGGTACATTAACTCATTCTTGAGGTCCATACTTATTTGTTCTGGAGTAGCCTGTAAAATGAGAAGGCAACAGTCAAACAAAAGCATATAACTTAGCCTCAAACTGAAAACATTTTTAAAAATCTGGGCTTTTTAATGAAATATATTCAAAAATAAAACACAAGAGTCTGAGCTCAAAAACAATGTTGCACTCACATAAGCCAGGGGCCCCTCATCAATGTTGCTACTAGTCCAAGGATTCCAATTGGACTGTGGAGGTGACCAAGGAACCACGCCCATTTGGTTTTGTCGCTGGGATGGCTCAAAGTGAGCCAATTTGCCAAGGTTCAGTACGACAGGCATAAAAGGATCATCAGGCTATTAAAAAATAAGAAAAACAAAAAACAATACCAGTCGCTTATCGGACTAGAAATTTTCAATACAAAGGTGTACTAAATTAACTGTATGCTTACTGGGGGCACGATCTCAAGATTTAGCTCCTGAATGATGTTTTGCAGCTGATGTTCTAAATCTTGTGAGAGGTTAACTTTGTAAGGCTCCACCTACAGAAAAAGGATAGCCATGAAAATTATGTTAACATACACATGAACACTACTCAAATCTACTATAGCAGGGCTAAGAGCATGCAGTCAGCACTACGTCTACAATATTCCTGAAGCCAATGAGTCAGCTCCTCATCGTGTAAAACTGACTGATGATTATTTACTCATTGTCCACTCGAACACAGTATCATGCCAGACAGATGATTAGTCAGGCCATTTCCATTTCTTAAGGTTAAGATTCCAAGAACTATGAATTAAACTTCTTTAGCCAAATCAAAAACTAAATTGAATCATTCCCTCTGGGCTACTAAGTCTAAAGACTCACTGTCTCTCCTTCTTTCTTCTTTGTAAGTCCAGAGTAAGCTTCAATTACTCCAAGATGGTAGAGTTGTCTGACAAGTGACAGGGCACAGGACTGTGCTGCCAGTTTTTTATTTGATCCATGTTCACGTGCGAAAATCCCTATAATTTAAGTTCAGGATTACTAAAGATGAAAGGATAAATCATCCTAGTAAAGAAACACCTCATCATAGGCAACTAGGGGCTTAGGTACAAAAGTCCCCTAAAATACAGAGTATGTTACAGACTCTAAGTTCTTTTTCATGTTAACTGCTAACCAAAAGCAATTCCATTAACATCATACCGACTAAATAACCAACCTGATTACAGGTAGATACTAAAACACAGACAAATCATTATAAAAGCAGAAAACCTATTTCAACCAAGTTGTCATTATTAATATCATCTGGTGTTAAAACAAAGAAAGAAAACAGTTTAATTTTTGAAAAGCGAAACAAGGCAAGAAATGAAAATGGGTCCAAGGTGGTTACTTAGACCAGGAGTTGGCAATCTTCTATAAAGAATAAGATAATGAATAGTTTAGGCTTGGCAGGCCACATAGTGTCTATCACAGCCACTCAACTCTGCCTAGCGTGAAAGCATCCATAGACAACACATATACTAAGGTTTTACAAACTATGGGCCCAGGAACTAAAAATGGCTTATGTTTTTAAAGGGTTGTAAAAATAAGACAAAAATAACAATGGGTGATATATGTGACCTGCAAAGCTTAAAATATTTACGATCTAGCCTTTTATCCAAGTTTGCTAGCCCCTGACACAAACAAGTGTAGCTGTGTTCTAATAAAATTTTGTTTATAAAACAGGTAATGGGCTGTATTTGGCCAGAGGCCTGTAATTTGCTGATCCTGGCATCAGACTGAAGCCAGCAACTACTCAAATTCTTAAAGAAAATGCTAATACAAAGTGTCTTCTCCTCCAGTATCATTCAGCTTTAGGAGATAACATAAGGTAAGGAAGGGGCACAGATACTTTTAGGCCTAGTAGCCAAATTAATTCTGAAAGATCAATGGCGAAACAAGTTGGACTGCCTTTATCCTCTTCTGTTAACATCCCATCTACTCAAAGTTTTATTTTTAAAGTCTAGGATAAAAAAAATTCAACACCATCTCTTGATTCATTTGAAGGTTTGATTTTATGAGGAAAGTCTTTCATACACTATAAATTTAAATCCTTAGTGTTAGTTGCAGAATTCTCAAGCTGAAAAGAATCTTAGGCCGTTTCTCTCAATTTGCAGGTTAAGTTAACGGGGTCCCAGCAATGTTAGTAACAAAACCAGTAAACTAGTTCCTTACTTTCAAGCATAACACACTGCCTGTTGTAAACTTACTAAGAATAGAAAATACAGGATTATATCTTTACCTTTTCACTTCCTTTATGAATACCCCCCAAATCCATTCCTGTTTCCTCAGGGTAACTTTTACACCTCTTCTTGACTCTAAGACTCTTAAATGCTACACATCCACCTTGGGGCTTCAAATGCTATCATCTACTCTACATTTACTCTACTTTCTGAATTTTACCTAACTCCCTGAACAAATTTATGTACGGAGATTAAAAAAAAATGTTTTAGAGCTGTCTGGCTGGCAGATTCCTAATTAGCCTACCTACCATCTCTTACCCTTTGAAATAAATACTAGCACGATCTTTTTTTTTTTTTTCACCTGCAAACTGGGAAACTGGGCCCTCTAATTCATATAATTACTAATATTCTAAAATACCCCAGGATGCTACCTTTCAATTAATACTCTTTCAATTAATAAAGATTGTATGTATGTGGCTGAAGACTTTAATGTATTACTCCACTATATAAGACTCAGAGTTATCAGGGAAGCAGTAACACTTACTTCTGCCCAGCTGCTTGATATAAATGGTCATTTCTGCAATAAAGCTCCTGTAACAACATATACAAACAAGGTTAGGAATTTCACTGTTAGAAATTACTAAATCCAGGACTCCCAAATCAGGCAGGCTTTCCAACTGCTTAGGCAAGGCACAGCAAAAAACCACTGTAAACACTTATTTCTGTTCAATCCTAGAACGAATCAAGTATATGTAAACTTCAAATAATGTACAACATGGTACAAGACAACTATAATCAAAGCTGACAAGCCAACTGTTCACGAAAAGAAAATGTTAAGGTTTTAGATTCTGTGTTTACTTACTCCAAAGGTTGCAGCCTCAATAGCTAGAAGACATTCAATGAAAAGGAATTTTCCATTTAGCCTGGGGCCAAGAAATAACACAGTCCCCAAATTCTTTAAATTATAGTTGTGATTATTTTAAGATTGCTTTGCATGGGCCACCCACTAATGACTTATCTGTTAAGATAAGCTAAATATATGCATGCATGCACACATACACATGAACATACAAACACTATGCATGTATCTGTGGCTCCTGAGGCAGGGGTCTGGTATCTGCCTGCAGTTGGAAGCAGCCCTTGATAACAAAAAACTTAGCTTATTTATACCACACTTATTTAAACCAGGAAACAAAATATTTTTGGAAATTAGAGCTCAAATCGCTAGCAGATTCTAGGGGATGAATTTAGTTTCAATAAAGCAAAAACTGTCCTTTGAAAACTATATGCTTTCTGATCCTTCCACTGCTCAGGTACATTCTAGCCTTGACTGTGCTGTGAATAAAAGGTAGGTAAGGCTTAAGAAAAAGTAAATGTTAGACTCCTTCCTATACCTCTTGTGAACTGACCTTCAGGCACAGCGGCTTCAGGGGTCAAAGGCCACTGGCTTTCAAGGGAACAACATCCACCCTTTCATTAATGACACCGATGCCAGTATGTTTCTCAGCCAGGCTTAAAGTCAGCACTCAATCTCATTCTCCTCCACCTAGGGGGAACAGCGACACCAGAAATCAGTTTACAATAGTTTTCCATGTGATTGCTTAGTTCAGCCTAAGCAGCAGCACATGTGTGTATGAACACAGACCTCTGGTGTTGCTGTCTGTTATGCCTTTAAATAAAGGACATACAAGGAGATGCTGTCTTAGCTCCCCCAATTGTCTTTGCCTTCCTCATTGTCATATCCTGAATTCTTCAATTCTTTTTCTATCAGGAGTCAATGATAAGATACTGGTATCAAAACATGTTTACAACAAGCTTCAGACACATTTACTTGTTCTTAAAGTCACCAAGGGCTACTAATAAGCTCAATCAGTTCAGAAGGACAAAATATTAAAGAAAAATCAACAAATGGATCCTTCCTTTATAACCTCTGAGGGTTTTAAAATATCTGATGTCAAATTAAGTATTGAGAATTCAGGATTGAACGAACAGGAAGCAGGGTGAGCCATGCTCTGAACATCATTTTGACCACAGCGTCAAAGTTTTTTTTAGTAATGATTATTTTAGGATTACTAGATGCATCGAAGGGAGAACACTCTGATTTTCAAGGAAAATACTTTTTATGTATTTTGAATAATTTATTTCATATAAAGGACAGCAAATTAAATCAACCAGAAGGTTTCCACTATAGCCTTCTTTCTCTTCCAATAAAAATACAGTGCCCCCAGAAAGTGTCTAATCCATATGAGCCTTCCTGGGAGTAATAATTACTACACCCTGGAATGCTCTCAGGAAGAATAGCAAGCAGGCTGAGAAACATACTGTCAACTGTTACAACGACCTCCCTTTATGTTCAGTTTTATATATTTAACAGAATAAAAGTAAGCTATTTTAACTCACATACAATGACTGAAGCTATCCTTCAGCTTTACAGTAAGCCCTTAAACACTTCAACAGGACTCTCAAGAGCTGGCAACTTTCAAAGCGAAAGGAAAATTTGGATCTAGATGCAATGCAGTCTACCTGAGACTTTGGAACTTAAGTGTCTAACGACCCATTAAAGAAATAATCCTTATAACTACCTTTAACAATACCACAGTGAAAAAACTCACCACCTCGGGCTGCTTTTTAAATCAGGGACAAACCACCACTTGTGGCATGATTTTTGCCTCTCAGATACAAATGAGAACCTCATAAGTCTAGCAACACAAACAGCAGATTTTTGCAGAACTTCTAAAATCCTCCTCCTAAATAAAAATCATGGTAAACTACTAATTACGAATCAATGGTAATTTTTCTTATGCAAAGTATCTTCTTTTCACAATTCATTGCTAATCCACAAACCGAATTAGGTAACACACACAAAAATAGAACAATGACTATATAAAACAACCCTAACTTACTATAGAAGGAAAAGACTGAAACAAGCAAACCTGTTGTGATCAGGACCCACTTGGGTGTACTTATATTCTCCTTGAATCTTTTCCTTTTGGAAATACTGGTTCAGACGAGCCTTAGCATTTTCCAATGTCCAGTTTCCATGAAGCCCAGCATTTAAATCCACTTCTTCTGACTCTAAAGTCTGTTGAATCAATGACAATTAAATTTGGCTGCATTAATTTTAGTTATGCATATCTAAGGTACAGAAATTTACAACAATATCTTCTTTGTACTACCCTTTATAATGCAAAAACTGTTTTTAATGCTTCTATTCCTAGACAAAAGTGAACCAGAAATAGTTTTTGCTACATCTGGTGATCCTACTGTATAAACAAGCTATTAGTTAATGTATTGTGTATTTAAATTATTCCTAAGAAACCTTAACAAATTTTGTGTTGGCTTTAACACTTTAAACATATTAAGTGGAAAAATAACCTTTTCTATGAAGACATTTTTGAGGGCTCACGAAATGAGGTTTACTAAGGTAATTACATTTCCTGTAAAACAGATGAGGATACATTCTATCACCAGAAAAATAGTTTTGTTTCATAGGCAATTCTAGTGACCAGATTTAATGGGTAGCTTAGGTTTATGCTGTCTTGTGTGAACAAGTAGCCTCAAACAATGACTTAAAAGAATCACCAAATTATTAAGTTGTGAATTTTTTTTTTTTTTTTAAGATTTTATTTATTTGACAGAGAGAGACACAGCGAGAGAGGGAACACAAGCAGGGGGAGTGGCAGAGGGAGAAGCAGGCTTCCCGCGGAGCAGGGAGCCTGATGTGGGGCTCGATCCCAGGACCCTGGGATCATGACCTGAGCCGAAGGCAGCCGCTTAACTGACTGAGCCACCCAAGCGCCCCAAGTTGTGAATATCTTAAGTCTTGCAGTGAACCAAGTACTAAGTGACAATCCTGGGTATGTGACAAAGGGTGATAAGATAGCCTTACCGCTTGTACTTCTTGTTCTTCCTTTCTTGAATAATAATCCTTCAAGTTGGCTCCTCGATCCCAGGTGGGCCCAGGAGGACCATAGCCAGAGGCCCCAATTCCAGAATTATTTTCTATAAGAAAAGAAAATGAAATATTTAAGATCCTAAATATTTTAAAGAATATTTTTAGATTTTGGCATTCTGTAACTAGAAAACAAAGTTTCTCAATTATTTGGAAATGTGCCCCAAATCTTCATGACTTACTTGAAAACTGTTTCATGATTGAAATATAGGTCTAAATTGATAACCTCAAGGCTGGTATGTATGGGGGGAGCTACTAGCAATGATCATAAGTGACTGACAATCTAGCATACATTTTCAAGTTGATTAAACTCGATGACTGATTAAATTTGTTCAAACTGCTTCTTTGCTAAATATGACCTTGAGAGAAACCTATTAGCACTAGTGATGGGGATAAGAAGCTGAAAAGGTATAAGAAAGTGTTAAATCTTGGTAAGAAAGCAGACTAACTAAAGATACCTAATACTGCCTGATTATTAACTCTACTAAGTCTATGACATGCTTTTTAAAAAATTTATTCCTCACAACAATCTTATGAAATAAATACTACTGTTATTCTCATTTCATAAATACTGGATCTAAGACTTAAGTAACTTGACCAAGATCCTAGTTAATCTACCCTATACTGGGGCAAGACCAATAAAAAGCTTTGATAACATACAGAATTCAGTAACACCTTGGATGCACAAGGTATAAGTCTACAATATATTTGGTAGGAATAAGTTAGAAACAAGAAAGGGCAATAAATAAGACCCTTTAATCAAATGTTCTAGCCTGTGCAAAATTTATCCAGAAATAAAAATTAGTAAAAGCTAATCGAAGTAAGGAATTAAGCTCTATCACACTTTGTAAGAGAAATCACTGGTGGTATTTGTAAATTTATGAAGGCCCTGGGTTGTCTCGACATGATGAGTTCACGTAGTTATCTTTCTATCCAAATGAGAAAGAGATGAAGACTAAGAAGGATTATGCGTACCTTACCGTGTCATACATACACATTCAAGTCCCTTACCTGCCTTAAGAGCCAAATGTGGAGGAAGAGGCCCTCCCATGGTTGTTGGTAAACCTCCACCCGTAGTTGCTGTGGTGTCAGGTGTATCAGTAATTGGGGGTGGAGGAGGTGCTACCTGCAAGAGGCAAAGTCAAGGCAGGATCAGTAATTTCATCCTCACAGGGAGTAGGAAATTTTTTTATACTTAAAGGAGGTCCATGTGTCACCCCCTCCTAACCCCATAATATTAACATCTTTGTTTTCAATGTTTAGAATCTATTATATCCTTACTTGAGGCAGAAAAGAAGAAGGGTAGTAAAAATTACTTGTAACTCTCCACCTGGAGATTTTATATGTGTAAACAAATACAGTTTTTCCACAACAAGTGGGATCCGTTTATGGTGTATAATTTTTTTCCACTTAGTAGCTTTATAAATACATTCCACATTCAAGAAGTATCTGTTAAGAACCTTCTATAGAGTAGACACTGTTCTGGGTACTGAGGATAAAATGAACAAAAGAAACAGATGTTCTGTACTTAGAGCTATTCAAATAGCTATACTTTGATTCTTACAGAGCTAAACAATGAATAAATACATAATATGTCAAGTATGATACAATACTATAGAAAAAAATGAAGCACAAAAGAGAAATAGGGACTGTGAGATATCTGTTTAAATAAAGTTAATTGGCGAAGCCACACTCATAAGTGAAGAGAGATGGAACAAGTGAGAACAAAGGAGAGTACGGGGAGGAGAGATTTCCAGAGAGAATGTCACATTCCAAGATGTAAAATATTTTATGTACCTCTACTTTTTTAAAAAGATTTGAGAGAGAACACGCTAGAGAGAGAGAGAGAGAACGTGCTCACTTAAGGACAAGCGGGGGGAGGGGCAGAGGGAGAGGGAGAAGCAGACTTCCCGCTGAGCAGGGAGCCCGATGCGGGGGCGGGGGGGGGGGGGGGTCGTCGATCTCAGGACCCTGGGATCAAGTCCTGAGCCAAAGGCCGACCCTTAACCAACTAAGCCACCCAGGCGTCCCGGCATCAACATTTTAAAAAGCACCATAGTGCATTACTGAAAGGTTGCACCTGCACTATATATCTGACAATCTATTTCCTCACGTCCTCTCCAATTCTAGGAATTACATCAAGTGTTTTTACATCTTTACCAATATTAGCTTAGTTTTTTGTTACGGCAACCTATTTTAATTTACATTTTCTCTGCCTATTATTCTATCTGGATATTCATTGATCTCATTAATTTCTAAGAATTTAACATCTCAGTGCTACTCACTTCACTCTTTGTCATACAAGTTGCAAATAATTTTTGTTGTCCTTTTCCTTTTTTCACTTTGTAAATGCTTATTGCCCAAAAAGGTACTTTTTGTTTGTGTAATCCAATCTAGTTTCTGCCTGTGATATCCTCCATAAAATGGCCTTTCCTGTCCAAAACCTATTCTGCATTATTTTCATATATTTCATTTTGGAGATAGTTTCATGTAAATACAGTTACTGTAATCTCACAATAATTAAAATTATTAATATGTGGACCAGCTACTACTTCTAACTTTTTAAAATTCTCCTTGGCTATTTTTCAGCAATTACTTTTCCTAATTAACTTTTCTTTCATTTTTTTTTAAGATTTTATTTATTTATTTGAGAGAGTGAGAGAGAAGGAGCAGGGGAGGGGCAGAGGAAGAGGGAGGAGCAGGGAGCCTGACGTGAAGCTCAATCCCAGGACTCCAGGATCATGACCTGAGCCAAAAACAGACGCTTAACTGACTGAGCCACCCAGGCGCCCCCCCCAATTAACTTTTCTATTTTATCAAATAATGGTAAATATATACAATTTACTTGGGGAAAACGGCCTTCCTTACTTACAAGAAAGTAACTGACATCTTATGATAATGGAATCTCCCACCCAGAAACAGTATGGCTCTACATTTCATCAAATCATCTATCTGTTGAGACAATTCTCCATGAATATCTTGTAGTAGTTCTCCAAGTCTTATTTAAACATCTTCTCAAGGATGTCTGAATAGCAAACAACCTTGGAAGGTAGAGATATTTTCCTCCAGAATAGGGAGCAGATTTTTTCCAAATGAGTAAAGATAGGGAGGGTGGCAGGTTTGCCAGCAGCCCCCTTATAAGACTGAGGGTTTCTTAAACTCAAAGTACCTCAAGTATAATACAAACTCTCTGTGCCCTCAGTATCCACACGGATCTGCTCCATATCATCCCCAAGATTTGGGGACACGTGGGAACCAATACAAACATGAAGCTGATGCTGCCTGCTATCCCATGAGTAATAACATCCTTTGTCTCTCACTCAGAAGTCTTGTGTCTTCTGCAAGCAGGCTAAATTGTCAGACTGCAAATATGGTAAAATCTCAGACTCTTTCAGACTTCTTGATACTATCCTTCAGTAAAAATCTGTTACATTGTTCTTAAAGGTCCTACCAACTACATATTCTTAAGTTCTTTGTAATTTTCACTATTACAGTGAATAGGATTTTTTCCAATTAAATTCTTTATGATATTTACACTTCATTTTTTTTCTCTTATATTACATATCCTGCTTATTTTTTATTTACTGCATTTGTGGTGATAGTGCTTGGTCTTGTCTTAACTTTACAGAAATTCCCCTAGTTCAATGCATCTTAAACTATCTGCAGTGAAGAACTGGTTTTGAGTTCTTTCCCCTAATCCACTGGAAACAATATTTTTGTAAATATACAAAAAACGAACTGCTCCTAGAAATATAAAACAGACATACAAAATACAAACCCAAGTGTATCACAATTCCATTAGCGTTTCTAGATGTGCATACATTTATGTACTTACCACCTCAACATTTTGAACACTGCTCTATGACCTGTTTTTAGTACAGTGTTTATTGTTTTTGCTATTTATTATTTTTAAGAGAGTTTATTTTTAAGTAATCTCTATACCCAAATGGGGCTCAAACTCAGAACCCCGAGATCAAGAGTTGCATGCTCCATCAATTCAGCCAGCCAGGCACACCTACTTTTTATTTTTTTAAAGATTTTATTTATTTGTGAGAGAGAGTGCTCATGCGTGCATGAATGGGGGGGAGGTAAAGGGAGAGGGAGAAGCAGACTCCCTACCAAGCATGGAGCCCCATGCAAGGCTTGATCCTAGCATGGATATCATGACCTAAGCGGAAGGTCATGCTTAACTGAAGCCACCCAAGCACCCCTCAAATGCTTTTTTTAAACCTCTATTAAGTAAACCACTGAGTAGATAGGTACTTTTCTCTTATGAACTCATTAACATGATGTAGCAAGAAAGTCTGATTACCAGGTTTTGCTTCAGATTTGCTGGAGTTGTCATTTAAGATATGGTATGTGTACCATATTACTTTTCTAAAATATGAAAAATCCTGAATTCTCAAACCTATCTTACCACATGGGTTTTGGATAAAGGACTATGAATCAATAGTTATTTACTATTTTCTTAATTAGACTTGGGATGGACTATCTATCTTTTATAGTTATTTAAGATTTTTACTCATCAATTCTATTTCTAATTCTACAATTTCTGGTTTCATCTCTATTAATTCCTTCAAGTTGTTTTATTTTCCTGAGTTGAAAATTAACAGTTAAAAAAAAAAAAAAGAAAATTACCAGTTTACTCATCTAAAAAACTATTTCTTTTGCAATAATAAAAGTATTTGATACTACTTTGACTAAATGACAATTCCTTTCATCTTCCAGAGTTTTGACGTTGTTACCTAAAGAGTGTATAATTTTTAATTTTCATTTAGAACCAAGTGTTTAAATTTCCTAATGTTCAGGATTTTTTTGCTATTTTCTCACATTACCATTTTAGTTGGGCCTATATACACATTAGCATTTCTAACATTAGGTAGATGGGTATATACTGTGAACTAGTATTTGTCTTTCCTGCTTTCTTCCTTGAAGTTTACTTTGATATTATTTTGTACTTCATTTGCCTGGTATGGCTTTACTCATGTCTTTACTTTCAATCTTTCTAACTGAAAGATTTGTTTTATACAGATAGCATGTAACATGAAGCACAGTGCTCTTCCAAGGTTAGGGCTGCGAAGGCAAAGTACAGCTTATTCTAGGGACAGTCCCAATAGCCAAATCCTAAACTCCAGTGTGATAGTATTAGGGGGTGGGGCCTTTGGGAAGGGATTAGGTCATGAGGGTACAGCCCCCATAAAAGGAACTGGTGACTTATTAAAAAAAAAAAGAGAGAGAGCTCTCTTGCTTTTTCCACCATGTGAGGATATAGTGAGACAGCCTTTCATGAACCAGGAAGTGGGCTCTCACCAGACACTAAATCAGCCAGAACCTAGTATCCTAACACTTCCCAGCCTCCAGGAGTGTGAGAATATGTTTCTGTTGTTTACAAGCCACCCAGTCTATGGTACTCTGTGATAGCAGCCTGAACTAAACAGGGAGGATTTTCTTTTTTATAGTTCTTGATCAACTAGGATTAAGGTAGAGGCAAAGAGGGTATTAACCACCTGCCTCCAGACATTTTGTAGAGCAGCCCCAGCCAGCTCGGTCTCCATAACGGCTGCGCATCCCCTGTGGAGAAGGGCCAGTGCCACCTAGTTAAAAGTGGGCATCCTGCCCACTACTTTCAAGATCAAGAGATGTAGCTGACCTTCCTAACACACAGAAACAGACACAGAGTTAGGCAAAATGAAGACACAAAAAGTAGGTCACAAATGAAACGGGGAAACCACAGCAAGAGACACAAGTTAAACAGACATAAATAGCATGCCTGATAGAGACTTTAAAATAATGATCATAAAGATAACTCAATGAATATGAGAAAAGAGTGGAGGACATCAGTGAGAACCCTTAAGGAAGAGATAGAAAACATAAAAGAGAACCAATCAGAGATGAAGAACACAATTGAAATTAAAAATGCACTTGATGGAATAAATAGCAGGCTGGAAGAAGCAGAGGAACGAATTAATGAACTAGAAGACAGTAATGCAAAGTAATCAAGGTGAACAAATGAGAGAAAAAAGAATTATGCAAAATAAGAATAGACTCAGGGAACTCAGTGACTTCATCAAGCATAATAACATTCACATTACAGGGATCCCAGAAGGAGGAGAGAGAGAAAAGGGGGCAGAAAATTTACTTCAAGAAATAATAGCTAAAAACTTCCCTAATCTGGGGAATGAAACACATATCTAGATCCAGAAGACACAGAGATCCCCCAACAAAATCAACCAAAGGAGGTCCACAAAAAGACACAGTAATCAAAATGGTAAAAAGCAGAGATAAAGAAAAAATTTAAAAAAAATTTTTTAAAGATGTATTCATTTGAGAAAAAGAGACAGAGCACAAGCAGGGGGAAAGGCAGAAGCAGACTCCCTGCTGAGCTGGGAGCCTGACACAGGGCTTGATCCCAGGACCTGGAGAGTTTATGACCTGAGCCGAAGGCAGACGCTTAACCATCTGAGCCACCCAGGCGCCCCAAGAAAAAAAATGTTTAAAGCAGCAAGAGAAAAGAAGACAGTTACATACAAGGGAAACCCCCCATAAGTCTCTTAGTGGATTTTTCAGCAGAAACTTTGCCAGCCAGAAGAGAAGGCATGATATTCAAAGTGCTGAAAGGGAAAGAAATCTACAGTCAAGAATATTCTACCCAGCAAGGCTATCACTCGGAATAGAAGGAGAGATGAAGAGTTTCCAAGACAAGCAAAAGCTAAAGGAGTTCAGGACTAAACCAGCCCTACAAGAAATATTAAAGAGGACTCAGAGTAGGAAGGAAAGACTGTTAGGTGAGAGTATGAAAAGTAGGAAACACAAAACCAGTAAAGGTAAGTATTTCTGTAAAAAATCAGTCAACAAAATAAATTCACAGAATAAAAGAATGTAGTCAAGTAGGACACCATATACATAAAACACTGGGGGGAAGAGGAGTAAAGAATGGTTTGAACTTACGCAACCATCAGCTTAATATAGACTGCTACATGCTTACTGGAGACAGCTCTTAAACAGCTATCACATCCATGGCACAGGAAGAGGGTGTCTTTCGGTGAAGGAGGCTTACTTTTAGCTAATCATCATGACCGTGGCCTGAGGAGTAGGCTTCTAATTAAACAGGCATCTAGGGGCTGACTGTATTCCAGAGACCTCGGAGAGAAGGTGCTATCTCCTTCTACTGTGTTCCAGAGTGCCAGTGTCTCCTGAGGAAAAGCTTTACAAGCATCTGGTTTTTGCAGCTAACACCCAGGAATGCCCCTCAATCACCTGGCTCCGGTTGCCACAGGTGCTTATGTTCTTGGGTCCCCTGGGACTGTGTCAAATGGAGCAACAGTTCTTGGCAGACTACCATCCCCAGGCACAGTGAGGGGACTGAGGCACACCCCCAGTCTTTCTGTGAAGGAGGTCACTTCGTTTGTCCTGAAGCTTCAGACAGAGGCAGGCTTCAGGTTTGGCACACACTGCCTATGTAGCTGCTCTGAAGGAACATATGGTGATCTTCCTCTGCCTTGTTCCAGCTTGTTGGTATCTCCCCAAAAGGAGATTATACACTCGTCTGGAGCCCAAATATTTGCAACTGCTGCCCAGGGAACACTTCTAGATTACCTGGCTCTGGTGGGCCAGCAGGACTTACGCTTTTGGCACCTCAGAACTTTATATATATTCACATTCTTTTAAAAGATGCTGCCTGAGGGTCTGGCTTCTAGTCTGCCTGAATCTAGGTGCTGAGATCCTACCCTTTGGGACACTGAGTGATCTTAGCACATCCTCAACTATAAGGAGCTATTAATGAACTGCCTGGACAAGAACAGAGGTTTGAGAAACCACCAAAAGCTGTGGCAGGGCTGAATGAAAAAGTTCATCTCCTGCATGAGGCCATTCCTTCAAGACTTGGGAGAAGTGACTGTTTCATGTACTGTATAGAAACTAACATAGTCAGGCAAAATGAAACAGGAATATGTTCTAAATGAAAGAACCAGATAAAACCTTAATGAAATGGAACTATGTAATTTATCTGATAAAAACTTTAAAATAATGGTTATAAAGATGCTCACCAAACTGGGGAGAAGAATGTATGAACATAGAACTTCAACAAAGAGATGGAAAATATAAGAAAGTACCAATTAGAGAAGTCACAGAGCTGAAAAATACAGTAACTGAACTGAAAAATAACACTAGAGTTGTTGTTAAAACAGCAGACCAGATAGAAAAGAAGAAAGGATTAGTTAATTCAAATCCAAGGCAGTGCAACTCACCCAATCAGAGCAGCAAAAAGAAAAAAAAGTGAAAAAACGTAAAGATACCTTAAGGGATTTACAGGAAAACATCAAATGGACTAATATTCATATCACTGGGTTTCAAGAAGGAGGAAAGAAAGAGCGAGAAGGAGCAGAAATCTTATTTGATGAAAAAAAGGGCTGAAAACTTTCCTAACCTGGGGAAGGAAACAGACCATCCAGATGCAGGAAGCCCAGAGAGTTGTAAATAAGATGAATGCAAAGAAATCCAAACCAAGATTATAATTAAAATATCAAAAGGTAAAGCAAGGAGAGAATAAAAGGCAGCAAAAGAGAAATATCTCATTACAAACATGGGAACCCCCATCCATGAGCAGATTCTTCAGTGAAAACTTTGTGGGCCAGAAGGGAGTAGCATGATATATTCAAAGTGCTGGAAAAAAAATTTCCATGCAAGAATATATGTTACCTGGTGAAGTCATCATTCAGAACTGAAGGAGAGAGAAATAGTTTCCCAGATAAGCAAATGCTAGAATTCATTCATTACCGCCTTACAAGAAATGTTAAAAGGACTTCTTGGGCTGCCTGGGTGACTCAGTCATTGGGCGTCTGCCTTCGGCTCAGGTCATGATCCCAGAGTCCTGGGATCGAGCTCTGCATTGGGCTTCCCTGCTTGGCAGGGAGCCTGCTTCTCCCTCTCCCTCTGCTGCTTGTGCTCTCTCTCTCTCTCAAATAAATAAATAAATATTTTTTTAAAAAGGACTTCTTTAAGCTATAACGAAAGGGCACTTACTGGTAACAAGAAGAAATATGAAAGACTAAATCTCACTGGGAAAGTTAATATATAATAAATGTAATAGATGAAGTACTTATAAAACTAGTATGAAGGCTAAAAAACAAAAATAGTAAAAATAGCTGATTTTAATAATTAAAGGATACACAAAATAAAGATGTAAATTTTATCAAAAATATAAAACATGGTGGTGGAGGGGTGTAAAAACGTTGCACTTTAGAACTTAAGTTACTGACTTAAAACATTATCGGTATACGTTGTTACGTGTAAGTGTAATGATGATCACAAAGCAAAATTCTGAAAACACAGAAGAAAAAGGAGTACGAGCATACCATTAAAGAAAGTCCTCAAACCACAAAGAGAAAAAGGAATAGAAACTAGAGAAACAGCTAAAGAACAATGAACAGAATGGCAATAAGCACACACCTATTAATAATTACTTTAAATGTAAATGGATTAAATTCTCCAATCAAAACAGAGTGGCTGAATGGATAAAAAAACATGAACCACCTATATGTTGCCTACGAGATACAGTTTATTTTTTAGTACAAAAAGAACTTTATTAACCTTCTTTCAAACTTTATTCCCAGGCTTCTTTGGCTTAATTAGCTACAAGGAATGAATTGTGTATAAGCAAAAACTGGAAAGAGCTATAGTGTCCTAGGCGCTTGGCCTTAAAAATATTAGAGATCTCGATTTTATCAGATCCATGAACAGAATTTTAAAAAGCAGCATAATATAAAGTAGCAGCTCCCAGTAACTTCTTCAAGTTTTATCTTCTTCAGAAGTTGACTCAATTCAGTTTGCTTCATTCTTGGAAGCTTCATCAAAATTCTCCATAAGATCTGGAACTTCATCATCATCATCCTTTCTGGTAGCAAGTGGTGCTTTTCCATCCATAGACTGGTTTGGGCAGAGCTTCAGTCAGTCTTCTTAAAGGAGTCAGACTGTCTCCACTAAGCTGGTTTAAGATATTGGCTAGCATTTCTGTCAGCTGCATGGTCTTAGCATGGCCTATAATGGTTATTAAAGTGTTCACACTGCCAGGGATGCCTGAATTTTAGGGTTGTTAAAGTGGATCACTGTTCCTTGGTTTGTGAACACATTCACTTTTTCAATACCAGAGATATTGTTTATCCCTAACTTCTTTAAAGAGAACTGAAATTTTCTATCATCTGCTGTAGCCGTTCCATGAACCACCTTCTTGGTGAGCAGTTTCTTTCCCACCAATGCACATGTGTGCTTGCAGTTTGGCAAGTTTCTCCCAGTTCCTGATAGTTTCTTTCATCTTGTTGGAATGGAAACAGGACCACATGAGGGAATAGGGTTGGCACTCAGGAGGTCTTGGGTGGACCAGCTGAGGTTCAGTGCACACATATGGGGACACAAGATGGCAGCCAAAGGGAGGCCAAAAGTGATCCAAGAAATACACTTTAGATGGAAGTACACACAGACTGAAAATGAAAGGACAGAAAGATATTCCATGCAATGGAAATAAACATTTCCCTTTGTCTGGGGTAGCAACCAGAAAATAGACTTTGTTTTTTGTTTTTGTGTCTGTGCGTGTGTGGATAATAAACTTTGAAACAAAGAGTGTAATAAGACACAAAGAAGGGCATTTCCTAATGATAAAAAGGTCAATGCAATAAAAGGATATAGCATTTGTAAATATTTAGGCACCCAACATAGGAGCAGGAAAATATACAAAAAGCAAATATTAACAGACATAAAAGAGAAAGAGATAACAGTACAACTAGAGTAGGGAACTTTAATACCCCATTTACGTCAATGGATAGTCATCCAGACAGAAATCAGTAAGGAAACACTGGATTTAAATGACTTGTTAGAGCAGACAGACAACAGATATTTATAGAACACCACTAAGTAAAGTGAAATTATCATTTATCTCGCCTTCTCTGTCTAAACTCTAACTCAGGGTGACTAAATTATTGATAAAAGGTTTCTTGTTATAAAAGTATTCCAGCTCAAAATCAAAGGAAACTGCTAATGAATAAATCTAAACAGTGATAATAAATCACTGCTAACATCACAACATTACATGCCTCCTCCTGATAGAACAGAACATCACCTTTGGTATTTTCTTATTCTTGCCCCTCCACTCCCATCAAATCTGAATCTAATCAAGTCTCTAGATCTAACTACCAATTGTGGGAAACAAAGAGGCAGAGAAATGTTTTGTGATACCACGTGGATGTAATCTGCAAATTCCAAACTGTGGGAAACTAAAGAATAAATGATGTGCTTTCTTCAACAAATTACAGAGAAAAATGAGAAAGAGGGTAAGAGAATCTAGTGATTAAAAGAGATATTAATCATAAACACAGACATCATTTGGAGCATGATTTAAACAAAATGTAAAAAACTGATTTGTGAAACAGGAAAATTTGAGTACTAACTGGATATCTGAGGACATTAAGAAACAATTCTAAAATTTTTTAGATTTGATAACGGAATTGTTATTGCTTTTTAGAAGGATTATCTTTAAGAGATACAAACTGAAATAGTAACAGATGAATGATAGGATGCCTAGAATATGCTTCAAAATCATCTGAAGAGGGGTGTCTGTGTGGCTCAGTCATTAAGTGTCTGCCTCCACCTCAGGTCATGATCCCAAGGTCCTGGGATCGAGTCCCGCATCGGGCTCCCTGCTCAGAGGGGAGTCTGCTTCTCCCTCTCCCACTCCCCCCTGCTTGTGTTCCCTCTCTTGCTGTCTCCCTCTCTGTCAAAAAAATAAATAAATAAATCTTTAAAAAAAATCTGAAGAAAGTAAAGACTAGATATGAATCATGACTGGCCCTACTGTAAAGTACTGCAAATGAATTATGAGAACATGAGCTCAAAGAAGTAAGTTCTGTACACATTTGAAATTTCCGTAATAAAAAAATTTTAAAGTATCCTTTGCATTCAGAAACAGGTCACTTTCGGGGCGCCTGGGTGCTTAGTCGTTAAGCGTCTGCCTTCGGCCCAGGTCATGATCTCAGGGTCCTGGGATCGAGCCCCACATCGGGCTCCCTGCTCGGCGGGAAGCCCGCTTCTCCCACTCCCACTCCCCCTGCTTGTGTTCCCTCCTGCTGTCTGTCTGTCAAATAAAAATCTTTAAAAAAAAAAAAGAAAGAAACAGGTCACTTTCAGGAAGAGCAATTTGTGGAATGAAAGGGCAAATGCTAAATGAAGTAAGTGACATGATCAAGGATTTGGCAGGAATGAGGTGAGATAAAGATGGTAGCTAAAAGTAGGGATTGGTTTGTTATATGTTTTTCCAAATTCACCCATTCATCATTCATTCATTCAACCGGAAAAAAAAAGAACTTCAGGTACCTGCTGTAATTTTAACACTGTGGAAACAGCAAATGAACTCAAAACAAAAACCAGGGCACATGGATGGTTCAGTCGGTGAAGTGTCTGCCTTCGGCTCAGCTCTTGGCCTCAGGGTCCTGGGATTGTGCCCAGGGAGCACTGGGCTCCCTGCTCAGCGGGGAGTATGCTTCTCCCTCTCTCTCTGCCCCCCCGCCAAACATGCTCTTTCTCTAATAAATAAACTCTTAAAAAAAAAGGCAAAAACCTGTCTTATGAACTTTTATTCTTATATGAAAGTTTGGGGAAAAATGAGGTTGGAAGAGTGTTTTTTATACTCAGTACAACTGACACTTTGGGCTGGACAATTCTTTGTTGTAGGAAGCTATCTTATGCAGTGTAGATGTTCAGCAGCATCCCTGGCCTCATATTACAGGTTAGTATTGCTGACACTCCCTTCCAGTTGTAACAAAAATGACTCCATATATTGCCAAACATCCCTGAGAGACAAAATCACCTCCAGCTGACAAGCACTGGGTTAGAAGTTAGTAAGTGCTACTAAGAAAAATGAAACAATGAAAGGGGATAAGAAATACCAGGGTAATGGTAGCACTGGATTTGCACCTTTGACAAGGATGGCTGGGGAAGAGCACTCAAGGCAGAAAGAATAGTCACATACAAAAGCCTTGAGGTAGAAAGGTGTTGGCACACTGAGAAATGATAAGCCAGTGTAGCTGGAACAGAGGAAGTTAGAGGGAAAGTGGCAAATGCATAGACTAGATTGACCTTCCTGCAAATAACATGAAATCTAGGGGAAAAAGATACAAAAAACCTGCCCCCCAAACCCCCCCAACTATTTATGCAAGCACTAAAAAGTGAACAAAGCTGGAAGATTATGGAGGTGACTTGAAATGAGAAAGCAAGGAATAGCAAAGGTTGTAATTCCAGTCTATTATGGCTTTTAGCCTAAGGGAAGACCATGTGAGGCAGTTAAAACTCCAAAAGAAAACCCAGTCTTTTAGGCCTGAGCAATTAGAGAATATAAGCTTGGGTAAATGAATGCTGCTAGAGAAATGAGGCAGCAATCCTGGGAAGGAAAGAACGAACGCTGCTACGAAATGAGGCAGCAATCCTGGGAAGGAAAGAAGGAAGAATCTCAAATTCCATGTATAAACTCTGCCCAAATCACTGCCTAACCCCTGAACAACAGTATTAAGACAAACTCCAAGCTGCCTAGCAAGGATCAGAAAACTAAAATGAGATTTAAACTGTCACCCAAAAGACAGTGTCTGGAGTCCAACCAAATTTCTTGACAGTACAACAAAATCAATAATCTTTTGAGAAATATAACATTATTTAGGGTCTCTACAACATGATTATCACAACGCCCAAGACATAATCCAAAATTACTTGACATAGAAAGAAAAAGGTGAACAAATCTCAAGAGAAAATACAATCAAGAGAACCCAACCTGAGATGATCCAGATGTTAGATTTACTAGTCAAGAATTTTAAAACAGCTATTATAACTATGCTCAATGACATAAACAAAATTCACATTCTTATTATCAACATATGCTTATAATGAATGCAACAGTAAGAAATGCCACCAGAGAAATAAAATCTCTTAAAAAAACAACAACAGGGTGCCTGGGTGGCTCAGATGGTTAAGTATCTGCCTTGGGCTCAGGTCATGATCCCAGGTCCTGGGATCGAGTCCAGCATCGGGCCCCCTGTTCCTTGCTTCTCCCTCTGCCTCTCTCTCTGTCTCTTATGAATAAATAAATAAAATCTTAAAAAACAAAAACGAAAACAACAACAACCTGTTAATTCTGGAAACGAGAAAGACAATACATGAAATAAAAAATTCACTGGATGGGCTGACAACAAAAGGGAGCTGACAGAGAACAATCTGTGAACTTGAAGATAATCAGTAGAAGTCATTCAACCTGAAGAACAGAAAGAAAAAAAGAAAGAGCCTCAGGGACCTTTGGGATAATATACAAAAGTTTAACATATTGAGTCCCAAAAGAAGAGAACAAATGAGGCAAAAAAAAAAAAATTTGAAAAAATAATACCCAAAGATTCCCCAAGTTTGGTAAAAGACAGAAATTTACAGATTCAAAAATCTCAGCAAATTCCAAGCGAGGTAAGTACAAAGAAAACCACACCTAGTCACATCATAGTCAAACTGCTTGAAAACAAAGAAAAAAAAAATGCAACCAAAGAAAATAATACATTACATATAGAAGGAAATGATTTGATTATAACTGACTTCTCATCAGATAACAATGGAAGAAAACAAGTGCTGAAAGAAAAGGACACTGGCACACCAGAATTCTACATCTAGTGAAACTATGCGAGACGGAAGGTAAAATAACATTTTCACATATAACAAAATTAAGAAGAATTTGTCACCAGCAGACCTACACTTTAAGAGGAAGAGGTTAAAAGATACAGATTAGGTCATAAAAGATGGAGCAAATGCCAATGTTCCAAATATTTGAAAGATATTTGCAACATTCTTTTCATAGCTAAGAAATCTCCAAGATCATCTTGTCCAATCCCTTTATTTTGCACATGGGCCAATCAATTCCAATTATCTAGTCGTATAATATACAAGTCTCCTAATTTCTGCGTCAAAGCAATGGAAGGAAATAAAACATTTATATCAACCTTTATAAATAAGTCAGAATACACAGTGAAAATAAATTGTTAAAATTGATATAGATATTATTCCTAAAGGTTTTATAAAAACTGAATCTTTCATTTAAGTTACCTTAGGTATTTACTTAAATCATAATGTGAATCTTTTTATATTGTTAAGAATTCCTCTATCTTTGTGAAAACTCAAATTTTCATTTTTTAATTAAATGAGAAATAAAGTTTATTTCTTAAAAACAGTACTAGAAAGGAGTCTGTTGCATACTTACACAATATAATTTAAGTAAAATGATATGCCACTGCACAAAACAGAATTTTCTCTCTACTGTAATAAGGAACTGTCAATGGGAGTAAACACTGTCTTAAGGTATTTCTGATTTTTATATTGTTTAAAATGTTATCTTTGGAAGTACACAGAACACAACAGGCTCTGAAAATCAGTTTATGAATGAATGAAATATATAAAACTATGAGACACACAGATTAATGGAATTTCCCAAGCCCACAAGTCAGGTATGTAATCACAATAAAATCAAAATCTTCAGGAACTCATCCCTGGGCTCCAAGAAAACAAGATTCCCAGGTTCACTAAGGAACACAATATATTTGAAAACATCATTGAAAAATCATCACCCTGTCTCTCTATACGTATTGGGTTGGCATTACCTTACCACATATATGTTAAGTGCTGGGCCTGCCTAAGTACTTACCCCAACAGCTGGGACTTCTTCACTCTTTACTTCATTTATCCGAACCAAATAGTTAACAAAATCTCTGGCAGCATTGCTCTGTGCATCTTTTTTATTGGTGGAATTGCCCATGCCAATGTAATTATAACCTTCCACTCGAACCTTTTACAGTCAAGAAAAAAAATGTATTAGAAGAGATTGACCCGGGTAATTCTGGGTCTTAAAAAATAGGTAATTCAATAGTCCATTAAGAGATAACAGTTAAATGTTGAAGATATACTCCATAAAAACACAGAAAATAACACATCTAAGAAAATCGTTGACTTATGAAAAAGCTTGAATTATGCTGCCCAGTGATAAACTCATCTAAAAACAACAATATTAATTTATGTGGCTCAGATATTCTCTTCTGTAACAGAATGTTCCACATTAAAATCTGATTTTATAAGACCCAAGAACAAGCTCCCCATTTGTATTTATTTTAAGCAATTTGACTTGAAGCAATCAAGAATCACTCCACTTTCCACAGGAATTAGTGAAACTGCAAATAGCTGATCCAACTTTTCTAATCTGCACTACTGGTACTGGGGCAGCTGAGGGAGATACATGTTCTAACCAGAATAATTTACCTATCAGATTGTTTTAAAAGTAATGCTCGCTTGAAAATGATTTATAATGAAACAGAATAGCAGACAAGCGACAATAAATAACATACAACACACTACTGTTTCTGAACAGAAAACATTGTTCTCTTAACACCAAAATAAGTGTCAAAAAAATCACAAAAATATAAACTGTATTCTGTAATACCTCACACATGAACTTTTGCCTGTTTTTGTTCCCCACTGCTCTAATTTCATAGGATGGGGTCATCTTCCTTTTGCCACACCAGGCATACAGAAAATTTTTAACATCACCCATGATTCAAGTGTCTTCTTCCGACCTAAGAAAACAAAAGTTAAACCACATTATTTATGAGCAAACACTGCAAGTGACCAATAACTGGAATTAACTGAAAACCTAGGTTAAACACAGGATATTCTATCATACTGCTATTAAAATTGCTTATGACAAAATTTTAATGACATAATTGGAAGGCCTATAACATGTAGTACAAAAAAGCAGTATACAAAATACACGACTTGAATTATACACATAAATCAAGACTAAAAAAGAAATATCCCTCAAAATGGTTACCTTTGGGTGACTCCAAATGATTTTGACCTTTTTTTTTTTTTTTTTTGAGAGTAAGAGAGAGAATCTTAAGCAGACTCTATGCTCAGCATGGAGCCTGACGCAGGGATGAATCTCACCTCCCTGAGATCATGACCTGAGCCTACATCAAGAGTTGGATGCTTAACTAAGCCACCCAGGTACCCCTGACCTTTTCTTAAAAACATTTTATGTGAGGTGCCTGGATGGCTCAGTTGAGTGGCTGATTCTGGATTTCAGCTGGGGTCCTGATCTCAGGGTCCTGGGACTGAGCAGTGTCAGGCTCCGCCTCCAGGCTAGGAGGGGAGTCTGCTTGAGGACTCTCTTTCCCTCTGCCCCTCCCCCCAGTCACATACACATGCTCTCACAAATGAATAAATCTTAAAAAAAAAAACCTTTTTATGTAATGTCCCACTTTTTACAATTGGCACCTTATGTGTTAACTCACTTAATCCTCAAACAATGGGAGATAAAATTATATAGTAAATACTATTATTGTGTCTCTACAAAGGAAGAAACAAGGGCATAGAAAGTTTAACTTTTCCAAGTCACCTACTGTGAGGCATAAATTCAAAGTCAAACTACTATAACTATATTAAGAACTTAATTACTTAACTATATTAAGAAATAGTCATCAATCAGGGGCGCCTGGGTGGCTCAGTTGGTTAAGCGACTGCCTTCAGCTCAGGTCATGATCTCAGGGTCCTGGGATCGAGCCCCGCATCCGGCTCCCTGCTCAGCGGGAAGCCTGCTTCTCCCTTTCCCACTCCCCCTGCTTGTGTTCCCTCTCTCGCTGTCTCTCTCTGTCAAATAAATAAATAAAATCTTTAAAAAAAAAAAAAAAAAAGAAATGGTCATCAATCATTTTGTGTGTAAATCAAAGAGTTTATTCTCATTCCGAGGTGTCTCCTAGCAGACTGTCCTCAAAGTTGTAGGCTACATATTACTCTACTTAGACTAAAAACACTAATCTGTTAAGTACTAAATCTCTCCTTTAGGCCTTGTTATTCATTAAAATTTGAGGATATTAAGTTTTCTTGATGTACACCATACCATACTTATTGGCACTCTCCCTCTAACATAGTTTAAAATATACCAAAAGATATGGAGCCTGTGAGTCTAAAATCTGAATCTAAATTAAAATCAAGGTATCTGTAGGGTGCCTGGGTGGCTCAGTCAGTTAAGCCTGGTTCTTGATTTCGGCTGGGGTCATGATCTCAGGGTCGTGGGACTGAGCCCTGTGTGAGGCTCCATGCTCAATGGGGAGTCTACTGGAGATTCTCTTTCACTCTCCCTCTACTCCTCCCCACCGCAAACACATGCCCTCTCTCTCTCTCTAAAAATAAACAATAAATCTTACACACACACACAAAAAAGGCAAGATATCTAAGACCAAATTCAGATCCAGAAAAAATATGCAAAAAAATTAGTTTGCTGTGAGAAACCTCATTACTAGCATTAAACCTTTGTCTTCTGTTCAGTGCATTTTTTTTTTTAAAGATTTTATTTATTTACTTGAGAGAGAGAGAGACAGAGACAGCACGAGAGGGGGGAGGGTCAGAGGGAGAAGCAGGGAGCCCAACGTGGGACTCGATCACAGGACTCCAGGATCATGACCTGAGCCGAAGACAGTCGCTTAACCGACTGAGCCACCCAAGCGCCTCATGTTCAGTGCATTCTGTTAGCACCTAAATCTAACATCATAAAACTGGACCCCAGTATAAACTTATTCTGTAGCCACAGGCTAACCCTGGAGAAATCCTGTTAACTGAAAAGCCGTGGAAAGCTTTTCTATCTGTAAATTCCACCCCTGAATAATTAACTAAAAAAACAAGACCTCAGGGTGAGTGAGTACCATGAAATATGAAGGACTACACTATCAAATTCCTTCCTTCCTAGGCAGTCTCATCTAACTCCATTATATTCAATAACAACTATAGGCTAATGATGCCCAAATATATACTGAAAACTTAATCTTTTCTCTTTTAAGCTCCAAAATCAAATTCATCCAACTGCAGCAATAATGTGCAAATACTAACCTGACACCTCAGTAAAAACAGAATTTAAGTTTCCTCCCCAAACCTGTTCCTTCTTCCCTCAGTCCAAGTGTTTCCACCTCCCGAAATGGCACCGCCATCTACCAAGTTACTCCTGTCACAACTTGGGAGTCATACACTCCCTCGAGATCCTCCATAGCTATCCCTTGGAGAACTCTCAGTATGCGCCAGGCAGTAGTAACCTTAGAGAATCATCTACATGGACTATTGTCCTTAACCCTTACAATAATTACACAGATAAGACTATGATTATTCTCCCCCTTTAGGGATGAATAAACGGAGACAAAGAATACCTTGCCCCAAAGAGGACAGAGCTCTTAACTGGGAAACCCAGAATTCCAAGCCGGGTAGTCTGACTCCTGACCTACATGCAATTCTGCCTCCAAAACGGGTTTCCAATCCATTCGGTTCTCTCCATCCCCCGCCAGCACTACCGCACACCTGGCGTACTGAAATAACGTCCTAGACCTATAGATCTAGATCCCCGTTTCCCCTCTGGCCACCCTAAAATCCATTCTCTTCACTCCTTCTCACCATACTCCAGGAACATGGCCTTCTTTGTTTCTTCCCAATCTCTGCTCTCAAGCGCTAATCCCTTCTTACCTCTGCAATTCTGCTTCCCCCCCCGCATCTTCAGAGCTGACGCATTCTCGACCTCAGGGCCGACATATCAGCTCCAAAGTCTACCTCCTCCGAAACGCTTTCCCTTGCCACCGTAGTGAAACTAGCTTTCTCCCTTGACAATTTTCATTTCCTCAATCTTTTCACGGAAACCTGCAGACGTTTGTTTTTCTGTTGCCTCCCACCACCACCGAAACCTCCATGCGGAAGGGGAAGGGGCTCTGCCCCACGTGTTTACGGCTCCACCGCCATGCCCGCAGGACAGCGCCCGGTCTTTGTGGCCGGAATGAATGGATGAAGGGCCCTAGGTGTGTGTGGCGTCACTGCGGGCTCACCACCCGGCGATGCACCCCCTTTCACTCAGCGGCAACAGCGCCTCTGCCGCGCGCAGGCCGGAGGAGGAAGTGGGGTTCGGCTGCTTCGGACAAGGGACTAGCCATTGCTGGGGGAAAAACGGGTCTATACCGCGGGCCCGGGCAGCGCAGGCGTGGCGCGGCGAGCAGCACGCAGCCCGCAATCCGGGAACCCGGCGGGCGCCTCGCCCCTTCCCCCACCCGCCACCGCCGCCCGCGCTTCGCAACAAAGCCCGGCTGCAGGAGCGCGGGCCCCCACACCCCCAACGGGTGGCAAAGACATCTCTCCCCTACCGGCGTCCGCTTCCTGGTGTCCGAGAACACAGCCCTCTTAGAACCGCCCGGGGCCACGGCCTTCCTCAGAGACACTCGGTAAACACACCTCAACTCGCGTGGAGGCGGCAGAGAAATGGCTCCGACGGCGGCGCCGGGAGGGCGGGGTCAGTGCGCGTACGCATGCGCACGAAGCGAGTTTAGGGCTGAGGGCGCCCCCAGGGAGGGGCGGGGCCGCAGCTACCACTTCCCGGCGTCCCGTCGGGTCGCCAGGGAGATCCGCGGCGCTGGGCCTGCTGCGCTCCAGCGGGGATACTTCCTTTGCTTCCTATTTTTGAACGTTTTTGAGAGTTGGGGACCTGTAGCATTTTGACGCAGCAAAATGTTTCATAGCTTCTATCATGGGGACTTCCGGTAGATGACAAATAAAAGGTAGAAGACAGAACTGGAAATCTTAGGTGCTATGTAGAGTGCTTAGCGAAGTACTTGGCACATAATAGGTGTTCAGTAGGTCTTGTTATTGTAGTGCTTCGGATACTCTAATGCCAGTGTCTTCTGAAAGAAATAAGCTCAGGGAAGGCAGGAAACCTGCCTGGCTAGCTGAGGCCACTCACTGCAGTGTGTGGCACATCTTAAGTGCTCAGTAAAAACCAGCCGAATGAGTGGATAAACCCTGCAAGGTTGTTTTTGCTTAAATTGGATAACCTTTTGTCTTCAGAGTCTTTGGAATAATTTGTATATTTAGCTATTGTAGTAGTCATTGTTACATTTTTGAACTGTAGTGCTTCCCATGAAGGCAACAATACAAAATATTTCAAGTTGGGGTTGTTTCAGAGATTCCAGACTAATCAATTGTCTGGGCCCATCATACCATATCCATCCTTATTTTTCACTTTTTATTGTCTTTTGTTCTTGATTCTTCTAGCTCATAGTGATCAATCCCTTTAAAACTCTGTTGCTCCTATAGTCAGAATAACAGTTTAGCATTTACTCTTATTTTCTTCACGTGTTTGCTGTCTTCAATTAAGAGTAAAATCATTCAGAGAAAGACCTTAATCTTTTTTTTTGTACCTTTCAGGGTGCTTAAAGCAGCAGGTTCCTGATAGTTATTTATGATAAGGGAAATTCAACCAGCATACATGGATTGCAAATGTTTTGTAGCAGATAATGAATACAGCAAAAGTGTCAGCATATTAAGTATAAATAAAACTTTCAGAGGTGGATCTTTCCAAGAACTATGGAGAATTTTATTATTGAGTTGGTTCATTAATTTGGGCCTTGCTCCTGAGAGCTAGAGTTCCCAGGGGATTGTGGGCCATAACTGGCGTTACCTCTGTAGGTTGCTGTTGGCAACTAGCAACTAGATCTTAACGTTTGTAAGTGAAGCTTCCAAACCTGCTCCAGAAGTACAGTGTGGTCAGATTTCAATACAACAACTAGATGTCCCCAGTATATGACTAGGTAGATGACTACAGATGTTAGCAAAGCAGGATAGAGTAGTATTACTGGTACTTAATATTTCACATTGACCTTTCTGGTTAGAAATTAGTTATGGAAGAGTTGACTTAGTTCCTGAGTTTGGTAGAAAATAAAGGTTATAAGTATATGTATTAAATTCAATCTGTAGGGTGTATAAAAAAATACTAGCCAAGTTTCTCATGTCATTTGTTATTTCTGCCAACTCAATGGACTGGGGCAAAGTTTCTGCCAGGGAGAATAAGTTGATGATCACCAACACCTATAGTTGAAATGTAAGATGAAAAATGAGGGAGAATGTTTTGGTTCATTGCTCTTCCTCTGTTTCTCAAATAAGCAGAGGGTTAGGGATGGGGGGAATGGAATAAGAGAGCCTGCAACCAGAACTAGGATTTAAGCAGGGTCATGATGTCTTGAGGAAGTTAGTGCTGGTAAAGTTTGAGCCAACTCATAAGCTTGTGAACACCAGTGACACTTGCACCCTTCAACACTCTTGTACTACCATATACAATGCTGTATCCAGACAGGAATGAAGTTTTGTTTGTTTGGTTTGTTTTTTAAAAGGCTCACAGAGACTTCCTGACCGCTGGAGTAGCTTGACTTCAGAGTCTTAGGAAGTGGCCCACACTGCTGAATAGGCTAGGGTCCTTGTATTCGGTGTCCTCCCAGAATCCTTATACTCTTTTCACTTCCAAACCCAGAATAAATTAGGTTAAAATGGGTAGGTTTACATTAAGAGCATATAAAAGGGCAAAAGAAGTGAAAGTGCAGAATAGAAAGGCAAAGTCCAAGAAGGAAGACAAGTTGGGTGCTCTCTGCATTCCAGGAGGGTATCCAGTCCCAAGTTCTCCTGTGGGCCAAACTCTTCCAGCACTCTCACAAGTGCATCCATGGAATCTGGATATCAGACAGGTTAATGGGAAGATCTATTTTAAAAAGTCCCCTTGAAAGTTCAAAAGTACAAACCATAGGCAAAAAATTAAAGTCACTGATTATATTAAAGGATATCGCCTAAAAAAAAGACACAATGAAGTTAATGCATAGTTGACAGAGTTGAGGAAGATATTCATGATGTTTAAGCTTGTCAAGAGATGATGAACTCTTCTAAACTATTCAGGGAACTCCTTCAAACCAACAAGAAAAATGTAGCAATCCTCAAAGGGCAAGAAGCAATTTCAGAAAAGGAAAACCAACAGGTCACTAAGCATATTCAAGAGGCTCAAAAGTATTAGTAACAGGAGAAATACAATGAAAACAGTAAACAGATATCACCACATGCCCATTAGATCGGCAAACATTAGGAAAGTGAATTAGGAAAGTGAATACTGTCAAATGTTGGTGATGATGTTGGGATATAAGATTCACCATGCCCAGCTGGTAAAAAAGTAGACTAGTACAGCCATTCTAGAGAGAAATCAGGTACTATTTAGTCAAACTGTGTGGGTTAAAATCAAACTAGTCTGCTCCTTGATACATTTTTGTGTATGTATGTATATATATATATACACATATATAGATATATATATGACAAGGTATACATATATAAAAAAGTTTCACATAAGCATGAAGAGAACATATAAAATATATTCAGTACAGCATTATTTCTGTTGGCAGGGAGTTAGAGGCAATTTGGTTCTCTTCCCTAGATAGATAAAATGCAGTGGATGTTAACCATGGAATCCAATGCAGCTGTCAGAAGAAATGAATTGGATATACACAGAGCTTAAGGGCACAGGGGTAGTGAAAAGAAAAAGGAACAAAATAAGTTATACAACAGCATTTATGTAAATTTAATATGACAGGTGTTTTGCATAAATATTTTTAATAGATACACATTAAACGCATTAGAATGGATGTCTGTTGTTGGGGAGAGAAATGAGGGTGAGGAATTATTTTAAAAGGGAGACATGAACAATTCTAGGTTCCTTTGGATAGATACGGAGGACTGTAAATGATACAGATGTCAAGGATAGATATAGGGTCTAATTCTTATTTATATTAATTAAATGTTTATTGAGGGGTGGGTTTGTTTTTATTTTTATTTTTTTTTTTGGTACAAGGCACTATTCTAGAAGAAACAGCCTAAAATAAGACAGACGAGATCCTTTTCTCATAGAGCTTGCATTTAGAGATGACTTCTGTGTATGATAGAGTAGCTTTTATCAGACCAACTCTCCCGCCAGAAGCAACTCCAAAACAAGACAGCTGTTTGAAGCATTAGAAGAAAGGCAGCTAATATCTGAGGGGCTAAAATCCTGGGGAGGAGGGAACAGCAGAGCTTTTGTGTCACTTTTCACTTTGATACATTTACTGATTCCTAAGCTGCCCAGGGCAAGAGATCAAGAAGCCATGTAGAAAAAAGAGGCTGCAAGGCTGAAAAGCTAGGTAGAGCGTTCAGGAGCCTTATGGTACTAGAGAGACAAAACCTGGAGTTCACCAAGGAAGAGAGAGACCAGGCTTTCATCTGACACCCCCTGCAGAGGTACATTCTAAAAGGAAGGACAAACTCAGGGGAATGAAAACCAGCCTTAAATCATCTCACTTCCTCATTGAACCAAAGTGCTTTACCTTTCTCTTTCTGCCAGAAGAGGAAGACAGAATGACCTATAATTTGTACAATTCTTTATAGAATCCCCCAAATTAAAAAAAAAAAGTCTCCGGCAAGCCAGGAGACAGGCCAAATAACTGAAAATCAAGAGGAGAAAATATAACAGAAATGTGCCCATAAATGATTCAGATGTTGAAATTATCAGAGACTTTATAAAAATTGTGATTAATATATTCAAGAATATAGATGAAAACATTGGAGGTAATTTACAGAGAGCTGGAATAAATGAGAAGTATCAAATAGAAATTTTAGAAGTGAAAATAGAATCACCGAAATTCAGGACTCAATTAATGAGTTAATAGATTGTACATAGCAGAAAAGAGAATTGGTCAATTGGAAATAGATCAGTAGAAAATATCCACATTGACCTTGCAGAGAAAAACAAATGATAAATACATGAAAGAACCTAAAAGATGAGTGGAACATGGTAAAAAGATCTAATGTACATGTGATTAAGGTTTCAGAAGTAGAAGAGAGATAGAATGGAGAAAAAGCAGTATTTGAAGAAGTATTCCCTAAAACCAATGAAGACATAAAGCCATAGATTCGATGAAAGCTTGCATTTTAGCAGTCAATAAAAAAGGATGCAAGTAAAATATTCACTGGTAATAAGTTGCTATGCAGAGAATTAAATATAATGCTGGGATAGAATTTGAGTGGGTGGCTATTTTAAACTGGAGGTTAAAAATATCATCCCTGAGAAGGTCATATTTAAGCTAACATCTGAATAGCAGACAAGAAGGGAACCATGTGAGAATCAGGAGAAGAACATTGCAGGCTCTTTCTATCCCCCTGTAAAGAAGAAAAGAGGTAACAGGTCAAGTCAGGTAGGGCTGGATAAAGTTTGAAACAGAAAAGTGTCTGTGTTCCAAAGTGCCTTGAGCACCATGATCTTACCAGCCAAGGAAGTCCAAAGATTATCAGTTAAAAACAAGACATCTCCAAGGGGAAACTCTACCACAGGCCAAGGCAGCTCTTTATGGTAAAGACCTAAGCTCTTAGTAGGAAAGGTCTGCAGCATGGATACCTGGATATTTGGGAGGAGAAGATGGTGGAGGAATAAATGGCTGTTATTTCTCCATATGATCCAAATTCCTCCCTTGGAAGCAGAGCTGGTGGCCACAGGTTTTGCATTTTATTTCATTCCTTCTGATCCATTTTTAGTCAATCCCTTGTAAGAAAGGTCTGTGATTTCCCTGACTGGGCCACAAGCATGAGTCTTCCCTGACCTCCCTCAAGGGGGTGAACTGTTCTGGCAGATCACCACGCTTTTAGTTATATACAGACTATGCTAAAAGAACTCACCCCAAATTTTCATACATAATTAATTCAGTTAATTGCCGTCCTTTTAACTGAGCTATTTTACATATATGTGAAGATGAACAACGCTTAAATGTATAGCCCTTCATTTTTTTTTTTTTTAATCTGTGTATACACCAATAGACCTATCACCCAAATCCAGATATTGGCCATTTCTATCATCCACAAAGTTCTCTTGTGTCCTTTCTCAGAGGTAAATTCCATTCTGACTTTTATCACAAGAGTTCATTTTGCTTGTTCCTGAACTTCACGAAAGTGGAATCATGTAGTATATACTGTTTTGCATCTGGCTTATTTCACTCAACATAATATTTTTGAGATTCATTCATGTTAGATATAGCAGTCTTTTTTTTTTTTTTTATTGCTGTTAGTACTCCGTTTTATTATCCACAATTTGTTTATCCATTCCCCTGAGGATGGGCATTGGAATAATTTCTAGTTGAATAGAGTATGAATAGAGTTGCTATGAACATTCTTGATTGCGTCTTTGGCCCCTCTGTTTTTAGTTTTAGTTTTTGTCTGCAATGGGGGAAACCACAGCCCTTTGAATGTCTTGTGGTATTAGAATTCCAACAAAGCAATATTTAATACTGTATTAAAATGTGGCCCCAGCTCTGTAGCCTTTAATTCAATTATCATTAATAATGGGGGCTTAGAAATAGTTGAGTCTTCTGATTATGATTTCAAAGAACTTAAAAGACCTTGGGCAGCTTTTTAAAGAAGAAATTCAGAGACTAAAGGAAAAGAAAATGTAGGTTGAACGTACCATTTCCATGAAATCATCTCAAAGTTAAGTTTTCTATTGCTACTTAATAAATTAGTATAAACTTAGTGGCTTAACTCAACACTTGGTTATTACCTCACATTTCTGTAGGTCACATTCTGGATAGAACATTAAAAGATTGTGGTTGGTCCTGGGACACCTGGGTGGCTCAGTTGGTTAAGCATCTTTGACTCAGGTCATGATCCTGGGATCCTGGGATTGAGTCCCACGTCAGGCTCCCTGCTCAGCAGGGAGCCTGCTTCTCCCTCTATCCCTCCCTCTGCTTGTGCTTGTTCTCTTTCTCAAAAATAAATAAAATCTTTTTTTTTTTAAAGATTTTGTTTATTTATTTGACAGAGAGAGAGACAGCGAGAGAGGAAACACAAGCAGGGGGAGGGGAGGAGGGAGAAGCAGGCCTCCCGCCAAGCAGGGAGCCCGATGCAGGGCTCGATCCCAGGACCCCGGGACCATGACCTGAGCCGAAGGCAGACGCCTAACGACTGAGCCACCCAGGTGCCCCCAAAATAAATAAAATCTTAAAAAAAAAAAAGACTGTGATCCTATATGCTCTTAGAAAGAGTAAACAAATTTTATGATGCTAAGTTTGAAGTGTTTTAAGTGGCTGGTCCCATCCTACATTGTACTAGGACTGGTCTTTTTGACGACTAGCATACAGAAAGGGATGGTAGGTCACTCCTGAGGTTGCTCTAAAAGACTATGATTTCTGTTTTGGGCTCTGGCACATTCTTTTTCTCTTTCCAGAGGAAGCAGGCTGAAGCCTCTGGCCAATGGCCAGCAAGGAACTGAGGTCTGCTCACTACTATGTAAGTGAACCTAGAAGCTGATTCTCCAGCCCCAGTTGAACCATGAGATGAGTGAAGCTCTGGCCAATAACTTGACTGGAACCTTATAAAACACTTGAGCCAGAACAACCCAGTTAAGCTGCTCCTGGATTCTTGACTCTCAGAAACTGCATGAGTTAATAAATGTTTGCAGTTTTAAGCTAAGTTTGGGGGTGATTTGTTACATGGAATAAATAACAAAAACAAGTATCTTCTATATCTAGGTTCTGTCTATTCTTTCATTCCTTGCTGCCACTTCCTTAGGTTAGAGCTTCACCACTGGGTACCAACTGCAATAGGCCACCCAATGGTTTACCTGTTTCCTGTCTCTGTCTTCTACTCATCACACTGCTTCAAGAGTGACATTTTTAATACAAAGTCGTGTCACATACCTACCTACCTATCCCATACGCACATCTTTTAGTGATGATGACTCATTGCTTTCCCTTTTCTCACCCAGGCCTCTTCGACTTGCTTGTTCTTCTCAAATCAGTTAGCAAAAGGCATTGTCTCATTGTGTACGTCACGGTTCCAAATAGTCACACATGGCTCATTCAAGAGCCCACAGATATTTTTCATTTCCTACCCTCTATGGTTAGATGGAAACACAGTAAAAACTTCCAACCTAGGAAAAAATCTGAGAGTGGCACTATCATCTGGGCTCCATTAATAATAAATGCAAATTTCTATTGCAGTTCTTGCCCTGGGTTTAGTATCATTTTCAACTTTATTTTGCCAGCTATTAGTTAAAAGGTTTACCAGTGATGTAATGTTTCTCTGTTGTATAAAGAGCTTATACCGAATGCCTTGGATAGCTGTAAAAACTAATACTTCACTGTGTTTATGTTGTGCCAGATACAGTTCTAAGAACTTTATCTGTATTATTTGGTGTGATTCTCATAATAACCAGGAGACAGATAACATCAGGAGATGGATATTCTAATTCTCATGTTATAGATAACGGAAAGACTGAGAAGTTAAATAAAATGTTGTAGGTCATATACTTAGTAAGCAGTGGAACCAGGACTTGAACCCAAACAGCTTGGATCTGAGCACATACTTATAACCATGAGGCAACTCTGCCTGTCATACAACCATGGTATACTGTTTGTCATTCCATACTCTATGGAACCCAACTCTCCACTACATCAGTAGGTCCTTGGGCTTGAATCTTAGGGACAACACTAGCTAAGAGATATTGTTAAAAGTGGACATACAGTTTTAAGATTCTCAGTGTGAAATATAGTCTGGTGTCACCCAGTTAAGATTCATATTCTGGCTCTGCCACAGACCATGTGTGACCATAAGATATTTAACATCTCTTAGCCATAGTTACTTCATTTTTAAAATGGGAAGATGCTAAGTTGTATCAATTCTAAAATACACTTTAAAAAGCATTTTGGTATCTCTAGACTGAGATGGCATGTTCTACTTTATCAGTGTTTTTTTTTTCTTCCTCAGAGGTGTATCAAATGATGTCTTACAATCAAGAGCACCTTAGAAATTCGATGAAACGTCATGAACCTACATCATAAACTAACTACAAAGAATAGATAAATAAGCATATAAAATTCAGGACCTAACATATACCATATTTAAAACTTTTTTTTCCCCTAAAAAAAAAACAAACGTGAAAACTACCTTGTGTTCATTGTACGCATGCACTGTTGAAAAGATTAGGTCCCACCTAGAGCGAGAATGGCAAGGGGTATATCCATAAGGAATCCAGGGTGAGCTGCAGTGATCAGTATGTCCCAAAGCACAAAAAGTGATGTGCCACCTTTTAAGGACAAAATATACCAACCCAGGATATCCCAGTAAGGATGCCTATTCTGCCCACTGGACTAGTTTTGTTCACAAAATAACAAGTCATAGAATCTTACCTTCTAAGATTTAGTTTTAAATGCGTTACCAACAGTAACCCATGGCTCGAAAGCCAGGGAGGCTTTGGCCTAACATTAAGTTCAAACTTAGTGCTGTAAGTGTGGAGAGAGGCTGCTGAGTGGAACTGTGTATGCCCACTAGCTGAGCCCACAATACAGAACTGGAGACCATGAGGAGAGGGCCTGAGGGATGCTAGATACAGCAAATAGAACATAGTAGGATGAAAGTTCAATTTATTAAGAGTGGAATTAATAATGTTATTAATAACAGCTTGAGATTTAAAGGGACTGATGACTTGTTCAGGATGGCAAATGTCACAGATGAAGTACATAATCTGGAGTCCAGCAGAAACGATTGTCTAGATTTTGAGGATAAAGAATGTAATATATCTGATACCTTTAAAATTACTCTCTTCCTTGTTATATAGTTCTGGTATTCATTGAAATGCCAGTTTCTATCAGAATTCATTTTTGTGGCTTGCTGTGCATATTTATCAGTGAAGATTTGCTTTTTTTTTTTTTTTTTTTACAAGCAAACATGACATTGGAAATCATTCATGTGTTATTTTTTTGTATCTGTTGTACCAGTTTCTACGGAGCCATTTGTTTACCTACAAGTTTATTCAAGTTCATTGGATTTCACAACTTGCTTTGTTCCGCTTTACAATTATATTTGCTTTCTCTGCCTTTATCCTATAGAAACTCATTTAGATTTAGTTTACAGTTTGTCATGCTTCTTACTTATGTAGCCACCGAAACACCATATCCACATTTGCTTTAATGGTTCCCATATTAAGGTGTGGGGTTTTATTTTCCCATGCATTTGTATATTGGAGCATTTTGTTGCCTGCTTACACCAGCTTTCATGGATACTAATACATTTCTATAAGATAATGAGATGTTACCTTCTTTTAGTGTTAAATAGTTTCACATATCCAGAATTTGTAATTTCCTATTGGATACTAGTACAGAATGTACTGTATTTTCATGAACAAATGTTTTCCTTTGCAAACTACTTTTAAAAACTTTCTTTTTCTCTTTTCTTTTTTTTTTTTTAAGTAGGCTCCACGCCCAACATGGAGCCCAATGCGGGGCTTGAACTCATGTCTGTGAGATCAAGAGTCAGACACCAGGGCACGTGGGTGGCTCAGTCGTTAAGCATTTCCCTTCGGCTCAGGTCATGATCCCAGGGTCCTGGGATCCTGCTCAGCGGAGAGCCTTTTTCTCCCTCTCCCTCTGCTTGCTGCTCTGCCTACTTCTGGGTGCTCTGTCTCTATCAAATAAATAAACAAAATCTTAAAAAAAAAAAAAAAAGTCAGACACTTAACTGACTGAGCCACCCAGGTGCCCCCCCTTTTTAATAAACTTTCAATGAAGGTAAATGGGATATACTCACCTATTAAGAGAAAATGACTCTTAGATTGGAACACATAGCAAAATATAAATTTATTCTATTTAAAAGAAGCATCTAAAGTGAAAGATTCCAACAACTTGAAAAAAAATGGAGATGTTCTAAATAAATCTACTAGTGAAAAAAATAACAAAAAAGTGTTGAATACAATTAAAAAAATGCATTGCTATGCTGCCACCAAAGTAAAAATATGCCTTAAAGGTAAACAAAAGTTAAAGGGAAAAATGAATCCAAAGAGGGGGGGAGGCAAAGAGGCCAAAGAGGCAAGAGAACCGTGATGTAAGCGCCTACCCTGACAGAGTCTGCTGATCCCTGATGGACTTGAGCTTCCTTTCACTGAAAGTTGCATGGGGCTTAGGAGAAAGGAGACAAAGCCTGGAGGCTGCCCAAAGTGCAGAGGCTGAGATGTACCCATAAGTCAGAATGCCTTACACCTGCAGTGAAAAGTGAACAGAGGCTGAGAGGCACCCATAAGTCAGAATACCTTACACCTGCAGTGAAAAGTGAACAGAGGCTGAGATATACCCATAAGTCAGAATGCCTTACACCTGCAGTGAAAAGTGAACAGCAATAGCAACAATAAAACAAAATAAAAAAAACAAATCAAAAAAACAAAAATAACAAAAAACAAACCCAGAGGAGGAGCATATTAAGAAAGCTTGTCTGTTACAAACTAGATATCTGGTAAGGGGGGAAAAAAAAGATTCACTTCCTGTGATGCTCCCAAAAATTTCAAGTCAATTATTTTAAAGTGGTCACTAGTCAGCAGAGAGAAATCACCTGGATGAATTCAAATCATATCCTCTTTGGTAGAATGCATTTTCCATCCAGACTTGAAATAATTATTACATATAAGGTTCCACTATACATAAACACATTTAAAAATCACAAAATATGAGGATAAAAAGTACCAAGAGCATCAGCAGAAGAAAAAAACCAACCAGCAAAATTGTACTTGTACATATTTTAAATGTTAGAATTATCTAATACAGACTATGCACATACCTATCCTTCCTTCATGTTTAATTCACCCTACTGCTAAATAAATAAAAAGCCACAAAATTAAAAAAAAATTTTGCTTAATTTTAACCAGAAAAATCATGATGTATACTATCCAAACCCAAGAAAACAAAAAATTCCAGATAGAAAAATGTATTTTTCCACAAAATAAGTTTATATAATAACAAAAACTTGTAACAATATATATAGCTGTACGTAAGCTGCAATATAATTAAGCCTTATTGTAAACTTTTCTTCCTTCTGCACCATTTCCTTAACCCATTTTTCAATCTTCTGGGCAACTTATAGTTATTTTACACTCAAAGCACAGAGTAACATCTTTAGTTTAACTTTCCTATGACTTACAAGGCCTTACAGGACCTGGCTCCTTCCGGTCCCTTTAAACTATTTCCCTTCCTATTCTTTCCTTAGTGTCTGAACTCTGGCCCACTGGCTTCTGTTCAGATCTTCACACTCTACAGACTCTGTTGTGGCTTGGAATTGTCAGATCTTTGGCTCCTACCACCAGGAATATACCCTCTGCTTCTCTTTACCTGTCTGGCTCCTTCCCAGGATTCTAATCTCAGATGAAGTCTAAGGGACACAGAGACACTTCCCTCACTGCTTTGTGGGAGTTAGTCTCTCTCCTCCTGCACCACCATTCTCCAGCACTTTCCTCTGGCCAGATTCAGTGATCTTGATGGAAGACCCACAGATACTGCAATTCTGTACAGACAAGTGAAAGAGCAAAAGGTAGAGAATACTCAGTGGAATGTTCAAATTGGGACCTCAAAGCTGACTGAGGTTATTTCCTTAGGGAAAGGACAAGGACGATACTAACTGGGTCAATGTTCTGGGGAGTCCAGATAGCAACCGCAACCTGCAGACCGCCCAGGCTTGTGAATATTACCTGCAGCTCTTAGTAAGAGATGGGTTTAGATGTACCCATTCCCTCGAGTCCTGAGGTGAATCACTTTGTTGCACTGCAGTCCAAGGATTCCCAGGAATGCGATTTGTAGTCCTTGTGCCACCTCCTCCCACCCGAGGCAGGGGACCTTAAATGGGGCCAACTGGACTTGGACTATATATAGATCACTCTGAGCCCCTGATGTGCTTGCCCATCAGTGGGAGCCCACTTCCAGGACCTCAATGATAACTTTGTTACGTGTGCTTGGTGATGGGCAAGAGGCCTGTCCCTTACACCAAAGGTTGATATTTGAAAAAATTTTCTGTGCGCACAGGACCTCATCCAACATCTGGCTCAAATCCGGGAACCTGGCATTGATGAAGGTCATTCTAGCTGCTGTGTAGAAAATATACTGGAGGTGAACTTGATGTCCAAGCTCCTAGGTGGTCCATGTGGCATAGAACTCGAACACTCCCTATACCTGGTATACAGATACAGGTGACAAGTCCTGCTGGATACAGGTTCTATACACATTTGGTGGAATCCATTCCATTATGTTTACTAATTGCACGATTAAGATCTAGGAAATTTCTGTAAGGTTTTTCTTTTGGTTGTCTAACTTAAAATGCTGAAGTGTCCTATGTATCAAATGATCTCTCAAGAGTCACCAAAGGGGTTGGCAGAGAAAACATGATTTGGGTTAGTTATTTTGTCCACCAAGTAGCCATTTCTTAGCCCCAGAAACCCAAAGTGCAAGGTGATGCCCCACCTCTAGCAAGGGCTTAGCTCTGCTGTTTGTATAACTTTGATTCCAAGATTCCTTCTCCGTATAACTGAAGGAAATTGGGGTTGAGTGAGCATGTGATAAGGACAGTGATTAAATGGGTTAGATCCATTCTTTGCTCTTCTTGCTTTGACAGGCATTTAAGTCCCACTCCATTCTTCCTTATGTGAAAAGCCCGGGTGAGTCCAGGTGGGTGCCTGGTCTTGGACTGCAGTCATTTTAGAATGTCCCTTAGCACAGCCCAGCCCAACCCAGCCTTCCCTCAGGTTCCAAATTCCTGACAGAAGGGATTTTATGTGCTCTTCATGTGATCATAAAGAGGAAATTTCTCTCAAGTTGTAGCAAACAGCCTTTCTGGAGAAGAGCATGCATTACCCATTCCCCACCTCCACCGGTGCCCCACACACCATGGCATTTTCCTACATCTGTGAATAAACCCAAGAGATCCTAAGTAAAACCAGTCCCTGGAATCACTTTGTCCTTCCACCATCCCCAGTGAATTGATCTCAGAATTCCATCTTGAAACAGAGGTTAAAAATCCGCTTTTAGTATCGTGCTGAGTGAAGTATTTCACATCATTATTTTAGTTTTAATATTAAAGACTAAACTCAAAGGTAATAGTAAATTCATAATACTCCAAAAATTTACTTTTGATAAAAGGCATTATTAGTAACTATTGCTATGTAACATTCATTTCCAAGGAGTTGGATGTTAGAACACACAGAGTTAAATTCAACCCTGGTCACTGAAGAAAAATCATCTTATTTCTCTTTGTGTTTACAAGCTCTTCTTAACCATCTTCAAAGTTCTCCAAGCACTGACTTCAGAAAAACAAAAACAGAAAAACAGAAAAAAAAAAATCTTGCCTAGTGGATAGCTAAAATGTATCTTCATAGAAAAAATTAATTTGACTTTAGTATACTTAAGTAAGGATATGACCTCTTCAGAACCAAAAACCTCCCTTTTCTTCCTTTAGGAAATTAACGGCTATAAAGAAATGTTTCAGTGAGAGAATATAAATTCACATAAACCACTGCAGTTCAATTTCTTATTCCAATGCCTTACTCCTGAAGGAGGTAGAAATATGAGAAAACAGCACATGTCATTCCTGAGCAAAAAGAGGAGTGAGGAGCCATAAATATAACAACTCTTAACTGATCAATTGGCAATGGTAACTGAATCCACAGATAATTTCAAATTCTCATTTTGAAAAAGTTCTCCTTTTCAGAGATAAAATATAAAGAGTAAAAAAAAAAAAAGAGTAAAAATCTTCGGTAATTGGGCACCTGGGTGGCTCAGTTGGTTAAGCGACTGTCTTCGGCTCAGGTCATGATCCTGGAGTCCCAGGATCGAGTCCCATATCAGGCTCCCTGCTCTGTGGGGAGTCTGCTTCTCCCTCTGACCCTCCCCCCTCTCATGCTCTCTCTCTCTCATTCTCTCTCTCAAATAAAATAAAATCTTAAAAAAAAAAAAATCCTCAGTAATTGATAGACTGGATAGTCAGGTTTACAATCACCAAGGGTTGACTGGCAATACACTTTGTTATTAGGAAGCACTAACCAGGGTTTTTTGGAAAGGAGACTAAAACAGCCATACTACTGAGAAAGAAAAGAATAAAGAAGGTATGTAGGGATAGTGAGAGTGAAATCTTTTGGTCCTCCCCAAATCTTCGAAATGTGCTGAAGTGTGACCAGGAAATAACAGTTAGCCCCTGGGCTCACAATAGAGGGGACATTGGCCTTCACTTACATTCAGGGCACTGTGGGGGAGCCATTCACTTCCTGTGGGGAAAGGGGAAGTGTGTGGTGCCCAGAGGAGAGCTCTTTGGTTGAGACTTTGAGCTTTGAGAAGTTCTCTATATATCAAGAAGTGGAGACTTGAGTTCATCTTTGGGGAGGGCCTTTTCTTTGTTCTGTGAAAAGCTATTCTAATGGGCCCTTGAGTGATAAGAACTGAAGCAAGTCTTCACCTAATGCAGTGTTTTGGGGGAAAACTGACATCACAGTGAATCCGAAAGCAGATATTCTAGAATTAGGCTGAGCAGCCAAGTGAGCGGGTGTGTTAATAGTTGTGTAGAGTTGAGTTATGTTGTAATTTGGCATTGAAGTAAATGTATCTGCCTAAATGAAGTAGCTCAGAGTTGTCCTAGACTCCAAATGAATATTTATTAAAATGGAAGTACATTATAGTGGTTTAAAATTTAAAAAAAAAATTAAAATAGGATTAAGAATCAGAAATCAAGATAACGGGAGCTCCTAAAGGCAGATGGGATGAATCATTATAATTTTCTTCTTGATTCCATTTCATCCATATAAGCAGAAATTTCTCCACAAAAATTTTGTGAAATATTGAATAACTCAGGGCTCATGATTCCTTTTAGAGTTTTTGCCCCTTCACAAAATAAAACATTTTTAGGATCTTAGAAGGTACTTAAGTACTCGTTGATTGGGTGAGATTTCATTTGCTAGAAAAGAGTTTAGTTCAAGTTCATCTAAAAAGTCCTTGAGAAATTAAGGCACCATTCAAGGTACACACTCTGATTTGATAGAGAGGCACTAGCTATAGGATTCTAAGTTTCCATCCTTTAAATCAGTGGAAGAAAGGAAATCCAGGCTCTTCAGCTTAGCTTTTGCATCATCAATAAACTCCCTGGAGGCTTTCTGCAGTGGAGGCCGGGGTGGGCCCATTGGAATCCCAGAGACCAGAGTCATGATGGCTTTGGTCTGCGACACTCCAAAACCTAGACGGGAAAAATAAATAAGGAAATGTGACTGGGACCATCCACTTTGCCACAAACATCCTAAAGAAGAGATCATATTCTAGTGACTTCTATGATAGGATAAGGTGGAAGTAAAAGAGGGGAACATTTCTTATCACTATGGCAGACTGAGCAGACATAGGAATCCCTCTTCCTGCCTCGAACATATAGAAAAGCTGGAAAATTTTTGACAAATTGACAAACTGTAAAACAAAACAAAGAAAGACTCTAAGTCAACCTCAAAAGCAAGAAGGAGGGACCAAAGGTACCAGGAATAAAGAGGTCAGCGTGGTGAGTTGCTGAAGCCAAGTGGTCCATGAGGATAATCTGAGTCAGGGATATATGACTGTGGATCAAATGATGCAGGACTTCATCGCTAAGACAGAATTTAGTTCAATCACATCTAAGAAGTCCCTGAGAAATGCACTCCTTAAGATGCTGCTCTTTTAGAGCTCATGTTCTAAAGCTGGGGCAGGAACGCAAGATGAAGCCTCGGGTCTGTGCAGAGCAGGGGGCTGAAATTAAATGCCCTATGTAAAACTGGTAGTCAGCCTTCTATGAAAGGCAATAGAAGAAAACCTGGCCTGCTGGCCTGGGGATAGAGAGGCATGGAAGCTTGACTTCTTCCAGGCTGTGGATGGAAAAAGATCTTATGAAAGAAATCCCAAGCCTGTCGTCTCCTCTCAGGAATTCAGCTGGATAGGGATCAAATCATTCTGAACACCTACAAACTCAACAGGAGATCGAAGAAAAGAATAGCAACAACTCTCTGAACAGAAAAGCGACCACTTTCTGGAAGGTAGGACGTGCGGAGAAGTGAATCCGAGGCGATATTTGGGAGGATAGACGGCGGGGGAGGGGCCTCCGTTGGCCGCTTCTGGCAAGTGATAGAGCCGTGGAGCACAAAATCGGAACTTTTAGAAGTCTGCTCTGCTGAGGGACGTCACTCTGGTGACTAAGTGGGGGGTGGAACCCTCGTGGGGCAGTGTGGTCTCAGGACCCTCGGGGTCACAGAAAGACCGGGGGTGCCTGAGTGCGGCAGAGCTCCCAGGTATTGGAGCGGGGAAGCCGGCTGCAGAGAAGGAGCCCAGGCATGGGCTCTCAGCTTGGGGTTGCCATAAACTGTGATCCAGGGCACAGTCGGGCCACTGCTCCTCCAGCAGGGACCCAACAAGTGGCAGATCCAGGGAGACTCACCTTTCTCCCCCGGGAGGAGCGGCGTGGGAGCGCACCGCAGGGATCTGCTGGGTTTGGAGACTCCACACGGGGTCGGGTGCCAGAGATAGAAATGCGCGGTCACAGGCTGGGTGAGCACATAGTGCGGCCGGAGACCAGGGAGACGGGAGTGACTGACTGCTTTTCTCTGGGGGCTCACTGAGGAGCGGGACCCCGAGTTCTCGGCTCCTCCGGGGTGGAGACTGGGAGGCCGCCATTTTCACTCTCCGCCTCTAAAGCTGAACGGAAACCATGCAGGGAACAAAAGCTCCGGAGAGCAAACCCGAGCAGATTACTTAGCCAGGACCGGGCAAGGGTGGGGCAATTCCGCCTCTGGCAAAGACATTTGGGAACCACGGCAACGGCCCCTCCCCCAGAAGATCAGCGAGAACAGCCAGCCAAGACCAGGTTTACAGATCAGTGAGAACGGCAGAACTCCAGCGCTAGGGGAATAATGCACATAGAACCCATGGCTTTTTTACCATGATTCTTTAGTCTTTCAAAGTTAATTATTTTTTTTTAACTGTCTTTTTTTCTTTTTTTTTTTTTGAATGTTTCTTTTTCCCTTTTTCAACCAACATCTTATCAATCCCTTTTTTAAAAAACATTTTTATTTTTCATTTTTAGAGTCATATTCTATCCCTTCATAGTAGTTACCTGTATTTTTGGCATATATATGTAAGTTGTTCTCTCTTTAAAATTTTGAGATAGTTTCTTCTAACAGATCAAAATATACTCTAAATCTCTAGTGTATGGTTTTTTTCTACTCCCCTGCCTGATCACATTCTCTCCCTTTTCTTTTCTTTTTTTTTTTTTAAATCCTGTTCTTTCTTTTTTCAAACAACTTATCAATTCCTTTTTTAAAATTTTTTGTGATTTCCATCTTTACATTCATATTCCATCCCTTCATCATATCAACCCTTATTTTTGTACATATATAAGTTTTTCTTTCTTTAAAATTTTGGGAGGCACTTTCTTTTAACAGACCAAAATACACCCAAAATCTAGTGTGTGGCACTGATCTATAAACCAGCCTGATCATATTTGATCATATTCCGTTTTTGTTTTATTTTGTTTTGTTCTGTTTTTGTTTTTATCTTTATCTTTTTCTTTTTCCTTTTTTTTTTCTTTTTCTTTTTTCTCTCTTTCCCTTTCTTTTCCCACTGCTTCAGGTCTTTTCTGATTTGTTTAGAGTATATTTTCTGGGGATGTTGTTACCCTGCTAGCATTTTGTTCTCTCATTAATCTATTCTCCTCCGCACAAAATGACAAGACGGAAAAAATCACCTCAACAGAAAGAACAAGAGGTAGTACTGACTGCCAGGGACCTACTCAATACGGACATTAGTACGATGTCGGATCTAGAGTTCAGAATCATCACTTTAAAGATACTAGCTGGGCTTGAAAAAAGCATGGAAGTTATTAGAGAAACCCTTTCTGGAGAAGTAAAAGAACTAAAATCTAACCAAGTAGAAATCAAAAAGGCTATTAATGAGGTGCAATCAAATATAGGGGCGCTAACTGCTAGGATAAATGAGGCAGAAGAGAGAATCAGTGAGATAGAAGACCAAATGATGGAAAATAAAGAAGCTGAGAAAAAGAGAGATAAACAACTACTGGATCACGAGGGCAGAATTCAAGAGATAAACGATACCGTAAGACGAAACAACATTAGAATAATTAGGATCCCAGAAAAAGAAGAAAGAGAGAGACGGGCAGAAGGTATAATGGAGCAAATTATAGCAGAGAACTTCCCTAAAATGGGGAAGGAAACAGGCATCAAAATCCAGGAAGCACAGAGAACCCCTCTCAAAATCAATAAAAATAGGTCAACACCCCGACATCTAATAGTAAAACTTACGAGTCTCAGAGACAAAGAGAAAATCCTGAAAGCAGCTCGGGAGAAGAGATCTGTAACCTACAATGGTAGAAACATTAGATTGGCAACAGACCTATCCACAGAGACCTGGCAGGCCAGAAAGGACTGGCAGGACATATTCAGAGCACTAAATGAGAAAAATATGCAGCCAAGAATACTATATCCAGCTAGGCTGTCATTGAAAATTGAAGGAGAGATAAAAAGCTTCCAGGACAAACAAAAACTAAAGGAATTTGCAAACACGAAACCAGCCCTACAAGAAATCTTGAAAGGGGTCCTCTAAGCAAAGAGAGAGCCTAAAAGGAACACAGACCAGAAAGGAACACAAACAATATACAGTAACAGTCACCTTACAGGCAATACAATGGCACTAAATTCCTATCTTTCAATAGTTACCCTGAATGTAAATGGGCTAAATGCCCCAATCAAAAGACACAGGCTATCAGATTGGATTAAAAAACAAGACCCATCGATATGCTGTCTGCAAGAGACTCATTTTAGAACCAAAGACACCCCCAGATTTAAAGTGAGGGGGTGGAAAACCATTTACCATGCTAATGGACACCAAAAGAAAGCTGGGGTGGCAATCCTTATATCAGACAAATTAGATTTTAAACCAAAGACTGTAATAAGAGATGAGGAAGGACACTATATCCTACTTAAAGGGTCTATCCAACAAGAAGATCTAACAATTGTAAATATCTATGCCCCTAACATGGGAGCAGCCAATTATATAAGCCAATTAATAACAAAAGCAAAGAAACACATCGACAACAATACAATAATAGTGGGGGACTTTAACACCCCCCTCACTGAAATGGACAGATCGTCTAAGCAAAAGATCAACAAGGAAATAAAGACTTTAAATGACACACTGGAACAAATGGACTTCACAGACATATTCAGAACATTCCATCCCAAAGCAACGGAATACACATTCTTCTCTAGTGCCCATGGAACATTCTCCAGAATAGATCACATCCTAGGTCATAAATCAGGTCTCAACCAGTACCAAAAGATTGGGATCATCCCCTGCATATTTTCAGACCACAATGCTTTGAAACTAGAACTCAATCACAAGAGGAAAGTCGGAAAGAACTCAAATACATGGAGGCTAAAGAGCATCCTACTGAAGAATGAATGGGTCAACCAGGAAATTAAAGAAGAATTAAAAAAATTCATGGAAACCAATGAAAATGAAAACACAACTATTCAAAATCTTTGGGATGCAGCAAAGGCAGTCCTAAGAGGAAAGTATATAGCAATACAAGCCTTTCTCAAGAAACAAGAAAGGTCTCAAGTACACAACCTAACCCTACACCTAAAGGAGCTGGAGAAAGAACAGCAAATAAAGCCTAAACCCAGCAGGAGAAGAGAAATAATAAAGATCAGAGCAGAAATCAATAAAATAGAAACCAAAAGAACAGTAGAACAGATCAACGAAACTAGGAGCTGGTTCTTTGAAAGAATTAACAAGATTGATAAACCCCTGGCCAGACTTATCAAAAAGAAAAGAGAAATGACCCTAATCAACAAAATCATGAATGAAAGAGGAGAAATCACAACCAACACCAAAGAAATACAATTATAAGAACATATTATGAGCAACTGTATGCCAGCAAATTAGATAACCTGGAAGAAATGGATGCATTCCTAGAGATGTATCAACTACCAAAACTGAACCAGGAAGAAATAGAAAACCTGAACAGACCTATAACCACTAAGGAAATTGAAGCAGTCATCAAAAATCTCCCAACAAACAAAAGCCCAGGGCTAGATGGCTTCCCAGGGGAATTCTACCAAACATTTCAAGAAGAATTAATACCTATTCTTCTGAAACTGTTCCAAAAAATAGAAATGGAAGGAAAACTTCCAAACTCATTTTATGAGGCCAGCATTACCTTGATCCCAAAACCAGACAAAGACCCCTCAAAAAGGAGAATTACAGACCAATATCCCTGATGAACATGGATGCAAAAATTCTCACCAAAATACTAGCCAATAGGATCCAACAGTACATTAAAAGGATTATTCACCACGACCAAGTGGGATTTATCCCTGGGCTGCAAGGTTGGTTCAACATCCGCAAATCAATCAACGTGATACAATACATTAACAAAAGAAAGAACAAGAATCATATGATCCTCTCAATAGATGGAGAAAAAGCATTTGACAAAGTACAGCATCCTTTCTTGATCAAAACTCTTCAGAGCATAGGGATAGAGGGTACATACCTCAATATCATAAAAGCCATCTATGAAAAACCTACAGCGAATATCATTCTCAATGGGGAAAAACTGAGAACTTTCCCCCTAAGGTCAGGAACGCGGCAGGGATGTCCACTATCACCACTGCTATTCAACATAGTATTGGAAGTCCTAGCCACAGCAATCAGACAACAAAAAGAAATCAAAGGCATCCAAATCGGCAAAGAAGAAGTCAAACTCTCACTCTTTGCAGATGATATGATACTTTATGTGGAAAATCCCAAAGACTCCACCCCAAAACTGCTAGAACTCATACAGGAATTCAGTAAAGTGGCAGGATATAAAATCAATGCACAGAAGTCAGTGGCATTCCTATACACCAACAACAAGACAGAAGAAAGAGAAATTAAGGAGTCGATCCCATTTACAATTGCACCCAAAACCATAAGATACCTAGGCATAAATCTAACCAAAGAGGCAAAGGATCTGTACTCAGAAAACTATAAAATACTCATGAACGAAACTGAGGAAGACACAAAGAAATGGAAAAACGTTCCATGCTCATGGATTGGAAGAACAAATACTGTGAAGATGTCAATGCTACCTAGAGCAATCTACACATTCAATGCAATCCCCATCAAAATACCATCCACTTTTTTCAAAGAAATGGAACAAATAATCCTAAAATTTGTATGGAATCAGAAAAGACCCCACATAGCCAGAGGAATGTTGAAAAAGAAAAGCAAAGCTGGCGGCATCACAATTCCGGACTTCCAGCTCTACTACAAAGCTGTCATCATCAAGACAGTATGGTACTGGCACAAAAACAGGCACATCGATCAATGGAACAGAATAGAGAGCCCAGAAATGGACCCTCAACTCTATGGTCAACTAATCTTCGACAAAGCAGGAAAGAATGTCCAATGGAAAAAAGACAGTCTCTTCAACAAATGGTGTTGGGAAAATTGGATAGCCACATGCAGAAGAATGAAACTGGACCATTTCCTTACACCACACACAAAAATAGACTCAAAATGGTTGAAAGACCTCAATGTGAGACAGGAGTCCATCAAAATCCTAAAGGAGAACACCGGCAGCAACCTCTTCGACCTCAGCCACAGCAACTTCTTCCTAGAAACATCGCCAAAGGCAAGGGAAGCAAGGGCAAAAATGAACTATCGGGACTTCATCAAGATAAAAAGCTTTTGCAAAGCAAAGGAAACAGTCAACAAAACCAAAAGACAACCAACAGAATGGGAGAAGATATTTGCAAATGACGTAACAGATAAAGGGCTAGTACCCAAAATCTATAAAGAACTCATCAAACTCAACACCAAAAGAGCAAAGAATCCAATCAAGAAATGGGCAGAAGACATGAACAGACATTTTTCCAAAGAAGACATCCAAATGGCCAACAGACACATGAAAAAGTGCTCAATATCACTCGGCATCAGGGAAATCCAAATCAAAACCTCAATGAGATACCACCTCACACCAGTCAGAATGGCTAAAATTAACAAGTCAGGAAATGACAGATGTTGGCGGGGATGCGGAGAAAGGGGAACCCTCCTACACTGTTGGTGGGAATGCAAGCTGGTGCAGCCACTCTGGAAAACAGTATGGAGGTTCCTCAAAAAGTTGAAAATAGAGCTACCATATGATCCAGCAATTGCACTACTGGGTATTTACCCCAAAGATACAAAAGTAAGGATCCGAAAGGGTACGTGCACCCCGATGTTTATAGCAGCAATGTCCACAATAGCCAAACTGTGGAAAGAGCCAAGATGTCCATCAACAGATGAATGGATAAAGAAGATGTGGTATATATATACAATGGAATATTATGCAGCCATCAAAAAGAATGAGATCTTGCCATTTGCAACGATGTGGATGGAACTGGAGGGTATTATGCTGAGCGAAATAAGTCAATCAGAGAAAGACATGTATCATATGACCTCACTGATATGAGGAATTCTTAATCTCAGGAAACAAACTGAGGGTTGCTGGAGTGGGGGGTGGGGTGGGAGGGATGGGGTGACTGGGTGATGGACACTGGGGAGGGTATGTGCTCTGGTAAGCGCTGTGAATTGTGCAAGACTGTTGAATCTCAGATCTGTACCTCTGAAACAAATAACGCAATATATGTTAAGAAAGAAAAAAAAAAAAGAAGAAGAGTGTAGCAAGAGGGGAAGAATGAAGGGGGGGAAATCGGAGGGGTAGACGAACCATGAGAGACAATGGACTCTGAAAAACAAACTGAGGGTTCTAGAGGGGAAGGGGGTGGGAGGATAGGTTAGCCTGGTGATGGGTATTGAGGAGGGCACATTCTGCATGGAGCACTGGGTGTTATGCACAAACAATGAATCATGGAACACTATTATCTAAAACTAATGATGTAATGTATGGGGATTAACATAACAATAAAAAAAATTAAAAAAAAAAAAAAAAAAAGAAATCCCAAGCCTATGCCATCTATGAATCTGGATCCATATTTGCGTTAGGCACTTGTTGTAAAAATTGGACTAAGAAATTAACCTAAAAACTCGTTAGAATTGGTGAAACTATAGTGTCCAACAGAGGCAAATGTAAAACCACTTGTTAGGACACCTTATAACCTAGAGCACAATGGATTCTCCAGGAAACAACAGTCTCTGAAGACAAATTCAAAGTTAAAAATTACAAAACACATGAGAAAAAGAAGCTGCACAAGAGCTTGCAAATGCACAACCGACAAATCCCACATCCTGAGAACAGATGATACACAATTCTGAAAGAGACCTCACAGAGATAAAGGAGGAATAGAAGCCATAGGCTAAGAGAAGGGCATATAAATAAAGTACAGGAAAATCTGGAAAAACAAATACTAGAAATGAAAAAATATATATATTCAATGAAATGAAATAGTAGAAAACAGAGCTGAAGATAGAATCAGGGATGTTGAAGGTAGATCTAAGGAAACAATACAGCAGAAAGAGAAAGGTATTTGTTTTAACTGGCTATGGTTTTTGGATCCAAGATATGAGAAGTAACTTTCTTTTGCTAAGCTAATAGTAACAACTGAGTATCTGGAAGGAAAATACTAGCATGACCAAAGATACAGAGTATAGTTTGATGAATGCAAAATGGCCCTTCCAGGCTTATTACAAATGGCAGAATAGGGAGCTACCCTCATAATAAGACTACAAGTTTATTAAGATAAGTCTCTCCTTGCCTAAACCATGAAAGCTCCAACCTGCCAAAGAAGTCTGAAATGATTTCTTTAAAGATATGTTCTTTTAAATCATAAAAATTATCTACAAGAGTCCACTTTATATACATATGTATGTATGTACATATGTATGTAGCTATCTATCTATGGGGGGGAGGGCAGAGAGAGAGAGAATCTTAAGTAGACTCCAGGCCCAGCATGGAGCCCAATGCAAGGCTCGATCTCATGACACTGAGATCATGACCTAAGCTGAAATGGAGTTGGACGCTTAACCAACTGAGCCACCCTGGCGCCCCGAGTCCACTTTTAAAATGCAAATATTCTGGCAAGAGTAAATTCTTTCAGCTAATATCTTAGAGCTATATTTGGCAAAAATGTTGCAGTCTCACTGCTGGTATACAGAATGATCTTATATATACACAGGTACACTTTTAGTTCTAATTTTAATAGTTCAATATTTATTTAATGCACCTTAGGAACATATAAAACTATCACACCAAACCCCCAATTTTGTGAAAAGTATTGTTTAGGACAAGGGTATAATAATAGGTAATTAATGATACCTGAGGCACATAAATATGACAGAAATCGTGAAAGTGAAAAGCAGATGGGAAACACTGTCTTTAAAGAATTAAGAGAGCTCGCAGACGACCCTGCAAGAATGCGGGCCATACCACATAATGGGTGCTTGGGGCTCGGGAGGAGTTGCCATGATAAGGCAGAACGGCTCTGAAAGGGAGGTGGGAGGTCTGCCAAGAATAAACCTAAAACTTTTCCTGGACTTGACCCAGGTTCTCATGAAGCGCCAATCTCCTCAGAAGTGGGGTGAATGGTGGCATTTGTCATTTGTGATGGGATAATATTTAAGAGACTCTGAGAAGGCTTCTCTATGCAAATTCACTATATTTCCCTCAAATTTTACTTTGTCATATTATCCAAACCTCCATCCATTTGAGCTTGCTTATGTTAATAAACTCTTTTTACACTGCAAATACTCTTGGGAGAGCTGTCAGTCATTCACAATTTAGTAAGATCTATATTCAGACTGCCTTCCTCCAAGCACTCAGGCTGAAATCAGCCACGGTGTGGTAGAATTTTAATGAGCAGAGGCAAGTACAGGGAGTGAGTGCTGAGAAGGATCAAAAGATGGTGTGCAGAGTGGGAAGGCATGCAAAGTGCTAAGACTGAGGAACAGAATTGTAGAAGGGTGCCAACTAGATTTACTTCACCACTTTATAGGGTTGGCCCTGAGGCTAGTATTGGAAATAAAACTCTGCTTGCAACAGAACATTGCAAGGTGTCCTTGTTGAGCCCTCACGGAAAGTGACAGTCCTTCCTTCAAACTCACAGCAGACAAAGGAGAAAACTTACCGAGTTTGAGCACAAAGTTGATAAATCTCTGAATACAAAACTGGAAAGGAAAAAACAAATCTACAGTCAGTATTACATAAGCTGTGATAACAATTTAGAAATTTTGGAGGTCAAAGGACAGAAACCCCAAACGAAAAAGCCCAACACCTTAGTTTTCTGAAGGCCTGTCAGAGTGGAGAAAAACAGCTAAGTGAGGATGGTTGAGATCCATCCAGGATAAGGTAGGATCTTTTTATACATGTAAGCTTTATAAAAAGGGGCCATGAGAAAAGAGGTGCCAAAGATAGAATTGTACAGTAAAGTTAGGAAAGGGGTAGGCACCCTTCATCCATCTAGCCGACCCTTACCCAACTAAACTTACCAGCTAGAGAGGTTGTTTTCAAACTGGGGTATGCTAACTCCTGAGGTAGTCTCTAAGGGGCACTTAGCAAGGCTAAGATTTATGGGAATAAATAATTTCTAGATCCTTAACTTCCATAAGTGCTATTTTTCTAAAACTGATGAGACTAAGAATTTGCAGGGAGGTGCAGATTGTTCTTTTAGATTTCCTCTTCATAAGTGCTTCTTTCCCCACTTTTGAAAAAAATAAAGACTTATCTCCTGTATCACTGCCTCGGGACACCTCTGGGAACCAAATAAAGGAGGAGATCAAAATATTGGTATTGGCATCGACAGAGTGACAAAGCGATTCCTCTAATTAATGGGTAACATGTCCTCTAAAAAATCATAGGGCTTTCAACTTTTTGCTTTCAACATTGCTTTCAATGTTGCTACTCAGGCTGTCAGCTGAAAGTCACTAAAGCATTCTGTGATTTTTAACACAACTCAAAAAACTGTTCAAAGAATTGAGCGACATTGCTATAACAAAATTTCTTCTATTCTTACTACTAATTTATATGAACAGGGTTTCATAGCATTTATTTCTCTAAAAACAAAAAACAGAAATAGTATCGATGCTGAAATATAACTCATCCTAGCATTAAGTAATATTCATCCATGAATTCGTGAACTAATTCATAAAGGCAGATTCCCATCCATTTCATTAAGAGATGCATTTTCGATGACATTTTATGTTGTTTTAACCAATTACATACAGTCTAGTAACAAAAAATTCAGTACAGAATGAAATTTTAACACCCAGAGCCTTAAAAACATATATGTATATGTTCTTTTTTCCCCTCTCACACAAACTAGTATATTACATTCACAACTCTGTCCTCCACTGCTTTTGTACACTTAATAGATCATGGAGTCTTTCCAGATCTGTACACAGAAAATGATCTCATCCTTTTAAGGGCTGCATATAACTCCATTGCATAACTCAAACATAATGTTTTTAACCATTTCCTTATGGATGGATAGTTGGGTTGTTTCTGTCTTTTGCTCTTATAAACGATGTAGTCTGGAACATCTCTGTATGCATGTCATTTCACTTATGTAAATATAACAGATGGCGTTTGAGTCCATGAGAATGAATAAATTCTGCCCTGACTTTTTGCTGGTCTGCTTCTTCACCTGACTGCAAATTCCTTTACAGCAGAGACCAGCTTGACTGAAGTTACGCACTTGGCTCAGCCCTTGGCATATGAATAAAGGAGTCAATGAGACCCACTCACACTAGCCTTCTGTAAGAAAAGCCAGAGAATGTGGTAAACTACATTCCTCACCAATACCGTTTTGAGTGGGATGACTTATTTGTGTGGGACTAATGGGAGGAAAAGAGATGGAAACGGGACCAGTCAATAAAAGAAGCTGCTGAATTGAAGGGCTCCTCTCAGGGCCATTTTACTATCTATTCGGTCCTATGGTTTTCCTGTCATACAACTCAGAACAGGTTGGAATTTTCAGAACCTGCTCCAATCTCGCTTATGCCTTTCACTCCCACTTATTTCCCTGGGATACTCCACTTAGCTACTTTTACTATCTTGAAAATCCCTGGGCCTCTTGGCCTCCGAAAAGTCCTTCTCTTGTGCCTATGCTGTTTCTTTCCACTTCATTCCACTTACCTCAAGCACACATATTACACAGCTGCGAGATTGGTTCTGCGCTTCATGAGGCTCTCCATTCTCTGGACAGCTAGCCTGCCCTCGGTGTAACATTAACGGCAGCCGCCATTTCCCCTAGGGTCTTCCCTGTAACACATCAGCTCCTGCGGCTTTTCTCTTCCTCTCTCCAAGCCAGTGTCTCCTTTTAGATCACTCACTCGGCTCTTGTTTCTGCCTGGTAGATGTTTCCAGTTCTCAGCACATGGCAGGTGAAGATGACTGACCTGCTCTGACTTTGGATTAAGTCTCCCCATTTTGGGTTACCAGCTTCACAGCTTCTTCATATACTCTGGAGACTTGGGTGTGAAGTCCTCAAGGGGATGGCATGGGGTCATTTCCCCAGAAATCTATCACTATTATTTTATAGTCACAAACATACTTTGAACACAGAGTAAAAATATCATCATTTCTAGGAGGAACAGAGAGAGAAGTCATTCCCGTATGGGGCCTGTCCTGATTAGACATGTAGGGAACATAGACAATGGGGACCGGTTTGGCTTTAAACAAGAACAGGTAAGAAGCAGAAGGAAAGTAAAGAAAGAGGCAGCAAGGCAATTTTAATGAGGGCAGGTGTGCTAGGAGTGCTGATGAGAGAGAATAAGAATTATCCAGTGGGAAAGAAAAGTTAACCTGATGGTTCAGGGCTGAAGAGAAGTCCTTTCGTTCGAAAGCCTCCAACATCTGGTTTGTCTTTTTTCCCATGTAGTTATAGGTACTGGAAAGAAAAGAGCACACACTGCAGGATCAGTAACTCAGCGGGAGAAGTCTAGATCTTCAAATCCCTTTGATGCCTAAAAGGGAAAAACAGACCAGGCCTCCCAGAAGTCTATTTTTTGGCCCTAATCTATTAGAGATCCGGTGTCTTCACTTCTGAGATATCCGGCAACAATAAGCAGTGCCAAGAGGAGGCACAGAATACCAAAGGGGATAAAGAAAAGGAAGAAAAGTCGGAAAAGGATAAAGTTAGAAAAAAGGGGAAAAAGTTAGAGATGGAGGTGTATTTGGTAGGGAATAACAGAGGCCAACACCTGCCCCAGGGCACATGCGCAGGCACGAAGCTAGATTCGAACTGTGGGTAAAACGTAGTATCTGAGGTGAGGCCTAAAGCCTTATGCCGAGGAACTAGGTGAATGGGGCAAATCCCAGCAGATTATCTGAGTTCTCTGCCAGTTTATATATTACCTATAATATATATGCTTATACAATTTATATATTACCTAGAGACTACTTTCTAATAATAATAATAATAATAATAAAGATGATAATAAAATGAGAGATCATTTATTGTCTATTGTGTTCCAGGTGCTTGACATAAATCATGTCTAATCCCCTCAAATCCCTGGCTTCTGTTTGGTTGTGAAGAAACTATGACTTAAAGAAGGCTACACAATTGTGGCAAAGGCTTTCATCCCTTCATGCTGCTATCTACTACAATTCAGCACAAATGAAAGTGAAAATAAGTTATTTGATCTGATAAAATGTGGACTTAAAAAAATAATATCCAGGGGCGCCCGGGTGGCTCAGTCGCTAGGCGCCTGCCTCCAGCTCAGGTCATGGTCCCAGGGTCCCGGGATCGAGCCCTGCATCGGGCTCCCTGCTCAGCAGGAAGCCTGCTTCTCCCTCTCCTGCTCCCCTTGCTTGTGCTCCTTCTCTCGCTGTCTCTCTCTCTGTCAAATAAATAAATAAAATCTTGAAAAAAAAAAAATAATATCCAACTCTACCAGTTGGATATTATCAGACTAATCACTGAATTCTTAGAGAAATCAGCAAGGTAGAAGTTTACAGAAATTCTTAACAAGGATGCTTCCGCAGTTTCTAGCAACTTCTCATATAGTAAGTCAGTCTCAGAAAAATATATTTATCTTGATGTACCAAGAACAGAATGTTGTTGGTACTTCACATGGAGACCCTGGACTGAACAGCAAGGGATTCCAAGAACGTGAAGTTCACATTATCTTCTGGTAATAAAGTAAGGAAAAATAAAATACAATAGCTGAGATAAGTCCCTTATAGATGTGAAATACTCCTAAATCACAATATGCCGGAGGAGTTTCAGAATACTAAAATTCAAATTCTAGGGGTCTTAGGCATATTTAGTTAGAGAGAAATGTAATTATAATTAAGAAGAAATAAAGTCTAACGAAATGTACTTTGCTTATAGATTATGTTGACAGAATTAAAATGCCTAGTATAGAGGCCAAAAAACAAAAGTCAAAAAAGTAAGAATTTCTGGGGGAAAAGAAAGTAAGAATTTCATGGTCAGCAGATCCCAGGCATTCAGGTTCCCATGGTAGAAATGTCCCTGTAGTGACAATGGATGTTGCAGGACGTCACCATCCTGGCTTGGTGAATAAGCCATTGAGATCATCCAACTTACTTAATCTTCATCAAAGCCATGCTCACCAAGACATGTTATCAATACTACTTTGCTTCTCCTACACTTTTCCTATATGGAGGTTATGCACTTTCAGTTAACATGAATATTTCACTCAATCCCTTGCAGGCATATTTCTAATGAATTAGGTAAACATGTGCAGTGGACATGCTAATCGAATTGCCTGCCTCTGCCTGAGTAGGCATCAGGCCATGTACGTCTATTTAGCTGGCTGCAGCTGATTGGACTTAGGTAAGCCCAACAGGCAGTGCTATCTAGTGATATCCTGAGATGAGATTCACGACCAGGCAGACACGATTGGCCATGTGCATGCTGAAGCATAGAGAGCGCACCTGGAGAGCAAGAGAGGGAAAGAGAGAGGTATGCAGAGAGACGCAGGGGTGAGAGTCTCCAGAGGACCACAGATGGAGAACCATCTGTCCTGGCTGTTGAGCGTTTTGCAGGCCTGGGTTCTCATCTTCTCTGAGGCCTGGCTGCATTTCCTCCTCTTGAGTTTTACCCAATTTCCCAGTAGTTTATAATAATGTGTCTTCTTCCGCATTAGCTACTTTCAGTGGGTTCCTCTTATTAATAACTAAGTAATTTCTGACAAATTCTGTGCATGCTCTTAGCTCATGTGCCTCACCTCTAATTGCAACAGATGCTTCTAAAAACAGTGACTGAGTTGCTAACAAACTGCTAAGCTCTACTTAATTCCTTTTTGCTGAAAGACTGGGGGAAAGAAAGGCAGCTTTCATTAGAAAAGGTGTCCATGCAAGAAGTATAACCACATAGGCAGTGAATGCCTCCACGGGGGGACTTTACATTTATAACCGTGGGGAAAAACGAGTCAGGCTTACCTACCCACTGCTCCAGTTGCTCCCATCACCAGGGCACTCAATAGTTGCTAAGCAAAAACAGACACAGGGTATTCACTTTTAGGAAAAAGAGTAAGAGAAAAAAAATGTTGCTATCTAAATAGCTTTACAAATTGTTCTGGAGGGCAACGAACCTGCTGGGACAGGCCAGTGGGCGACTTACCTCATCCACCCCAAAAAGGAAAGCAAACTGTTGCTGGCGATTCTGATCAACACATTGCCCGAAGTCTAAGAGATCGGTGTCACTGAACTTCAGCCCTTGGAAGGTGGGGATCTTATCCTGAATCCCATCCAACAATTCCTCAGCACGAACTGCTCAAAACAGAAAATGCCTCACGAATCTGCACCCCTCCAGAAAATGTCAAATCCCGTCTTGTAGAGCCCCTCACATCTGCACTGAGTGCCAGGGGCTGTTCTCAGCTGGATGTCCCTTGCCCTCACTTAGGAGTTCCTATGTACTCATCAAATTTCAGCCCCCACGCTTCCATTCCTCGAAGACAACAGATGAACGTTTCCAAAGCACAACTTCTATTTTTTTTTTTTTTTTAAGGAAGTAGAAAGGAATCGTATCTAAAAAATAATCTCCTAAGAAATCTCATCTAATTGTAACAATCTCTTTTCTGGAGAAGCATAGTAACAATAAAAGAAAAGTCAAAAGAAGGGACACCTGGGTGGCTCAGTCGGTTAAGTGTCTGCCTTGGCTCAGGTCATCATCCCATAAATTTTAAAAATCTTAAAAAAAAAAAAAGAAAGAAAGAAAGAAAGAAAGCCAAAAGAAAAGTGAGGAGGGATCAGAGTACCTTCCTATGTACCAGGCACTGAGAATACAGTAGAGTACAAGGTAGACACAGCCTTCGTCCTTACGGGGCTTATAGGCTTGTGTCTTCTCATACAAGACACAAGGAGTCTGCTAGAAAAGCATCTTTCACACTTAAAAACGTTCATTATAAGGTAGTGTCAATGATTGATAAGAGGGACTTATTTTTGATAAGACTGACTTATTTTGGAGCCAATCCGAACCATCCGGTCAATAGTTTTATGCTTTTGTGACACAGGGTGGAGTGCGATGGAGTGGGAGTTTCTTAGCGAAACAGGGTAAGATGTGAGAGATGGAGGGAAAGAAACATGGAAAGAAGCAGTACTTACTCTTTACTCCTGTCAAGGCCGGAATGTGATAATAATAAAATGGCAATGCTGGGGCGGCAGTAGCTACCTCCTTTAGGAAATTAATCAAGATATCTGAAAGAATAGCAGGACAAGCCATGGTGTGAACAAGTATAAAACACTGGCTTTCCCTGGTAAAAAAAAACTAACCATCTATTGAAATGCAACCATCCCTCTCAGAAGCTGAAAATTCTTGATCCCTCTCAATCATCCCTGAGATCGATACTGCAATGTCTTTGCAACACTTCATTCAAAGGTTTATTTTCCTTTCTGTAGAAAGGCCAAAATAAGATGATCACTTTCCTGCTGTCCTTAAATACTATTATAAAACTGGTGCAGGGCGCTTGTGTGGCTCAGTTGGTTAAGCGACTGCCTTCGGCTCAGGTCATGATCCTGGAGTCCCTGGATCGAATCCCACAGCGGGCTCCCTGCTCGGCAGGGAGTCTGCTTCTCCCTCTGACCCTACCTCCTCTCATGTGCTCTCTCTTATTCTCTCTCTTTCAAATAAATAAATAAAATCTTCAAAAAAAAAAACAAAAACAAAAACAAAACTGGTGCAAACCTTCCCACATATTAAGAGAAGCTCTTGAAATACTCTTATCAAAGCCAGAAGCCCGTCGGTTGGACTCTTGTGCTCTTACCCCACAAGGGCTAAATGTGGTCAGTGAACAAGGAATTTGCATTAGGATCAGAATCATCAAGTTGTAACTGAGAAAATTCTACAACAAAAAGATAAACATTTGCTCAAAGAGGGAAGTTATAAGAATAGTGGCACACCTCACAATAATTCAACCAGAGGTTGGCACTTTTCCCATTTGGGGAGAAATCCAGATATAGCAGAAGAGAATTCATTCTAGTTTACTGAGGATTTGCAATTTCCTACATCATCCTCCATGAGCTTTCACTGCGACATTACTGCAGAGGATAAATAAATCCAGCAGACTTGCTTACACTGGAGAGTGGGAGAGAAAATACTTCATCTGAATACTGTGATGATGTACTCTGTGATAAATATTTGACAAAAATATTATGTATAACTCATTATCTTTCCTTTGTCTGTCTTTTTGGGAAACGTATTCATGTAAAATTTTTATAACCATGTGAAAAACTTTTAAAATGTTCATTCTCAATTCCCAAGGTGGCAGTATTTAAATTACTTATCCTATATTGACAATTATTTTCTCTCTACCAATAATCGATGGTATTTCACGATAATTTTGACCCAATTACATTTAGCTATGAATTTATTTAATCATGCATGCAATCATGGATTGTCTGTTTTCAATCCTTTCAAAATCTGTATTCCTTTGTTTGCTAATCAGAAGGATTAAAAAGACTCAGTATACTTGGAAACCACAAATAGTTTCCATAGAGAAAGCAGAGAAGGAGAAAGCAATTAACTTGGTAATTTGGAAGACCATAGATCTTTCTCTGAAATCTCCCTCAAATTCATTACTGACTCAACCTTGAATAGAACATGTAGTCTCAAGATGCCCACCATTTATATTCCCCTTTTTTTGAGAAAAATGATCCCATGCTTTGCCATGTAACTCTGACTCCCTACACAACTGACTAGATTAGGGGTGGACACCTGACCCAACACAGGCACCTGTAGGTTGACCTGGGGCTTGGTGGATGACCCAATCAGATTACTTGGCAAAAGAGTTGAAGCCCTTCTTAAGGGAGTCTTTTCTTGTATGGATCCAGGGAGACCAAATATTCTGGACAGCTACTGTACCGCTGCAACTTCACGCCCACAGAAGTCCATACAACTTTACTTTCAGGAGGTCAGCATGACCATTTTGAATGAAGGCAAAAAGAAGTGGACCACACGAGGCACTGTGTATTAAGACTATTTGCTTACCTTTGTTCGTTGGCTTGAGAAAGAAAGGTGCAATGACAGCGATGCCATCAGCTCCTATTTCTGCTGCGTGTCGGGCCTTTAAAAGAAGAAAGAAGACCATTATGGGTTTGGTGACAATTTCGATGTCTGTGGGTTGGGGGGTGGTTTCCCCACATCAACAGGCAATTCTCTGATACCAGCTGCATGTCCTGCAATTCTATTCAACTCTGATACTATCTACCTGGAGACAGTCAGATTGCACAGGTTCAGGGCTCCATCTGACAAGACTACCCCGCTTCCCTGAACTTTAGATGCTAGTCACAAGCCTAGGTCATCACCTGTGCTCCTGACCGACTGGCTACAGAGTTGAAGGTTCTCATGATCCCCTCCTTCGGTCACTTAATTTGCTAGACTGGCTCACAGAACTCAGAGGAACATCTTACTTACTAGGCCACCAGTTTAGTATAAGAAGATATTAACTCAGGAACAGCCAGATGGAAGAGATGCCTAAGGCAAGGTATGGAGAGAGGGCTTGTAGTTTCCATGTGTTCCACTCTCCCCAAATCTCCACATGTTCACCAACCTGGGAGCTCTCTGAAACCTGCCCTTTTGGGTTTTAATGGAGGCCTCACTACATAGGCATGGTTGATTAAATCACTGGCCACCGGTTGGATATAATATATTTGAATCATTTGTTTAGCACTCCATTAGGACAAGAGTAGAAGGATAACCTTAGCTGAAAACAAGAAAAAAAGGAAACAGCTAAGAGACAGTTGATGGCAGTGCCCATTCAAACATCATCCAATGGAGTTATGGCTAAGCAGATGCCAAATTACAGTCTCATTGGCAAGATTATCCCCACAGTAGGGGATTATCCCTATAGAAGGGGATTATCTCTATCCTAAGATTATGTCTACATTATTCTAGTGTTCAGCTCAATGGATGACAACCTTTCACGTCATGACGATATTTTAAAATTTGTATCACACATAGGAAAAGAAAGCAATTAAAAAGAGATGAAAACAGGGGCGCCTGGGTGGCTCAGTCATTGAGCGTCTGCCTTCAGCTCAGGTCATGATCCTAGGGTCCTGGGATCGAGCCCCGCATCGGGCTCCCTGCTCAGCGGGAAGCCTGCTTCTCCCTCTCCCACTCCCCCTGCTTGTGTTCCTGCTCTCGCTCTCTCTGTGTCAAATAAATAAATAAAATCTTTAAAAAAAAAAAAGAGATGAAAACAAATTTCCTACATCACACTACCTTAATCGAAAGACCTACTGAAAGAAGAACAATTCACGCATAGGAAGAATAAATCAAGTCTCCAAGTTCTGATTCTAGGCTTATTAAGCAACCACCTAGCAATACGCCTTCCCTTGTGGCTTACCTAAGAGTACTGAATTGCAATTTTGCAAAAATATATATATCCCATTTCTAAATTCAGTAATAGGAAAAACAAAACCCATCAAGAAGATGTTGGGGCTAGATCAAGTCATTGTAATCTTGGAAATCAGAATATATAAATTCTGAAAACATGGTTAATTTAGTAGTGGTCCAGGTTCTGGGCCTGCTGGTAAATACCTCAACACTTTCGAGCTTTCTTTTTTTACCCAATTCACAAAGTCCTCAAAACCACCAGGTCATGAACTTTTCTGCCAGAAACTTTAACTCCTTCCATTCCTGCCCTTTGCTCTACCTAATCTGCTAATCTCTAAACCTGGAGCAATCCAATTGTTCGTGTTCTTGAACCTATGTTCTGGTTGAAGACTATACCTAGAAAGAAATTTTCATGACTTAGTTGAATGGTGGTAAGACAGATTTATGACTTACAACTTCAGTTGGTTTTTTAGCACCATTGGGCAATCCTTTTTAAAAAATTAACTAATTAGGGGTGGCTGGCTGGCTCGGTAGAGCATGTGACTCTTGATGTCAGGGCCATGAGTTCAAAACCCATGTTGGGCGTAGAGCTTACTTTGAAAAAAAAATTTTTTTTAAATTGTGATGAAACCACATAAAATTTACCACCTTAATCATTTTTAAGTGTACAGTTCAGTAGTTTTAAGTATATTCACATTATTATAAAACAGATCTCTAGAACTTTTCATCTTGCAAATCTGGAACTCTATACCCATTAAATAATTCTTCCTCTCTGCTTCTAGCCCCTGGCAACTACCATTCTACTTCCTGTTTTTACGAATTTGACTACTTTAGATACCTCATTTCAGAGGAATCATATAGTATTTGTCTTTTAGTGACTGGCTTATTTTATTTAATATAATGTCCTCAAAGAGTTTCACCTATATTATAGCAGGTGACAGGATGGATTCCCTTCCTTTTAAGGCTGAATAATATTCCATTGTATTGTTAAAAAGAAAACCACAGGACCCAAATGGAGTCACTTATATTAAGGACTCATGTCAGCAAACCAAGACTTAATACCTAACCTGACTTCAGTTTCAATCCTCCCAGGAGTGTAACCTTTAAACTGTCAACATGGAATTTCCTGGTCAGCCCTAGGAAATTTACTGTCAGGCCCCTACCATTGCCCTTAGGAGGGCGACCTTGCTTAAAACAATGTGTTCTTTGCTAATAATTTCCTTTTTCTTGCTCCCTCTCTGTCTTTTACCTTTCCTTTTCCACAGCTCGATAGAGCTCCTTTCTATTTGCTAGATTGGATGCTGCTGGATTCATTCAATAAAGCCAATTTGATCTTTTAAATTACTCATTTGTATTTTTGTCCTTTAATAGTACGTATATACCATATTTTGTTTATCTATTTATCCACTGATGGGCATTTGGGTTGCTTTCACCTCTTTCTATTGTAAATAATGCTGATAAGAACATGGGTGGGGACAATCTTCCTGTGCTTCAGTTTTCCCTCCCATTCTCCTGGGCAGTGATTCTCACTTTTTACTGCTCTTCATCTCTGAACCCCATCTTCCATCTCCTTCATGCCTAGCAGATGGCTTTGCCTTTTGCTTCTTAGAGAAACTGAGGTTGGCTCAAGTTCTTCTCCCTACTTGCAAACTGAGCTCTCTCTATACCCACCCCACGGAGGAAGACGGGCCTCTGTCTCCTACTCAAAACTCTGCTACAGAAGTTATCACCTCGGGCTACTCTCATTATGGCTCCGTGCCTGCTTCTGGATGGTGAGCTCTGAGGTCCCACACCTCATATTCCCCAGTGACAGCATCCAATATATAGCAAAAATGGTATTCAGTTTAACTTCAGCATAAAAAAGGAGCCCCTTCCCTTATGCAGAATCTAAAAAAAAACCAAAACAAATGAACAAATAAACAAAAAACCAGAAACAGACTCAGAGAACAAACTGGTAGTTGCCAGTGGAGGGAGGGCAAAATAGGTGAAGGGGATTAAGAGATATAAACTTTTAGTTATAAAATAAACAAGTCACAGAGATGAAAGGTACAGCATAGGGAATGTAGTCAATAATATTGTAATAACATTGTATGGTGACAGATGGAGATTACACTTATCCTGGTGGGCACTGAGTAATGCACAGAATTATCGATTCACCATGTCGTACACCTAAAATGAATATAACGTTGTATATATCAACCATGCTCCAATAATAAAAGGAAAAGGAGGCCCCTTGAGTGGTCTCTCCCAGATGGACCTACATACCTACCAGTTCTTGTGAATCTTTCAAGCTCAGGGCTCCTACATGAATTACCACCTGATCCAACCTGCAAAAGAGAAAAGGCTGTTGCATCACTTGGAAGTTTACAGTAACATGGAAGGAAGGGCTGAACTACCCTGGTTTGTACTGGTTTTGGCAGTTAATTAATGTCCTGCTAATCTCAACCTCAAAACTATTAAATTCTATAGTGGTCTATTTAAAATGAATCTAATAGGGGATTAAAAAAAATGTCCAGGGAGTAAAATTTAAGGTCTAACCAAGCAGAATTTTGAAGCCAAGAGTCAATCAGTATTTGAATATGTACTTTGACGAAGCACTGTTTTAGATGGTGTATTGATGGTGATATGTGTGGAGATTGGTGTAACATGGAGGTATTTCTGGTTGGAGATAAAAACAAAGGATCTTCAAAGAGTACAGCCAGGAACAAGCCATATGAGAAATGAATTCACTGTAAAAAGCTTTTTCCTATCTTGTCAGTCCTCAGAATTTGGCCTCTTATGAGAGGTTTCCTCTGAGACCCCAATATTCACCTTTGGGGGTGCTCCATGTGGCCCCATGGGCAGAGGCCACAGTGAGCCTGGTGTTCTCAGAGGATTAATAAAACTCAGTTGTGAGTCTAGTCACCCCAGCGACTCCTGAGGGACCCTGAATAATATGCACATGCCATCTTCAAGGGGTGGAGACACCATATTCTTGTTTAGGCCCCATCAGTGAGTCCCAGTGACTCTTGACTTGCCATGTCTCAGGTGAAATGGGGCCTCACTAAGGAAGTGATGTGATCAGGATTGCATTTTTAAAGATTTTATTTATTTATTTGAGAGAGAGAGAGAGAGAGAGTGAACAGAGGGGTAGGGAGGAGCAGAGGGAGAGGGAGAAGCAGACCCCACCATTGAGCTGGGAGCCCAACCTGAGCTGAAGGCAGATGCTTAACCGACTGAGCCACGCAGGTGCCCCAGGGTTGCATTTTTAAAGGATTAAGACCTTTGAAAGGAGAAAGGAAGGCTGACTGATAGGCTCTACTCTTACCAGCAGCTTTTCTGCATGACCTCCTTAAATCTTTCACACCTCTTCTCCTGGCTTAGGTTAAAAGAAGCCATCCATGCCTTCCTCCCTTCCACCCTGCTGCTAGGTGCTGCTAGATAAAACCATCCTATGGCTTTCATCCCAATTTGTCCTTTCCCAGATCAGGAGAACGAGGCTCCAAAAAGCCTTCTGTTCATCATGACTTACTTCCCTTCCAATTCCCTGCAGTGGCTACTTCAAATCTGGACTATTCTCAAGCTAATTCTAACTCAACTCCTTGTTCCTGGCAGATGTGCTCACTTCCCACACCAGAAATATACAGAGGTTTCATACACAGACTGCCCCACTTCTCTTCTGCACCTCCACGCTTAGCCGCATCCTCATCTATGCTTTCCTCCCAGCTTCTGGGCTGTCCTCTCAAGTTACGCTATCTACTTTTGGTTTTGTTTCAACCCTCTCCCCATCCCCCAGACCTTCCCGTCAAAGGTATCAGCTGTCTACTCTCTTAATCTCTTCTCCTGTAACAGTGTCTTTTCAGCAGAGAAACATGCCCAAGACTTCCCCACTTTAAAACAAACTAGGAGGGCACCTGGGTGGCTCAGTCGGTTAAGCGGCTGCCTTCGGCTCGGGTCATGATCCCAGGGTCCTGGGATCGAGCCCTCCATCGGGCTCCCTGCTCAGCGGAGAGCCTACTTCTCCCTCTCCCTTTGTCTCCCAGCTTGTGCTCTCACTCTCTGTGTCAAATAAATAAATAACATCTTTAAAAAAACAAAAACAAAACTACCCTTCTTTTCATCTTGCTTCCTCCTCCCTAACCTACCACTCCATCTCTCCTTCCCTTTGCCAGAAAATGTTCCAAGAACGAGCTGTGCTCATGGCCCCCACCCCCGCACATCTGAGGCGATCCACGATCCACAGTTCACGGCAGGCTGCTCCCGTTTCAACAAACCGACTGGCTCTGCTCTCTCTGAGGTCATTGGTCACGGTCACTTCAAACCAACCGTCTTCTCAGCCCTCCATCTACTGACTTTCACAACATCTAACATTTATAACAAATGTGATGACGAACACAGCATCCACTGCAAATAATTACAGTGAATTCCCGTATAAGACTTGCTACTACGTGCCAGGCACTGCTCGAATCCTCACCACCACCACAAGATACATACTTTTATTCCAATTTCATAGGTGAAGCACAGGGCGGTTAAGTGACTTGTCTGAGTTCAGAAGCCTAGCGAGAGACAGAGCCAGGACCCAAACTCAGGCTGTCTGGCTGTAGAGTCCCATGCTACAGTGGCACGCTCTGAACCATTCCTCCTTAAGTGGCAGGATTCACCTCCGACCTCCCTCCTGCCCTTCTGAGAGCTTTCTGTCTTTGCCCTCTTCCCTATCTCCCCATTTCTGGTGCTTTTCTTTCTTTCTTTTTTTTTTTTTTTTTAAGATTTTATTTATTTATTTGACAGAGATCGATAGTGAGAGAAGGAACACAAGCAGGGGGAGAGGGAGAGGGAGACGCAGGCTTCCTGCCGAGCAGGAAGCCCGATGCGGGGCTCGATCCCAGGACCCTGGGATCACGACCTGAGCCAAAGGCAGACACTTAACGACTGAGCCACCCAGGCACCCCTCTGGTGCTTTTTTTAATGTTGATCCTTAACCTTCCTCGTTTCTCCGTCCATGGTTTTTAATCTTTTTGGGCTCACAATCTGACTGGAAATGAGCTGAAAGCTGATGGATCAGCAGAAACTGCTTCCATGGACATGCACTCAGCCTTGGCATACAGTTTCAGAGTCCTCAAGGTGCTCTGAAGCCATTTGAGGATCCCCAAGGAGGTCATGGGCTTCACACTGACAACTGCTCCAGGCTCACTTGGGACTTACCTCCAATCTTCGCCTCCACCTAACGCAACATCAATCATTGCCTTCTCTGATCCCTGTTTACACTATCAGAAGAATCAGTGTTAAATTTCATGATCTGACATCTCCATTGGATGGCAAGCAAGCTGAAGGCAGAGACCCTGTTTCATCTCCCCGGTGCCAGCACAGTGCATCCCACACAACAGAACAGATAACAAATAAAGCTTGGTTAATTGAGTGTGCTTACTGAACGGATCCGTCTTACTTGACTACCATGGCATGAATTGAGTCCCGAAGACTACAAAAAGCTGCACCACAGAGAGCATGTTGAGTCATATGCACAGAGATGTAGGGAAGCAAGGGCTGATAGAAGCATCAGGTACCCATCCTGAGAGGGGAAGGGGTTGGAGTTGTTCACAAGAGCCAGGGGACAGCAGAGTCCGTCACCAGCCCCTCCCCCTCTTATCCCCTCAGCCCAAGGACAAGTAACCCGAGGGGACTGGCTTTGTAAATAGATAAGGGGCAGCTTCCAGCTTCCAGATGGACCTCTGGGAGCCAGGTGGGCCTTGCAGTCTGGCTGCCCTTCCACCCAGAAGGGAGGGGTTCTCCTCTGCCTCAGCTCCTTGCCAAAGTGCCAGGATCCCCATGCCTCAGGCCTGCCCTCTGACCAGAAGGTGGGAGGCTGTGTCAATCAGAAAAGAGCCATACTCTACGCAGCTCTCTTGAAGAGCGCCTTTATCCTGGTGACGCCACTCACTTGTTCCGCCCTTTGGCCACCCACTCCTCTGCGACCTGGCGACGCTCTGAGACGCTCAGGGACAGGCCTTCTCCCGTCGTGCCATTCACTGTTCCAAACAGAGTCAGTTAGTGGGGCCAACCAATTCCTTTTGCTCCTCCAACACCAACGCAGGAAGTGCAGGGTCAGAACTCCCTGCTTAAGGGGAAGGGATGTGGGGAAAGATCAGACGATGGAATCTGGAGGGGAAATGCCATGTTTCCATTTTTATCTAAGACTCTGTCTTTTTTCCATCTTCACCTTGTTCAAAGCAGTGGGAAGGTTAATTATGACTTGTAATGACAAATCTGTCCTTGCAGAGTATTTGAAAGCAGACTGAGATAACTGTCCTCATTTTAGGCAAATATCCAATGATTTGGGCTTGAATGGCAGGAAAATCAACACCACCCACTACTGGGCTGTCAAAGGGGTCAAAAGTGGGAGTTACTTATGAGGACAGTGGTACATGCTACAGATCTACAAAGACCTCAGTCTATAGTTTAACATGATGGTAGCATTCTAGGACAATTTTTTCATGGTAATTCATAAGAAAACACCAAGGATATTAATATTTCTTGTTTAAGCACTCTTTCAATAGTCACTTATTTTCACAACAACCCTGCAAAGTACAAATGGTTCTTCTCATCTACAGAGGCAAAGATGAGGTTCTAAATCACTAAATAAATTTGAATCCAAAGCTGTGTTTCTAAAACTTTCCCTTCTAATACAGTAATCTCTTAATGGATCACAGATAGTATGCAAACAGCACTAAGATACATTCCTGGGGCCTAATGCATTTGGATCTCCAAATACTGAGTGCTCAGTTGGAGAAGGGGGGGTGAGAGTAGGAAAGAGTGTTTTTATCACTCCTTTAGGGTCTTAAGACACTTCAAGTATGCTCTACTAGTAGGGATGTTCCTACTTCTTCCCTATACCCAGGGGAGAGCCGTGGCCCTTTGAAGATTAAGAATCAGTCTTCCCCCACCATGGCTTGGAGCTGTAGGGGGACACCAAGTGGTTCTGTAATCAGGTTCTGGTTTTGACATGTGTCCTGACCACCTGTTCGCAAAGGTTTTAACCTGCCTGGATTATGACCTCGTGCTTCCAGTTCTTGAGGGACCCTGGTAGAACAGGAGCTTGGGAAAAAGCTATAGGGTCCAGTCTGTAGGTGTTCAAGCACTCAGAACACCACACAAGGAGCAACTCAATCACAGGTTTGTATAGTTCTCAGGCCTAAAATGTTCAAGGTCTGATTTTTTAATTTCCACCGTCAATGAAATAAATGAGGATAACTGCTGGACCTGTGATTCTTTTGTGTGCTGCATTTAGTCTTTCTACATTTATTATATGAAAAGTCTGGGTGAAGACACAATAAAGCCCATTCTTAAGAGAGAGAAGTCTGGATTTGGCTGTTACTCTACCATTCCTTGGCTAAGTGCCTTTAGGCACCCTAAATAATGTATCTGAGCCATAGATTTTCTTCTTTAAGTTGGGATAAAAATAACACCTTATCTGTTTTAAAGGTACACCACCAAATTAGGTAATCTCTTGAGGTGCTTTCCAGGTCTAAAATTGATGAGTCTACAGATTCACAAATTTTACTTAGCTTAGCCAAGCTCAGTCATAACCTATGACACAAGACACTGTAACCTCTTAATTAGTAACCAGGTGAGAGCTACTTTCTAAGGACCGGGCTAGAGATGTCTAGAGAAATGTTTAAAGATGACTCACCAAAAATGTTCTTCACTCCCTGTTCTTCCACAAGATAATCCACATACTGACCAATGACTGAAAAGTTGATTTCTCTAAAGGACACAGGAAAAAAATGGGAGAAAAGCATATTTAATCTTTAGATTATTATTCAACCAATCCTCAAATCTATAAACTGCTCTCTTTTATTAATAATTATTAAAAGTCCACCCAGCCATATTATGCTAAGCAAAATAAGTCAGAGAAAGACAAATACCATATGATTTCACTCATATGTAGAATTTAAGAAACAGAAACAGATGAACATAGGGGAAGGGAAGGAAAAATAAGATAAAAACAGAGATGGAGGCAAACCATAGGGAACAAACTGAGGGTTGCTGGAGGGAAGGGGGTGGGGGTGGGGTAATTGGGTGATGGGCATTAAGGAGGGCACTTGATATAATGAGCACTGGGTGTTGTATGTAACTGATGAATCACTAAATTGTACCCCTGAAACTAATAATACACTACATGTTAACTAAATTGAATTAAAAAAAAACAACTCCACCTGGCCAATTTATAAAATTCTTAACTTGCTCTAAATAATGCCTGGCCTTTTCCTTGTTTTTTGAGCCTGGTGATCTCTCTACCTATTCATATATGCCTCACTTATGTGAGCAACACACCATTATTTATCACAAAGGCTTTACCTTTAAACATCCCCACAAGTAGTATTTAAAAAGTAATTACTTAGTAATCTTTTGCTCTTTTGGGGAAGAAGGGTGACTGGGGCCATGGTTAAATGAGAATTTAATATTTTCCACTTGGTGAGAAGCAATCATTTTTTAGGCTTACAAGATAGGAAAGTTGGATCTTAACAATGTAAGAATTTTAGCACTTAATATTTGTGACAGCAAATGAAAGCTTCAGTTGTATTTGCTAGTTTTAAAGCAAAGAAGATTAACACTGGAGAGGAACTTTGCTCCCACTGCCTCTCAAAGCACAGTCTGTGGAAGAGCGTCTGGGGAGTCTGTAAGAAATGCAGAGCAGCCTCCCTCTTTAATGGTATTGTAACATTGCCCTCCCTGCCCCACTTGTTCAAATGCCAAATCCTGGCCTCTGTCTTGCTGAGCAGGGAGGATTCCTGAATGCACAACAGGAACAAACTTGGGTTGTTCTCACCTAAAGGACGGATGGGCAAGTTATCCGCCTAGACAATCTATCTCAACACCCTCATTTAGGTCAGCTTGACCTGCTCAACTTGAAATGTCTAAGCCTCAGACATTCCTGACCATTTGGAACCTGCTCCTGGCTGCTTCCATCAAGCCCTTCACCACTTGGGATAAGCGACGAGATGCAGCACAATCAGCAGTGGTTTTGTTTGCAGGATAAAAACCCAGATTTTGACCTATGATGTCCATCTACCAATGCAAGTAACCAGGAAACAGCTCCCAATCACACTTCCAAATCACAGATTGGAAACAGGAAATAAACCTAGTGGGCAACAGCCTGTGTTGGAATCACAGATTCAAACACAGTGGCTCCTGGACACTTTCACTGAAGTCTTGACACCTCCCCAATCCCATCCCAGCCCCGTACTCAAGATCACCTAGAGTAGGCCTGGCTTTTTCACTGAGGAGGAGCTTGGAGAGCTTTCGATGGTCAGGGCTGGTAGGTACTGTACTCCTTCTGATGTGTGTTCTTTTGGTTTAATCTAATGCTTCATCATTTGGAAAGGGAAGCTAGAGAGCTTGTTTCCATTTTCAGAAATACTTAAGGAGAGAAACTGATTCCGTTAGGGGATGTATATGTATATCCCCAAAGTGGACTCTAAACTCAGCAGGGACCCACACCGCCAGTCTACTGCATGTGCTCAGCACTCTACCTGACTCCAATGAAACACTCAATCATTACTGCTGTTACTATTCCTCATGAGGAAACCCAGAAATACCTCACACATACCTCACACCCTCATCAAAGTTCACGTCTCCATTACCACGAGGATCATTTTGTAAATTGTTTATGCCCACCCTCCAGGCTAGAGCAAGGACTTCTTGAAGGCAGACACTGTGCCTTTTATACCTGACAATCCCTTGTCTGCACCTGGCATAGTGCAGAAGCTCAATGAGGAGGAAACACCCATGATCTCTGCCTTCAGAGCAGCCTATCCCCACACCTGCAGGATACATGTAAACATTATTAACTGAGGAAAGGAGACGGCATAGTATACAAATAACTAGAATATTAAGGAATGTATGTTGAGGGCTATGACTGAGTTAGAAAGTGTACAGGGGTTCAGAAGAGGGAATCACTCCAATTAGGGAGGCTGGGAAAGGAGACTTCGAGGAGGAGGTGGGTCTGGAATAAACAGGATGAAACCCTGCACTCTTCCTTCCCTCCGACGTTCTTGAGTTGCTGTCTATCTGGCCCTATTCTGGTGCCCTCCTCTTTCCAGGGAGTTGGCTGCCCCCTTAGGCAGATCGAGGCCAGTATATGAAATCTGTGGTTTCTTCTCCTTCCTCAGTGAACTCCACACTTCACTCTATGTCTTCAGTGGGTAATGCTTCCATCTACACTGACCCCCTACTCCTTTAGACTTTGCTGGATGACAGCTACGAGTTCCCTCGGGTTAGGGGTGATACATTATCTATCCCTTCAAGAAAGCAGTTTGTTGCTTCTTATAAAATGCCCCTAGCCTACAGGAGTGACGCTAATGGTAGAATTTCTGGGCAGTGGCAGAGTTACCCCAAAATGTCCTTGGACAGATAGTCTTTTGGAACTACCAAATCCTCTTAGAAAAAAAGGTTGAAAAGAGATGGCTCCTCAATGTTTGACCTTCACAGTGATAAAAATTTGTTTTCTTGTTATAAAAGAGGACGGAAAAGCCAGAAGATCTAACAAGGCCAGGCCTACATTTCTGTACAGTACTGAATGGTGGGGAGGGTCATGGCTGCCCCCTTTGGAGGCACAGAAGCCCCCCAGACCACCTCAGGGATTTCTGGTCTCTGTCTGACTAGAGGTGCAAGTTTGCAGCCCTTGGCATTGTTGTTCAGTGGCTACAATCACAAGTGAGCCCAGGGAAATTACCCAAAGCTGTTACCCTGGTTGTCCCAAAAGTACCCCAACAGCAGGGCCAAGGTAGGAGCAGGATGATAATTCTCTCTGGGGACTTTGCTCCCTTCCCTGTTTCTCCACCGTAATCTACCTCTCTGCGGTATGTGGGTTTATGTTGATTGCTGCGGGCACTGTATCAGGCATCCGAAACCCACTAGAGACTAGAATATTCTCTTCCTTGCTGGATGGCTGTCTGGGGTTCATTGCTCATGGAAGTAAGAGGTGGCACAAACCAGTTCTCTTCCAAAGGTGGGACCGGAATGTCTCTTCCTTCATGAGCCTCAAGAACACATCCAAGTACTGGCCATCTCAGGGCTGAGTGACTCAGAACCAAATCCCATGCTTGCTGAAGTCACTCCCCTACTTACCTCCAATTCACTATCTTAATTTCAATTCCCATGGGTTCAGATTCTTTGCCTTAGGTCTATGATTTTCTTCCAATTTTTCATACCATAGAAGCTATGTCATTTATTTTTGAAAGTACACACAATATAAAAAGAAGGAAAAACCCACTCATTATCTCCCTGGAGATTATCACTCTTAATAGTTTTGATATTTTTCTACTCACAAACACACAGTGCAGCGTTTTCTTAAATGGATATGGTCATATTGTACAAAGCATTGTGATATTTTTCTCACTTAGCATGCCAAATTGAGTATTTTCCCGCTTCTTCAGATATTCTGTTCCTGTATGGGCTACACAGCATTTCATTTTATGAATGAACAGAACTTAGCTAATCCTCTAGACCCTTGGACATTTCGTTTACTTCCAAACCATGTAAGAGGAGAGAATGTTTATCCAATTATTTTTGCCACAAATTGAGGCCCTGAGTGAATACCGTTTGAAACAGCATGTAGGCTGTATCTCTTCTCCTAGGACAGAAGGATAAAGGAATTTTTCTGAGGTGGCTTTTCAGAGAAAAATCTCTATTGCTGTTCATTTCCTCTCCTGATGTATGACACAAAATGAAAGACTTTCACTGTATTTGAGAATACAGAATCACTAGGGAGGTCTTTTCATAACTGGCACACATGTCAGAAAATCTGATGTTCTTTTTTTTTTTTTGCCTTTTACATATAACTCTCAGCATTCAAAATCAGATGAAAGTTATGTGTGCTTTTGGCAAAATAACTACTTGGCTACTTTAAAACTCCTTCGGCAGAGAAGTATTCAGGGACCATAACTGCCCTGCCTTGCCAGAAAACATTCTGTTCTGGGAATCTGGGTCATGTAGTCTCCCCACACAGTTAAAAAGACAATACCAAACTCCAACTCCAGCAGTCCAAGACCCTTCTGACTGGGGTAACCAGTCTGTTTTTACTAGAGGGTGTTGTGAAGATTCCCATGGTGAAGCCAAAGGCATTTGAGGGAGAAAACTTTTTTTTTTTTTTGACATTTTAGCCAATCTGAAATGTCTTTCTTTTTTTTCTTTTTTAAAGATTTTATTTGTCAGAGAGAGAGAGTGAGCACACAAGCAGGGGGAGCAGCAGAAGGAGAGGGAGAAGCAGGCTCCCCTCTGAGCAGGGAGCCCAATGCGGGACTCGATCCCAGGATCCTGGGATTCTGACCTGAGCCGAAGGTAGACACTTAACTGACTGAGCCACCTAGGCGCCCATGAAATGGACTTTCTATTTTAATGACTGTACTTGCCCAAGGAAATAAGTGACTTCTTGAAACAACTAAGGAAAGCAAACGTCTTCTAGTGTGTGGAAAGGTAAGAGTTGAGATGGGTAGAGAAGGACCTCTCTGGCTCCAAGGCTAGGTGCAGTGGGTTAATGTTTTAGGATCTTGGTCTCATCAACTGCAGAAACAGAGGTTGCAGTTCTCTCTCAGAGTTGTTATGAAGATGAATTCGGAATATGTACATTAAAATGCCAGCACAATGACTGACATGTAGTGTTTAGCCAATTAGTGTTAGCTTCTTTTCCTCATGAAATAACAAAATTTACCATTCACTGTGCTAGATGCTGAAGATACAAATATAAATAAGAAACATGCTCAGTCCTTGTGTATTGCCTGGTACTCGATAAATATCTCTGGAATAAGGTTAAGCAGCTCAAAGCCTGTTGGGAGAGACAGGCATGTAACAAACAGTTATTAGAGTAATTTTTTTTCTTTTTTTTTTTTTTAAAGATTTTATTTATTTATTTGCGAGAGAGAGAATGAGAGACAGAGAGCACGAGAGGGAGGAGGGTCAGAGGGAGAAGGAGACTCCCCGCTGAGCAGGGAGCCCGATGCGGGACTCGATCCCGGGACTCCAGGACCATGACCCGAGCCGAAGGCAGTCGCTTAACCGACTGAGCCACCCAGGCGCCCTAGAGTAATTTTCATTAGCAAATACTTCTGATGTAACGTAAAAAGGTGTGCACAGGCTACTGTGGGAGCACAGGGGGAAGGACTCTGTAATTCTTTATAGGAAATGGGAAAGAAGCACCAGAGGATGGCTCTGATGGATGAGTAGAAGTGTTCATGTGGAGTAGAGAGAGGAGTGCGTGGTGGTAGAAAAAGGCAGAGGGAACAGAATGTGTAAAGGCACGGAGGGAATAAAGAACATGAGGTGTATGGGGCAATAGAAATGTAGCAGGAGAAGTATCCCAGATAGTCTGGGCTTTAACTTTATTTATTTTATTTATTTTTTTAATTATTATTATGTCATGTTAATCACCATACGTTACATCATTAGTTTTTGATGTAGTGTTCCATGATTCATTGTTTGCATATAACACCCAGTGCTCCATGCAGAAAGTTGGGCTTTAACTTTAGATCAGTTCATCTCAGACTTTAATGTGCTAAAGAATCATCCAGGGACAGTGAAAATGCAGGTTCTGACTTAGTGGTATGTAGGAGGGCCTCAGATTCTGCCTTTCTAGCAGGTTCCTATGTGATATAGAGCAAACAGTCCATGGACCACATGACGAGTAGTAAGGCTTTGACAAAAGGGGATTGGCAGAGAGTCTTAAAGAGGGAAGTGACACAATTAGATTTATTTATGAGGACGCTCACTGGGCTGCAGTGTGCAGGTTGGACTGGGGTTATAGGTACTTTATACATTCTTCCTGGAATCACTCCAATATCCCTCATGACATAACACCAGAGGGCTGCACTCTTTGGATTCAAATGCGACTCGGAAATGATATGGCTGAACACTTTACAGAATATGAAAGAGAACTTTTAACAGGTGACAAGACCTTCCCAGGGTCAGACAGCTAATGGGCGGTAAAGCTAGGGGTCAAGAACCCAGATACTCTAACTAAAATCCATTTAACCATGTTCTTCCTGTAAACTTCCCCACTTCAGAACATCAACTTATATTCAAGAATTGAATTTGGATATTTCTTAGAATTATAAAGAAAAAAGGATGCAGGGGAATAGCTCTTGTTCAGCCATTCTCAATCATGGAGACTGTGGTTTACTTTATGAGCCAGGTTGGGAAAACTCCCATGATGGCAGGTCACCAGGCAGAATTTCCAGTTATTCGATTCCATGTGACCCTTCTTTGTCTCCTGGAAACATGTCATAAGTTCACATTCCCCTGTGGGCAAGTAGGCAAATGCCCATCTGCTCTCAGTGGGTGCTCCAATCTTGCTTTGTACCCACAGTAATGTTTGAATGAGAAGGGCAGGTGGTGGGAGATATGGGAGCTAATATAGCTTACATGCCTACTATGTGCTCTGTACTGACATACAGTTTCTTTTTTTTTTTTACAAAATTTTTTTAAATATATACATATATATTTTTAAGATTTTATTTATTTATCAGAGAGAGAGAGACAGAGGCAGGCAGAGGGAGAAGCAGGCTCCTTGCTGAGCAAGGAGCCCGATGTGGGACTCAATCCCAGGACCCTGGGATCATGACCTGAGCCGAAGGCAGACGCTTAACAAACTAAGCCACTCAGGCGTCCCTGTACATTTTAATTCTTAAGGCCCTTGCAAAAAAAATACATTCTTATTTTGATTGCACACATCAGGAAAGTGAAGGTCCTAGAAAGTCCTAGAAGGGAAAAGGATAAAAAAAAAAGAAGAAGAAGAAGAAGAAACAGAGAAATGGAGGAAGCAGGGCCAGAGGTATTGGGGAATGGAGAAGGATCCAGAAAAGCAGAGTCATTTATCTTCATATGTGGGGCTTGGCATCCCCGGAAAACAGCAGAATAGGGAGGAAGAATACACCAAAACTCTCAGTGAGTCCTAAATGAACAAACAAGACTGTTCAAGGAGTCTCTTCTAGGCTGAGGGATCTGATTAAGAAGGTTAAAGCAGCATCAACCAGATGTAGTGTTGTAAGCCTGCAAATAGGATCCTTCTCAATAACAGGAAGTGAATCCTGCCTGCTCATGCAATCACATGATTTATCTGTTTTATTGGCCCAACAAGTGGTTAACACATCAACAAAGAGCTGACTTCAGTCTTTCTTTGGACTTACGGAAACTGAGAAGCAACAGAAAAAAAAATTGCTACCAATCACTGAGTAATCTAAATGCCATCTCAGCAAGAATTTGATTTAGACGTAGATGGGATTTTTCACGAAACTTAGAAACTGGAGGTCTTGAACTCCAGCGATCTAAGGGTAAACTGCGATAGGGCCAACTTTGAATGAGAATACTAAGTCAAAAGAAATTTCACCTATTTTAAAGGGGGTAGGGTTAAGGTTTACAAATTCAACAACAGAAGGCCAAAAAAATAAAAGCCTTTCTTAAAGATCTCTTAAATTCCGCATCTTCCTTTTATCCCTGTCTGGTTCAAATGAACGTACTGACCTAAGTGCCTCCTGACCCTGTGCTGAGCACCATTATATGGAATATCTCACTTTAACACCCAGAACTCCACCATGCAGCTTAATTATCATTGTATTTTAAAGAGAAAGAAAGGAGAAGCTTAAAGAAGCCAGAATTCTGTTTTGGCAGACTGACCACTCTAAGGGGTCAAAAGCATTTAGATCCAGGTGGATAAATTCCCTTTTTGTCCATGGCAATGTCCAGAGAGGGGTTATACACGTGTGGCACATGACCGTTAGCTGAGAGTACGAGCAAAGGGACTGCCATACGTTCACCTGGGAGTTAGGGTGCTTGTCTGGGTAATGAGTTCTCAGCAATCATCTGTTGTTACCTCCCACTCCTGCAGGCCCCCAACATTTAACCCATGTTGAAATGAGACTGTAAACATACTAAGGGGTCCAACTTGCAGCTAACTTCCCCTCTTTACTCAGGCGAGGACATTTTCATCACATCTATGAACAGCCCGAGGTGGAATCATGCAGCTATCTAGAGACAGGATCTAGAGGGGCCAGGCCAGGGCTTAGAAGCAAATTCTGCTAAAATGAGATTCTCCTCATCTAACTCCACCGGCCTTATTTGGGAAAGCCAGGCCTCTGATGAAATCCAAAGAGAATTTATTTTGTGGAGCTATAGACACTGGGAGAAAGGCAAGATGCCGTATCTTACCTTCTCTCTTTCTGCACTGTTTGTGATATAGAGACTCTTCTCTGAGTTGGGATCAGAGACAGTACGGGGGACGGATGACTGACAGAAGCGGCCATTTGGCAGGAGTACCACAGAGGTGCAGAATCTAAGTGACTGCTACTATAGAGAACTTCTGTCCATTTTGGTGGAGTGAGAACAGATTCCCCTTAGGTCCCAAATGATAGTTACCCATGCTCAGTCATTGGCGTGATGGTTGCAGCAACGAGACCTTGAAGCTTCTTCTTCGGGGGGGCCATTGAGCTGCTGAAAAAAGTCTACAAAACATAAATGTAATTCCTCTCCTTCTTCAAGGAATGTCCATTAATGATAAAACTCCCAGGCAAAGTCCATTCCCAGTTTAGAATTGTGAAAAATGCTTACAAGTACACAAAGACACACAGCAAACAAAAAGAATGTAACATGTAGAGCTTAATTCTGTAGAGGAGGTGACCATTTTCAAAGACAGGAAAAGGGGGAGACAAGAAGGGAGCAGCGTTCGGGAAAGTACTATCAGAAAGGCCTCCCACTTTATCTCTACAGGTGATACAGGCAGTCTGAAACCTCAAAGAGCAGGGGTAAACAACAGCAGACCCAAGAAAGAAAATGAATCTAACTCAGGGAGGTCAAATATATAAAAAATTACTATTACTTAAATTGTAATATGGTCAGGACAAAAGGGACATCCCTTTCTTTTTCCATAGCTTCATTCTTTTAAGCAAGAGTCTCACCTAAAACCAGAACTTAGTTTTAAGGCTTCAGTGTGATCTAATTAACTATCTTCAGATTTCCCTAACTATCCTTTCCATATTCTAATTTTGACCAGTTTTGCTCTGTTTTCCTACCTCTGGTAAACCATGTAAACTCTATCATGATTGTTTATTTACCTCTCTCCCACTAGACCAAGCTCCCCAGGACAGGGAATACATTTTATTTGCCTTTGCTTTTCCTGCACTGAAATACCTGCTGGACACCTTCTCTTCAATTAAAAAGTGATGAATATGTGGGTAACTGAGTGAGGTATTCAGATTGTAGCTAGATGATGACTTCTAGAACAGGGAGATCACTGCTCAGAGACTCAACCTGACCCCACTCATTTGGGGCAAAAGGATTCCTCACCATCTGACAGAGAGTACACCTGTCATGCCAGTGGAAAAAAGTCTAGAGGTTGTGGAAAACAGGCATGAGAGACAACAGAGTATCCTAGTTCATAGCCTGGATTCCACAGGCAGACTTCCGATTCAGCTCTCCAGCTTTGCCACTTACCAGTTACGGAAGTGTTACTGTTTTTTGAGCTGTAGACATAAAAATTCAAAGCCACGAATGCAAAGTCTAACAACTGCAGAAGAAAATAAAAATATAATCAGAGTGTATTTAGTGACAGACAAAAGATGTCTGGCTTAGAGCAAGCACAGTGATATCTATAGGTAACAGAGAAGATGGGGTATGTTACAGTTCTGAGGTCACTGGCATATTTAAAAACCCAATGCCCTCTACACTTAAATTTGACCTACATAATGTAATAATTACAAACTATCTCATTTTGTTCGTTCTTTTAACTGTTCATCTCAACTCCCTAAATGGGAATATAAACTTACGGAGTACATGTATTGTATCTTCTACTTTTTCTGTATCCCCCAAGAGTTCTGGCTCTGGTGAACCCTTGAAGCCAGAAACAGGACAAAACAAGGACAAAGACATGAAAGGGCACAGTATGGCAAAACTTACTGCTTTTGTAGAAAGCCAACTTGATACCTCCCCTGACAAACAGATATGTCCCTAGCAAAACTTGCTCCTGAAATTAAGCCCAAATACTTCAAGTAGCTTTGCTCTGCACTGAAGGGCAGGCAATAAAGGGCAACCTTACCTGATATACGGGATTCTAGGATTTCTCTGACTTTTCCCAGTTTGAAAAGGAGACTAAAATCCTGTGGGAGGTTTTGAGAGATAAATGGGGGTCCACTGGGAAAACACAGGGCCAGGGCACAGACCCTGTCTGTCCCAGAGAAATGTCTGTACATTAACTGAGATGGATGCTATGCTTGCCGCATATCTTCACCGGGCACTCCTGCAAGCAACTGAACTCAAGATACCTGCCAACTTGTCCCCCAAGATTTCTTCCTTTGTTCCTTATAGTAGAGGGGTTGGAGCACTAGCTCTGGAGTCAGACATCATGGGTCTGCATCCTGGCATCACCACTTAGCAATGGGGCGGCCCTGGAACTGTTATTCACCTTCTCTGTGAGTCTGTTTTCACTCCTGTAAATAATAGCAGTCATATTTCATAGGTTGTGGAGAGTAAAATGAATTAATTATCATAGAATGATTAACAAGAGTGCCAGACACATAGTAAGTACAACTGTGAAGTCTTGTCAGATAGCTATAGGACGTTAGCAAGTATTATTATTTTTACCAGCACCTGCTTTCCTGTCATTTCGTTTTTACTGGTATTGCTTCTCTGACCCTCAGTACTCTGGTCCATTCAGGGACTAAGTCATTTCAATGCTCTTATCTTCCTTCCCTGCAATCCTTCCCTCCCTGCTTACTGCCCCTCTCAGAACTTACCCTTTGTTACCTCTTATCTAGACAGATGGACACAACCTCAGGTCCAAGGGGCCCAAAGGGGCTCAAGAAGGCACAAATGATAAGACTCTCAACAGCTAGGTTCAGCACTAAAAGTCTCCTAATTCAAACCCTACCAGGCTGCTCACACTATACTTCTGTATTCTGAGCTTTTACCTGTATTTATTTCATACTTAGGGCAACTACATTGATATTCTTAGGACTGTCAGAAGCTTGGATGGGTAGTTTTATATATGCTGTTGATTGAAAGAAAGACTATTAAGTGCATGTAAATGCAATCTGGTTAAAAAAAATTTCAAAAACATAGAGCCTGTAGGGGTGTGGGGTCAGAGTTGGGAATTATTGCTCTAATCCCCACTCTCCTCCTCAAATCCACATAGGCTGCCAGGTTAATCTCCTGGTAACACAGACATTTCTGGTCCTGCCTTTGCCCTGCTCAGAAAATGCAGTAACTTCCCCCTGGCTTCCGTAGGAGAAATACCAAACTCCCTGGTGCAGGTCTCTGTATAGATCTCTTCATTTGATCTCAACTGATGGTGCTCATCTCTACCATGTCTGGCCTGCTTCCTCTCTCCTGAGGCTCTCCCATCTGGAATGACATTATCTCCCACTTCAGCCAACTTTAAAAATTCACTGAAAAACTAGAGAATATCCCCTGATCCCCCAAGAGGAAGATAATTTCTTACTCCTCAAAATTCCCTCAAACACTTGCTTTTCCTTAAAAATTTTACCTCAGTTATTAGGGTAGTTTTGGCTTTCTTCTACAGTGCAAGCCACCAGGGGGCAGGAACAGCTTCAAAAAAAATCTATCTGCAGAGCAATACACTAAATGAACAAAATTTGCTGACTTTGTGAACACTGAAACTCCAGCAAGAGATGAGGCAAAAAGATCACAACAACAGTAACAGATAATGGTTGCTATTTCGTAAAATTTGAATTTTAAATAAACTTGGTAATGTCTAGCTTTGGTATTCTTTATAGCTTGTATCAGAAGCAAATGGTTAGAACGTTCTCCAGCCTAAGGCTTAATGTGAATTTGGAATGTTAACACTGAAACGCTGGGGAGGGGATATTACACTCGAAATCCTGTACCTCTGTTCACTGACAACACTTAGTGCAAAGAATTCAAGTTGCCTAAGTCAGTCCTCTTAAAAAGGACAAAGTTGAAAAAAAATCTCTGGGGGAGAAGAAGGATGCAGCTCTGGGCATGGTGAATGACTTGAGAAATACGTAGAAAAGAAAGAGAAAATGGAGAAACTAAAGAAACAAACACAAAAACAAAACGCAGAAATATACCAAGTTCCCATAAATAGAAGGGGTTGGATCAAATGCCATCGCTAAAGTCTGTTTTGCTCCACCGCTGCCTCGGGTCACTTTGAGAAAAGGAGCCTTAGAGAAAGCTACGCGGTCCTGAAAGCATCCGAGGAGTGGTTCCTCTGCCCGCGGCGGTGCGGACGCTCGCTCCAGGCGGAAGGGTGTGGCGTTCACACTTCCTCTAGCCCCACGGTCCCCGCTTCTCTGCCCTCCCTCTTCTCCCGGCCGTCCCCGGCCCCCTCCCCGCCCCGAGTCCCGTCCCCGCGACCCTCTGCCCCCATCCGCTGGTGGGCTGGTGGTCCCGTCCGTCCGTCCACCCCGCGGGAGCCGCGCTCACCGGACGCGCCCGGGTCCGCCTCGCTCGCCGGGGCAGCCGCCGCCGCTCCCTGCACCGCCGCGCGCCGCCCCGCGCCCCCGCCGCGGCTTTTGCCGCCTCGGCGGCCGCGCGGCCCCACACCACGTGCCCCCACTCCCGGGGCCCGGAGCGGCGGGGCCCGCCCCTGTGCCCGCGGCGCGCGGAGAGGCGCGCCCCCGCAGAGCCGCGCGCCCCGCGCCCCCGCGACGCTGCGCACGCGTGCAGTTTCCCCCATCTCGGCGTTACCTGGGCGGTGTGGGTGAGGCGCCGGGACTGCGAGCACCTGAGCTTTTGCACCTCGGGACCCGTCGCGCGTGCTGCGGTGCGCCTGGATTCCTCCGGGCAAGCCTCTCTCTTCCTCTTCGGCTCAGCGGGTCCTTCCGCTTGCTGACGCCCCCTGGGCTCTCTTTCGCCTTAACTTCTGTCCAGGGCCCTGCAGCAACAGGTATTTCGTGGTTGTGGGCTTTGAAATGTGTGCTCTTTCAGAAGCTTGCTGAGAACACCGCCTGCCATCTCAAAGGAGATGACGAATATTAAAAGCGGATTAGTTACTAAAGTGGCAGCTTTCCTGCGTATTCTGGAGAACAGTTGAGTTTTGAAAGGGAGAAATAATTTTAAAGTATCTCTACTTGTAGGAATGTCAAGAGTTTATTTTCTAATATCATGTACTGTGCTAATAAATCAGAAACACAGCCATAAACAAGTCCTCAGCTCCCTCTTGTTGAGGTGAATTAACCTCAATGTTCCATAAAAGGCAGTGGTCGATGCTTATTTCCTTTAGAGAAAATAAATTTCCCAAAGGGCTTTCTAGTTTGCACCGTGCTTTTAAATCCATTGTAGAAGTTCTTTCATTGCACACAGCTCCAGAAATTAATTCATTAATCAATTCATAGAACAATCCTTTGTGATGGGTACTATTTTTTAAGTTCACATTTTACAGTTGAGGAAGCATCATCCCATTCAGAGACGTAGAGAGTTTAAGTGACTTGCCAAAGGCTAGCGGGCTGTGGGTAGTTGAGCGGTGATCTGGATTAAAGTAGTCTGGAAGATGATACTTTTAATCACCACTCTATGTTATCCTACAAAAAAAGAAAGGGAAAATCCTAGGTTTGTCTTGTAATGTTGACAAGAATATTATATCCCAATGGGACAATGTTAGTAATTTTTTTTCAAAGTCACACTTTAATGTATGCAAAATTAAATATTTCAGTACCCAAAAGGTATAGGACATTAGGTTTAAGATTGTCAACCAATAAACCAATATGCTAAATGAATAAACTACTGTTTAAAGAAATATGGTAGTATAAAGCAATGCCTTCTAGTAATGTGTTAGGGTTTGTTAAGAAACAGATGCTAAAATGGGATTTGATGTGCAGGAAATATATTGGGGGAGGGACCCAGAGAAGGCAGGGAGAGCCTTGATTGTCATTCAGGGCTGACATCTGTGGAAGAAGCTATGGAAAGAAGAGGGTGGGGAAGGAAGGGTCTCACTGGGATGGGGGAGGGGCACATCACAGCCTCACCCCTTAAGACACTCAGAGCTTCTCCAATGAATTGTGGGGAAGACATTTATCTTTAAAAATATGTATGCCTGTGCAAAAATATGAAACACTGAGGGAGGGGAAGACCTTAATCTGGGGAGAGGGGTGAGTGTGTGGGTATGCATGTATGTGTGTGTATGATGAAGCAGGACAGTGTTTCTGAAAAGTCTTCCTGGGGGAGGTGACACCTGAGCTGTCTTAGACAAGGAATAGGCCTTAGGAGAAAGAAGAGGCAGCAAAAGGCTCACTGCTGGCCGGAAGTCCTCTAACACTTGTCTGCTAAGTGGCATGGGCTCTGTGACCTTTCTTCTGTTGTTATACAGTATCATTTAATCATCATTACTTTTCGTGCTCTTATTTCTTGTCCTGCAACTCCACTGTGAGGTGCTCAAGGCAGGTGCCATGTCCTATTCTTTTGTTTTTCCTACAGTGCAGAGCGCAGTCCTGTCCACCTGCAGGCCAAGAGGGTGGGATTTGGAGACATTTACTCCTTTACTCCTTTCAACTCTCCTTTGTTTTAAAAAAATATATTGGGGTTCCACATCATATTGTGTTCACTACAATTCAAGTTTGAAACTCAGTGACGTGGAGGAAAGAGCTTGGGGGATACAGTGCACTGTAATTGATGAGACTGGTCACATGTTCCATCCTTGGAAAGGGCAGTGGACCCTATCACGGCCTCCGGAACTAATGTGGGAAAAGGGTGGTTCCCCAGAAGGGTTCCCCTCACCTTCTTGTAATGATGTTAAATGCTCTAGTACCAATTTCAGGGTGTGGGGGGTGTTCCCCACACTAAGAATGAAAAGTTCTCTGACACCAGCTGGGTGTCCTACAATTTAACTCAATTCTGGTACTATCTACTCAGAGATAGCATCAGATTCCACAGATTAAGGGTTCAGTCCTACAAGTCTGCTCTCCCCACCCCACCCCCACTTCAGACGCCACATTAGACCCGGGCTCTTACCTGTGCTTCTGACCCATTGGCTATAAACCAGACCCCTTCTTTGATTAATTTGCTGCAGCAGCTCACAGAACTCAAAGAAACATTTTACTTACTAGATCACTGGCTTTTATTAAAGGATGTAACTTGGGAATAGCCAGGTGGAAGAAATGCCTAGGGCAAGGGATGGGGAAAGGGCTCATAGTTTCCCTGTTTTCTCTGAGTACGAGTGTACCACTCTCCTAAAATCTCCATGTTCACCAACTAGAAGCCCGCCGAAAGCCCTCCTTTTTGGGTTTTTATGGAGGCTTCGTTACATAGGCACAATTGATTAAATCACTGGCCATTGGTGATTAATTCAACTTTGGAGAAGGTTGCGGGTAGAACTGAAAGTTTCAACCTTCTAATCACATGGTTGGTTCTCCTTGCACCCAGCCCCCATCGTAAGTGCTTTCCCAAAGTCACCTTATTAACATAACAAAAGACATTCATTGCTCTCATCTCTTAGAAAATGCCAAGAGTTTTAGGAGCTCTGTTAGGGGAAATGGAAGAAAGCAAAATATACAAAAAATATACATTTTTTATTATATATTATCTACATTGTATATTATATATATACAGTTGTCACCAGAAAAGAGGAAATGGATTGTAGACAGCCAGAATACTGCTATATTGAGGAACATTCATGAAGGAAGGAGACTCATAGGTATGAGAATTACTCCTGGGCCCCCTTTTCTGGATTGTATCTATGGTCTGACATGCCAGTGGGATCTCCACATTGATTTATCATCTCGTAATAATTGGAAAACACTTTGAAAATTTGGGCCTAGTTTAATGATTGGCAAGGGAGAATTATGAGGGTGCCATCGTTTGAAAACAGAAAAGGAAGTTAATATTAATTTTGCTTGGCAGGTCTTCTTTGACAATATTAAAATAATTACAGAGGCAAAACTTCCTTTTGAAGGATGTTCAGCTTGTATTAGGTATTGCCTATAGGCTGTTGGAAGGCACACAAGTGAGTCTGTTTTTTTTGTTTTTTTTTTAAGCAGACATGACTGTCCTAAATTGTTTATTAGGTAAGAATTTTACAAACATTATTTACATTAGCGGTAATGGTGGAGCTGGAGAGTATTACGTCTTCTCCGTGACGCATGGCGAGAACCACCAATAGTGTGGTGGAACTTGTGACCCTTTCCAAGGCCACGGCTCTTGCAGCCTGCAGATGTCAGCCCTCGCATCTCCCTGTGCTTGTGGACTGGGACACTGGGTGTCAGGATTTCTTCTGATAGCTTTATGGAATGGATCAATGAGGATAACCTCAGAATTTGTATGTGGAATCTTCACCAACCCAGGAAGAATTCAAGACTCTCAGCCCCACAGTGGCGTCCAGCTCACTCCTCTACAACAGACTGAAGGCTTCCGGCAAACTTGAGCTGGTTAACACCATGATGGACAGGCTTGCCGTAGGTAGCACCCTTAGGAACTGGGTGTTTGAGGCCACCACGACGCACACGAATCCAATATATGACATAACCTTGCTTGGCCTTGTACCCCAGCCTGCCTGCTTTATCGGGCCAGGTTGGGCGGGGGGCCCTGTGGAGCACAGAGAGCTGGCGGTACTCCCAGCAGCACACCCTGAGAAGCACATTTCATCGGACTGCTTCCTCCATAGCTCCTGGAAGTACTTGTAAGCGCCCATCTTGGCCTACCTTTGAGCTGATGGCTGCCGCCGGACAGAAAGGAAAGAGCCTTTCTCCCAAGTGAGTCTGTTTTACTTGCGACAGCACTCTATAAGGTTCCCCAGGGATCTCAAAGAGAAATAAACATGTCTTCCAAGAACATGCCAAAGCTCAGAAGCTGGTCATATTATGAATTAGGTGAAAACTCACCACTAGGTGACAGTCTGTCAGCAGAAATTGCTTTCTTGTTTAATGACTTTCCCCAACTGAAAGTTTCTGGGAATATCAGTAAAAATAAAAATATTAGGTAATCTTTTTCTGACCCCATTTCCCTAGCCTCCTTTTCCCAAAAATCTATGGAGCGGACATCTTCAATTTTAAACATGCTTCTGTAATCTCTGTCTCAATATTAAAATAATGAAAAAATGATGTATGGAAAATCACACAGAAATCAGACATAGAAAATTCAGTCCCCCATAGACTAGTTCTTTGGGTTTTGAAGATAAATATGGCTATGAAAAGAGTACACTCAGTGGTCTTGACTTTCTGATATGTAGAGGATGCTTTAAAAAATCTAGTTCAAGTTTAGTTTATAAGTATTTTCTCCCTCATGAATATAACTCTGTGCTTCCTTTCAGCATTTGAGGTGAAGATGGAGCTCTTGGGAGAAATATATTTTAGCTCATTTATGAAGAACTTTCATTTTATGTCCTTTTTGAGTGAAGGGAAAACTCCCTGGAACATGTTCAGTGAGGTAAGCGCAACTTGAAATTTCCTTTGCTTCCACCCAAGGCTGCTTCAGTTCTGGGTAATAGCTGAACTCAAGCACTAACAGTCTGGGCTCAGGGAAGTTTGGGCCCCTCCTGTCAGCTGGTAGCAGGGGGCGGGAGCTCAGATGGCTTCTGTGGGGGCTTGGGGGAAATTTTGTTGGTCCTGCCCCTCCTCATACCCACTGCCCAAGCCATCCAGGCGCTACTGTCTTGGACTAGCAGACTCAGCTTCCCATGTTATTCCTACTGCCCCCATCAACCAGGTTCTTCTGGGCCTCCCCCAAAGTTCGCGTAAGTTATTCTAAAGTTTGTTATTCCTGTGCTCTGTTCCTCAGGTTAGGTATCTTAGTTACAGCTAAATTATGTCAACTCTGAAAGAAATGCCTACAATCTATATTTGGCCGTACATTTACAGGTGGGCCAACTAGGTGAAAGAAAGAAAGAAAGAAAGAGAAAGAGAGAAAGAAAGAAAGAAAGAAAAGTACAGAACAGTATTTATTCAATTCTTCCATTTGTATTAAAAGAAAAAAAAAAAGGTGTGTGTCGAGAGGTACCTGTATCTGTAGGTATGTTATCTGGGAGGATAACAGTGATATTCAAATACTTAACAACTGGGTCAGTGCTGGGAAGAGGGATGGCCGCTGGCTTTAGATCTGAAAGCACGCTGCAGATCCTCAAGTATCTAAGCTGTAACTCTTTAATGGTTGATTGAAATTCTGGGGGGCAGCACTCAGGGGGCTTTAAGCAGCAGCTATTTACCAATCTAGAGAATCTGTCAACAGTTGAACAACTTGCGCTTATCCTCAGCCATTTCTCCTGGGAGGGGAGGGGATCGAGGTTCAGAGAGACTTCTTTTTCAGTGTGCCCTTTAGTACTGTTTACAATGTTTGGTGGTTGTTCTCGTTGTTTGAATTCTATTCAATCATGGACTCGGAGATCGAATATAATTTTGTTTGGCTCAGGGGATAAGTCTTATTTTTAGAATGTGGATCTGGACATTTCTGTCTAGTCATCCGACTCCAGTCTGCCTACAGACTCGGGGCTGCTCTCTTTAGTGCCATCTTGCAGGAAGCTCCCCCACCCAGAGCTTTGCTTACACCCCTCTGCTCCCCTGGCTGACCCCCTTATACCAGCACTCAGTCCCCACCCCCAGTCCTCAGCGTTGCTGTCTGAATCTTCTTTTGTTACTTATCCCGCACCTCTTGTCTCTCCACCTTACCAGACGTCAGTTCCATTACTAACTAGCATAGACATTGCTCTGCTTATTCTCAGGACCAGAAAATAAGTGCTTTTTTTTGTGTCCACACAACTCTTGTATATGGAGAACCTGCGCTTCCCTGCCTCTTACCTGAGCATCAGCCTGCATGGTCATGGTTATTGTAACCATGGTAATAACTCACATTGCATCGGTTTGTGCCTCTGCCTGCCTCGTGCAGAACCACCCCTGCCTCCACGTTTCCCCCCGAGGTTGGTCTGAGGGGCAGGGTGATACTTGAAGTGGGCCCCCTTCCATCCTTTGCTGTTCTGCTTTGAGCTCCTTGTTGGTGTCCCCTGCTGTGAAGCCACTGGGGGGCAGTGTCTCCTCTCAGCCACAGCCACTCGGCCAAGGTTGCTCTCTCCTGGTGCCTGAAGGTGTGGAGAGAAGCCCTTTCTCTTCTGCCTTGCCACATTCTGTCACCCAGGCCCCAGAGCAGCATGACGTGTATTCAGTGTCTCACTGAGCCCCCTCCCTCCCCGTCTGAAGGATCTGCCTGCACAGGGCTCAGGTATGAGCCTACGGAGCCAAGGCAGGGAACCAAAGGTGGAGACAAGGCCTTTTTTTCCTTTCCACCCCAAGGCTTCCCTTCCTGTCCTCCTTTCTTCCACCCAAGGCTGCCACAAAACCGTCTTTAAGCAGTGGCTTCCTTGAGTCTAATCAACTCCTAACCAGGTCAACTGTTCCCTTAGATTTATCAAACAAAGTTGATCCTTTGTGGTGGGCTGGCTACACATGTTCTTTGCACACTTATCTCACTGCATGGTAATTATCTGTTGGCAAGTCTGTTTCCCCGTTTGACTGCTGGCTCCTCAAGTATGAGCTCCTATCTGTGTGGTATTTGTCTTTGTATGGCCAGCACCCCATTCCTGCCTGTCACGTGGCAGACCTTGGTAAATATCCCTTGAAGAATAATCAAACACTCATTTTGCAAAGATATGCAAAAGAAAACCTCTCGTCTTTACCAGAGGGACATCCAGGCAACACACACACAGGGAGGGGAGCTGTTCTTTTTTTTTTTTTTTAAGATTTTATTTATTTATTTATTTGAGAGAGAGAGAGAGAAACAGCATGAGAGGGGAGAGGGTCAGAGGGAGAAGCAGGCTCCCCGCTGAGCCGGGAGCCCGATGATGTGGGGCTCCATCCCAGGACTCTGGGATCATGACCTGAGCTGAAGGCAGTCTCTTAACCAACTGAGCCACCCAGGCGCCCGGGAGGGGAGCTGTTCTTAAAGGGACATCCCCTACCCTACAAAATATCGATCTAGGGCTCTCTGGGCTCCTTGGGTCCTTAGGGGAGAGCGGCACTTCTGGGAGAGGCTTGCATTGGTCTTGTTTTGAGAGAGTAGCATGTTGAACAACTATTTGACTGGTTACATTGTATTGTGCACCTGCCAATTGAAAAAACAAGGACAAAAACATGACAGGGTACAGTATGGCAAAACATTGATCAGAAAGGGGAAAGGCAGATGACATACAGGGACAGAACATTTTATTTGTATCATCCCAAATTCAGAGAAATGTGGTTAACTCAGTGCTCCAGTCACCTAAATGTTCACAGCGGAGGTAAAAGTGACAGACTGAGGCATGGATCTGCTAATGCTGGATATTGGGTGTTTCCTCTCTTATTATTTACTAAAAGTAAGTCTGATGTCATGTGATAGACCACTAAGTGTAAACGACTCTTTGACCAAGAAAAATAAAGAAATTGTGTAACTACCTGACTTTATTCTCTGGGAAGCAAACCCATGAATCACAGGCAGGGCAGACACTCTTCAACTAGCGTGTGACACTAACAGAGGTACTAATTATGTTTATTGTAATAATAACAATATTAAACACTTAACCTCAAGGAATGGCATTTGTAGAAATTAGAAAAAATAAGAATATTCCAACGGGCTTCTGGATACTCAGTGGCAGTATCACAAATAATCACAGTCATTGGAATCATTTTCAGAGATGAGGAACAAGGGTTTAATTTTAGGGAGAGGTGTTAAACAATGTATGGATGGTCACACAGGTGGTAAGTCTCTCTCATTCTAAAGCATGACCTCTTTCTCTGCAGAGCAGTGCCTCCCTCGTTGGAGAATGTGACAGTGAAAAACGTGATTCTCATGGGTATTGTATGGTCAGATGTTTTGGTTTCCCTGTTCTATGTACCTAGAAAAACTTGGAAAATAAATGACTTGCTAGCTGACAGAGCAGGTGGTACTGAAGGGGAGTGGCGGGAATGACCACAGCATGGAGCCTCTTGCCACTCAGCGCCTTCCCTGTCTCCGTTCGCCATAGCTCCACCTACTTAGAGCCCATCACAAAGTCAAGCTACCCCTCTCCCAACTCACCCACCAACAGTGAAGCCCTCAGCATTTGTCGAAAGCCCACTTTGTTGTTCCTAGGGCAGGGTTTGGAATGCCAGAGCAGCACCAGACAGGGCCCCTTGCCACCCTGGTGCTTGTAATCTAGGTGGAGAGACAAGGCAAAAATTCGTGACACAATTACAGAATCTGACAGAATGTAATAAAGTGCTAAATTGTGTGGTACAGACAATTAGAGAACAAGACAGTATATAATAAAGTGCTAATTGTGTGGTACAGACAATAAGTATAATAGGAGTTCAGTGAAGGGATGGATGAGTGTGGGCTGTAGTCTTCAGGGAAGACTTCTCATCATGTCAGGGCTGCCGTGTTTATCCGGTGCATGATGGGAAACTGAATACGAAATAGAGGATGGATGAACAGCAGAATAACTGTACTGTACTTTGGTATCTCTTCTCAGTCTAGATGAGGGCAGAAAGGGAAAGAGAAAGAGTTCTTTGAGAGGTCGCATTCACCATTTAAAACAAAAATCAAATAGAGAAATACTTATTTTCTCTATTAATTGTGTTACAGAATATTTCCACAGAAACTTAAAATCATACTTTAAATTGAATAATGTTCTACATTGGACTAGGAGAGTTCTGTGTTTACAGAAATCATGTTGTAAATTCTTTTCATTAATGAAGAGTACTTTTGCATGACAGATAATCACTTACTAGTTTATGCAAGACTCCTTGAAGCAGGTAAATAGATACTCTTGTATACTAGTGGCAGGACTGATAAACCTTTTGCAAGGTAACTTGGCAGTGGGTACCTCAGACCTTGAAGATGTGCCTGTTCTTCAGTCTACCAGGTTTACTTTGGGAATTTATCCTAACGATGTAATCATGGCTGACTGCAAGAATAACTCTTCAACAAGGATCGTTATCACAGAGTTGAGAGAAACTGGGGACAATCTAAATGCTCTCAAATAGAGGAATAATGAAATAAATGAACATATTTGTAAAAATGGAATGTGTAGTCACTACATTGTTACCATGCAAAACCATTGAATGTGGTGGGAAATGTTCACAATATATAGATAAGCGAAAAAAGAAAATTCTACAGCTCCTAGAGTATGATTCCATTTTTGTGAAACATCTGTTTTATGCAGAGAAACATATCTCAATGGTGAAGATATATGTTACTTCCACTTCTTTATGCTTTTGTGAAATTTCCAAATGTTTTCCAGGCTACATGGTTTACTCTGAAATAAAACATGTATTAAAAATCCTATGGTTCTCTGATTTGTTTTGGAAGTTTGGAGGGTCATAATTTGGACTGTCATCAACCAGTGAGTTTCCTTAAAGTGGAGTAGACCTGTCCTGGGAGGATTCCTACAGACCTAGGAGGTGGAGGTAGAGGTAGAAATGGAGGTGAAGGTAGGTTAGAGTGGCAGATCCCATGCAGCAAAGAAGTTCTGGGCCAAGAGACAAGTTTCAGAAGCATTAGTCCATTTTTCTATTTTATAAATAACTCCTTGTGTACATTATTTTCATGAACTCACATCAAGCTAGGAGATAATGAAAGGTATGCATACTCTTTAAGGCTTATACAACATGAATTTTTAGCAGCAGAGCCTGTCGGGAGCAGAAAAAGCCCAGGGCATGGATCAATTTTTAGGACTTACGGAATACTAAAAAAAAATATATATATATATATATAGATGTACCAAAACAGAGTTTCAAAAGTTGTTGTGTTCTAAAAATGCTTATCTTGAGGAAATCAGTACCTTTAACCCAGAGAATACGAAACCAGGAAGTTAAATTTCATTTTGAGAATATGTTAAAAGCCTGGATTTGAGATCTTTGGTGAATATTTGGGTCCAGGCTAAATTAGGCCCTGCCTGGAAACCATGTGGGGGGTGTGGAATTATTGAAAAACATCGGAAAATATCCGGGAAGGATTTTGGAATTTTTGGTCCAGGGGATTTTCCGTGTCTAAAGTGAAGGCAAAATACTGTTCTTCAATTCTGAGAACTTTATTTAGAACTATGTTGAAAGGGGCCTTTCTCTGAAAGATTTCAATACAAAAGCACTGTATTTTCTCATCCGATGACTTGGTGTCTTCCATTTTCTAGATTTTGACTAATTTAAGGTCTTAAAATATAAATGTTTCAACCCCTTTTAGTTAATAATTTTCTATTTTTACCTTCCCATCTAGCTTTTCATCTCGTAGTTGGCCCAGTGAAAATAAAGTGCAGTAAAGTCAGAATTTTACTGCCTTTCCTATGCTTCCCAAATAGAGGGGAATCCTTGGAGGCCCAGGTTCTTGGGAAGCCAAACCTTAGCTAAAACTGGGACATGTTTGCTTCTCTTGAAGAATCCATCCTGTAGGAAAACTTCCTTTTGCCAAAATGAGCAGCATCCCCAGAGTACAAGTTGTAAGGACTTGTTTCTGCACATTCCCTCATCTTTCAATTAATTTGGGTGAATTAACCCCTCTGTGCTCCAGGCTTTCCATTGGATGGCATAGTATAGTGCTCAACTGAAATATTTGTGACAAATAGCAGCCTGAGCTGACATGGACAAGCCTTTCCTCCTTCTACTGCCACATAGAAAGCCTACATAAAATGTGGCAGAAATGTCAAATATTTATATATAACCAGTCTTGAAAAAAGTAAGGATAATAGTCTTATTCTTAGTATGAAAAAGGAACTCAGAGCCAGTGTGATAACTGTAGCTAACGTGGCTGGAGCTACATGTAGGTCCTAGAGTCTGGAGGCTCAGATATTGAGGCCATGTAGGGACAGGATATGTGGCCCCAAGGCCAAGTTTAGGCAGGGCACTGTGACTAGGGTTATCAGATTTAGCATTTAAAAGTACAGGATGCAGGGGTGCCTGGATGGCTCAGTTGGTTAAGCGTCAGACTCTTGATTTTGACTCAGGTCATGATCTCAGTGTTTTGATATCAAGCCCTCCTTGCTTAAGACTCTCTCTGTCCCCCCACCCACCCACCCCCACATGCACGCTCTCGCTAAAAAAATAAATAAAAGTACAGATAAACAATGAACATTTTAAATATATATATAAGTATGTTCCAAAAGTTGAATGGGACATACCTATACTAAAAAATGTTTATCTGACATTCAAATTTAGCCAGGTGTTCCGTATTTCATCTGACAACTCCATGACAGAGTTCTCTCAATAAACCCTGGGGGCCGGGTGGGGAGGGGGGTGGTGCCTCATCCATGAAGGGATTGTGTTAACTACTTGACTGTAACTACCTTGGGGAAACATTCACAACTGTTGTGGGGAAGCAGAAAGGAAGCTTTAATTGATCTGGGCTGTTGGTGGGAAAATGTAAGTGTCCCCCAGGCCTTACCATGAGTTAATGTAGGATTCAAATTTATATAACCTGTGGGATATAGAAATTTCAGCCTGAGGAGTTACCATAAAAACTGGTCCAGGACTTTGAAACCTCAGAATTTCACCAGAGACAAACAAACTGCTGTGTTAGGGGTATTTCTACAACTTATCACACAGGTATCCATTGGGATAACTGGTCCTGCTGAAGATGAAGTGTTAATAAAAAATTACAAACCAAATGAGGAAATGAATCACCCTGTTGGGGAACCTGGAAATAGGAAAGTTAGTTACCCCAAAACTGAGCTAACTTAAAAAAATCTGAAAGAGGTTATGATATAGGTGTGTTTTGAATGTCAAAGACATAAAGGAATAGAATGAAAGAATAGCTTATTATGAAAAAAGAGGAGGTTTATTTGAAAAAGAATCAAATATAAAGTATAGAAATTAAAAATGTATTTGCTGACATTAGAAATTCAAAGGGACCCATTAAATGCCACATTAGACTTCTGAAGTGAACAAGTGAACTCTAAGAAAGAACCAAGACTACATTCACCTAGAATGTAGCACGGAAAAATAATGAGGTAGAAAAATATGAACATGAATAAGAGAAATGGAGGTTAGAATGAGGTCACGTGTGCATATGCGTGCACGCATACACATCCACACACATCCACATACACACACGCTAAGGAAGGCATAAGGAAAGGGGAGAGTAGAGAGAACAGAGGTATAATTGCTAAGATATAATAGAAGTTGCTTAAAAAAAAAAGACCCTAGAATATAAAGGCCTAAAGAAGATAGAAATTTATTTCCCATATAACAGTCTAGAGGCCAAGGGCTAGTAAGCAGCTCTGTTATTTTAATCTGTGGCTTCTATTTCAGGATCCCACATGGTTTCTTTAGCTCTGGTGTTTGGGTCTACATCCTAAGCAGGGGTGGCGGTGGTGGGGAGGGGGGTTGCAAGGAAGGGAAAAGGGTCATGGCTGCCTGTGTCTTTTAAAAGCACTATCTAGAAGATACACATAGCACTTCTATCACAGACCCATTAGGGAGGCAGGGAGAGGTTCTATCTATGTTCCCAGAAAAAAAAAAGTGATAGTTCTCCCAAAGGAAATAGAGAACAGTGGCTATGAGAGGACAGCTAGCAGTTTACTCTGCAGAGAGGTTAAGACAATGCTAGAAGAGGTCATGATGGGGAGTTTTCCAGAATTGATGAAAGATAAGGGTCCTAAGAATGAAAAGCATGTCCCAAGCAAGATAACTTGGAACAAACCTCACAGTGGACTGATACTGCAGATTATTAAAGAAAAATAAAATAGTAAAACAACTAGAAAACATAGATTAATCACAAATGTAGGCCAAGTAGATCGATAGTAAAGTTTTTATCAGCCTCAACAGACACTAGAAAACAATGAAATAGTATCTTCAAAGTGTTGAAAAATGTTCAACCTAGGAATCTATATCTAACTGAACTGTCATTCAAGAATGAGGAAAAAATAAAGGCATTTTCTGATAAATAATTTAAAAATAGACTCTTGCTGAAAGAGCTACGAAGGAATATAATTTGGTAAGATGGACATTGAATACACAAGGAAAGTGTGGGATGCAAGAAACAATCGGTCACCTCCTCCCTGTATAATATTCTTAAACTCAATTACGGTAAAAAACTCATCTCAAAATATATAAAGCAAAAATGTGGCAGGATTATGAGGATGAGAGATACCATGGAAAGCACATCAGGTCAGAAGATTTGGGTTGTGGCCTCTGCTATGACACTTTATTTTTCAGAACTTCAGGTGAGACTATAGATTTCTATCGTTTATTCTAACTTAAAAAAATAGCAACAACTCAATTCTGATTCATTAGTTTTATGGTCTTGTGGTATAATCTTTCTGATTTAGAGGTGGGCTTTGGGTTATGATAGTCCTGGTTCAAATCCTTGCTCTCTCATTGACTAACTTTGTGATCGTAAGCAGTTTAACCTCCTAAAGCTCAATTTCCATACCTGAGAAATAGGAAAAATAATTGTATTAGAGTTCCTGTATTAGTCAGAGTTCTCTAAGCAACAGAGAATGACTCTTGCTGAATAAATGGAAAAGCATTTTATTTAAAAAATATCAGGTGGGGGGCACCTGGGTGGCTCAGTCATTTAGCGTCTGCCTTCGGCTCAGGTCAAGATCCCAGGGTCCTGGGATCGAGCCCCGCATCGGGCTCTCTGCTCGGCGCGAGGCCTGCTTCTCCCTCTCCCACTTCCCCTGCTTGTGTTACCTCTCTCGCTGTCTCTGTCTGTCAAATAAATAAATAAAATCTTTAAAAAAAATATCAGGTGGATCACAGAACTGTTGAGTGCACTGGAAAACTGGCTTGAGGCTAAGTCTTGGCGTACAATACCCCAAACCAAGCCACAGATCTGATAGGAAACTCTTGCTGCTCCACAGCTTCTGCTTCTACATCAGAAAGATACTACTGTAATTCCTGGGAAACAGTCACCACAAAAAATCAGACACCTCTGCCTCCCCTTCACCAGTGAAGATGCAAAAATGGAAGGTCCATGTAGAGCCTCTTTCCTTTTGTTGCTTACCTCTGAATCAGTAGCTTATGATGGGGTCCCTGATGGGCAGTAACTAATGCATGTGCCTGAATTAGGCTAAGATTGCAGATTGCATTCTGACTCCTATGTTGGAGTGGTGATGACTCATGATTTGAATATTTCCCCAAATATAGGAGGAAGATTCAAAAAAGATAATAAGCTGCCATGAATAGGATAGATGCCCATAATAGTAGTGGTAATAATAATAATAATATCTACTGTCCAGAATCTGAACTCTCTTCTGTTTAGGGAAGCCACCATTTTGAGAGTCTTGCTAGGTGGAGGATCTTCATCCTACGACAGACGCCAAAAGAAGGCCAGATGCTGGTTCACTTGAAATCTTGACATGAGACTTAGTATGTGGACATGAGACAAGCTCTTGTCCTGAGCTGTCCAGTAAGAGTGACAGAAAGAAGCAGGGGCGGTTTGGTCGTCATTCTAATGGCTGTGGTGTTGACGGCTATGATGTTCAGCTTCTAATGGTCAGTAGCAATGAAGACAATAGGGTGCAGAGTCCACAGCTCTTACTATCATGATGAAATCTTTTTCCTTCTCTGAAAATGGGTGCACCTTACTTTAGAGGGTGTGTGTAAGCATTAATCAGGATGTGCTCTGAAAAAGGCCTCTGAGAACCATCAAGCACTTAATCTGTGCTTCTTCTATCACAATTGCCAGCCTTAGGAACATAGCATAATGTTTAAAGTTCCAGAAGAAAAGGAACAGTCCATCTAAACGTTAAGAGAATAGATAAAACATGTAGGAGGAAACAAAGACTGTTCATTCACTTGACCATTATTATTCAGTGACCATTACAGGATTATAATGGCAACACTACATTCGCTCACTGGGACAAATGACAGATCTCCTATTTTGATAAGTGGGTTATTCCATCATTATATTAGTGTGCAATTGAGATGTTTGAATTCCAGCTGTAATATGTCTTTTGAGTATATTCATTTGTGGCTCCAGATAAGGCTGATTCAAAATTCTCTGGCATATTATAGTTACTCTTGGTTTTAAAAAAAACTTGACACCTCATTGTCAGAACCCTGTGTGGAAGGAATGTACAATTAATTTACCAAGGTTTTCACTTTGTTTTTGTGTTTCTATCTGCATAGTGATGTATCTCTGTAATGTTTCCCATCCAATGTTTGTGTGTGTGGTTGCAGTCATCTTTTTGTGGCATCTGGAGTAGAAAGTGATGGCTGGAGGACTCTTGAGGCCTTTTGGGCTCAGTGAGTGGTGTGTTGGCAAGCCAGCTTTTGGAGCGGAAAAAAACCCCTCTAATTTACAGCATTTGTCAGTTGCCAGGGTGAAATACGCCCACCATGGCTAATTTCAAGCTACCAATGTGATGTCACAAAACATGGGGTTGGGAGGACATGTGCAAAATCAGTTCTAGCTAGCTGGAGGCACGCCACTATTTGCATTGTAAATGTTTGCTCTTAAGGTAAGAAAACTCCACGTAGGCCATAAATCACACTGTTTAGTTTCATATATCTCAAAGCTATACTGGCCAAAACCCCAAAAAACAATAAAGCAAAGGCAGATTCCTAATAAAAAGTTTTATCCCAAGGAAACCTTGAAACGTGTCCTTCTAAACTTCTTTAAAACTTGCTAATTTAAATGAACAGGAGGCAGAGACCTCTCTTTCTCCCCTAGAGTGAAGATGGAGAGGCCTCTGTTCAGGTGGGAGCCCCTCCTGGGAGTCGGTGTATGAAGGAGCCTTTTCCCGCTCTATTGAATCGTGTCTTAAACGTTTATATGGTGCTTTAAAGTTTTCTTCATTTGATTCTCCATTTTGAAGAGGGGAAAGCTTACCAAATGGAAGGATTAAGACTTGATTGTTTTTATTCCAAATCTAGTGCTTTCCCTGCCTTCCCGAGGCAGCCAGAACTTTCCTTGGTTACTCTCTCTCAGTCCAGCTCAGACAGGATGTTTTCTTCCCTCTGCCAGGAAGCAGCTTCTTTCATCAGTCCCTTTTCCCCACTCTCACAAGAGGAAGTTCCCTTGGCCTGCGATGGACTTGCTATTTTCAGCGTCTCCTCGGATCACATTCCTGCCAAAGCCTTTTCTCCACTGGCAGATAGACTGTGACTAAGCACTCCCGCATCACCCCTCAGAACTGTGACCTGTCCCGTGTCCCAGCAGCGCTGGAGGAATGCAGGGCCTAAGAGCAGCTGGGGGAAATGTTAAAGCTCATCGCGAGACATACCCTGTGCTGGGCCGAGTCCCTCTGCTGTCTCCGTGATCACATCGTCCCACTCTGTTAATGGTGCTAATGATGAATTGTTATGATGCCAATGATTAGCATACAAACTCTGAGGCACCTCAGAACCTTACCTCGTTTGGCTTTTAGAAGCACACCCAGCCACAGTGATCACTCAACAGTTTCATGCAAGGATGGGAACATACTGACTGCATGAGAAACTCAAAAAGCTCAGGTAACATTTAATTAATGCATTCATATGTTAACCTTATATTTACCGTGCATCTCTCATGTTCATGGCTCTGTTGGAAGGCCTGGAGACTCTCAAGGTAACGTGTTGGTGTTTGCATTCCTCCTATTTGTGCATAGTGGCAAGGCAGACATACACACACTGATGGTTGTAATTGAATGTGATACATACTACAGTAGAGACTAGGGCAAGCGTGGAGGAGGAAGTATGTAACTCTGCCCAGGAGGGAATGAAAGAACCTTCCCAAGGGTTTAAAGCTGGAGCTAGGATTTGAAGGATAAGAATGACATCAATTGTGTAGTGCTTACTATGTTCCATGAACTGTCCCGTTCTAAGCATTTTCCATATATTTGCCTATTTAATTATCCAAAAACCCTATAAGGTTAGGTTCAGTTATCATCCCCATAGGAACTTGACTCACAGAGAAGTTAAATAACTTGCCCAAGGTCACCTAGCTGGGGAAACGTAGAGATGGGATTTGAACCGTGCTGTTAACCTCTGTGCTATATTTCTGTGATTTGCTAGGATTGGGGGGGTGGTTGGGATAGCATGAGCTGGGGTGTGGAGGACATTCTAGGCTGAGGAAACAGCATGGGCAAAGGCCCAAAGATGTGTGAAAACATGACACGTTTGTGATTCTTGCTTTGAATTGTGGTGGGAAGGCAACACAGAGCCATTCAACATACATGCATCATTTTTCTTTGCAGAAGCTTTCCTAGAGAATATTTGGAAAGGAATTTATCAACACTGTTTCTTAAAATTTGAACGTTTTAAAATGGCTACTGTCCAACTGTTTGCTCTGCTGAGTTATTGGGTGAGGGTTGTTTTAAATACATCCCCAGAAGGATACACATTTCTTGATTTCCCATTATTCCTGAAATTGATTTATTCTAATGCTGAGTCCAAAATTGCGATTCCCACAGAAGACAGTTAGCATTTCTGGAAGAAAATACACGACAAAGTATATTCTTGGTCGTGGCCAAAGTTCTTGCCAATGTCAGCGATTGATCACCAAGTGAGACGGTATACTCCGTACAGTACTTTACCACCTCCTCAGGACGTGTGATGTGTGCCCCAGAGGTATGTACTTTAGTAGCAAAAACAAAGTGTGTGGCCATATTTGGCCCAGAGCAGCACCTAAGTGGAGGATCACCTGGCCAATTCCATATTTCTTTGGGAATTTTCTGCTCTCAATACGCTGAGATAGGTCATTCATTTATTCATTCAGCGTCTTTAAATGCCTACTGTAATACAAGCTGGTAATAACAATTACCATTAATAGAGCTTACCACGTGACAGGCACTGTGCTAAGCACCTTAAAATGATCACGTTTCATCTTCCCAATAACCCTGTGGAGTAAGAATATTATTATCCCCAGATGAGAAAATGGAAGGATTAGGAAACTTGCTCCATGTGACATGGCTTGTTGAGCCGGCAGAGCTTTTCTTCACAGATGGTCTTAGTCCAGCCTCTGCTGTGCTCTGTCATCTCCTTATGTCCGAGGTTCTATACCAGGCATGGTTAGGGATGCAAGCAACAAACTGTAAACAAGTCAGAATGAGACAGGCATAGAACACTGGTTCTGTCTTTTGCCCACCAAAATGTATGCCACCTGATAGGCATGCACGAGATACATTCTCTGGGACAACACCAGCATTGTGCATGACTCCATTCCTTTCCCCTCTCACCCCACCCTCCTGCCCCAGGAAGGCATATTGGAATGCACATGAGTAGGAGTGACACTGTTATAGTAATGACATTGAATCAGAGCTAATTTATGAAGATGATAAATCCTTTGCATATTTTCATACAGGAAGCTAGTGGATATAAATCTCAGGGCACAAATGAAAGTATCCAAGAAATAGGACATTTCCTTTGTTTCTGTAAATCAACTTAATTTTGGCTCTGGACACTCAGCCCCTTGGACTGACAGGAAATTTAGCCTTTGTCATTTTGAGCTCACCTCTCTTACTTCCCATGAGGTTGTGTCAAGATTCTGTTGTCTTATGCAGGGCCAACATTGTGTAGAACAATTATCTCTACTGGTTCCATGGAGATGGCTGCCACTTTTGGTCCCCAGGATCCCTTTGGCACTTGGGGCTGAAACCCATGAGGAATCTGGGAGCCCTGAGTGAGAACCCAATCTCCCAGCTTCCCCAAGGTGGCACAGGGCCTTTTCCTCTGAGATCCCTTTGACCTGTCTCTCTTCCTAACACAGACCAGTTCTTTTTCTCAGAGGGAAATCCCTCCCCATTTTTCCTCTGATGCCCTTTTTCTCTGATCAAATTCTGATTCTCCTCTATGGGTTTTTGCTCTTTGGGAGGGGAAAAAAAAAGCAAGCCAGGAAGTGAAGTATTCTTTCTGTTTATTCTTGCTGCTAACCTCCTGTGAGGCATGTAGGCTAGAATCTGCTTGAGTCAGAAGGGGAAAATAGTAATAAAAGTAATAGGATCTGGTCATTAGAGTAGAATTTACATGGAAGAAAATATCCTTCATTTCTTTTTATTTTCTTCCTCTTTCCTTTCTTCTTCTTTACAAAATGCAAATAACTTTGTTTTCAATGATAAAAGATGCCATTGAGCAAATTAACACTAAACTACAGCGTGGTATGTATTTTTTCAGACCTCTTTTTACTACCCATATAAGCATATAACGTTTAACAGTATTTAGGAGATATTTGAGTTCTTGCTGTACCTTGTAAGGCTGTATGAAGAGGTTGCATTTTATTCGAAATGTCTACCCATTGGGGAATCTGCAGGGCAGTCACTGAATCTTTTTTTTTGCATTTTAAAGATGGTACCATCTATCCCATGGAAGGTGGATTTGCAAGACAATACGTTATTATAGAGGTCCAGATAAAAGATGACAGTGTCTAGGATAGGGTGGGAGTCAAGGAGGTGGAGAGATAACAGGATTCTGGATCTGGTTGGGAAGGTAAGTGGACAGGACCAGCTGGGGACTGGATATGGAGGTAAAGGGCAGTGAAGAATTGAAGATGATTTCTAGGTTTGGGGCTTGAGTAGCTGTGTGTGTGTTGCCATCTAAAGATAGGAAAGACTAGGGGGAGGGTGATGTCCTTCATTTCTTAAAACTCTGCTGGAAAAACACTTGCTAACTCCTAGGACCTTCTAGAGTCTTGAGTGATGAATTTTGGGTGTGAATCTTGACCAGGAGAGGCAAGGGATGATCCAATGGGCTGCAGGAAGAACATTTAAAATTGCTATTTAAACTTGTTTTTTCTTCTCATCCTCTTAAACGTCTATTTCCACATATGCTTTATAATCTGCATATTAATGCCATGTGTTTTATATATACACATTTGCATACCACTTATAAATAAATAAGAATGACTAAATAAAGAAGAAACCGTGAGTCGTAGCAGATAGCTAATTGTTCACTGAAATCTGTCCTTTATTCCAGATTATACAGTTGTAGCTGGGAATGGTTGTAGCTGTAGTTGCTGCTCAGCCATAGACGACTTTCTCACACCCCTCATAAGTAGCTGTTACCAGTTCTCCCCATGGGAGGTGAGTAGAAGTGATATATGTCAATTCTGGACCAAAGTTTTTGAGAAGCAGGCATGCCTCCTTTGTATTCCTAGCTCTTCGGCTGGCTTAAATGCAGAAAATGGCCCCGGGGCGGTGGCGGGTGGGGGCACGGAGGGGATGATGGAGGTCCAAGATGGAAGGAGCTTGCATCCTGAAACATTGCTGGGAGAGAAACCACTCACTTACCAAGAACATCCACCTCAGGCTATTACAGGGCCAAGATATAAACTTTTGTGTATTTGAGCCATTACACACGTCTCTGTCTCTGTTATTTCTGCTTAGCATACAGGAAGCATGTGTAACATTTTTTTTTTTTTTTATTGAGGGACATGTGTAAAATATTTAGAGGCACTGGTCATAGCATTTGCCAAATGCAAATGTCAGGGTTGTCTTAGTAGACTGTCAGATGCAGGGGACGATAGCTTACCATTTCTAAGCCATCCCCTCACTTAATCAGAAGTTTTAATTATCATGGAATGATGTTTAAAACAGCTGAGTTTTAGTTTTGCAGAAAGTGAAATTTTTAGGAAGGCTCAAATTCAGATTGCCAGATTTTTAATTATATAAAAAGCAACTAGCCTTATTGGTAATCCAAGGGTCATCTTAGAAAATGTGGAAATACTCAGTGAACATTATTGGAAGAAATCAATGAAATTCAGCAAGATGGAACATTTGTTTGGCACAGATTTTCCTAACATTTGCAAATACTTTCATGTGCTCAGATTTTAGCTTATATTATCTTCTTTCAAGGTCTATGGACTTTTAAGATCCAACTGTTTTCCAGTTACCCTTGCAAAGGAAATAACAGTTCTATGCATTCTCTCCTTCCTCCTCCCTGGGGTTTGGATGGTGAGACTCAGAAAGCCTTCCTCAGAGCATTTAGAAAAGGAAGAGAATGATGTATCAAGGCAATATTCCTGGAAGCTGAGATCAACAGACCATGATTAAAGTCAGCTTGCAGTTATATTGGCTGAGAATCGTCACGCCAGCCGCTTGCAAACCCCACAAGATGATGGATGTCTTACTGCTATCTCTCCTGCTCCCCAGAATTTATCAGCAAAAAAGAAAAATGGGGAAGGTTACAACTCCCAGAGATTCACAAATTCTTTTTGCAACAGTGAGCAGTGGAGGCTTGGGTGACAGTTAGGAATGAATCACTGGCCATTTGTGTGGTGGCGGGAGGAGTGTCTGAACCTTGGCACTGTCATCAAGAGTAGCAGGGGCCACCTGGGCAGAAGGGGCAGGTGAGGCGGTAAGAGGGCTCTCAGTGGCAGATCCATTGTCATTCTAAACAGAGAATTTTAGCCAGTTCCTGTTGCAGAAAAACTCATTGTTAAGATTAGGGAAATGAAATTGTATGGCCTTTACTTACTGTGGAGGAATACACGGTTATAGAGAATGGAGATCTTGCAGGGGCTCAAGGGTGAGGCACAGCAGTTCTGGTGTTGTAGAGCTGGGGGAAGGATATGTGGGAGGGAATCCAGGGGCTGCTGGCAAGGGTGGCAGAAGGATGGATTTGAATCCGTCATCTTGGGTCTTGATGCTAATTTCCTTCCTTTCTGTTTTCCTCTCCTTTCTCCTCCTAAGGGAGCTAAGAATAAAAATGCTGGAACCTGCTGTTTTATTTTCACTCAAGAAACTGATTAATGAGGGCTGCTGGGTTTAATCAATGGTTGTCTATTTCAGCTTAGAAAACACTATTTTGGGGAGTGGAAAGAATATTGGCAATCATTCACCTTGTGGAGAGCGGCATTATTTTGCAAGTTGTTAAAGGGGTAGACTTTGGCATTACAGAAGCCTGGGCTAGGATACTTGCGCCTCCACTTGAGTTAGGATATTTAATAGCTGCATGACCTTGAGTGATTATTTCAGCTGAGCCTTGGTCCCCTCACTCAGGTGATAATAATGTACCTGCCTCTTAAGTTTGCTGCGAAAATTGAGTAAGAGCCTTTTATGTCAGATAAATGTTAACTCTCTCCATCATCTACCTATCTTTTCTGCTTTTATCTTTTCAGAGGTAAAATAGAGGCTGTATATGTTTATGGATACTTAGGTTTTGAACCCCTTCTCCTGGTTAAATTTCCTGCGGTGTGTTTTCTACCCCTACTCGTCGTTATTGAATCTGGAGAGTTAACATCACCTGTATTCATTTCTGTCTGGAGCAATGCCCTCTTTTTTTTTTTTTTTTTTGCCTTAGGAAGTAAAAAAATGAACTGATAATGAAGGGAAGTTTGCTTTAATTTCCTGAAGAAAAGCCATGGAATAATAATTGAAAATTTACTATTTTTTGAACCTGGTTACTGTTAGGCACCCTCACCTCATTTGTGCAGAGGTGCCATCTCGTTTTAGGACCATGTAATCTAAGGGAGAAAGTCTAGAGGTCCAAAGTCAGCATTGTGTCCATGGACCAAGTGCACTAAATCCCAGCTATTGTATGTCATTGTATGAGAGCTTCATTCAAGCACTGTGTCGCTGTAATCTCTTGTAGCCTGTTTCTTATATCTGGGAGACAGGGAAACATCAGTTAGGGTTCAGTTCAGGAAGTAGAAGCTACCCTAGGTATTTTATTTTATTTTATTTTATTTTATTTTATTTTTTTTTTTAAAGATTTTATTTATTTATTTGACAGAGAGAGACACAGCGAGAGAGAGAACACAAGCAGGGGGAGTGGGAGAGGGAGAAGCAGGCTTCCTGCTGAGCAGGGAGCCCGATGCGGGGCTCCATCCCAGGACCCTGGGATCATGACCTGAGCCGAAGGCAGACGCTTAACGACTGAGCCACCCAGGCGCCCCTACCCTAGGTATTTTAAACAGAAGGCGGATTAATATAGGAGACTCAGTGCTTCCAAAATTATTGGAAGAGGTAGAAGGAGTGTGCTCTAGGCTGAGCCTCCAGAATGACTCCTAGGACATTGCAAAACTGACCCACAAGAGAAATGAGGACTTCTGCTCCTGTTGGGAAGGGCAACCAGAGGCTACAACCATTGACTTTCACAACACAATGGCATAGGTCTAGAGATCAGAAAGACAGCATGAAGAAGCAGCTACTGCTGCTGATTTGGGGAATCACAGTGGAATGTGGAGTCTGGTGACCTCGGTGGCCCAAGCACCTCTCAACATCCACAAAGGTGGGGACTGGGTGCTGACAACACTGAAATCTCTGTCTGCAGAAAACAGAAAAAGTAGTAGGAAGATGGCTTACAGCCCCCTAACTAGAATCTGGAAAATGTATTTTTTTGCTTCTGGCCTCTGTCACATTGGAAAGCTCTTGGAAATAAGTGAGAACGGATTCGGAGCCACAGTTAATCAAATCCTGCACACCACCTTATCTGAGTCCCGTCAAACTGTCCAGTTCAACAATATGTTCTCAGCAAAACCAAACCAGTTCATTGAGGGAGAGAGAGGGATTTAAACATGGTGAGCAGTTGTGTTGAACACTCTACTCGAGGAGAGAACCTCAGATCTGGTGCATGACAGGAGACATGGGCTCTCTGTCTCCTTGGTGTACCTCGCACAGTCAGAGAACCTTGCTGTGCTCCGCCTGTAAACTCTGAATAAATGAGCAGAGTGGTCACAGACTCGGATCATTGTCACAGCCTGGCCCCAGACACAAGACCAGATCCTTTGTGTTTACAGGATAAAATGGTAAACAGAAAGAGTATTCTAGGAGGAAAATATTTTAAAACTGTTTATGAATTTTTGCCTTCCTGGTTAAAATTTTAGACCCCTCTTCCCCACCCCATCCCCATAAGCCGTGGCTTCATTGTACTTCGCTTGGAATTCAATGAGAATCCAATCAAATGGGAAGTCATGTGAAAGTATGTTGTAAACAGTACAGTCCTACCTAATATCAGGTATTATCATCAGACATAGTGCCTTACGTGGAATGGGTGCATTTAACATTTTGCAAAATTTGTTCTATCATTGTCTCTCTCTTTCTCTCTCTCTCTCTGTTTCTCTCTCCATATATATAAAAACATAAAATTTAATAGGATAAACTCAACAAGAATAATTGTAAAGTCTTCTATTTAAGTTGTGAAAATTCACTTGCAACACATATAATGAGCATTGTGTTCTTAATGGTGTGTGAGAAGGAGAATATAAAAAAATTACCGGTTTCTGTGCTAGGCCTCATTTAATAAGGGGCAATAAGAAACCACAGGTTTTTCATAGAAGAACGTCTCAGGTAGGGAATTGCTTAGAAATTATGCCAAACGTATGTTACATATAGTAATATGTAGATATAAGTTTTTCTGAACTATTTAACAACGAGTTTCAGAAATCATGCCCGTTTGCCCCTAAATGCTTCAGTATATATTTTCTAAGAAGAATATTCAGTCAGGATATTTAACAATGATGTGCTATTATGTAATTATAGATCTTACGTTTTGCTAATTGTTCCCATAATGTTTTTTTATAGCAATGCTTTTTTTTTTTTCCTGGTCCAGGATCCAATCCAGAATCATACATCTGGAATGGTTTTCTGGCCCTTCTTTGATTTTCATGACGGATAATTTTGAAGAATGTAGGCCAGTTATTTTTTAGAATGTCCCTCAGATTGGGTTTGTCTGATGTTCCCTCATGATTAGAGTCAGATTGTACAATTTTGGCAGGAATATTAAATAAGTGGTTAATGTTTCTTGAGCTAAATTGAAAACACAATCCAAGATAGATTCACTAAATGATAGTTTGAAGATCACTGGACAGGGAGTCAGTCCAATGTGGAAGCCAAGTTCTGCCATTTAACCACAGGATATTGAGTTACAATAGTAAAAATGATGATGGTGATGATAGTAATAATAATGACTTTATTTGGTAATATGTAAAGTACTTTTATATTCATTATCTCAATTTATCCTTTATCTCATAAGGTAAAAATGATTCTTACTTTACAGATGAGGAAACAGGCTTGGGGAGATCAAGTTCCTTGCCCAAGGTCAAAAAGTGGAGAGTGGAAGAACCAGGGGTCAAACTCAGGTCTCAAAACCCGGCTTTGATGCTTGTGCTTCTAACCCCACATTCTGGAGTGGGAGTCACATTGCCTTGTTTGGAATTCATCTCTAAAAGGAGAGGAGTAAATAAAACAAAATGCATAAGGTAGTACTTCCCAGCCTTGTATATTTCATAGAGCAATAAAAATAGTTTTAAAAATTAGGGAATAGACACAGTGCTTATAATACTTTATACTGCCAAGTAAGAATATTAAAATACAAAACAAATCTAATACCAGTACTATTTGATAAAAGGACTTTTCAATTTAAAAAATATAAAAAAGCCATAATTTCAGAATAAAAAACGTTCTTCAAAATTGGATATATTCGTTTGTAGCATACTCAGTATCTTGTTATTAATTTCCTCAGTTCACTGGGGCCTTGTAAAAGCTCTGCCCAGAACAGCCCCCATTTAGGGGCCTGGCATTTGGGGAGCACTGTATGATAGGGTCTTCTTCCTCTTTTGTCCAGTGGCTTTATTCTACCTGATTAAACTATGTGAGCAGGGAAGGGAACAGTGCACAGTGAACTAGAACAGGGTTGGAGGAGGGTGGGGACAATTACAATATTGAGGAGTGTATATGTTATCAGCTCTTAGGATTTACGGATTGCCTTTGATTCTTCTTCCTACTTACTCACTACTTTTTGTCCTGTGTGTACCACTATTGTCCGTTTTTTGTTTTTGTTTTTTTAAACCCCTTCCCAGTTCCTCTTCTTTTGCTCCTCTGTTCCTAAGCCCTCACTTTTAAGGGGTATGGAAGAGTTTGGGTAGTGTAGGAATGGAATGCCACCTGTTTTGTGTCTGAAGGCTGAGGATAGAAGGTTCCAGGAGAGAGGTTCTGTGAGTTAAGTTAGGCAACCATCCTGGCACAGAGTGTATTTATTTTATTTTTGTGTGTCTTTTATTAATGCATTAAATAACCAGATCTTGAAGTGGGTCTAATAGCTCCTGTAATGTCAAAATTGAGATGATTGTAAATAGTGTTTTGCAACATTATATCAACTATAATGTGACATTTAAATTGCCATGATATACAGAAATTTGTGAATTTCTATACACTAACAACAAAGTAGCAGAAAGAGAAATTAAGAAAATAATTTCATTTACAATTACACCACAAATAATGAAATACCTAGGAAAAAACTTATCCAAGGAGGTGAAAGACCTGTACTCTGAAAACTGTAAAACTTTAATGAAAGAATTGAAGATGACACAAACAAATGGAAAGATGTACTATGATCATGGATTGGAAGAATTAATATTCTTAAAATTTTCATACCACCCAAAGCAATCTACACCCAAAGCAAATCTACCAAAGCAATCTACCACTCAAAGAAATCCCTATCAAAATACCAGTAGAATTTTTCACAGGACTAGAACAAACAATACTAAAATTTGTATGGAACCACAAAGACCCTGAATAGCCAAAGCAATTTGAAAAAGAATAAAAGTGGAGGTATCACAATCCCAGATTTCAAGATATATTACAAAACTATAATAATCAAAACAGTATGGAACTAGCACAAAAATAGACACACAGATCAATAGAACAGAATAGACAACCCAGAAATAAACCCACTCTTACTCTATAACAGTTAATCTATGACAAAGGAGTCAGCAATATACTTGGGGGGAAAAGACAGTCTCTTCAATAAATCATGCTGGGAAAACTGGACCACTTTCTTATACCATACAAAAAAATAAACTTAAAATGGATTAAAGATTTAAACCTGAAACCTGAAACCATAAAACTCAAAGAAGAGAGCATAGGCAGTAATTTCTCTGATACCAACCATAGCAACATTTTTCTAGATACGTCTTTTGAGGCAAGGGAAACAAAAACAAAAATAAACTATTGGCACTACATCAAAATAAAAAGCTTCTGCCCAGCAAAGGAAATATTAAAACTAAAAGACAGCCTACTGAATGAGAGAAGATATTTGCAAATGACATATCTGATAAAGGGTTAGTATCTAAATACGTAAATAATTTATATAGCTCAACACCAAAAAACCCAAATGATCCAATTAAAAAAAATGGAAAAATGGGCAGAAGATGAACACATTTCTTCAAAGAAGACATACAGATGTCCAACAGACACATGAAAGGATGCTCAACATCACTCATCATCAGAGAGATGCAAATCAAAACCACAATGAGATATCACCTCACACTTGTCAGAATGGCGAAAATCTAAACCACAAGAAACAACAAGTGTTAGTGAGGATATGGAGAAAAATTTTGTGCACTGTTGGTGGGAATGCAAACTGGTATAGCCACTGAAAGACAGTATGGAGGTTCCTCAAAAAATTAGAAATAGAACTACCATATGATTCAGTAATTCCACTACTGGGTATTTACCCAAAGAAAAGAAAAAACACTCCTCTGTTTATTACAGCATTATTTACAATAGCCAAGATGTGGAACAACCCAAGTGTCCACTGATAGATGAATGGATAAAGAAAATGTGGGGTCTGTGTGTGTATGTGTGTGTGTGTGTGTGTGATGGAATATTACTCAGCCATAAAGAAGAATGAAATCTTGCCATTTGCAACAACATGGATGGATCCAGAGAATATAATGCTAAGTGAAATAAGTCAATCAGAGAAAGACAAATACTATATGATTTCACTCATATGTGTAATTTAAGAAACGAAACAAATGAACAAAGAGAAAAAGAGACAAACCAAAAAACAGACTGTTAACTATAGAGAACAAACCGATGGTTATCAGAGGGGAGGTGTATGGGGTCTGTATAAAATAGGTAAGGGGATTAAGTGTACACCTATCATGATGAGCACTGAGTAATGTATAGAATAGCTGAATCATTATATTTTACACCTGAATCTAATATAGCACTGTATATTAATTATACTGGAACTAAAATTAAAAAAATATGGGCAGATGACCTGAATAGACATTTTTCCAAAGAAGACATGAAGGTGCCCAACAGACACATGAAAATATGTTCAACATCACTATTCATCAGGGAAATGCAAATCAAAACCACAATGAGATATCACCTTACATCTGTCAGAATGGCTAGTATCAAAAAGGCAGGAAATAACAGATGCTGGCGAGGATGTGGAAAAAAAAAGAACTCTTTAACACTTTTGGTGGAAGTGTAAATTGGTGCAGCCACTGTAGAAAACAGTGTGGAGTTTCCTTAAAAAATTAAAAATAGAATTACCATATGATCCAGTAATTCCACTACTGGGTATTTTTCCAAAGCAAACGAAAACACTAATTCAAAGAGATATATGCACCCCTATGTTCATTGCAGCATTATTTACAATAGCCAAGATATGGAAGTAACCCAAGGGTCCATCATTTGATGAGTGGATAAAGAAGATGTGGTATAACAAAAATAAATTCAAAATGTATGAAAGACCTACATGTAAGACAGGAATCCATCAAAATCCTAGAGGAGAACACAGGCAGCAACCTCTTTGACTTCAGCCATAGCAACTTCTTACTAGACACATTGCTGGAGGCAAGGGAAACAAAAGCAAAAATGAACTATTGGGACTTTGTCAAGATAAAAAGCTTCTGCACAGTGAAGGAAACAATCAACAAGAATTAAAAGGAATCCTACAGGATGGGAGAAGATATTTGCAAACATCATCTCTGATAAAGTGTTAGTATCCAAAATCTATAAAGAACTTATCAAACTCAACACCCAAAAAACAAATAATCCAGTTAAGAAATGGGCAGAAGATATGAATAGACATTTTTCTAAAGAAGACATCCAGATGGCTAACACACATGAAAAGATGCTCAAAATCACTCACCATCAGAGATATACAAATCAAAACCACTATGAGATACCACCTCACACCTGTCAGAATGGCTAAAATGAACAACACAAGAAATAACAGGTGTTGGCAAGGATGTGGAGAAAGAGGAACCCTCTTGCGCTGTTGGTGGGAATGCAAACTGGTATGGCCACTCTGGAGAACAGTATAGAGGTTCCTCAAAAAGTTAAAGATAGAACTACCCTATGATCCAGTAATTGCACTACTAGGTATTTACCCAAAGGATACAAAAATACAGATTTGAAGGGGTACATGCACCCCAGTGTTTATAATAGCATTATCAGCAATAGCTAAACTATGGAAAGAGCCCAAATGTCCACTGACTGATGAATGGATAAAGAAGATGTGGTACACACACACACACACACACACACACACACTCACACACAGGAATATTACTCAGCCATCAAAAAGAATGAAATCTTACCTTTTGCAGTGACGTGGATGGAGCTAGAGTGTATTATGCTAAGTGAAATAAGTCAGAGAAAGACAAATACCATATTTTACTCATATGTGGAATTTAAGAAACAAAATGGATGAACATATGGGAGATGGAGAAAAAGAGAGAGGGAAACAAACCATAAGAGACTCTTAACAATAGAGAACAAACTGAGGGTTGATGGAGGGAGGTGGTTAGGGGTTGGTCTAGATGGATGATGGGTATCAAAGAGGGCACTTGTGATGAGCACCAGGTACTGTGTATGTAAGTGATGAATCACTGAATTCTACTCCTGAAAGCAATATTGCACTGTATGTTAACTAACATTTAAACAAAAATTTTTTAAAATGTGGTATACACACACACACACACACACACACACACACACACAATGGAATATTACTCAGCCATAAAAACATAAAAAGTATGAGACCTTGCTATTTGTGACAACATAGATGGACCTAGAAGATATTAGCTAAATGAAATGTCAGAGAAAGAAAAATACCATGTGATTTCATTTATATGTGAAGTCTAAAAAAGAAAACAAATGAACAAACAAAACCCACAGAAATATACCCATAAATACAGAGAATAAATTGATGGTTGCCAGAGTGGAGGGGGTTGGGAGGATGGGCAAAATGAGTAAAGGAGAGTGGGAGGTATAGGCTTCCAGTTATGGAATGAATAATTCACACGGATGAAAGATACAGCACAAGGAATATAGTCAATGGTACTATAGGGTTGTATGGTGACAGATGGTAGCTACACTTGGGGAGCACAGCATAACATATAGGAGTTGTTGAATCACTATGTTGAACACCTGAAACTAATGTAACATTGTCAACTATACTTCAATAAAAAATAAAAATAAAATAGCCATGATTTTCACAGATGGCAAAGTCACAGGTGCTGCTTCTATTAGCAGAGAGTGATGCCTACAATTATAATAGAAGGAAAGGCTGCATTTCAGAGGTGAGTGAAAATCAAGATGCAATCTTTTTTCCACTCCAAGTTCATTCGTTTCCTGAATTCTATTCATGGATCCCTTGGAGGAGCGGGGAAATATGAACCCCAGGTTAAAGCCCTGTTTTAAAGTCGGTACTCCCTGCCCACTTTCTTATCTTCCATTCAGTCTCTGGTTTATGATTCCTCATATCTCTGTTGAGTGCTGAGTGGGTATTAGGGTAAGCAAACTTTTGTAATCTGGTTTTTACTCCCCTGGCCCAGGGTCACTGATCTCACCAATGTTACCAATGTTCCCCCAAATTCAAAGCATCTTTTTCCATCTCCATATAGCTCCATCTTTGTGCACCCTCGAACACCAACCATTCTCTCCTTGGAACTTTATCCCTCGTAGGCTTCTGCAGTATCCTTCTCTATGGCCGTGACATGGTGGCTTTTAAACTCTCACAATGGTAGACTCACATAGGGAGTGTTTTCAAAACACAGGGCTGGGTTTTTTTTCTCTGGGTCTGAGGGAGAAGGTTTATGGTAGGATCCAATCTACATAGGTAATTTCAATTTGTACCAATGGTTGAGAATCACTTCCTAGGTGATTTATGAGTGCCTAATGTATGCTTTACACCCACAAGTATAATAATAATAATATTAATAATAATAGCAATCGTTGTAGGCATTTTTTTCTCTTTCACTTGAGTTTCAAAGCATACCTCTCAATTTTTTCTTAGCTTCATTTTTCACTTTAAAAGTGAAAACAAAATAAAATTCCACTGTCTTTGATGAAGCAATTTATGTTAATGAGGAAATGTCTGCAAAATGCTTCTGGAATCAAATGTATTTTGTAAGAATAAAAATCATACTTTATTTAAGGGGCGCCTCTCCCCCTTCCTGCCACTCTGCATACTTGCAGGAAGTGAATTTTGCAGATGTGAGGTTTGAGGTAGCAGACCTAGAACAAAGTCATAGAATCCTGGAAGAGACATTGACTGTCAAAGTCAGAAAGAACCTTAGCATTCCTTCATCTCTATCCTTTATCTCAAGCTTGAATCCCGTGAAGACATCCTGTCAGGGCCACGTTGTGAATTTCATAGTGTCAGGCACATTTGCTTTTGTAGGCCTCTTGTTCCATAAAAAATGTTTAAAATTCTATTTTATGACTCTGTTGGTACTATTGACTATAATCCAGGCTGGATACATGATTATGTATTCATTTTTCTTCTGATTTTAAAAGAAGTTAAAATTAAAACATTTTGTGTGTCCCTAAAGGAATCACGGGCCCTAGGCACTTGCCTCCTGTACCTAATGGAGACATTGGTCCTACTTCTAGAAGGGGAACTCACTATCTTACAAAGCAAAGCAGCTCATATAGTCTATTTAAGGATGACTTTATTTAATAGAAAGTTCTTTCTTATTTTGAGTTGAAGTTTGCTTTTTTTAATTTAAAGACTTTATAGTAGTTCTTTTCCCCAGAGATAGTCTAGTTCCTCTTCCCCATGTGCTGTGTACTAAAGCCTGGCTATTCGAAGTGTGAGACATACACCAAAAGCCTTGACATCACCTGGAGGCTAATTAGACATGCAGAATCTCAGGTCTCATTCTGTATCTGCTCAATTGGAATCTGCATTTTAAAAGCTCCTCAAATATTCATATTCACATTAAAGCTGGAGAAGCATGGTACTGGACAGATTAACAATAGCAGGTATTTATTGAGCACTACTTTATGCTGGGCACTATTTTAAGTGCCTTATATGGATCGTTTAATTAATCTTTTCAACAATCTTATTTTTTCCCACCTCACAATTGAGCAAATTGAGGCACAGAGAAGATGAGTGACTTGCTCAAGTTTTATCCATTGTGCACAAAATCAAACCAGGCAGTGTGACTCCAGGATCTATGCCCTTTCCTTCCATGCTACTTTGCTCATCCTTACATGCTTCTTTTGAGGAGAAGTTCCTGCTACCTTGCTCACAGACCAGATTGCCAGAGCAGGAGCAATTTTTAAAAATTTTATACCACTCAACTCCACCCTCTTGCTATAGCTGAGTGGAAGAGAGGTGGATCCCTGATCCATGCTAGGCCATCCACAGCTATACTACAACTAATCATTTGGGAGATCTGCTAAAAAGTAGACGGTAAGCTGGACTTCATTAAAATTAAAAACTTCTGCTCTGGGAAGACAATGTCAAGTGAACAAGAAGATAAGCCAGAGACTGGGAGAAAATATTTGCAAAAAACACATCTGCTAAAGGACTGTTTCCAAAATATACAAAGAATTCTAAAACTCAATAATGAGAAAACAACTTGATTAAAAAATGGACTAAAGACATTAACAGACAGCCCATCAAAGAAGATCTACAGATAGCAAATAAGAATATGAAAAGATGCTCCACATCGTATGTCATTATGGACATGCAAATGAAAACAACAATGAAGTACCACCACACACCTATTAGAATGGCCAAAATCTAGAACACTGACAACACCAAATGCCGGTAAGGATGTGAAGCAACAGGAACACTCATTCATAGCTGCTGGGAATGCAAAATGGCACAGCCACATTCGAAGACCATTTGGTGGTTTCTTACAAACCTAAATATACTCTTACCATGTAATCCAGCAACCATGCTTCTTGGTATTTATCCAAAGGAGTTGAGAACTTATGTCCACAAAAAAACCTGCACATGGATGATTATAGCAGTTTTATTCATAACTGCCAAAACTTGGAAGCAACCAAGATATCCTTCAGTAGGTGAATGAATAAATAAACTGGTGCATCCAGAAATGGAATATTATTCAGTGCTAAAAGGAAATGAGCTATCAAGCCATGAAAAGACAAGGAGCAACCCTAAAAGCATATTATTATTATTTTATCAAACTCAATACCCAAAAAACAATCCTGTCAAGAAATGGGCAGAAGATATGAACAGACATTTCTCCAAAGAAGACATCCAAATGGCCAACAGACACATGAAAAAATGCTCAACATCACTCATCATCAGGGAAATACAAATCAAAACCACAATGAGATACCACTTCACACCAGTCAGAATGGCTAAAATTAACAACTCAGGAAATGACAGATGTTGGCGAGGGTGTGGGGAAAGGAGAACCTTCTTACACTGCTGGTGGGAATGCAAGCTGGTACAACCACTCTGGAGAACAGTATGGAGGTTCCTCAAAAAGTTAAAAATAGAGTTACCCTATGACCCAGCAATTGCAGTACTAGGTATTGATCCGAAGGGGCACCTGCACCCCAGTGTTTATTAGCAGCAATGTCCACAACAGCCAAAATATGGGAAGAACCCAGATGTCCATTGACAGATGAATGGATAAAGAAGATGCGGTGTATATATATATATATATATATATATATATATATATATACACACACACACACACACACACACACACATAGTGGAATATTACCCAGCCTTCAAAAAAATGAAATCTTACCATTTGCAATGAAGTGGATGGAACTAGAGGGTATTATGCTAAGTGAAATAAGTCAATCAGAGAAAGACAATTGTATGATTTTACTCATATGTGGAATTTAAGAAACAAAACAGAGGATCAGAGGGGAAGGGAGGGGAAAATAAAATAAGATGAAATCAGAGAGGGAGACAAACTATAAGAGACTCTTAACTATAGGAAACAAACTGAGGCTTGCTGGAGGGGAGGTGGGTGAGCGGATGGGGTAACTGGGTGATGGGCATTGAGGAGGGCACATGATGTGTTGAGCACTGGGTGTTATATGCAACTGATGAATCACTAAATTCTACCTCTCAAACTAATAATACATTTAATTGAATTTAAATTAAAAAAATTTAAAAAGCATATTCATAAGTGAAAGAAGTCAATCTGAAAAAGCCATCTGCAAAACGCAAAACTATGGAGACAGTAAAAAAATCAGTGGTTTCCAGGGATTGGAGGTGAGGGAGAAGAGATGAATAGGCAGAGCACAGAGAATTCTTAGGGCAGCGAAACTAGTCTGTATGATACTATAATGATGGATACATGTCATTATATATTTGCACGACACCAAGAGTGAACCCTAATGTAAACTCTGGACTTTGGGTGATTATGCCATGTCAGTGTAGGTTCATCAGTTGTAGCAAATGTACCACTCTGGTGGGGGATGTTGATAATGGCAAAGCTTATGTATATGTGGGGTCAGGGGTATATGGAGAATTTCTGTACCTTTCTCTTAATGTTGCTGTGAACTTACAACTGCTCTAAAAAAAATAAATAAAGTCTTAAAAAAAAATTAAGCCAAGCCGCTGGGATTCTCACTCAATGATATTTAAATGAAGAAACTTGAAAAGAATTTGCTAGTTGTTAGGGGAAGAAGCAGATGGGTGGCCTGTAGATGAGTCATGTGAAAGGTGACTTTTCTATAAAAAGGCACTTGATCTTCTGCTACTGTAGTGTTTAGACCACCTTAATTTCAAATCCACTCCCACCCAATTCTCCAGGAGGCCCAGGCCTATTATGGTTCCATCTCTTGGATTTCCCTGGGAGTCCCCTTACAAGCCCTGTCACTATCCCATTTCAGTTGAGCTCGCTTGAATGGATTTTTGTAGTTTATTATTATAAAAACTACAATGACACACATTCACATATTTGGAAACACCTATGCATCTCCTTGAGATACTCCTTTTCTAAGTGAAACACCTTCAATTCTACCTGTTAATCTTCATGCCCTGTGTCCACTCCTTCTCTTGGTCCTTTCTCTCTAGACCATACGGTTGTAGCCTTCAGAAATGAACCAGTAGGAAAGCTGGAATTGGAAGGTACTTTTGTGGAGCAATTGGAAGGGAAAAGAGTGGGCCCCCTAGTCTCAAAAATGTCTTCTTTAGCCCCTGGAAAGACTTCCTCAGAGCTTTAAGATTGGTGGTAGTTATGGGAGGGTCTTTAAGGGGGCTATAGTATAACCAAAGTAATGATTAGCAGCTGAGAACAAGGCCCAGTGCTGACCAGTAAGAGTAGGTTCCTTGAAGGAAAGCAGTGAAAATCAGGGATGAGAGAAAGGCCATAGAGGTGTTTTTTTCAGCCTGTCTTGGCTTGAAGGCATTTCAAAGGAGAGACCTGGACGGAAGACTTTGTCTCCCAAACTCTGGGGAAGGAACAGGTGTGCAAACTGGCAGGTGAGTAGTTTGCAGCAGTAGAGAGAGAAACTGTGGTCTCTTCCCCCTTGTGGTTGTCGTGTTCAGGTCAGTACTAACTTTAGCCCTGCTGTCCTCAAATGGGGACAGTCCACTAGTGGATTAAATCCTCCTTAAATGGCTAAGAAGCTGTTAGCCAGAGATCAGAAGAAAGGAAAAGAAATGATTCCATCTATTCTCTGTCTGGTGGATGACGACTTCCGGAGAAGCCATTCTCCGGTGTTTTGTGACATAATAACACTTTCTATTCATATAGCATTGGTCTCTCAGGAGTTCGAAGTCCTCCACAAGCATTTTATCAACTGCTCTCACCTGGATGCCTGGGATGGAGGCGGGAAGCAAGGACAGCATTTGGCTTGTTTTCTTCCTGATGATCACTCTTTGAGTCGAGACCTCAGGCCCTCTGCAAGAGAGGATGGGGAAAGCAAGCCCAAGGACTCTCTCATTGTATAAATAGGCTCAACTATTGCCCCTCTAATGGCTTCATATCAGGTGTCCACCCCCCCACTACTATGTAATTATCCTCATTCCGTCACTTATTTGCCTTCCCTCAATATGGGGTAAATATCCTCATTTTAAGATGGGGAATTTGAGGCCATGCAGGGTGACCCAAGTTCTCATGCCAGGCCCCTGGTGGGTCTGAAGCAAATGTTAGCAAATGTTCAGCTACCAACGTGTCTCTCCACCTTCTTCCTGCCTGCAGTGAGCAAGGGACTGCTCCAGAGCCGAGGTGGGCTGTGACTCTCTTAATCTGAGGAAGTTTGTCCTGACCCAAGTTTGAGGATAAGGGGGAGGTGTCCCTGGAGCTGGCAGTCGTGGCCACGGGAGGGCTGACTGACCTTCAGACGTGCTTTCCCTGGACCCGCATCCAGAGCTGTTCTCGTCAGATCGGGCTGCCTCTCTGGGACTTGAACATTTCAGAAAGTATCTGAAGGGTATCTCAGATGGTGCTAGGACATAAATAGCTATTGCAGGAGAATGTTGCCTCAGTGATGTGAGGAGTGAATCAGCACCACATTGAATTAGCAGCAATCTGGTGCTCAGGGTAATGGAGTGATGGTAAATGAACATTATTACATTTTTACGTTGTGAATGAGTCCTTAGTAAAAAAGATAAATAGCTTCCAGGTGTCTTGCCACAAGAGTTAAACAACTGAGTCACTGGCGCTTGATGGAAGAACAGCGGCAGCCTAGAGTCTCCTCATGAGTCAGCGGCAGCCAACTTGGATTATCCCCAGGTCCGACTTTAGCATCATTCCACAGTCACCATGGCACAGTCAGTCCCCCTGCTGGAGGTGCACAGTGGGAGGAAATTCTAGTGAAGGAGACCAAGCTGCCCCTGTCCCGTCTGACCAAACATCCCCAGAGGTTGCAGGCTGCCTGCGCCAGGAAAGGCTGTGCCTGAAAGGAACTACCCGTGGATAGCCTGTGTCAGGGCATGGAATCTGTGGCCATCCCTGAGCAGGCCTGATTGATGTGCTCACTCCTGTGGTTGCCCAGGATGAAAGGTAATCCCTCAAGAATGTCCCATCAGGTGGCTCAGCCCAGACTGTTGTTGTGGCAGGAGATGCGGTGTTCTCACTGAGGTAGAGTCTCTGTGGCCCTGACAAAAATAGGCTTGCACTCCTTCCCCTTATAGCGCTGATTAAGCGCTGGAAGGACTTGGGAAAACACACAACATTCTCTGTATGGTATCTTTAGGTGGGAAGCACACCGAAATTTACTTTTTTCTGCTTGGGAAAGCTCCAAATTGAAGGGAGGCAAGCAGCTCGCTATTACTGCTTTTGTTTTCACGGCTGCTGAAATAGCTCTGGCTCTCCTGATTCAGTTCATAACTTCAGTTGAAATTACATGTGTCTGAAGGTAGGACCTGCGGGGTCAAACCTCCTGAATGGATATTGTCCTTTGTTCAAAGGGAAAATCTGCTCATTTTAGCTCAAAGCAGTCCTTGGCCCACAAATGAACCTGAAAAGCCTGCAGAAGTCCCTCAGTGTGGATGATTTCACTGATAGTCTCAACAATTCATATTATTGTGTTTGCATTTAACAGGATGTTAAATGTGGCCCCCTTTCCGTCGTGCAGTCTGTAATTAAATGCCCACATGGCAGATTTGTACTGAAGGACTGCAGTGAATTTCGTCAGTGGTGGGTGATCAGAAAGGTGGGTGGGTGGGTGGCAGTAGTGTGGGGGTGCAGCAGCGCAAGACGGCCTGCAAATCAAGGTGTAAGTTGGGCTGGGGGGTGTTTAGCTCAAGGAAGAATCCCCAGGGAGGCAAGCTGTCTTCAGATATTTGAGGGACTCCCTTGCCCAGGGCAGAAAGAAATAGGCTGCCCCTCTATTACCCTAGGGTGTAGAACTTGGACTAAAAGAAGGTAGATGCAGGGAGATAGTCATGTATGTGTGGGAAAAAAATCTTTAAATTAGGATACTTGGGAAGTTTACTCTAAGGAACAACGCTTGAGGTTGTTTGGAATGATGGTGTGGGTGGGGGGAAACCTTGAGCAATGATGTGCCAAAGCCATGGCATGGATTCCAGCCCTGGGTGAGAAGTTATACCTGATGACCTGAAGTTCCATTCCAATTCTAAGAACTTAGCTCATGGTTTGACTTAGATGCTGATGTCATTTGCTCTTACGTGAATCGAATACGAGAATTGGTTTAACAATGTAAGTTGGAGAAGAGCATATTTATGCACTGAAACCTCCCTGATTTAAAGTAATTGAAGGGGAAAGCCGGTTTGGTTGATGAAGTCAATTATGAAATGGTTGTAAATAATAAAAGGCCATTTTATGACTTTCAAGTCCATGGATGCATGGAGTTATGTCTACCAAAGTTGCCTGATCAAGGTTCTGCTTTAATGAATAGAGAATGATTTGTAATCAGCGTATCAGAGCACCAGGCTTGTTGGCCTCTCCTTAGATCAGAATTAAATCATTTGTAATTCAGTGTTTGAAAACAGTTGGTCTCTTAAGGAAATAAATAGACCCCTCAGAATTTCGTTTCAAGTATTTGTTTGTTGTCAGCCCTTCCTTTTTGCTGTTGATAATGCAGAGAGAAGCTTCTGATCAACTCCTGTCAAAACATCACAATAAAACCCAGAAATGCACCATGAATAAATAAGATTTTTGCTGTATTTTTGCCAAATGAATTCTTCATTTTCTATATTGGATAATAGATTGCTCGAAACTCATGGAGGGAAATTTTCTGAGGGTTATTAATATCTACAGGGTGTGGCAAGAAATTGGATTTAACTTTTTTTCATTCACTCATCAATATTTAATGTTTGAAAGACCACATATTATTTGATCCCATTTATATGAAATGTCCAGAATGGACAAATCTTCTCAAAACAGAAAGTAGATTAGTAGGCCTTCGGCGGGGGGGGGGGGGGGGGGGGGGGGGGGTGGATTTGGAAGGGGAAGGTGAGTGGCTGTAAACCGGTATTGGATCTCTTTCTGAGGTGATGAAAATGTTCTGATATTGATGGTGGTGATTGTACAACTCTGTGAATATACTAAAAACCATTGAATTTTATGCTTTAAATAGGGGAATTGTATGGTATGTGAATTATATCTGGATCATAATGGAGCTGTGCTATGAGCTAGTGCTCTGGGCACTCAAAATAGAATCTTGAACAAGACTAAGTCCCTGCCCTCATGGAGCTTGCATTCTAGTGGGGGAGTCAGGCAATAAACATGTGAACAAACATATAAAAACATAATTTCGAGAAGAAATAGTACTATGCATTAAAATAAAGCAGGATAAGGAAATAGTGATTTGTGTTTGGACACGTGTATGTGTGTGTGTGTCTGAGTGTATAGCATATCTGTATGTATGCATGTGGGTTTTGTGTGCATGTTATAATGTGTGTGTTTTATGTATATGTATATCTCTGTGTGTGTATACACACATGTTCTCTATTTTAGACAAGGTGAATTGGGAGGCCATCTCTGGGGAATATAACTGAGCAGAGATCTGAATGAAATGAAAGTATGAGCCATCCAGATAAATGAGATAAGTACATGTCCAGCAGTGCAAAGACCCTAAGGCAGGGATATTGGCTGTATGGCCAAGAAGAAGGGACAGGGAGCTAGTCAGAAATCAAGCTGGAGAGGTTGGCAGGGGTCAAGTCATGTAGGTAATAATCATGGTAATATCTGTGAATTACTTTAGTAGCTCAATCTTAGCACTAAAAATCACCATTAACTTTGCATGACATATTATGCCATCCATAAGTGTTTTTTCACAACCGTTATCTTGTTTGATGCTCACAACAGAAGTTGCAATTAGTCATCTCAGTCTATGGATAAGAAAAATGTGGGACTTGTGATGAGCACTAGCTGTTGTATGGAAGTGTTGAATCACTAAATTGTACACCTGAAACTAATATTACATTGTATGTTAACTAACTGGAATTTAAATAATAACTTAAAAAAATTTTTTTTAAAAATGTGGGAAATTGTTCATAATTCTTCTGGTTCCATAAACCCATGATCTCACCTCAGAACATGACCTATGTCTGGTAATTCTTATATCCTCATCTTCTAAATCAGCATTTGGTGTAAGACATAGGAACAATAAATATTTATGGACTTGACTTCTTTGAGGTCACAAAGTGAGTGGACAGCCAAGCTGGAACTTACATTCTGGTCATCTCACTCCAAATCCCATTGTGTTTGCGCTGACTCACGTGGGCCATATCGCTTTTCTCTTCCAGTCACAGAATGATGAGGATGACAGGGTCTTCAGAGGTCTTCTTCCCAATAAGCTGGCATTTATAGCCTCCATGGCCTGTGGGTGTATATGTAGTTTTCCAGGACTCTGCTAAAAGGGACTGTGATCTGACTCTCTTACTACACAATCCCACTTTAACTGAGGGAGTAAGGTTTTCTTAGCATTGTCAGGTGACTTTAACATAATTCATTTTTATCTGCTGACTCTTACAGTTTGGCAATTTTCATCTCTGCCTTACTCGACAGGCTCCATCTTAGCAAAGCCTACCATCTCTCACCCTTGAGAACATAAGTGTTCAATGGTTGACCTTGTTCTTAATTGATGTATGATCTTGGACTACTGGTCACTCTGAGTCTCAGTTTTCTTATCCACAAAATGGAGATAATAATACTGTTGATTTCATAGGGCTGCTTGGGAAGCTAAATGTATGTGCGCAGTGCTCAGTGCAGTGCCTGGAACAGAGGAAGCGTTCAGTCAGTGCCAGCTATTAGCAGCTGGTGTGCTTGTACTCCCCCTCTCATTGTAGAATTATGGCCAGGGAGGCAAGAAGTAAGGTCATGGCTTGTCAGCGCCTCTCAGGACACTGTTTAGGATGCCATTATGAAAGGACAGTTAGGTGGTCAGAATACGTCCTTGGATTGAACGCAGTGTGTGCACAGGTGGAAATTAGGGTTGATTAGTTCCTGAGCTGGGGTGAAGGGAGTGGTGATTATTGAGTCTTCCCAAGTAGACTATTTCATATGAATTACGTCGCTGTCATTGAACTCTCCAATTGGAGGCTATTCTTACCAGGTGGTGCTAGAAATTGGGGGTTGGAGATTCAGGATAACAATGTGGGCAGGGATAAAAAGCCATTGATTAAAAGAGCCGTTTGCTTCCCTTCCTTTTCCGTCTCTTAGATTCTGGGAGAAGCTGCTCTCTCTGGTCTTCACTGCTGTTTTGTCTCCTGTTAGCAGGATTCTCACTGTTGCCAGGTAACTGGCTGGCACCTGCAAGGGCTTCTGGAGGAGTGGCCTATGCTTGGCTGCTTGCTGGCTGGGTGACTGGGAGGGAGGTACAAGGAGTCAGAGGTCAAGGCCAAAAGGAAAGGAAGCATCGGTGCCTCTGCACATATACCAGGGCTGCTGAGATTCCCACCAGACTTATGGAAGAAGGGGAGGCCTGAAAACATGGAAATCATAAGGAAATCCTCAGCATGTCCTTTTCCCATTCATAATAATCTCTGGCACAGTAAAAAGCCAGTAAATATAAAATACCTTGGAAAAGGAACAATTAGGCTTGTTCTTTTTTCTCACCTTTAAAAAGAAACCTAATTCCTCATAAATTCCAGAAAATGTGTGTGTACGTATGTGACTTCCAGTGCCTTAATACCCCCATCCAAAACACGTCAGTTCCTTCAACTCAGTACTCAAGGTCAGGTGCCCCAGTGACTATTACTATCAGCAGAGGGAGAAGATAAATTGTCTTACCAGGCTGCGCAGAAGCCCCTTGGAAAGCCATCTTTCAGTTGTTTTTTCTCTCCTGTGTTAAGCACTGATTCTCTTCCTAAAGAGGAATAACATGCTGACACTAGAGAAAGAGCAGAGAAGCAAAACAGCAGCTGACTCTAACAAGCATATTTCATCGTTCACCTGAAAGCTGAGTATCTTCCAGCACACAGGCAGCAGAATAATCCATTTTCACGTGGGCAGAAGCCGTGAGTGTCAGCTAGAAGGGACCCGGGAGATGATTCAGTATGATTCCTTATTTCAGGGATGAGGAAAGACCAGAGGTTAAGTGCTTATCAGGTTCAGAGATGAGACTCCAGAGCAAACCTTCCATGAAAGAGAGAGAATGTCCTCTTAATTCTCTAGCCTTCATATCTTTCAGTGTCCTTGCCATGGAACCTCCAGCCTCTTGCCCCACCAAATGCTTCTAAAACTGTCTGCCTGGCTCTCCAAGTGATATTACAGCCTCTTCATTCTGCCCCAGCCACCTAAATTGACCTGCTATCCATCTCTGGACTATTTCCCAGACTCATACTTGGTCTCGAGGTCTTTTATTAGTTTACTCTGAAGTGTTTGCATCATCTCCCTCTCTCTCTCCATCAATAAATGTTCACTGACTTCAGCAAAAGAATTTGGTCTTGATTTATCTATTCCCTCATTTCCTGATTCCATATTTTATATTAACTACTTTTAATGTTTCCAAAAGGATTGACCATAGAAAGTTTGCCCAGAGTATAGCTGACCCATGGCCCATGGAGATGGGAGAGGTTGTCACAGGAGATGTTACATTCTTTTATACATTTTTTTAAAGATTTATTTATTTTAGAGAGTGAGTGAGTGTGTGCAAGGGGGGGGGGAGGGGCAGAGGGTGAGGGAGAAGCAGACTCTCCCTGAGCAGGGAGCCTGATTTGGGGCTCAATCCCAGGACCCTGAGATCATGACCTGAGCCGAAATCTAGAGTTGGATGCTTAACTCACTGAGCCACCCATATGACCTCCCCCTTTTTTTAAAGGTAATACCAAATAATTGGCCTTGGAGAAACTATAATTTTATTTAAAAATCTAAGACGATAAGTCTAAAATTTATTTCTATTTTTTAAAATATATTTTTTCTTAAGGCATATAAAAATAGTATAAGCTACTATTTTTTGAGCACTTACTATATGCCAGATCCTGAAATAGGTGCTTTATATGTGTCATTAAATGTTATCAACAACACTATCATGTAAGTACTGTTATTGTCATCTAACACAAGTGGAAACAAATTCCAGGGAAGTTAAGCAGCTTGCTCAAGGTCATGCAGTGAGTGGGCTTTTTCTAATTCTATGGCTTGCGCTCTTGTCACAATTATCAGGTCAACTCAATTAATAAAATAGTTTTGGCTTATCATCTTAGGTAGATGTGAATACAGTGTAATAAATTGACATTTTTAAAAATGATTTTATTTGAGAGAGAGCGAGCGAGCGAGTGCATACATGAGTAGGGGGGAGGGGCAGAGGGACAAGAGACTCCCCACTGGACAGGGAGCCTGTCAGTAGGCTCCATCCCAGGACCCTGAGATCATGACCTGAGCCATCCACATGCCCCCTAAATTGGCATTTTATGAGCCTTGACAAAGCAACTGTTGGTTATCCACTGCCAGGTAACAACCTTCAAACCTAGTTGCTTATGAAAGTATTTATTATCTCACAGTTAGGTCAGGAATCTATGCATGGGTGGGTTCTTTGGCTCAAGTCTCTCAGAGACTCCACTCAGGGCTTCTGCTGGGCTGCAGTCATATCAAGGCTCCACTGGGGAAGAATTGGCTTGAACTTAGTTCCCTCCTGGTTGTTGGCTAGGGACCACCTTTGGTGGGCTGAGTGGTGACCCCCAAAGATCTGAGGTCCTAATCTCTGGAATCTGTGAACATTACTTAAGTTAAAAAGCAGTTTTTAATTCTGGTAAAATACACATAACATAAAATTTACCATACGGTAAAGCTTCAATTGATGAGATTAAGGCTTCTGAGATGAGGAGATGATCCTGGACTATCTGGGTGGATGGACCCTAAATGCCATCGGAAGTATCCCTATTAGGGAGACACAGAGGGAGATTAGACACAGAAGAGAAGGAGGCAGTGTGACCACAGAGCCAGAGACTGGAATGATGCAGGCACAAGCCAAGGGATGTCGGTAGCCACCAGAAGTTGGAAGAGGCAAGGAACAGATTCTCCCCTAGAGCCTTCAGAGGTAGCACACCCCTGTTGTCACCTTGATCATATCCCACTGAAACTGATTTCAGACTTCTGGCCTCCAGAACGGAGAGGGTACCAATAGACTGCCGTATGGGCCTTTCACACGGCATCTCACAACACGGCACTTTGTTTCATTAGACACAGCAAGCAAGGAGAGCCAGAGAGAGTGTGAGCAAGATGGAAGTCACGTCTATAAAACCTAATCACAGATAGACCGTCCCATCACTTCTGCTGTCTTTTACAAATAAGAAGCAAATCACTAAGGTTCAGCCCACACAGCAGGGGAGGGGATTATGTGAGGGCCTGAATACCAGGAGGCAGGGATCACTGGGGACACAGCAACCTATAGTATTTGCTGTGAGATAAAGGGAAACCAGAATGCATCTCAAATTGCAGATTAGCCTCTGCTGAGTGTTTTTCTGCTTCTCGCTTGATTCATTTACTGAGGCAGCCTTTACCTGGAGGGCTCTTGTTAGGAATGACATAATTTCCTACAGAATCCATTTTAATTCATCCTACTTTGCTGGAAAAGGTTGACCACATAATCTCTACCCCTCTTTTTCACACCAACCTAAAATCTCACATCTTTCATGTAGACTTTCAAGATTAACTGGAAGTTTTATATAGATTCCCAACCCTAGACATAATAAACTCATAACCTTTATCTGTTCTGAAGGAGAAGGAAAAACAAGATACCCGTAGAAAGATTCCATCTAGGGCTGATATAACCAGTTTATTTATAATTATCAAAGTAATTTTGTTGCTGGCTTTCTGCTGAAGCAAATAGATTGTTGCATTAAGCTCTGTTCATCTGGGAAGGTACCTTCACAAAATAGCGAAATTGATGGAGCTGATGTTCACATCCCTCTTCTCTCCCCATGCATCTCTTCTATATTGGTGTCCTGCCTCTATCCCAGGGTGTTGTACTCCATGGCATAGCTTTACATCTCTTACTGGGTAGCAGTGCTGTGTCCGAGGGTTCTAGGAGCATGATTTGCTGACCAACTAAGTCCTAATCAATCACCTGAAGAGCTTGATAAAAATGCAAATATTTAGGCCCAACCCAGTTTTGCTAACTCTATGAAATCTGGTGTGGGACCCAGAAACCTATATTTTAAATAAGCTTCCCAAGTGATTCTTATGCACAATAAAGATGAGAACACTAACCTAAACTCTGTTTCCTGCTCAAGCAGTTTTCATAGCTGTCTGTGAATGCTACCCATCTGTTCTATGATATTTATGTTTTCGCAGTCAGTCGCCTTTTTAAGTATTTGGAAATACTTAACCCAGTATTTCCTAATTAGTGATCATTTTACCACTGGTGGTAGGCAAAGGGATTTCAGGGGTTACATGTGTGACCATTTAAAATGTTAATCATGGTTTTTGTTATCTTTAGAGTATTTATGGCAAATTGTATAGGTTTTGCTTTTTGGGAGTTTCCTTAATGAATTTATTTTTATAAAAAAGAGAGTTAATTTAAAGAAAATACGTTAAATAAGTAATATGTAGGTTCTATGCAGATCTGGAAGAAACAATGACAGACATAATCAAATGGTTGAAGTTTGGGAAACACTCTCCTAACCCAAAGGAAAAGCTCTTTGTAGATTTCAGGCATCACAGTGGGAACTGGAGGAGGCATTCTGGGGCAGAAAGGCCCTTTGTAGGTCACTGCCAATGCTTTTATGTGGGGCAGGCCCTGGTGATCAGTATCCGTTGTGAAGCTGGTCAGAATAAATAGATGAGCCATGTCTTTGCAAGGTGTGTCTCTTGTGAATATAGAAAAGAGAGAGCCAGAGTAAGAAGTAGTTGCAAACTGGGTGCAATAGAGCTGTACAGAGGCATAAATTTATTCAATATCAGGACTGGTTATTGGTAAAAATGCAATGGAGATAAAGCACCCTCCCACCTCCCCCACTGGGTCTTCTCTCTGTCGGGGGCATGGCGCCATGCTCTCCCCTCCTTCCTTCTCCTACCCTCTTCCTTCTCTCCCACCCTGACCTTATCAAAATTTGCTCTCAGGCCTTTTATTTTTTTCAGAGTAGTAAATGATCCATATTTTCCCAGAGCATTGGTTTTCAAATTCTATTGAATTGAAGCATTTTAGCATAAAAATTAACTAATGAATATATTTTCTTGGAGATGAAAAAAACCCACTTTATTTTCTTAAAAAAATATGTATTGCAATGACTTTAGTTACAGATGATTATAATCTATAAATAATGTAATATATGTTATTTTTGGAATTTTGGTTCATCATACAGTATATTCATTAAGTGCTTTTTTTTCCTATTTGAATTTTACTATCCATTTTAGATCTTAGGATTGTGCTGCCCTGTGTAGCAGTGACTAGTCACATGGGGCTATTGAGCACTTGAAATGGGGATAGTCAGAATTGAGATGTGTTGTTAGTGTAAAGTATATACCAAATTTCAACAGCTTAGTATAACAAAAGAGAATGTAAAATATACTATTAATAACTTTAAAATATTGAGTATATGTTGAAATGATAATATTTTGGCTATATTGTGTTAAAATATACAAATTAATTTCACCTGTTTCTTTTTACCTGTTTTAATGTGGCTACTAGAAAATTTAAATTTACGTATGTAGCTCATATTAGCATATTAGTGGTTCACATATTTCCATAGACACCATTGCCTTAAAAAATACTAAGTTCAACTTGCAATAAATCCCAGCCTTTTATTGACTTGACCATGATCATGGGCTCTGAATTTCCCAATATCCTCAGAGCACTGACAGTGCAAAGTTATGGCTCTTTGGTTCCTAACTTGGGTATTTAGGTCAATTCCCTTACCTCCTTAGTTAATATTAGTAGATTCTATTACAGAAAGATCATTTTGGTCAAGCCTAATTCTTATAAAACCATACCTTAAAATAAGACAACATAAAGATGTGTAGAAAAGTATTTGGATCAACTACAAAGTCAAAGAAGATTGTAGGAACATCAGGATATTGAAAATAACGTCTGTAACAAGTCCAATATCCCTTCAGTTATTTTTTCCTTTGGCTTATTGATGAGAATCTTCCAATTTTTTATCTGGAAAGTATTACCCTCTTCTGAAGTGGAGTGTTTAGACTTCATAAAGTTTTTTTTTTGCTACAGGTATTGTAACACTAGGCATTGAAAATCATAACTATCATTATTATAATTGAGTTCTTCAGCTTCCAGCCAATCAGTACCCATCTATGAGTGTAGAGTATTAGATCATATTGTGACTGACCTGCTTTTTGTTTACCCACATCTGAAGCCAGAATAAATAATTTTGTCATCCAAGCTGTATCTTTTGTTTTGGCCATACCATTTAACAGAATACTATTGGCTTCAGGGGCCTCTGTTAGTCTGTTGATGTTGTGTCTGCATATATTCCTAATTTTATTACACAGTATAGATGAACACTGGGTACTGGAGGTGGATCTGCCTGAGTCTTTCTTCATTACTCTTCTTTTCACCTTGAACCCTGGGTAGTCCTTGACATCATCCTTAGTTCTATTTGCTTTTCTTCCTCAGTCCTCAAGCTGTCCCTGGTCTCCCCATGCTCCAGTGTGGCTTCAGAGTTGAGAAATGGGTGAGTTGTTCCAATGTACTCTCCTAGTCCTGTCCTGGCGAAACTTATATCTGGGCCCAAATCCCACTCCTCGCTTAGCTCTTACCTGCTGCCTATATTTGTCTTACCCTGTCAAAATTCCTTGGGCTTTTGAAACCTGATGCCCTGTGTCAGCTAACAAGTTCTAGCAGTCATCAAAGTCAATGAATATATAGCAAATGGATATTAAAATGCAGCATCAAAATTCTACAATCTTTAATGAATTCCCCTAGGCAATTAATTTCCTGGAATATGGTGCATGGCACATCACTCTTTCCTTATTTTTAAAAAGATTTTATTATTTTTTAAAGTAATCTCTACACCCAACATGGAGCTTGAGTTCACAATCCTGAGATCAAGAGTTGCATACTCTACCGACTAAGCCAGCCAGGTGACCCTTGAGCATGGCATATCATTTCTTACCCAACAAACCTGGAAATATCTGAAACAAAGGATGAATAATCTTGCTACAAAATTGTGTTGAGATTTAATTAACAGAAAACCCTGTATAACACATGTATCAGAGACTATGTGGAGTCACTGCCTATAAATACAGCATTCAGATATCCTTGTGTCCTCTGTTTTGAAATCCATCCACCTCACTCAAACTTTTGACATTGAAATCCTTTTTCACAGAGAATGCTATGGAACCATGAAATACACCTGCTTCTGTGTTCAGGTTTCCTATATGTCTCATACATTGGATATTTTAATTTCCCGAAGTGACCTTTCAACTTAGTTGTATTAAGCTGTGATGGCTTCACTTTGTGATTCACTTCACAATAATATTTGGCTTTCTAGCCAGGACTCTACCTGAGGCATGTGCCACAAGAAATCATCTTTGGAGTTGCCAAGGTAGAAGGACCCTTGAATCTTTTTACTGTGGCTGCCAACTTACTTTTGTCTTGAAAGAATCTTCCAGGAACTTCTACTCAATCAGCCATTCCTTGTTCTATAATAGCATGTTCCTATTTGTCAATCATTACTAACATATAACATTCAGTTCCTAATAATAAAATTATTTATTATTAAAATAATTATTAAATTATTATATTACTAATATAATAATTATTAAAATTATTATTTCTTAGGTGCTTCACAATGACCATCATTACTCTTAAGTTCTCTGCCATCTTGATAAGTCTGAGAAATCTTTTGCTGAAGCCATATCTTCTCCTGAGAGATTTTTTTTCCATTTTTTAAAAGTAGGCTTGCACCTAATAATGGGGCTTGAACTCACAACCCAGAGATCAAGAGTTGCATGCTCTACCAACTGAGCAAGCCGGGTGCATCCTCCTGAAAGATTTTGGCCAAAGGATTTAAATTCTATTGATGAAATTTTAACAGCCATCAGGAGAAAGAATTTGGAGTGATGATATGTGTACTTTCCAGGCTCTTAAAATTCCACCATCTACTTGTTTACTTATTTGCTCATTGTTCATTTATTCATTCAAGAAATATTTACTTAATACCTGCTTTTGGATAGGTCCTGATTGAGGCACTGGAATGTAGCAGCCTAAACGAAGATTAAGAGCATTAGATAGCCAAAGTACTGTTATAGTGCTGATTGTGTGTGTGTGTGTGTGTGTGTGTAGAGGGGGAGGAAGAGAGGGAGAAAGAGAGAAAGAGGGAGGAAGAAAGAGAGGGCAAGGGAAAGAGAGAAAGAGGAAATTAAACAGACTTTCACTTCTCATTTCATTTGGGTTAGTAGTTATAGATCTAGCAAATATTATTCTGGAATAAGATATGTGAGGATTGTTCTGCTTATTTTATAGTAGAGTTTCCCACATTTTTTGGGAAGATGGAATCATAGTTTTCACAGAACACCAAACAACATCTGGAGAGCTTAGCTGGGGGAGATACCCAGTTGATCACTGATGTTGGTTCTTTCTAAGTTAGCCTTCTAACTTTGTCAATACCCCTTTTCATTACCACTGCCAGTGACTTAGTCCCATTCATTATCTGCCATACCTGGGACATTGCAATAATTTTCTATCTGGTCTTCAAGACTTTAGTCTCTCCCAGTGCAGTCCATCCTCCATACTGTACTATTACTGGCTGCCTTTTACTGAGCAATCTTTAGTTGTAGGTGAGGCTCAGAGATTAGGTGCCACAAACAAGGTCACATAGGTAACAAGTGGCAGTAACAAGAGTTCTATTATACTGGTGTTTTTAAAACTGTGATCTGTAGAACACTGGAGGCCTAAGGACATTCCCAAGTACTCTGTGATGATTTGTAAATTTTTTCATTTAAATCATAAGCCCTTAACCTTGAGCTAGAGCTAGACCACCCAAAGTGACCCTTGCTGAGGACTGCAATGCAGTTTCAATTGTGTTTGTGCTCACTGTAACGTTGAGGTGAGTAATGTTGCTTTAGTTGGGATTGGCTTTTGAGAAAAAAGCAGATTGTGAAATTTTTTTCAGCAGTGATTGCAAGAATCTTGATTTGGAAGAAGACTTTTCCATCTTTTCTAGCTTTAAGGAAACATTTTAATTATAGCTAGGGGGTTTATCCTATTTCCTTTGGGGCAGGATGGACACACATGCGTGACACAGGGGTTGGGGAAAAGGCAAAGAGGAATTATTTTATAATATCAGGTAAATAAGAAATAGGAAGGAATCCAACTGCCAGTCAGTCAACCAACAGGCAGCAAATTGGAGAAATTAAAAATACGAGAGTGGAGCCAGGTCTCTTTGCACAGCTAGGCTTGTGAGGCCTGAAGATGCAGGATTACTGGGCTCATTTCTACCTAAACCTTCAGGGCCTGCAGATGTTTCTGAGTGAGTGCTGAAGGAGCTACCAGGGGGCTGGTGGATTAGTGCCCATGTCCCATGTCCGTGCTTGGGAAGGAAAGGACAGTGAAAGATCCTTGAGAATTTTTAGAAGCAAGTCATGGGTGAGGACAAGAAGATAGAATGCAGGTCAGAGAAAATCTTCAGAAAACCTGCCCTGGTTGATTTCCTTGCAATGGTGGGAAGTGAAGGTTTCTCTAACTCTTCAGTCTTTCAGGGCAATGCATGCATTTTAACTGTGGGCTAGGGGATAGGTTACATCAGAATTGCTTATAATGTTGGTGAAAAATACAGCTTTCTGGGGCTGACTCAGAATCTTGGAATATCAGGGAATGGGACGGGTTAGTTTTAGCATTCCAGAAAATTCTTAAGCAAGTTAGAATTTGAGATCTACTGGCCTAGGGACTTTCTCTATAAGGTAGGGGACAGAGTTGCTGGAAGGACTCTAAAATTTTCATTTTGAAACCTGGCCAAACTCTGCGAGAAAAGGTGAACACCTATTGGAGTGATAGGGCATACATGTTTTAAACCTGTGTGGGCTCTTAAAATGTAAGCCCCCCCCAGCAGAGAGAATGCATTAAGTCCCTACACATTAGAATCACCGAGTTTCTTAAGGACAGCAAGAGGGACCTGGGCTCCATTGTGAATCATGGTTGAAAATGGTAGAGGATAGTTCATGTTAAGAAAAAATTGGAAAAGAAGTGGTGGGGAAATAAAATTCAAATAAAATTCTTGGGCTTGCCCATTTGTTCCTACTTCTAAGGCCCCTATTACCAACCTGACCCTTATACGCTGTTGCCTTTTTTCAAGCTAGGGAAACTTTTTCCTTCATCTTTTTTGGATGTGTTTGGAATTTTGCCTAAACAAGGTCTTAGGCAAACCTGCTCCTGTGTTATCTTTAGTATCTCCTTTGCATACGTGCCCTGAGGAAGTGAGATCCTCCATGCATTCTTTCTTCTGATGAATATTTGATTGGCAACCTTAAAATTTTTCTTTGTGTTTAAATTATAAACTCACTGCAAGCACAAGGCACCTTTCACAGTCTTTTAAACTACATGTCAATATGTGTTCTTGTAGAGCTATAATTACCTATTATTTCATAGCTTTCTGAATTAAATATTCATTAAACAAAAGCTGAAAATGGTATTAAATTTATATAAAATTTTTAATGTGCAAAAATTACTAATCAGTATGTTAATGCAGCTTTATCAGAATTTGACTTATGTGGCATGGAAGGACATTACATTTTTTACTAATGCTTTGCTTTTTGAAGCCATTCATATTTATAAAATAATGCACATTTTCCTAGAATAATGAATTATTATGTGAGGGAGTTTCAAAATGTAAATGAGAAACAATTTCACTGTACTGTCTTTGGGGAAAGGAAAGGATGTGATTTTTGAATACAAATGGAGGTTTCCCACTTTTGCCAATGATCAGAATTAACACAGCAAGTAGAAGGGAGCATAGGGGATGGATGTGGGTCTTCTCACCTCAGGGATTTCTGGGGGTGAAGAGAGGAAGTTGCATCTTTACCATCGAGGCAGTTATACAGGTCCTAGGGAGATAATGTCTCTAATACAATCAGCCATTTCATTAAAAAATGTTTATTCAGGTAATACATGAACCTTGAATTAAAAAATGATCATGTAGAAAGCCTTTAAAAGGAGCAACAATGTTTGTCTTACTCCATTCCCACTCGCTGGAGGCAACTATCTTCAAGTGACTTTGTTTTTAGTGTTTTTGGTAGTTACCTTTCTATTTCTAAGTAGTATACTTGTCCCTTACCATTTTTGATGGGTTATTTTAAGGTATATGTATTGATTATCCCCTATCAGACATGAGTATTACACTATTCTCCTCTTCTTCTTCTAATTTTTAATGCAGTTGGTAGTTCTGTTGGTTTCCTGTTTTCAGTCTTTAAAAAAATGTTTTTCAAATCTCCTTTTCTCATTCGATCAACTTTAATAATGAATAGCCCCATGTGTTAGATGAAGAATTGAGCACATTTACCCTTCCTCTATTTTTTCTTCCTCTTTACTAGCTCCATTAAGTTTTGGATTTCATGGACATTATCCATATCGTTCAATGTTTATCCTTATGCCAAACTTCTCTTACCTGTGCTAGCTAGAGTGGGCCTCTATTCTTCAGGATCTGAAGAGTCCATATGGAAATGATTTAGAGCATGTTATTTATGTAACTATATGTCCTGTTTTCTTATGTACTTAATGCAATCACGAGCATTTTCCTGGTATTTTTATTTTTTAAAGTATCATTCTTCATGGCTGTAGGCTATTCTAAAATGTTAGACACACTGAAGCTTCGCCTTGGCTTTGCTATTTAGCCAGAACATGCTATTCAACTTTGGTTTGGGCTTAATCTTTGAAGCCCTAATAGATGAATATGTACTTCAATAACATTTCTGACATCTCTGAACTTGAATGTGAGCGGTGATTGTGTAATTGCTTATTTACCATCATAAAATATCATTGTAACAATACCTGTAAGATGAACACATCATGTTATTTGGATTTGTTGTTAATATTGGCATATTGGGATACTAGAACATTCAAATATGGGTAAGTTTTTTTTTTTTTTTTTTTTTAAAGATTTTATTTATTTGCGAGAGAGACAATGAGAGACAGAGAGCATGAGAGGGAGGAGGGTCAGAGGGAGAAGCAGACTCCCTGCTGAGCAGGGAGCCTGATGTGGGACTCGATCCAGGGACTCCAGGATCATGACCTGAGCCGAAGGCAGTCGCTTAACCAACTGAGACACCCAGGCGCCCTCAAATATGGGTAAGTTTTATTCTAGATGTAATTTGAATGAAAAATCTATGTGCTTTATTTAATTAAATCTCTTAGTCAAATGAAATATAAACATGTTTATTTTTGCAAGAGTAAAACTCTGCATTAATTAATATGATCGTGAGAACTATAATTTTAACACATAAAGATAATTACTAAGAAATTTCAGGTAAATAAATAAGGAAAGAGTGTCAGTTAATATGCATAATAAGAGAATATATTAGCCAGATTACTTTAGAGAAAACTATATGCTTTCTGAACCTACAAACACTTATAGCATTAAATTAATTATAACAGGGGCGCCTGGGTGGCTCAGCTGGTTAAGCGGCTGCCTTAGGCTCAGGTCATGATCCCAGGGACCTGAGATCGAGCCCCGCATTGGGCTCTCCGCTCAGCGGGAAGCCTGCTTCTCCCTCTCCCCCTCCCCCTGCTTGTGTTCCCTCTCTCGCTGTCTCTCCCTCTCTCTCTGTCAATTAAATAAATAAATAAAATCTTAAAAAAAGAAAAGCTTTAAAAAAATAAATTATAACACAAGGTAGAGAAATATAGAATAGACAATATCAGAATTCTAACCTTTGTAGAATTATTTGGTGTTCTAAAATTCATAACATTAAACAAAATAGCCTGTAAAAACTATATTTAGTTTTAGTTATTTAATTTGGTTTAGGTCATGAGTCTCTCAAGAAAAGGTTCTATTTGGAAATTCTTCACATTTTATGAGAATAAGTAAAAAGCAGAATGTCAGTTTTACTTCTTGAAATGTCATGAAGAGAAAAACTCCAAATCATGAAAATCAAAATTCATCATAACTGTCTTCAATCCAGACATAGTATTAATAGCCAATAGTTATTTTCTCTCTACATTCTCATTTAATGCTCCCAGCGGACCCTTGAGGTGTGGGGATTATTAACTCATTCTAGAGATGAAGAAACCAAGACTGAGAGATTAAGCAATTTATCCAAGGCCACACAGCAAGGAAGTGAGAGAGCAGGACTTGAACTCAGGCAATCTGATTCAAATCTGTGCTCTTTACACCAAGGTGTCATCTCTTAAGTAAGAGATACCTGAAAAATACTTAGACGGGGTTCCTGGCACGAAGCAAGCATCCAAGAAAAGCTAGCTCTTATCATCAGTTGCTCACATGGGGTGGGGAGTGCTGGAATGAGAGAGGGAGAGGAACTGATGGGTTGTTCACCTTTTACTCTCCCAGCCTCTGGGGGGTGGGGGGTGGGGGGTGAAGGGGATGCACATGGCCCCAGGGAGCCAAGAAGCCAGCTTCAGCCAGGAAGGTCTAAGATAACAAAAGCCTCCATTGAAAGCCTCAAGTCTGGCTGTTGAGCTCCTGGAGGCCAGGCACCTGCTGGAGCACATAGGCTCCTGTGACTGGGCTCCACCACCAGCTTCCTTCTCACTTTGTAAGAGTAACCATGGAAATGGCTGCAACATTACAGTTTCTTTAACATTGGGTGCATTACTTTCTACCTCTGCTGGGGACGACTGTGGTGGGCTGGAGATTTCAGTGGAGTGGTATGTCATCACAGCACTGGGTTTTGGGGTGCTTTGTAGAACTAGCTCTTCCCCTAGATGAAAAGAGGGAAGGTTACCTAGGGTTGCTTAGAGGATACTTGTAAGCATTCTACAGAGAAAGCTTAGTAAACCCCAAAGCTGTTTTCTTTAGAGCAGAGAAGGTTTGGAAATGTACGGATTTTTCTGGGATTAGCCCTACGTAGGCACAAATGAAATTCTTTCCTAAGGGCAATCACTGCCAGTTTACTGTAATTAACTAAGAACTGCAGACTGCACGTCACTGAGAAGCCAGTGAGTAGGAGTTTGGGGCCCAGATGTTAAAGATCTAGAGGAAATTGAAGCAGTGCTAATAGCAGTTGTGGAAGCTGAGACAGCTGCTTCACTTGTGCCTAAGTGTTCACAATTTATTAACTGTCTTCTTTACAGTGCAACCTTTAAAATGTGTGCAAATGGTACTCATGAATTGTTAACATTCATGTTTTGTGACTTTGGTGGGGTTATATACTTTATTTTTAAAGCTCCATAATGTGTCTTTCTTTTGCCTGTGTCTAGGGAAAGTCTGGCTGATTAAGTCACATGACCTTAACCTCAGACACCGTGTAGCTGAGTCTACCAGATGTCAAGACATAGAATCTAGTAGAAAACACACTACCTCTAGAATACCAAGAATACCAGCCTTACAAAGTCAACCCTGGAAAATGGTGGCACATATTACCAATTTTCATTTTTAGGTCCTTCTCCCCCCACTCCTAGGGCTCCAGGGATTCCACAATTACCCCAGCACTTCTTAACTGCTTTGAGGTGGCTCTTGGATCCTGTCATATCACTCCCCCAAATTCCCATCACCATGTCCCCCTTGTGTATGTTCCCTCTCATGGCTCTGCTGCATGACCAGTTGGTCTCGCTGGTTTTGAAACTGGAAAGGTTCAGATGCTCTTCTTGGTCTAAGAAGTATACAAAGAAGTGTCAAGACACATCCAGTCTGGGTCCACAGAAGTTAGCAGCAGGCCTGCCGGGGAGTATGGTGAGCATCTCCTACATTTTTGGGTCTGTTTTAGCAATTAACTTTATGACACACTTCTATAATACTTTTATAATTTAGAATCATTAATAATTCTGAATAAAATGCAAAATTAATCTGAAATTAAGGCAAACAATGGAACAATGTAGAAACAGCTAAAAATTGCTATCATGAGGTACTGAGGTGCATTGTTACGGAGGTAGGCAGCCTCCAAGATGGCCCCCAAGGATCCCAGCCCCCTGGTTTTCACACATTTGTGTCGTCTCCTCCCACACTGTGCCAGAGTTGGTCTGTGGTACCAATAGCATGCAGCATAAATAATGGTGTGTCACTTTTTTTTTTTTTAAGATTTTTATTTATTTGACAGAGAGAGACACAGCGAGAGAGGGAACACAAGTGGGGGGAGTGGGAGAGGGAGAAGCAGGCTTCCCGCGGAGCAGGGAGCCCGATGTGGGGCTCGATCCCAGGACCCCGGGATCATGACCTGAGCCCAAGGCAGACGCTTAATGACTGAGCCACCCAGGCACCCCTGGTGTGTCACTTTTGACATTAGGTTATAAAAAATTGCAGTTTCTGTCTTGGGTACCTCTTACTCCCTTGCTCATATTCTCTCTCTCTCTCTCTAAATCACTACTCTGGGGGAAGCCAGCTTCCATGTCGTGAAGAAACTCAGGTAGCCCATGGAACCAAGCCCATGTGCTGAGGAACTGAGGCCTAAGGACCTCCAGGGCTGTGAGAGAATACATTTTTTGTTGTTTTAACCCACCTAGTTTGTGGTGATTTGTTATGGCAGCCCTAGCAAACTAATACAGGTTAATTTGTGAGTCAGCAGTGGATAACAGAGACAATTATGTAACCAAGTTACTCTTTTACTATATTCATTGACTTTTCAATGAGGGAGTATGTGGAAAAGACACTTGTTTCTTTGGGCCATTTTTCTGTGTTTTTGGCAATTTTGCAAAATTTTACCTGGAACTACCTTTTTCATCAGGGCAAGAGGGGTCAGATGTGTTAAGGACATGACACACTGGGGTGCATAAAGCATGCAACTTCAAACACAGAACCTATGGTGCGGCTATGGGTTTGGGCCCTGCCACACAGCAATTCTGATATGTTTGATTTTGCCTATCTCTATCAAGGGGTGGGGGAGATATTTTATAATTACATGCACTGTGTTAGGGAGTGCATATTTTGACTAGACATCAACAAAACCAAATTTTCTGCTTACAGTTTTACATGTATATGATTGGAAGTGTTTTCCATAGACTAACTATGACTCTGTAAGCTTCAGACCTGGCTTCTCTACTACCTACATACCTCCAGTGTTGCTCACTTTCATGTCATGATATGACCTCTGGCCCTGCATCTTTGTGTTGTAAAACGGAATGAGTTAGCTCAGTCCGTGATAGGATTCCTCCTGGAAAACCATTCCTATACCAGGGTGGCTAGAAATGACTTGAAATATACATGAAAGCGACTGATAGACACAGAAAAGCTCAAGCTAAATGTATCCCTGGCTCAACTTCCCCTTAGCAGATCCCCAAAATACCCTTTCCCTGGGAAAGAAGCACTCTTTTCTTTGGCATTATTGCCTTTGGGTGATACAAGCATAATACTGCCAGTGGCCATTTCTATCTCTCTGTGAAGAAATCCTGCCAGAGAGTGAAGCATATCCAAGAAAAGCAGAATTAAGATAAGGGTAGGGGGCGGGAGAGGTGGGGAGATAAAGAGACAGAGACAGAGAGAGAGACACAGAGAGAGAGAGAGAGAGAGAAAGAGAGAGAGAGAGAGAGATTTATTTCTGAAGACATCCCTAGATCCAGTTGTGATTGAAACCAAATTTAGTTTTTTAGTTACCTGAGCCAAGACATACTAGACTCCCCTGTTTCTGCTTAACTGAGCTTGAACGGTTTGTCTTTTCCTTCTTTTTTCACTATTTCCTCCTCAACTTCTAGAATTTGGCACATGATAGGCACTAAATAAATATTTATTGAATGAGTGGATAAATTGGATTTCTTTTTTTTTTTTTTTAAGATTTTATTTATTTGACAGAGAGAGCACAAGCAGGGGGAGTGGCAGACAGTGGGAGAGGGAGAAGCAGGCTCCCCGCTGAGCAGGGAACCCGACGTGGGGCTTGATCCCAGGACTCTGGGATCATGAACTGAGCTGAAGGCAGATGCTTAACTGACTGAACCACCCAGGTGTCCCTAAATTTGATTTCTTTAAACCAGAGAAGGCCTTACTAAATCAGGAAGATTTTTAAAAATTAATTATAATCAAGGTAGAATTTAAGTGCTATAGACCATATGCTAAAGGTAGGCTATTGATAAGTACACATAATTAAACAGAGAGGGAGCATGCTTGGAGCACATTAAAAGCTAAGGCCTAGAGAAAGGAATGTACTGGACATGCTCAGAGCACGTGAGTGCAGTGGTCATGTTGGGTAGTAAGTTTCTGGAGGGTGTGGGGATGATGTTGAGAAGGCAGGTAGCTCATCTCTGAGAGATTTGGGTGACCAGATGAAGAACTTGGCATTTATTTGGTAGCCAATGGGGAGTCAATGGGTGATTTTTGAGCAGAGAAGTGAGATATTATCTCTTCCATGGACGGTTTCATTTTAACAGAAAACCCAAAGCTTCTACCTAAAAGGATTTACTTTTACATAATAGGAATTTAAGGTCATAGGGCAGGTTAGTGAAGATTTTTGTGCAAGAACTTTCAATAGTCTCAAATTATACCATGTAGGCCACTGCTGTCTTATGACTAGTTATTTTCCTGTGATAATCTGGGGTTAAGTTCAGTCATTTCACAAAAACCTAGTTGCAACTTTTAGTACCCTGAAATAGAAGCACAAAGACCTGAAAGGAGATAAAGGAAAGAAAAATGAAAAATGAAGAAAATGCTTTTTTCTCTTCGGGTACATTTTATCTTTTGGAAAAATTCAAAACGATGAATAAACTAAGATAAGTTTTCAGCAATGATAAAACCATCAGATGATTTAAAAGTGAAACATCTGAAGAAGCAGAAATTGCGTGAATAGCCCAGAAACTAAGACCAATTAAGCATACGCTGATTGGAACCTAGAGTAAGTGATATAAATCGGACTGGAAAAAGTAGGGTGTGGTCAAATTAGACTGGGAGCATGGAGGAAAAAAACAATTTTGTGAGCAATCCAGTTAGAGTATGTAACATATTTTATACCCTTAGCTAACAAAAGGACTGTAAATTATGTAAATCTATTGCATTTATTTTGATTATTCTGCAATATGTTGTTTCTTCTTTTCCCAATCTATATAAATTAAAAAAAGCTTTTTCCTTTTGATGTAGATTTCAGATATTTTATATTTATGGTTTCAAGGTATCCTGTTATTTCTCTTGCGTTTACATCGATTTTCTTCTTCTTTTCATGATATCTCTTGTGAAAATGCATTTATTATTTGTAAGTACATTATTAGAGTTTAATTTTTTACTCTCTTCTAACTTAAAATTATATTTTCTGGTTTTGGTTTCTGTGATAGAGGAAAAAATGATCCTAAGTGTTGACATTGTACTCCCTTCCTAGGGTAAGATTACTCAGCCCTTGTGGTGATGAGTGCAGTAAGTGATAGACATGGCAAGGACAGAGAGCTGGGTATAATAATGATGGGATTGATGAGGTCTAAGGAGCTGTTGAGACAAGAAAGAACCTAGAGGAGTATGGGAGGATTTCAGTGACTGCTGGCGGGAATTGGGGGTGGGGAAAAACTATTTGTATAAGCAATTTTAAGGAAGTTTTGATTGGGGATAAAAAGTGTCACACCTATCACTGAATCCCTTAAAAATTCCCATAAAAGCATCCCGTTTCCATTTGTTGCTCTTAAAATCAGATTTGTGGATATGCAAGAGTTTTTCTAATTTACCAGTGTGTTGAGATTGGATTCAAGGTGAGAGGAGAAGATGGCCCAGTTTTATTTGGGTTACTTTTTAAAGAAAAAAAAAATATCATTCTATGGTGATGAAAACTATAAAAAGAAGACTTTCTGTAAAAGAGGGTCATGACAACAGCTATAAAACAGTGTTTTTCTTCTTTAGTCCCTCTTAAATTTCTCATATCGTTCTAGGGTTCCAGATTCTGTGCTATTTGATGTGTACTCATGCACTAATCCTCTCAGTTACCATCTGGTTCCACCAATTTTTTTCTTTTCTAGTCAGCTTAGGTGATGTCTTTGATATCATGGCCACCATCATGTCATAGATGACTACTCAAGTCACCACTGGTGATATCCACCAAGGTGTGGCTGACTCGACCATGCTGCCAAAATCAACTGAAGGTTTTGCCTACTACCTTATGAAGGGAATGCCTCTAAAGGTACCAGGGTACTGCCTACATTTGATATCATACCATCTCTGACATTTCCAATTCCAGATGTGGATGCTGGTTGTCCACTGCTCCAACTGTGGAATCCATTCTGTTCCCTTGTGGTTTTTACTTTAGTCCCCTCTCTCTACAACACAGTTATGAGACCATGGTGATAGGACATGCTGGGAGGCAGAACCAGGCTAGCCTCAGAAATACTCCCTGGTTTGTTCTGGGATCTTTCTTATAGGTCTCAATGTTCTCTTACCTGAGGCCATGTTCTGTCCTTAGAGGTGCTTTGGCCCATCACGTGAGGCTCCTCAAGGTCATGTTTAGACTTCCTCTTAATCTCAGTGTGGAGTTCAGGCCCTCATGTCAGCTAGGTGGATAATGGTTTTCATAGTCCTTTCATTTGTATTTGCTCCTTGGAGAAATAGTGCATATATCATTAGGATGATTGGTTTCTGTCTCATACCCAATGAAAATTCCAGTATTGAAAGGGAGACGTGCTTGTTTCTGTTATTTAAATATCCATTCATGTATTTATTTGTTGGTTCATTCAACACATATCTAATTGGTAACTACTATACACCAGGGACTGTTCTGGGATTGAGGACAAACCAGTGACCAAGACAGACAAAGTTTTTCCCTTCTTGGAGTTCACCTTCCCGTGGGCAGACAAAAGTAAACCAACATAGTGATTTCAGATAGCAGTAAGTTCTCTGAAGAAATACAACCAGAAAGGGAATTAAGAGTAACGATGGGCATAGGTATGGGGGGACACTCTTTGAGATAGGGTTATCCCTCAGAGCAGGCCTCTCAGAGTCTCTGAAACACCAAACTTTTAGTCCTTTTACTTGCAGGTAGTCCCTTCTGGGTGTTGTCATGAAATGAGCCGGGGAGATGATTATATCTGTGTGCTGAGGTCAGAGTATCATCCTTTTTCAGTAATTTCAGTTCAGAGTCATTGGCATATAAAAGGAAGGAGACACTGTTTGTTTCAGGAAGAAAAATGAGCTTGACTTTTTTCCATGCAGAAGTTATTGGTGTTTCCAGTAGTTTCTTCTGCCCCTCCCCCCACCTCCCAATCTCAGCATGATTTTTACCTTCTTACACAAGCACATATTGCGGCCCTCATTTAACTACATGTAACTGTAATGCAGCATGTTATTCAAATAAACAAATGCACAAGGCATTTTCTCAAAGCTTATATAGTCTTCCTAACTATTTTGTACAGATGAGTGTCCTAGGTCACAGAGCTAGTAATAGTAATGAGAGCTACTCAGAATGACTACCTGCTATGTGCCGGGACAGCTAAAGTATTTTTACCACATATTTGCTCCAATTTTTCTAGGAGACAAGCATTAGTATGCTCATTATGTTTTGGAGGAAGTTGAGGTTGGAGAGATGAAAAGGTTGTCAAGCCACACAAGTATTGAGCATAATTTTGTGCCTGATTCCCAAACACCATTCACTTTCCATCAAACTATGATCATTCCTAAGGTGAAATCAGGCCTATGTAGGTGACCCCAGAACCTCTATGATCTGAGTCATGGAAGAGCAGCAGGTCCAGAATTCAAACTCAAGTCCCTAGATTGCATCGTATCTAAGAGCATGGGCCATGGTGGGGGTCACACAGATCTCGGTTTAAATCCCGGCTGTGGAACTTACTAGCAGTGTGACTGTGGGCAATTTATGGAGCCTTTCTGATTCTCAGTTTTCTGATCTATAAGTGGGCATAATAAACCCCTACCTCAAAGGATTATTTGGAAGAATTAAATAATGCATATTCTGTTTTTAGAGCAATTTTTGGTGCATATGAAGTTCTCAGTACTTTCTAGCCATTATCATTCCATTTCACTGTGGCAGACCCTACTATTGCCATTCTACAGCCAACCACCCACTTCCTTGCAAAGGAAACCACAATTCTCTGTAGCTCTCAAGCAACCACAATACCTGACAGACTTGACCCTCTCCCCATCCCTGGTAGGTAGATCATGATTGGTCTAAGTCAGAAGTTCTCAAAATGTGGTCCGAGGATGAGCAGTATCAATATCACCTGGGGACTTGTTAAAAAAGCACATGTTCAGGGGTGCCTGGGTGGCTTCGCTGGTTAAGCATCTGCCTTTGACTCAGGTCATGATCCCAGGGTCCTGGGATCGAGTCACGCTTCGGGCTCCCTGCTCAGCGGGGAGCCTGCTTCTCCCTTCCTTCTGCCGCTCCCCCTGCTTGTGTTCTCTCTCTCTCAAATAAATAAATAAATAAATAAATAAATAAAATCTTTAAAAAAACCACACAAGTTCAGGCTGTACCCAAGATCTACTGAATCAAAAACTCTGGGAATAGAGCCCAGCAATCTGTGTTTTCACAAACCCTCTAGGTGACTCTATTAAAGCTTAAAAACCACTGATCTAAAACAATCATGATAATCTTATTGCCCTTTCCAATAATTGGATTAAGCTTGGCCATATGACCCAGTCTTGGTCTATAGGACTTGGGAAGGAGTCAGCTGGGAAGGGGAAGTGTGCTAAAGTTTTCTTTGCGCATTTAAAGAGGTGCATTCTTCCTTACAGGATACTATTTGTGGTGTATGGAACACCTGGAATTATTCTTGCCACTTTGAAACTATGAGGAAGATGTTTCTTAAGAAAGGCAGAGCAGAAAGGTAGAAAGAACTGGGTCTTTGTTAATGCTGCTGAGCTGCCAAATTAGCCAAACTCTGGACTTTCCTTTATGTGCTATAATAAAATTATTGATATGTAAGCTACTTTTAGTTGGTTTCTTATTTGCAGTTGAAAACAAACTGTCTGATATTCCCACATAACAGTTGTCTCTGTGTAAACCAGGGCTCTCTGAAATGTGCAAAGATTATGGTGCACAGAAAATGTGGGCTTTAATCACAGTCATTATTTATTTAGTTTTCTTTAAAATTATTTATATTTATTTAGTTGTATTGGTGGTGGAGGGGCAAAGCATTCATTTTGTATTTTTCATTAGACTCAGGACGAGCCAAGAAGATGTCAGACAGCTCAATGAAGAGACACTTAGTTGTTCTCATGTGTCTAACAATCCGGATGTTTGGCTTCTGAAAATGAAAACATCAGGATCATGTTTTCACTTTTCAGCTAGATTTTGGTATCGTCTTGAGACCATTACTAAGAAGAGCCAGGAATAAAGGGTTTATGCAAGAAATAGGATCACCCTAGAGCATCAGTGGCAAGGTATGCTGCCCGTCCAGCAATTGCTTCCTTTATGTTTTCAGTCATTCAAAAGAACAGAAGTCTGCCGTGTTCGGGATCCTGTGTATTGGGGGGCGGGAGTAGGTATGACTTCATATGTAAGTATTACTTTATAGAAAGGAAGACAGTTTTTGTCTTCCAAGAGCGCATAGTTTAGCAGTGAGCAACTGGTATAATGAAATAAATTGACATAGTAGAGATTGGTAAGGTGTTTGTGGGGGTGGGAGTGTTTGTGGAGAAGGGAACCACCATTCGTTTCATTATTCAACACATACTCATTGTTGTTTAATGACAAAGATGCTGTTTTAGGCTTTGAGGGTACAGGGATAAGCATTACCAGCTCTGGCCTCTACTCTCATGAAGCTTACAGTCTAATGGGAAAGACATGAATGTATAAACACAAAAACAAACAGTGATAAATTCAGAGAATGGGATGAAAGGAAAGTACTGTGCTATCAGAGAGAGTAATGGGGTGATGCAGTTTTTGCTTTGGTGTTCAGGAAAGGACTGTCTGAGGATGTGACATTTAAGTGAAGACCTGAAGGGTGAGTGGGAGTGAACATGATTAAGTTTGGGGGAGGCGGGGGAGGAAAGGTTAGAAGCATCTTCTTACAGGAAGTGGCACTAGAATGGAGTCTCAGAAGTCAAACTGGTGTGGTACCAAATGCCTCTATCTGTGCACATAGAGAAGTCTGTAAGGAATATACCAAAATGCTAACAGGGTTTTATCTCTGGGTAATGGGATTGTGTCTACTTTTAATTTTCTTGTTTCTGTTTTATTTACTATATTTTTGATATACTTTCTTGTAAGAATAATAATAATAAAGCTACTTTAAAAAAGTAATCCTAAAGAGAAGGAGAGAAAAAGGGTGTTTTCAAATAGGCAATGATGGGGTCAAGGTTTAGGTGTACGTGTCTCTGGCCAGGCAGGGTGGGGGCGGGTGGGTTGTATTGCCAGGCAACAGCTTGCAATGTTTATATAACTGCTCATTACTTGAATGTCTTCTTAATGACTACAGCATGGCAGTGGGGATGGGGGTGAGAGATGGAACAGGAAAGTAGGCAAGAGGTCAGGTCAGGAAGGACCTATGTGGTCAGGAAGAGTTTCAAGTCAATATGGAGTAAGGTGATCAGATCTGTGTTTTAGAGACACACCCCTGGTGACAATGGAGAGATTATGTGGGACAATGGTAGTTAGCAGGGTGAGCAACATAGGGCAGGGCAGGGGAATGTTGTTTTTTTTTTTTTTTTTAAGTGGTACATTCAACAGAGTGACCTCAGCTACTCTTCATGGCTTATTGGTAAATTTGGCGATTCTTGTTTGTATGGACCAATGTGGCCGAGTTGAGTGATTAATCATTAGCTTCAGATGATTAATTTAGGACCAGTTTGATGGGGTGCCTGGGTGTCTCAGGTTAAACGTCCAACTCTTGATTTCGGCTCAGGTCATGATCTCAGGGTTGTGAGATGGAGCCTCACGTCTAGCTGCCCACTCAGCAGGGAGTCTGCTTTTCTCCTTCTTCCTCTGCCCAAATGCCTGGTACCAAATGCCTCTATCTGTGCACATAGAGAAGTCTGTAAGGAATATACCAAAATGCTAACAGGGTTTTATCTCTGGGTAATGGGATTGTGTCTACTTTTAATTTTCTTGTTTCTGTTTTATTTACTATATTTTTGATACACTTTCTTGTAAGAATAATAATAATAATAAAGCTACTTTAAAAAAGTAATCCTAAAGAGAAGGAGAGAAAAAGGGTGTTTTCAAATAGGCAATGATGGGGTCAAGGTTTAGGTGTACGTGTCTCTGGCCAGGCAGGGTGGGGGCTCTCTCTCTCTCTCAAATAAATAAATAAATAAATCTTTAAAAAAAATTAAAAAAGACCAGTCTGATGCCAAACAACTGGGTGGGTGCAATTTTTTTTTAATGTCTCAGCTGCGTAGTTCTGTGTAGTACAGACTCCCTGTCTCCTTATCATGGTTTTCACCATTTGTCCCGTGTGGGTCTTAGGAGCATCAAGAGCACCTGTCCTTTTCCTACCTTAGTGAGAGATCAGAACAAGGTCACATCTGTAGAATGATTGATTTCCTCACACACAAATATCACTGAAATATAAACAGTCATTATTATTTTCTCTGATGCCAACTTTTTGTGCAGGTTTTAATTTTGTCTGTTCATTTCAACCAAATCTGAGGTCTCCATGACTACAATAGAAGAACAGAAGGAAAAGAATGGTTCTGTCTCGGAACATCCTAAATGGCATTGTTTATTATAAAATGTGGTTATTTTAAAGGATGCCCACATTTTAAAAGGTGTAATGCTGTTCATATGGTGTTCCAAGCCAGAGACCCATTTTTATGTTCTGGTCGTGGGTGATATGTGAACACATTGGGAAGATATATCAATAAAGACTCGAGAAACAGACTAGAGGATTCATGGCAGAATTCAGATGTGGCGAGATATGTTTATTTACTTAGCTTCTAGGGCAGGGTCTGGGCTCTCCGGGACCTGGGTAATAAGGTCAAATGTGGCCGTGGATTGACATCCAAGTAGTTGTATGAGTTTACATTCTGAATGTCTGAGTAAAAACTCCAAGAAAAACTGTCCTGTTTTCATGCATCATTCATGGGTGTATGGCTGACCTTCCCAGCATGTTTAGGACATGATGATAAGTTAGCACCTTTTTTTCAAGAGGCAATGAGTGTGTTAGAGGCTTAGCAGTTAGATTTGAGTCCTAGCTAAGCCACTTATTATCTGTGTGAACTTGGACAAGTCCCTTGACATCTAGGCTTAGATTTCCTCACCTGTTAAATGAGAGTAACAAAGCCCACCTTCCGGATTATTGTAGGGAAATAAATAATATTTATAAAGTCCCTGGCATTTAAGAAAGTCTTTAATTGTTGTTCTTACTGTTGTTATTATATGCACTTTTAAGCTGCAGAGAGCTATGCCTACAGCTACTCAAGAATTTTTTTTTTTTTAAGTAGGCTCCACGCGGGCTCCAAGCCCCAGTGTGGGGCTTGAACTCACAACCCTGAGTTCGAGACCTGAGCTGAGATCAAGAGTCAGATGCTTAACTGACTGAGCCACCCAGGCGCCCTGCTACTTAAGAATTTTTATTTCTAAACATAACACAAATGTGAAGTGCCAGAGTGGTGGAAAGCCAAAGAGGAAAATGGTGGGAAGCCGGAGTTAGTGTTTTCTGGTGCTCAAGGAGCTGAGATCCCAGGCTGTGTGCAGCATCTGAAAATTCAGGGAATTTAGCCAATCTCTGGGGCCAGCATGTTCCTGGCTGTCAATGCAGATGCCAAGTACTTGGCAGACAGGGGCGTTAGGGTGATCCCTGCCCGCAGCCACATCCCTAAGTTGGGTGGTCCCACACCTGAAGGTGGGGCCAATGCTGGTTGCCCCCGGTCCACTGAGTAGCTATCTTGATATTTGTCACTGGTGTGTGTCCCCAGCCACTTCCCAGTCCTCCTTTCCTTCCTCCTGGGTCTTGTCCTAGTCAGGTGTTCTGCTTGCAGTCAGGTACCCAGTCTGTGTCCTATTTTGGTTCTCAGCTTAAAGAGAGCAAACCTCTGCAAAGGTATTTGCTGACAAGGTGGGACCCGTGTTATTTGGAAAAGGACTCTCAGTCACTGGAAGAATTACATTTTAATGGCAGAACGATAGGCAACAGGTTGACGTTTGAGGTCCGGGGACTCTGTGTCTAGCATTTGTGGTTAGAACACATCATGGTGCAGTGGCCACACTTCCGGCGCAGAAGGCCACTACTTGCTGGACGTCGTGTTTTTAACTCTTACCAGGGGGAGGGAAATAATCAGGGGAAGGCTTCAGTGCAAGGAGGTACTGGCTCATCACCTGTTCACTTCCAGCCTGATGCATTTTGGGCTGACAGTGACTTTAATTGCAGAGCAAGGTGCTTGTGTGATGTACTCCGGGTGCCTCATCCATCTGCTCGAGTCAGGAATCCCACGCAAGGGGGTGTCATGTAAGGGGGTGTTCCCTCTGACTTCCTGACGCCTGTTGCTCTGCATTGCCAGGAAGGTGCTAGGGAGAGGTGCCAGGGAAGGGGGCGAAAAGTACTCTCTGAACATAGAAAATGCTACAGTGGGAGAGTCTTCTCAGGGACCGTCGATTTCTAGGACAATGTGGAAATAATATTACTACTACCTACCTGTTTTGGATCACTTTCTGGTTTTTAGGCTCTGTGTTGAACACTTTTCATGATGTATCGAACACCTGTTGTTTGTGCTTTTCCTGCATTCCTCCTCATCTTCTGGTAATACCACCTGGATTTTTCTCTTGGGACTCACCCAGTGTATGTGATCTTTGGGGACCTGTTTTATCACCTCCTCTTCACCCCATTGGTGATGGTTATAGGGATAGCCAGACGCATGACACCTGGCACTGGACATATGGGATTGACAGCAGTTTCTTAGTCATATATACTCAGTGAGAAGGAGGAGACTGCATGTCACACAGAGCCACATGGGGATTGCCCTTGGGAGTAGAGTAAACCAGCAGGGGCTGTGGGAGGCAGACTTCATAGTACCAAGAGGACAAGGTGGCCCTTGGTTCTCACATGAGGATGTGATTGGGTTGTTTGAGTAATTCCATGAGTTGGCAGGGAACTGAAACCAGCTACTCAGGGATAAACAGGAATTGCACCATATAGTGTCTGTTTGATACAAAAGGTCTTTTGGCTAAGGGACCTTATTTGCAGGAATGGGGTGGGGGGAGGGGAATGAATCTGTGGTTAGGCCACTTGAGGTCCTCCCTGTTTTCCCCAGATGTCAAGGCACATGTAATGTTGGATCTTAATTTTAGGCCTTAAAGCACACCTGTGAATCCAAGTTCTGTGCCTTCCCCTGGTAATGAGGATGGGTGTGTGACCTATTCTGGACCAATCAGGGTCTCTCCCTGTGGAAATATGAAACTTGAATTCAATGAAACAAGGTGGGAAAAATGAATAGGGTTGATTAGTCCAGATAGGGCTGCCCTGGGGAAATTGTTCATTTCTGGAACCAAGAATCTTGGTGTTTCTCTGGACCATGCCTTTTCTGGGACCTGAGCATTCGGTTTTTCCTCTTGAATTTGGGAGCTTGTCTCATTGGTTAAGTTGTCCAGAGTTGGATTCTGTTGCTTGCAACGAAGAACTGTAGTGTTTCCCATTTATTTGACACAATAGCCCTAAAGGATAGTGGTTTTTATTATCTCTGTTTTAAAGATGAAGGAACTGAAGCAAAGACATTGTTAGGATTTCCTGAGTTCACAAAGCAAGTAAAGGGCAGTAGTGAGATTTGAAAAAAAGAAGAATTAGGGGCGCCTGGGTGGCTCAGATGGTTGGGCGTCTGCTTTTGGCTCAGGTCGTGGTCCCGGGGTCCTGGGATCGAGCCCAACATCGGGCTCCCTGCTTGGCAGGGAGCCTGCTTCTCCCTCACCCTCCTACTCTTCCCCCAGCTTGTGCTCTCTTGCTCTCTCTGTCAAATAAATAAATAAAATCTTAAAAGAAAAAAAGAACAATTAACTTGACAATAGTTTGCAACTTGGTATTTTCTTCTTAAAGACAGAGAATAGAGATAGCTTGTCAGAACTAAAATTCCAACTAGGTAGGGGAGTGCCAATGAAATATAGTGTCATTCAGTGGCAATGCCTTGTACCCACCCCCCCACCATGGTAGGTGCCCATTCAGTCTTTGGCCCTATAGTTCACCAAGAACTGAGGAAGCTCAGTCCCTGGGTTCTAAAGGCACCATACTGATGTGGAGATCATAATCAGACCATAAAAGAGAAAGGTCATCCTTTCAAAGGGCTCTGATGAGTTTGAGCCAGCATATTGTGGCCTGAGTGGGAAGAGCGTGTGTGTGCATAACTCAGAGATTCTGTGTCTTTTCCCTCAGTAAGCACTCATGCCTGGCCTTTGATGAGCAAAGAGAGATGGGTTGAAGAGAGCAATACTGGTCAGAGTATAAATGATGAGACCCTAGGTTTTCCCACTAAGACATAAGACCCATAAAAGGGGGATTTTGCAAGAGAGGTGTACAATGTCCTATAAAGGATAAACAAAAAAAAAGGCACAACCCTACACATACATAAAAGCACATTTGCAAAAGTAGAAGGAAAATCAGGAAAAGGACGAGCCACTAAAACCAAAGAAAGAAATTAGGAGAAGAAGGTATGTGGAAAATGAGAAAAGGCATTTTGGTTGGGTCACTCTTTCTAGGTCAAAGGATGTTGGCCGTCCCGGCATTCCACACAGGTGATTCTTTCCTTCCCCTGTCCTCTGCCTGTGGAGAGCTGCTGAGGGGAGCTATGTGTCAGTGAGCAGATGTTGGGGCAGCAGTCTGGATATTCATTCAGAGGTCACCACCTCAGGCCTGTGGTCAGACAAGAAGTGGTTTCCTGCTGACGCACGGCTCTAGCCCTTGGGGTGAGAGCTCGTGGTAGCCCTGAGCCCTGTTCTGCACTGACGCTCGAACTTACTTCCCAGACTTTGCAGTCAGTGGTTCTCTGCAGGGTCTGGGAGCCTGGGAGCAGAAGGACACAATTGGCCTCTGTCTGGAGCCAGCCTGGTGGCAGGAGAGATGGAGCTGTGTTAAGACACGCAGAGCTAAAATTATCCTGCCCTTATTTCTGCAGCTGAAAGACAACATGCGGTGAAAGTCATGGGTATTATGCTGTCAGTCCATTGATGGCTTCAAACCCCTTGTCTGAGCCATGATTTCATTTCAGGGGTGGGGGAGCCCAGGCACGCCTCCATAGAGGGCTGCTTTTCAGCACAGGGCTAATGGTGGCTGTGAGTCAGGTCCTATCTCTCTTTCATGCATCTCCTTGAAGAACATCATAGGGCCCAGGCCAGGCTTTCCTCTCCACTACGACCTGGAAGGCACTATGGGCAAAAATTCTTTTGCCAGGTCACGTTGTGAAGGGATGAGGTCACTGAGTGGAAGACACACAGAAGGAAGCAGACTTTTCCTGGTTGACTCTTCAACTAACTAGCACTTCTTCCCAAGAGTTGCTGCTACCTTGGTTCACTTCCAGCTGCCCTACTTACAAGTTATGTGACCTTGGCTTAGCCTCTCTCAGCCTCATTGTTATCATTGCACAATGATAAACTTACCACACATGTTGTTGTGATGCTCATAAGAAATGATCCACATAAAAAATGTAGCACCATGCTGGCATATAGCTAGTATCAACACCTCTACTTATTGATGATGATGACGACCAGATAGTTGTCTTAGGTGCTTCTGCCCCTTGAACTTTTTCTGGCCACAGCATGAAGATCATCTGGTCCCAAGTTAGGGGGTTATTGGAATGATTATCCTGATGGCAGGTAGAGGTAGGTGTAGGAAAAGGAATAAAGATGGTTTGACAAATACTGAAATCAAATTCTTGATGCTTCTAGGACGTCCTACCCTGCTTCATACTTGGGTTTGGACTTCTAGGTTCAAAGCCAAGCTCAAATGGCCAATGTTCTTAGAAAGCTGGACTTCTAGGTTCAAAGCCAAGCTCAAATGGCCAATGTTCTTAGAAAGCTGGACTTCTAGGTTCAAAGCCAAGCTCAAATGGCCAATGTTCTTAGAAAGCTGGACTTCTAGGTTCAAAGCCAAGCTCAAATGGCCAATGTTCTTAGAAAGCTGGACTTCTAGGTTCAAAGCCAAGCTCAAATGGCCAATGTTCACAGTTGCTCCAGTGTTCTTAGTGGGCAGGAGGCCATGTTCCTCAGCTGGACCAGCTCCGAGCAAAGCAAAGTAGAAAGTCTGTCTTTGCCTCTCCAGCCATCTTCCTCAAGGCCCTGTTTACCATAGTAGTATCCTCCAAGGCATGTGGGGTCCTCATGATCTTTTCTACTTCCAATCAATACCTTTAGAAAATGATCTGAAACAAATTCACACTGAGATGTATATGACTGACAATTTAGTGTTACTTCTTCCGGGAAATTTGGATTTTCAGAAAAAATGATATCTTCCCATATTAATTTTAAGAGTAGGGAAGGCATTCTGGGGACATCAGGTCTTCCTACTTAGGTGGTTAATTACCTGTTTTATCTTGGTCTTCAAATCTCTCCTGTGTGGCTCAGCTTTCGTAGGTGGCATGATTAGCACCGGTTGAACAGGAGAGCCAAATTATTATCCTGATTTATAGGATCTAGGTCCGAAAAGTTTCTTTGGGATTCTGAAGCACTGAATCTCACCCTCTTGCTCCCTGACTTGTTCCTAAAACTATTCAGTTATAGGAGAAGCTATTAAAATCGATGGCTGCTTTTTCCTTGCTGAGTCAGGGGAATGAGAGGCATTTCTGGGAACTTGAATGCCTTCCAAGAATTGGAAAGGGCCGACAGTTCTCCTATACACAGGCTTATTTTAAAAGGAACCTCACCCTCCACATCCCTTGTCCTTTTATTTAAGTTGTCATTTGCTTGTACACGTACAAATATTTACTCTTACTATAGCATTGATTCAGTGAATATTAGGGGATCATTTCTAAGGCTTTCCACTTCACACTCACCTATATTAATGCTGTATTACTGTAGATAGCTTTTTTTTTAAACTGTGATACAGAATAAGAATATCCATAATGTATCTGTCATTTCACATAACAATAGTTACTTTCACTGTGTGTAAAAATTGTTGTTTGGCCTCTGAAATAGAGTTCATAGATCCCTTGCAGTCAGGAGGCCAAGACTCACATTTGCGCTTGGCTTGCACGAGCATCAATGGCCAGGTGTATCATGAGTGCTTCTGACAACAATGCTAAAAATGTTGGCCCTTGGTAGTCCTGGCTGGAGGTGCCTTTTGTGAATTCTTCACTCATTCCTGGCACAGGGACACGTTCTCTCCTCGCACTCTACCAAGGATATCTTGAGTCTGAGATGGACTCCTAGAAATGGGGGCAGGAAGAGTGGATCTGGGATTCACGCCTAACAAGAGACATGCACATAATCCACGTTGCCAATTCCCTTTGGTGGAAATAACAGAGAGGGAGTGGAAAGGAACCAGTTTTAGTGGGGAGAACCGGGGTGGAGGTTAGTGCATGGCACTATACGTTTGTCCCACTTTCCATGTGGGTCCAAGACAGCCCTGCCCCCTTACTTGTTTTTCCCAAATTGGCATGTTTTGCTTCTGTGGATGACTGAATTGGGAAGGCTTCTGCACTTTGAGGGAGTGTAACAGATTCCAGGCGCAGGGATATAAACCAGAGGGAAAGCTGTGGTGGGGCTTGCCTGGAAATCGTTAAACTGAGGACAACGTGAGACATCAAGTATTTGCTTCCTCAGTGATTAACTTGTCAGTAAATTCAGATGTGGAGTCTCAAGGGGAAACATTTCCGACCCATTATCGTGAACACTCATGTACTTTGGGAAGTGATTCCTGTGCTATTTTATATAAGCTGAGTAACTTGCATTTTATACAAGCAGAGAAACCTAGAAATCTGCAGTGTGGTTGCTGGAGGAATCATTATTTATCTGAGTCTCACTAGATCAAAAGCCATCTGGGCCCTGTGGATATTTGGGTTAAAAACAGTGCTATTTGTGGGCACCGGGGTGGCTCAGTCGGTTAAGCGTCTGCCTTTGGCTCAGGTCATGATCTCAGGGTCCTGGCATTGAGCCCCACCCCCATGCTAAGCAGGGAGCCTGCTTCTCCCTCTGCCCCTCCCCCCTGCTTGTTCTCTCTCTCTTTATCTCTCTCAAATAAAGAAATAAAATCTTAAAAAAAAACAAACAGTGCTATTTAGGCTTATGTTTAAAGCTATAATGAAATCTCCATTGTATAAATGTAAAGTCTTTATGCACTCTTTTTAAGAAGGTGGCAAACTTCTTTAAGGCAGAGACTGTATCTCATCCCGACTATGTATCTCCTGCAAAACCAAGTGCCGTGCTATCCCATTTGTTACTATTCAATAAATATTTGTTAAGTGAATGATGCAACTTGAGGTTTCACTCCTACAAATTTTTATCTCAAACCAGCTTTTCTTAACACTCAGCCCACTCCATGGCCCCCTCCCTGACTTCTCGGTCAATGTGTGTTGAAGGAAAGCCAACAAAACCTAATTAGGAAGGTAAATCTACTTTGAAATGCACACATATAAACAAATGTAGGCCAAAGCAAATTGGAATGATTCTTCAGAATTGTCTGTGGTTATTATCCATGACCCTGTGCTGGCCCAATTTTTATAGATAATCAGGTTATAGTTGATATTGGTTCTGCATTTCTACTTTAGAACAGAGGGAAAAGATGAGAGGATGCTATAAGCATGTATTAGGAGAAAATAAAGTTATAGAAACCCTGGAGTGGTGGTGAGTTGAAGACCCAAGACAAAAGGGTAGTATTTTTCTTAGCTGAAGTCTATACAGATTCACCATTAGGCCACGCCTGGATGATTTCTATTTGCTCTCTCTCCAGGTTGTTCAGGGTGGAGGGTGGGGTGTGGGTGGTAGGTAGGACCCGTGAGACCAGAGCAGTTTGTCATTCAGATTAGATGCCACAACTTTCCCAGCCCCCAGAGAAGAGTTCTGGTTTATAACTTCCGCTACCACACAAGCATCTCTCCCAGAAATTTGGGTGGCAGGAAAAAGTGGTCCTTCCTTTCAGAGGGGAGGAGCTAGAACTTTGGAGAGGTTGAAGCCTAGAAGTAGGGATTTTTTTTTTTTTTAAGATTTTATTTATTTATTTGTCAGAGAGAGAGAGCGAGCACAAGCAGGGGGAGCGGCAGGCAGAGGGAGAAGCAGACTCCCGGCTGAGCAGAGAGCCTGACATGGGGCTCTATCCCAGGACCCTGGAATCATGACCTGAGCCTAAGGCAGATGTTTAACCGACTGAGCCACCCAGGCACCCCTAGAAGTAGGGATCTTTGCAAAATTTATGTCAGGGTTCTAACTTGGAATTGTATACTGAATCTGGACCATTCTGGACCCCTCTATCTTGTCCAGCATTGCAGAGTGCAGGGCACATAACAGGTTTTCTGATGAATGAGTGGATGAGTGCATGAATGAACTTGCTGGAAACAATCAAAGTGCTCCTGCCCTTTTGTCATTTGCCTACATATCCCATGCACTCTCATTTAGAAGAGGTGACTTACTGGGCCATGTGCTTGCAATTAGACAACTGTGATATAAGTATGCTAGGTATCATGAGACAAAAGTTGTTATCTCTTTGGAAATATTGGGTCATCCCCTGGTGACCCATGCCTTTGACCTGGTCTAAAATTCCCATCATTATTATCACTTAGGGATTAGGTAACAAAGTTAAAGAATTGAATTTCTTTAGGAAGTCACAGAAAAATGGAATATGTGCTTATTTAGGACATCTGAGATGATGGAAATATTTTACTTAGGATTGGAACTTTATCCCTCTCCCAGGTTAGCTGGTTGATTCCTTTGTTAACGAGTATCTGACATACAAGGCAAGTGCTTTAAAAGCAGAGAAGCCATTAGTGATGGAGGAAAGATCAGAGGACAGGTGACAACTCAAGGATTTCAGCTCAAGGATTGACTGGACTTTTGACTCTGCCTATTTAGATAGAAGAACCTGCTTCCCAGTTTCATCCAGGCTCTGCCCCATCACCAGCAGGAAATCAAGATCCTTTGTCAGTAGCATTCAGTTTTTCAGGCTGCTGGATGGGACAGATGTTTCTAAATACTAATCTTGAGGTCAACCCTGAAGTCTTAGCTCATCCCAGGAGCAGCTGCAGGAAACTCATTCGTGGTACGTTTTGAGGGGCAAAAAGTTGCACTTGTCCCAAAGCAAGATCGGGCATGAATATGGCCCAAGAGAAGTGATAACTCTGATCTGCCTTTGTTTCGGAGACTAGTACCTTGCTGCCAGATACAGTTTCCTAAAATGCTGCTGAGATGAGGTCACAGTTCTGCTCAAGGACATCCAGTGGCTGTCTGTTGTCCATCAGCTCAAACTCCCACTCTTCTACTCTCTGCCACCAATTTCACTTCTTTGCCTCATTTGAGATAGGGCTGCAGGTAGAGGAAGAAGGGGCCTAAGTGTCATGTGGGCAGCATTTAACAGGTTTGCAAGAAAACATGACACACATGTTGGGTAAATTTATACGACAGGTTTTTAAATAATGATTCATGATCTATATAATTTATTTATTAAAATTAGGAAGCTTGGAGAGGGTATTCAGCTGGGCTTGGGAAAACTCGAATATGAATCCCAGTTCTGCTATATTACTAGAATAAATCCTTAGATAATTTAGTTTTCTTCTGGTGTCTCAATTTCCTCAAAGGCACTTAGCCCACTAGATTGTGGTAGTGATCAAATTAGTTGATTGCAAAAGAGTCCTTTCAAATATTAAATTTTAAATTCAAAGCACTTTCAGATATAAAATCCCATCAGTTAATAAAAATTAGAGATTGCATTAATTCTTAAGTAAAGTGTTGTTTCAGGGTTGGGTGTTTTTTTGTACTTAATGAAATGAGAATCTAATAAAAAGCATTCAGTCTTCCTGAGATTTCCGGCCTCTCTGCTATTCCATGAAGGCTATGGAAAGTAGACATCGGGAGAGCAATCCCACATCTTCTGCAGCCAGAATCAGCCTGAGGAGAACCTGGAGTCTTATCCAGGATACCACCCTGGGCTAGCACTTCCTTTCCCTTGAAAGAGAGGTCAAGAACAGTGTTGCCCTTGGTTTCATTTTAGGGAAGGGATGCTAAGAGGTCAGAAATTGGTGCACTCATTAAAATGTACAGGGACAAAGTAACCCAATCAGTTGTAGAGTGTATGTGGGGTGGGGGGGTGTATTTTGGGGGGGTCAGTTTGGGGTGAGTGGTTACACCTGCTTCCTTCCATTTTCCAGGGCAAATGGCTTCAGCTGCTGCCCAGCAACAAGCCAGTTCATCAAAGCCTTTGAGAGTGGCTTTCAAAATGTGTCAGCCAATAGCCAGACAGGACCAGCCTAACAGCTGAAGGATGCCCCCTCCCCTTCGCTGGAGCAGAGAATGGGGAAGGAGCAGATGGAGGCCCTTCTCCCCTTGGCTGGCTCTCAGGGCACATTGTTATGCATTCAGGACTCAGAAGCTGAGACCAAGGCACACTCTTCCCACACTTCTGCCTTTGGCCCAGAGCTCTGGAAGGAGTCTTACCAACCCCTCTGCAGTCCTCTTGACGGGGGTGTGAGGTGTCGGATCTTATCCAGTGCAGGCACCCTGGAAGGGTTTGCTCTCCTATTAAATTTGCCTTTTCATGTGGCATTAATCAAACAGCTGAACCATGCTGGCGCTGCTGGAGCACAGCATTCATTATAGGTCCCGAGGGAGCCCTTTCTCCAGATTTCAGACCTTTGGCTCCTGGAATAGAGATATCCGTCCTGCCGGGAAGACCCCAAGTCTGCAGCGTGTTGCAGGCCGCTCAAGAGACTTTCCTTCCCTGCATCCTCATTGCAATCCCCATGGTGCTGTGAATCCCCTTGGATTCCTAAAGTCCCCGCAGCAATGAAGCCGACTTTGGGGAGCCAGCGCGCAGGGAGAAGAGCTCCAACAGGGATGTTCGTGAGAGTTTTCTGAGGACACAGCCATATGGCGCGTGTCTAGCCTCTTCTGTAAAATCCTTTCCATGCTCCCTGTGGCAAATGCCAATCCCCAGAGGCTGGAGTTGGGAAAGTTCTCAGGCCCGCTTCCCTTGTCCTCCTGCCACTGAGGCTTGGGCTCCAAGCTAGTCTTTGCTCCCTGGGAGGTGTCTGGAGCAGTTGTGGGTCTGAAGCCCGCCTCCCCCTTGCACCCCACTACCCACACAGAGAGCAAATTTCTCTGATTTCCAAACGCGAGGCCTTGCTGATAGAAACCCACACTCAGCCATAACTCCCCTTTCAATATCTTTAATGTCAGATGGAATAGATGAAATGAATGAGGGCCTGTTTCTATCATGATGTGGAAAACCCTCTGGCCCAGGGATGGAGGAGCTCAGGGCAATGAAAGTACAGCAGGAGGAGAAACTGCTTAAACTGTTTTTTTTTTTTTTTAATTGAGATTTTAATTTTAATTCCAGTATAGTTAACATACAGCGTTATATTCGTTTCAGGGTTACAGTGTAGTGATTCAACAATTCTATACATTACTCAGTGCTCATCATGATAAGTGACCCTCCTTAATCCCCTTCACCTATTTCCCCCATCCCCCCCACCCACCTCCCCTCTGGTAACCACTAGTTTGTTCTCTATATTAAGAGTCTGTTTCTTGGTTTGTCTCTTTTTATTTCCTTTTGTTCATTTCTTGTTTCTTAAATTCCACATATGAGTGAAATCAGATGGTATATGTCTTTCTCTGACTTACTTCACTTAGCATTATACTCTCTAGCTCCATCCATGTTGTTGCAAATGGTAAGATTTCATTTTTTATGGCTGAATAATATTCTATTGTAATATTGTATATATACAATATCCATTGGGTATATATATATCTCACATCTTCTTTATCCATTCATCTATCGATGGACACTCGTGTTGCTTCCATAATTTGGCTATTGTAAATAATGCTGCAATAACATAGGGGTGTTTTTGTATTCTTTGTGTAAATACCCAGTAGTGTGATTACTGGATTGTAGGGTAGTTCTATTTCTAAATTTTTTGATGAACCTCCATACTGTCTTCCACAGTGGCTACACTAGTTTGCATTCCCACGAACAGTGCCCAAGGGTCCTTTTTTCTCCACAACCTTGACAATACTTGTTGTTTCTTGTATTTTTGATTTTAGCCATTCTCACAGGTGTGAGGTAATAGCTCAAACTATCATTGTAGTTTTGATTTGCATTTTCCTGATGACAAGTGATATTGAGCATCTTTTCATGTGTCTGTTGGCCATCTGGATATCTTCTTTGGAGAAATGTATGTTCATGTCTTGTGCCCATTTTTAATTGGGTTATTTGTTTCTGAGGTGTTGAGTTGTATAAGTTCTTTATATATTTTGGACACTCTTTCTCAGATACGTCATTTGCAAAAATGGAGAGGCTGCTTTTAATATGAAAGAATGAATCAGAATGCATGAGTCCTAGCTCTGTCTATGCAATAACCCATCCTCTGCTTAACCTTCTGCAGGATTATATATATATAAAAAAACAGTCTAAATAAATAGTCTGTGTTTCTCTGGGTGCTTTTTTTTGCAGACTCTAGGTCTTTTGCAGACTCTTTTTTGTAAGTCTCTGAGCACTTACATGGACAAGTTGATTGTATGGAACTACACATTGATTATGGAGATGTGTACACACAGTGGCTAGTTCCTCCTGTTCCAGTTTCATCAGTAAATTCTGTGCTTGTGAAGTAAGACTCACTTCAGGGTTAAACAAAATAATGGTAAGCATCTGACTCCAACTGGGACCACCCTGCCCTTTTCTTATTCAGGACTAGTGAAATTTTGAACACCGAAAAAGGATTTTGCCCAGTAGCAAATTCACCCTCACCTAAATAATATTACTGTTTTTTTTTTAACCCACCAAAAGGAAAAGTCCTGGGGAAAGGTATATGTGATTTTAATCTTAGAGGGGAAATAATTCTGCATCAGGGAAGGATGTAAGTTTTTTCTAGGACTTTATGGAATTCTTTCTCGGCTTTCCAGAGAGAAGGGATTATTTTTCTTTAAGGAAATTTCAAGTAGAAAGTAATAATAAATGACCTTATTGAGTGCTTCTGTGTGGAGTGTAAAGTAAGTGTAAGTGTAAAGGTATCAACTCACTTATGATCCCTGTTTTACAGATAGGAAAACTGAGGCACAGCTGGGTTGAGTCACTTGCCTAAAGTCACACACACTGTGGAGCTGGGATTCAAATGAAAACAGTGAGGTTCCAGACCTGCCCTCTTTAGTCCTTATGATGGATAAAATAAAACAAAGATCTAAACAAAGAAACAAACCCTACAATGACCCAGATGGTGTCAACTCCTTATTCAAAGTCTATCAACTGGTTTGTAGAATCTGCGTGGCTTTGGCGTCTTCCTTCTCCTTGATTTTATATTGTTCTTCATTCTATTATCCAGCAGCTCCTATGCCAGAGGGTAGCAGGGGAAGGGAGAGACAGGGGAACTCAAATCCCTTCACTTTCAATGATCATCAGCCATTCTAGAAACTGTCAAGTGAGGAAAATGATTATTTGTGTCATCCTTCCCAGTATTACCTCTGGTTCCCTGAATTAGAGACATTATTAATGCATTAAAAATTTTGGAATCCCTACCCTTTCTCATGGCCTTTCTTTTCTCCTTCTTCAATTTGAATCATTTTAATAAGCCCTCACTTGGCCTTTGGCAATGTCGTGGCCCACTACATTTTCTCAGTTATAAGATTCTGTCAATTGAAACATGAGTTATGTTTTTAATACAGCTTTATATTTTGAGGGGCATTGACACAGATCGGGGTCACCAACCTTTACCACATTATAATTATATGCTGATTATAAAACATCTTGCTACAGAAATGTTAAAATGTGAGGAAAAAATATGTTTTAGAATTGAGAAAATGTATTTTATTTCTATCTTTCAACAAGGAATAAGCCTTGTTAAGATAGTATTTTGTCAGGGTTCCTCTTACGTGGTCTGCTCTCTCTGAGTATCAAAATTTTGATTACAGTAGTCAGCTGGAGTTCAGCCTGGTTCAGATACCTATTTTTAACAATAGCTGAAGGGTTGCTCTTTTTCAAGACAAGAGAAAGATTATTTAAGAATAAGGGAACTGACTCATGGAAGGGTCAGAGCTTCTTTCTTGTTAGGAACGGGTTGGCTTCAGTGGTTGCCCCCTAATAGGCTGGAAATTGACTGGAGATACCTACCTAAGGCAGAAGGATTGGAAAAGTCAAGGGAGGTGAGCCAGATTTGAGATCACCAGGGCAAGTAGAGAGATTCAAACTCTAGAAATAAATTCAGACCTCATGGTTTAGAGTAAGAGACTAGGTTTGGAGCAACCACAATTGAAAAACAAAAGATGGGCTTATTAAGTCATCATTGAGAAAGGCCTTGGGATGTCTATGAGTTATCTTCAGGACTAGCTGGTGGATTCTTAAATTACATGGGTTTTGACAAAGGAATGAAGGCAGAGTAAGGAAAATGAAAACTAGAGAAGAAACCAAGATTGTTTTGTTCATGGGAGTATTCCTAGCAATGGTATCCTTAGCACAGTGCCTGGCCCATAGGAGGTGCTAAATAAACATATGTTGATTAAATTAATAAGTAAATCATCTCTCTTGTAGAGGTTCATTTGTTCATTCATTCATCCTTTCAACAAATTTTATATTGAGTATATATGGGTACAGGTGCTCGTAAGTGAGTAGATGCAGGTGCACAATTCTATGGAAGTTTTGAAATTCCACATCTACCAGACACAGGTTGTATATAAGCGGTTTACTAAACATGTATCTTAAGCATGTGCACAACATGTACATTGCACTGTAGTGTGTTCTGCTGTTTATGTCCAATGTTTCATATCTAAGGACAGGGTGCAGACTGGGAAATGTCTCTTCTGTTCAGGTAGTAACTATCTTATTCTTTCATTTGCTTCTGCATTGTTTAGTGACCACTTCTGTGTACTGGGCCATTCATGTTAGATATTAGTCTTGGAGAGAATGCTTTTTTAAATGCCTATTTAAGAGTGATTGTAAGCAGCATTGCAGTTTCTCAAAATTGAGACTTTGTCCACAGAGTCCCCTCAGTAGGATTCCTGATCTCCATTAGCTGCACCATTCTGAGTGTGCTGGAAGGGAGGGAGATCATTTTCCCTCAGAGTGTTCTGGGAAAATGTGAGTTGGCAGCTATTTGTTACAACATGTCCATTTTTGTGGTGCTGCAAATTTATCTCACTTGTATCTGCTGCAGTGATAAGGGTCAGAGCCTGCTCTAGTATAGGCTTCCAGGTCAGTCTGGAAAAAGACTAACCCCTTTAGCAGAGGTTATGAATGCTAAAATATCCCCTAGGTGTTCTACTACGTAATTGTTTTGTATATGCAATGTTGTAGGCTAGTGGTTCCCAAATCAAGTCCATCCATAGGTGCCAAAGATAAATCACTGGTCACAGAGAAATGAAAGAAAAAAATAACACAATGTAGTGTGTGTGTGTGCGCGCATGTGTGTACATGGGCATTTGCATGTGTTTAAATATTTCTTTATATTAATATTTATGTACCTAAATGTGGTGCAGGGTTGCCAACTGTACTTTTATGGGAAGAATTATCTTTCCTCCTGAGATTATGTCCTGTATGTTTTTGGCATCGAAATTATCTTTATTTTATAAAATGATGGCAATGGTAGATAACTTTTTAATGTTCTTATTTGGAAAAATAAAAGTTTGACGACTTTGTGGTTGCCATTTGGGAATTTTATAAACATAACTGTTAGTAGTCCAAGCTGCTTACATATAAACTCATTAATTTTCGTAACATCCCTATGAGGCAGGTGCTATGAGTATCCCTATTTTACAGGAAAGGAAATTGTGCCACAGAGAGGTTAAGTGATGTGCTCGAGGTCACAAAACCAGTAAGTGGCAGAACTGCAATTTGTATACAGAGTACCTCTTCTTAATGTACCAGAATCCATGTTCTTCATCATTTCCATCTGCTGCCTGTGGAAATGGGGATAGGGGAGAAGTGGGTATAGTTGAAGGATCATTTAGACCTCCTACAGAATGATCTGGTTGAGAACAGAATTCCTGGATACATATAAATTCTATTCTCTACAAATAACCTTCAGATACGTGCAAGTTTCCAACTCTGAGTGATGCTCATGTGTGTGTTTGCACATGAACATATGCAGGCCGGTGCCCATATGCATCCAAGTACAGAGAGGGTTCAACTCTAACAGAGCTATATATAGATTGATCCAGAGGGTGAGGTTCAGCAGCTCTCTTTGCTCCTTTGATTAACTGTATCTATCCATTTGTCTATTCTGTTTTCTTCTTATTCAGAATCTACTTCTCCTACCCTGGGATAGGGTTATTTTGATTTTGTTTCTGTGTTTGTTTACTTTCTTTTTTCGGGTTGGTAGGTTCTGTTTTCTCATTGCCAGAGGCTCTCTTCTGCTAAAGGAGGTGTCCCCCTCTCTACTTTTCTTCTCTTAAGCCTTAAGCATTAATTGTGTTTCCTTTGACAGGTGATACTATATGGGAGAGCAAAGAAAGACTTCCTCAACAATGGCTAATCAATCAGAGAGATACGGCCACTTTTGCTAGAAGTAGAATATGCCTGGGATGGGGAGGGAGCCTAACAAATCATTTAAGACTGAGCTCAGACATTCACTTGTGGGGGTGTGTGTGTGTGTGCACACGAGTGCTTGCATTTGTGTGTGTGTATGAGAATGACATACTCTACAGGAGATATTTAGACCTTACGCTTCACTGAAATGAGGAGGTTATCTAATTTCTGATGTTGGTTCTTCAATGATTTCTGTATGTCTACATTATGCAAAACATATCCTAACTATGACTAAGGACAGTTCCTTTATGTTATTTTCTACTGCTGCCATAACAAATGATCACATTCTAACAGTTCTGTAGGCTGGAAGTCTGACACAGGTCTCTCTGGGATAAAAGCAAGGTGTCCACAGGGCTTTGTTCCTTTCTAGAGGCTCTAGGGAAGGACCTGTTTCCTTGCTCTCTTGGGTTCTTTGGATCCATCCAGTTCCTTGCAGGGCAGGACTGAGGTCCCCTAGCCTTTGAAGCCAGTTTTCAAATGAGAGATTGTAGGGTCATTCTCAACTCCTTCCCACCCTCCCCTGTTCTGGACTCCCCCCCCATCCCTCACACCAGATCAAGTCCGGCTGATCCAACCATCCCAAGTCTCTGTCCTTTGTTCTTTCCTCTTGGGTACACTGTTTTATGTTGGTGCCCGTCCTTTCGCCTGGGGATTTACAGCATAACCTTGATTATCATTCCCTCTCCGCCAGTCCTTCACCATTCAGTGTCTTCTCAAAGCACAGGTCTGATCATGAAAATGACTTGACCAACATTCTTTCATTTAAAGTTTTTTACTATCTGGTCACAATGAGCCCCTTAAATCACATCCTCCACGGTGGCCTCCTATCCCACTTCACTTTCTGTTCCAGCCTCCCTAGAAAGAGCACTCACTATTCTGCAAACGTACCAGGCACCTCTAGACTCTGTGCCTTTGCCCAGGCTGTTCCTCTGTCTTGAGTTCTCTCCATTAAACTCAAGCTTGTCAAAATCCATGGGTCACCTTTAAAGGGCAGGTCAGATGAGACCTCCTCTGGGAGGACATATGTGATGGCTTAGGTGACTGTCTCTCTTTCCGCCCGGTGTCGCGGTGTCACTGAGTCTTCAGCTTACTTATCCATGTGTTAGAGTCACATAGTTAAATCTCTCTCTCCTCTGGATCTCATGAGATGTAAGTCAGTTGTCTTGTCGCCTTTGCATCCCCCCAACACACAGTAGGCTCAACGATGGCTTGCTGAATTGACCTGATCTTGTTGAACTGGTGTGACGTTTAATGCCTCAGTGAGATGGTGACCGTGACCGTCTGCAGAGGCGAGGCGGTGTGCCGACCATCCGCCACCCCTGAGGGGTCATCTGGGGCAGCACTCGTCAGGACTCTGGAGACAGGCCCGAAGAAGAGCACTAGCTTGCACCAGGGGTGGACAGCTCCCTAGAAGTTCGCAGCACACCGGTTCTCCACCCCCTCTGCCTCCAGTCCCCTCCCTCTGGAGAAGTCCCTTCTTTGAGTGCTCTCTTCCCCTCCTTAGCTGAGCTGGTTGCCTGTGCCCCAGCTGCAGCTTCCTTTGGTCTTCTTCGGCTTCCACTGTTTGTTTATTTTCTTCCCTGTCAGCCTCTTCCTCTGCTGTGGTTGTAAGTAGAGCCCGATGACAGTCAGCTCTGGGGCCTGTGTGGCGAACCCGCCACGTGTCAGTGGCAGGTCAAGTAGACTCTAGCATCAGATGCTCTGGGGTACCCTCAGGCTCAGAAGCTTCCCCAGGCACTGGCCCAAGCTGCCCGGCAGATTTTGCTCCTGACCATCCAAACGGAACTTTACAGACAGAAGCATCAGTGACACACTCCATCCCCTCCCGATGGGGGGGTGCTCCCCTTTGCTCCTGCTCTTGCCACCGCAGCTCCCTGGTCAGAGGTTGGGCAGATGATGGAGGGGACACTCAGACTTGCCTGCAGGGTAGAGTGACATATGACACCAAATATTTCATGCATTATACTCTTTCATGCCAATTCTTTTTCTTTTCTTTGAGAAAGTTGGAGCTGTGCTTGATCTAAAGTGTCTAGCCATTCCAAATTCCTAAGGCAGGGTGGGCTTGTTGCTTGGTTATGGAACGGGGGGGGGGGGGGGGCGGCGGGAGCGGGGACAGAGACAACCTTGAAGGCAGACCAGGCATATGATGCTTCAGTCTTTCCTCCACAACACCTCATAAAGTGATGCTTCCAACCTGGTCTGTTTTTGAGCCAAAGCAGGTGATCCTCTCTCCCCCGTTCCAGTTACCCCACTTCACCTCCTTCCCCTCTGTGCAAGCCGGGGCTTTCCTCCCTACCCACCTCCTGGCTCTGCCACCCTCTCTGCTCTCTGTCTCTCCCTGAATTCTCCGGAGCAGCCGGCCCCTCAGTGACGAGCTGTCAGCGGGAGAGCCACACAGGCAGTGCCATCCTGCTGGAGTCTTGAGTCTTGGGTCCTCCCCCGACTCTGCGACTCTGCCTCTGCGTGGCAGCACGCATCATCTGTCAGAGTGCCCCTCTCCCTCCCTTCGCTTCCCCACCCCCTTCCCTTGCCGCTCACTCTTTCCCTGTTCATGAGATGCAAAGCCCCGGCGAGCAGAGCCAGCGGGAGCGGGGAGCGAGCGGCACTTTGCAGCAGCTGTGCTAGGGGCGCTAAGGTGAGGTGGGCCGTCCTCCGCCACCTTCTCCCATGTACCAGGAGGTGGCTGACTCTGTCACTCAGGGCCTCACCGAGCCATGCCCAGCTGGGGCCGGGGCCAGCCACACCTTCCCCGCTGCACTGCCCACTGCCAGACAGGTAAGAGAGAGCAGCTCCTTCCAGCAGGGCCTGGATGGGTCCCTGGACTGGCCATCCCCAGCCACAAGTCTTGTGAGAAGGGCAGGGCACCTCAGGGCAGAAAAGGCACTATCCTCTTGTCGTCCTCCTTCATTCTCTAACAGAGCTCTGCAGAGGGGGGCAAGCCTGTCACCCCTGCCAGGAGCAAGAGTGCTGGACGGTGCCCGTTCTTCCCACTTAGTGGGCCCTTAGCTGCAAAGGTTCTTTTTTTGTTCTCCTTTCTCCTCAGTCCTAACTCCCCATGTCCCCTGAAACCTGTTTCCTGGCCCCCCTTGAGAGATGCGGTTTCTTCGCTCAGAGCCCTGCGGGAGCTCTGAAAATATCATAGGTTTGATATCTGCACTGTGACACCGTCTCTTTTCTGCTGCTGTTTCAAGTGGGTCACCTGCACAGCCGTCTGGCTGCCCACAGCATCTGTTTTGTTTTGTCAGCGTGCAGGTCTCCAGCGTTGCTGGTGACTAACGCTGGTGACACATTTCGATGCAGAAGGACTCACCATCCCAATGAGTCGGAGGGAGATTAAAATACATGGGAGGTCACCAGTTTCTTCTGTGTTCCGTGCCCCCCCCCCCGGCTTTATGGAGGTAGAATTGACGAATAAAATTGTGATATGTTTAAAGTGTACAATGTGACAATCTGATACACAGATACATTGTGAAAGGCTCCCCCCCCCCAATCAAGTTAACATCCATTGGCAGGTTGCTGATTTCTTTTTTTTTTAATTAAAAATTTTTTTATTATTATATATAACACTGAAATAACATCATAGTTAAAATTTTGCTCACCTTCTGGATTGTTTTTCTTAGATGTATTCTTAAAACTAGACTCGCTGGGGAAAGGGTTTTTTTTTTTTTTAACTGAGATATAATTGACATATAACATTATATTAGTGTCAGGTATTCACTATAATGATTTGATATACGTACATATTGCAAAGCGATCACCACAATAAATGTAGTTAACATCCATCACCACACGTAGCTACCAATTTTTTTTTTTTAACAGGTCACCAATTGCTAAGCAATGAGTTGAGGGCACAGTTGCCACTTATAGGAGGTAATGAGTCCCTGGCATCAGCTGAATGGGTCCTTCTGAGGGCTGTCTCAGTAGTGACTTTTGGGAGGCGTAGAGGAGAGTGGCTTTTCTCTTTCTGTGTTAGAGCCATTCACTCTCAATCCATTGTTTCACACACATACTGAAAATCTGGTTTTCAGGTCCTTGTAAGTCCTGATCTTGGGGTTTCAACCTAGTGACATAAGGAAAGCCTACCACAGCCTGCAACTTGGGTTATCTTTGGATTATTTGTTCCTACAGATTTGGAAAACTTCAGGGTTTTTTTGGAAGATGGAGGGGGTGCTGGAAAGTGGGGCAGCAAGATAGCTGTTATCATGAGAGTCTATACATGTTTGGGGAAATCTCCAAGCTGTAAATGTGCAATGTGGTATTTATGATGCTATGGATGGCTGTTATTATTTTGGGAATGATAGCCGCATGAGCACTCAATCAATCCAGTAAACTAGTTTTTATTAACCATTCGCTCTCTGCTCAATCCTCAGAGTAGATTTCTTGGAGAAGGTCGATAAGACTAGGGTGAGCAGGGATTGGCGTCTCTAGTGCCCCGTAGTCCCCCAGGGCCGGGCATCGGTGAGCTGCCCCTAGGGACCCGGTCCGACAGGCACTTTTTTCCTTTAATTTCACCCACTGCCTAACACACAAAGAATCTGAAAACTTTCTCATAATCGTTGTCTAGTTGAATTAAATAGATAGCCATTTCACAAATGCCAGGTACTCCCAGGGGATTGAGTGAGAGTGTGGATGGATGGCTGAACAAAACCCATTATACTTCCATTAAAAAAAAAAAAAATCCTGCAAACGCAGATCTCAGTGATGAGTATGCAGCAGCAACCGAGTCTGTTGTAATGTGTGTAGAGTAGAGAAAACCCTGGGGGTCCTGGGTTCAAGTGTCCCTAGGGCCATTAGTGGAATTATCCTGGGCCCTTCACTCAGGGCTACTGAACAGCTTTGCTTTTGTGGTCTGTAAAATGGGCACAGGAACAAGCACCCAGCTTACCTCCAGAGGTGTTTGTGAGATAAACTAAAAGGAATAATGGTAGCTGCCAATGATCACAGTGTACCAGACAGCGTGGCTAGGTATTTTCCCTATGTTATGCTGTTTCATCTTCTCAATTTCCCGGAACAGACTGAGGCTCGTGGAGGCTAAGGAACTTGATCAGATTTGGCCAGAGAAGTGAAAGCAATTTGGAGGTTGTGATTGTGCCATATAAACGTGAGTTTTGTTGTATGTAATGACTTTATGTCTTAGCATTTTTGTGCTGCCTATCCGATCCCAGGCTCTCTGTTTTGTGCTTTTTAATTTCCTCTTTGTCCAAACACCTCCATCTCCAGAGATGCTAGAACTGCTCCTTGCTCCCATCTGTGCCTCAGGGATCAGGATATTTTTCACTGTCCAGGCAGCGTCAGCCTTCTCATCAGGGCCTTTATTAGTGTGCTGTGTATGGAATTTCCAAACGGCTTTTGAATTTTTCAACCAAAAGTCCTAGAAGGAAGAAGGCCTCAGAAAAGCCAAATGGCTTAAGGTAGATTCCTACCTTCCTACCAGGCCTTGTCTCGCCCGCCAGGAAAAGTGTCAGAATTTGCTCAGCATCTTTGTGCATCAGAGCGCACCCACACAGCTCTGGCCCCTCCCCCTGCCCCCAGTACAGACATTAATGTGCACCCCGCACAGGCACAAAAGCGAGTCACCTCCTTTCCCTGAGGGCTCTGTGCAGGGAGGAGCAGATCCCAGCAGGAGAGCTGTCCCTGGAGGTGGCCCGGACTCCGCTCCACTATTTCCTACCACTAAACCGCTGCGCTGGAGCCGGAGCCCATCCCCGGTCTGATGGCCGTGGGGTTTCCTTTTCGTGTGACTCTAAGTGGCTGGCCAGAATGGAGCTGGGAGGACATAAAAGCCATGGGCTGAAGTCATTGAAAATGGAAGATTAGCAAGAGCTTGTTTTATATTCAGAGGAGAGGAGAGGGCCGAAGCTGCTTTCTGCCCACAGCTGTAGACCCTGATGGCAAGTGGTAAAGCTTTTGTCACTGTCTAAGGAGGGGAAGAGATTGATAGCCAGCACCCTGGCACTGTGAGATAGGAGAGAGCCACATTGCAATCGTGGCAGCCCCTTGTGCTGATATTGCAGCCCCAGGGCTTTGAAAACTAGGTCCTGCTGCTTCTGTCTCTCTGGCCTGCTGCCCCTTCCTCTGCAGCTTCCACCCCTGCCCCCATTTGGTGTTGGGTCCCTGCTTTCTATGACTCCAATGCTGTCAATGTGACTTCATGGAGACTGAATAATGCACAATCCATGTTTGCTTATCTATCTCACTGAATTCTTACAATAAAACAGGAGGTTGGCATGGCCTTAGGAATTCTGATTTCATAGATTAGAAAGCAAGGCCTTCAGCCAAGATGACCCAGCCATGAATGGGCAGAGTTGGAACTTGAACCCTCGTCACTAGACATTGGAGCCTGTGCCATTTCTATGACTTTAAGCTGTCTCTCCCTGCCAGCATCCTGCTCTAAACATGGTTTCACTCACCTGTCTGCTGGCTGGTTCAGTTAGGTTCAACAAACATTTATGGAGCATCTTCTTGGTTCTACGCACTGTGCTCAATGTTGGAGATATAGAGATGAAAAATACGGCTTTCACATATGCAACGTGCATAGGTAATGTACTATGCCTGGTACGTTGCTTGGCACGTAGGAGATACCTAAATATTAGTTGAATAAGTGGATGAATGAATGAATGAATGAATGAAAACACTTTCCTACTCTTGATGGCCTTAAGAGTCCAGTTAGGAGAAGAGACTTGCAGGCACCTAATCACAGCACGTTCTGATGTAGAGAAGCATGTCTGGATCACAGAGACCAAAGACACTGAGGACAAGAACCGGGGACCACGGAGCAGAACATGGAGCAGAGCAGTACTAGTAAGGATGGAGAGGAGGGGACAGATGTGAAAATTGCAAGGAGATTTAATCAGTATGATTTGGTAATTGGCTGACTATAGGAGATGAGAGAAAAGGAGTCTTGTCTAATTACTTCCCTATTTCCGGCTTGAGTTACTCAGTGGATGGTGGTGTCAGAAACTGAGACCAGGAATTCCAGAGGAAGAAGATTTGTATGTGTGTGTGAGGTGACATGGGGGATGGGGGTGGGGGGTAGAATGGGTCAGAAAAAGAAGGGACTAGGATGCGCTCAAGTTTTAGATGTGTTTGTATTTGTTGTGTCTGTGGGATACCTGAGGGGTATGTTCAGCAATCCATGGGCCATAAAAATCTATATAATTGGAAGAGGGACCGGAATTAGTGGAAAATATTCAGAAATGGTCAGTATACCCGATGTAGTTGGGACTATGGGCAAGGATGAGATTGCTCAAGGAGCATTTAAGGAGAAAAGTGCAGGAAACCAAGGCTAGAGCGTAGGAGAATGTCAGCATTATAAGGTAGGCAGAGGAAGAGCCAGCAAAGGAGACCAACAGGAAGGCCAGTTAGGGAGCGTGTAAGGCTGAGGAGGTCAAGGGGGTGGAGGTACCTGAACTGAATGGTCACCATGGCAAGTGCAGCTAAGAGGTCCATTGGACCACTGAGCCTCACAATATAGAGGTTGCTCATCCAGCGAAATGGTAGGGATGGAGGCCAAAATTGTAAAGGTCTGATGAAGGGATAGGAAGGAGGGAAACAAGGAAATGTTTTCAGGTAGTTTGCTGACAAAAGGAGGGCCCCCCCCCCCGCCAGGGAGAATTTTTTTTTTTAAATGGAAGTATTTTTATTTGTAAGTGTAGAATAACATGGGAGAAGGACAGAGTAAAAATAAAGGGTTGATAAAGCTGGGCAGGTGGGAAGGAGGGGCTCAAGGCAAGAGGAGGAAGGATTTACCTTCAGTAGACACATCTGTGAGTGGTGGGTAGGACATAAGCTTGTGTGTAAATGCGGATAGACTTGGAGGGGAGGAGACAGGGAAAGAGGCTGAGATATTTCATACTTGAGGCCGCGATTATCTTGGTGAAACAGGAGATCTGGCTGGGGATGTGTGAAGGATTGTGCTTGTTGCCCTCTCTTTCCCTATACTGTGGCTTTCTGCCCTTCAGCTGCTGGCCACTGGACTAGCTCACACTAGTTCATAAAAACCAAGTTTACTGTTTAAGTCTCTGGTTGCAATAGGAATGGAGAAGTTTTGGGGAGGTAAGTGAACAGATCATCATTTGTATCTTCATCTGAGGTTGACTTATCGCCCTAGATTCTGGATGTGTGGGTGGGCAGCTCAGCAGTGGGAAGATAGGATGTAGTGGGATTCCACCCCTAGAGCTCTGGGCTGGAGTTCTGGCCATGCTTTAAGAAATGTGACCTTGGGGGGTGCCTGGGTGGCTCAGTTGGTTAGGCTTCTGCCTTTGGCTCATGTCATGATACTGGGATCGAGCCCTGCATCAGGCTCCCTGCTCGAGGAGCCTGCTTCTTCCCCTCTTCCCTGCTCATGCTCTCTCTTGCTATCTCTGTCTCTCTCTCAAATAAATAAGTAAAATCTTAAAAAAAAAAAAAAGAAGTGTGATTTCTCGGGCAAATTCTTTAAAATTTAATTTCTGTAGGTGATATCTAAGAGTCATACCCATTCTAAATCTCTACAAATTTTGGCACCTGCTCCCTAGAAGTCAAATAAAAGGCTTTTCTGAAAATGGATTTATTCATGGGGAAGAAAACTTATAATACAGGAAATCAATTCCCATTCAAATGGCCTCTTTCTATATTTCAGTTTCCTTGCACTAAAAGTTTTCACTTTGTCGGCTCATTTTCCTGAAGCACATATTGTCAGTGGTCATACCGTTTATAACATTTTTATGCACAATTTCAAATATACACAACTCAAGAGAATAGAACAATGAGCACCTGTGTACTACCTCCCGCTTCCCACCCTAGATGATTTTGAAGCAATTTCCAGATAGCATATCATTTCAACTCTAAATATGTCAGAATGTATCTCTAACTAATAAGTTGCTTAAAAAAATAACCTCAACATCAATACCACACTAATATCAATACCTAATCAGTGCTCAAATTTCCCCAAATTGTCTCCTGATTTTTTTTATGGTTTTAAATTTGAATCAGGATCCAAAATCTCACATACTGCATTTGGTTGATGTGTTTCTTTAAATATATAGATATATATCTAACACTGGTGACCACTGCCAGAGGGACAGTCCTGTAATTCCTGTAATTCTATGACGTCTCCTGATTTTGTGTCATTTTGCCCCATGTTGGTGTACCATTTAATTTTAGGAAGCCTAAGGAACAATTTCAGTTTAGACTCCAAAGTCTCTGAAGTTTAATTTTAAAATTCCTTCTAGACACACTTAAAAGGAGAGGTATAAAGATAGTAAAGAGAGAAGAGAGGTAGAAAAAAGAAAAGGCTGCTGTGAGTAGCAAGGAGACAAATGAAAGCTCGAGAGGAACAAAAGAGAATGAAAAAGGTAACAGACACATGTCACCTCCTCTCCGCCTAGACTCCTAGACGTTTGAAAATCCTCACAAATGTGTTTCATTTTTGTGTCACCTCCGTTAGCAGGTAGTAAACATGCATCTTTAAATAATAACATTGTATTTATTTAGTGCCTTTTCCGGAGCAGTTTATCAAATAGCTGAGCAGATGTCATCCAAGTAATCCTCTATGTGAAGTAAGGAAGGAGTAGGAATTCTAATTCCCATTTTACAGATGACGAAGCAGATGAGATAGCTAATATTACTGGCTCACACTAAACACTCATTTGCCATTTGCTAAGCGTTGCGCGAATCCCTCAGTTAATATGTATAACAATCCTTTAACAAGCCTACGACATTGGTACTGTGATCTTCTTACCTGCGATGAAAATGACTCAAGGAGAGTAATATGCCTATAGTTACAGATCTGGAAGATTACAGAGTGGGGATTGAAACTCAGGCTGGTCCAACCCACTCTTCTTTTTTCCAGGTCAGTCTACTTCCCACTAAATCAGCAATCTCTCTCTCTCTCTTTTTAAAAAAAAAATTTGCATATACTTGCTTGTTGGCAGAATTCCATTTAAAAGGAAGCTCAGAGCATCACCAAGCATAACACAGATTTTCCTCGACTTAGGATGGGGTTATGTCCCGATGAACTCATTGTAAGTTGAAAATGTCATAAGTTGAAAATGCATTTAATACACCTAACCTACCAAACATCATAGCTCAGCCTAGGCTACCTGAAACATGCTCAGAACACTGACATTAGCTACTGTTGGGTAAAATCATCTAACATAAAAGCCTATTTTAAAATAAAGTGTTGCATATCTCATGTAACTTACTGAGTCCTGCCCTGAAAGTGGAAAACAGCATGGTTGTAAGTGTACAGGGTGGTTGTAAGCATATCAGTGGTTGACTCTGGTGATCACGTGACTGACGGAGCTGTGGCTGCTGCCACAGAGCCGTATCAGGACAGAGCACCCTGATATCCCACATATCACCAGCCTGGGAAAAAGGGCAAAATGCAAAACTCAAAGTGTGGTTTCCACTTAATGCGTATCACTTTCTCACTGTGGTAAAATCAGACAATCATAAGGGAACCATCATAGGTGGAACCATCGTAAGTTGGCGACTGTCTGTGGTAGGGTAATACAGTGGACTAGAATTTGCAAGGCATTTTCATTCCCACAGACTTTTTCATTTCTTTCCTACAACCATTCTGAAAAATAGACAGGACAGGTAATTTGGGTTTTACAGAAGAAGGAATTGAAATTCAACGCTCTTCATTATGTTAGGGATCACATAGCTAACTAGTTAAGGTAGTTAGTGTCACACAGCTAGTTAATGACAGAATTAGGACCAGAGGTCCTTTCTTCCCATTCCAGATCCTGTGCTTGTTCGGTTCTCTTTGCAAACCTCATGGGCTGACACCTTTGACTGCTGACTTCTTTCCACAACCCTTCTGATGTTTCTTGTGAGAAGTTGAGCAGGCTTATTACAAATTAAATATCCGGATGCTTGAACTGATGAGCAGGAAATGAGGCTGTTAATACTCAGAGGAATGAAATAGAGATGTATTTTTTTTTTTTTTAGTAGAATTTTGGGCCGAGTGGCCTCTTTCTGTCCTTCCTTTCCCTGTGTCCTTCCAGTCTCCATGGAAACCCCAAATCAATGCAGCATATGTTGATTCATGTTTCTGCTGTTACTAGGAAGCTACAAAGTGGAAATTGCTTTTAAAAGATTTGTGGAAGAGCTCTAGCATGCTGACCAGAATTCAAATCTAATATCTGAATGAATGTTTTATGGAAAGCTTTTAATATGGTACTGTCTTAGGTGGTATGTTGATTAAATAAACACACAGCGGGCGTTTGGCGATAAACCTGCACCTCTACTAACATGGCTTTTAAAAATATTATATTGCAGACTTTAATTCCCTTTATCTTCAATTTAATTACATTTTTGTGGCCTGTGTGACAATGCCAGGTGCTCCTTTTCCTCTTGATTAATTCCACCCTGCCCTGACCGGGCTGTGGGGAACAATAGTTTGCAAATGCCTTAGGTACTCATGCTGCTGCCCCTGAGAGTCATTAGCATTAGACCGATTTCAGACTTGACCCGGAGACTGCAGAAGTCTAAAGTGCTTCCGCCATAAGGAATCCTCGGTGATTTTTCAGATTTTTTTCAGGAACTCAAAATCAAATGCAGCTGACATTTATTAAACACCTGCTTCATATGAGGCAATGAGAATTGATAGCAAGGGGAATAAGTCATAGAGTCTGTCTTTGTGGGACACGTAGTCATTTGGGAGGATCAGAAAACATAAATCACAAGGATAAACTACAGACTACGTTATGGGCTATCAGAGAGTCACACAGCAATGTGGTGGTGGTGTTAGGATGGAAGGATTCCTTCTGATTGAGGCCGTTCTGAAAAGCTTTGGAAAGGGGAATTTTTATCTTGCAGGTATTAGGTTTAGAGAAGCAACTGGGAATTAAGAGGTAGATCCGGGAGCAAGGGTGGGGAACATTCTGGGCAGAGGGGGCAGCGGAGGAATCAGGCCTGTGTGTGTGCATGTGTGTATGCACAACGGGATATAAGCCTGGATAGGTAAATGGGACCGAATTGTTAGAATGTCAGGCAGGACAAATCGCTACCATGAAGCCCATCAAAAATTACTATACAGACCATTTATGGTACCTGTTCAGTGGGTAACTCTGGTAGTAGTGTAGCATGCCAGGAGGTTTATGGGGAATGGGGGAGGCAATGACATGGGGGCAGGAAGCTCAGTTACTTAGGACACCGTGGAAGAGGCATACGCTGTGGTGGGTGCCCAATAACCTCTGAATGGCAGTGTCAATGGATGGGGTGGATAAAGTTGAGAAATATTTCAGAAATATAATGAGAAGTTTTAAAAATCAATTCAACAAGGCAAAAGAGAAAAAGAAGCCAGAGATACCTATACTTATTACCTCGAGGGGCTAGGACAGAGTCATTTCATTAGCAAGCATAGGGAGCCCGGCAGGAAGGGAGGATTTTTAGGCAAAGGTGGTTGTTTCTGACACAGTTGCATCTGCAGAGTCTGAGAGGGATGGAGTTGTCTAGCTGTCCTCTGGAAAAGCCAGTCTGGAGCTCATGAGAGGCAGGACTGAGCACCAATGCCGGAGAGACGCAGCGGCCCAGGCCTGGGAAGGTTGGGTTTCCCAGGAGGAGCAAACCGAGAATGGGAAGAGCTGAGAGGTGCAGGGCAGGCTGAGAAGGCAGAGCACAGCTTGTAATGCCTGTTTTCCCGGGAAAAACCACATGTCGCCGCCAGCGGAAACGTGCCGTGCCCAGGCTCCAGCCAGAAACTCAGAAGCAGTAACCAGAAAGGAATCCAGAGCTCTCTATTCCTGGGCCAGGGCTATGAGCCCTGGGACACAGAGTCCAAGTAGGTGAGTGCCTTTCTCACTAGTACTCCAGCCTGCTTGCCTTGCCTATCTCTCTCCTTCAGGAAAGGAGACCATGCCAGAATGCTTACCCCTCGGTTCTGCTTAATTCTCGCCGCCAGCCCCGCCCCCCCCCCAACAGCCCCTGGAATTCCTTATGCACCTGCCTCTACAGAAAGGAAGATTTAACATAGAGACCTTCCCTGAGAGGGGGCCTGTACTAGGTCTGTGCTTCTCAAACTGGGGTGCTGTGTGGTTACGCTTTGGTGTTCAGGAATGTTTTGCTTTAAAAAAAAGTTTTAATTTTTTCTTTTTACTCCTGCTAGATGCATGTCCACACACTCTTATCCCTCTGCTCTTTATATTCCTGCTCTTTCTTAAAATGTTATTAATAATTATATCTTTCCTTAAACGTTTGGGTTGGCTTATGACTTCCTAGGACTATATTATTTCTCCAAAGGCTAATTGAAGATTCTGATGCCTAGTTAATATTAGTCAGCCCCCACCAGAGACTTGGGCCCTTCCGCAGCCCTGCCCTATCTCCTCAGTGCCTTTAAATCCTGGATGCCAGATGGGGCAGCATGAGACTCGGAGGGGGCCTTTATTTCACTATTTTAGCACTGAACGAGGAGTCCCGTGATGATACCACCTTTGTGTTACAGCAAGGGGCAGAGTAAGGGTTGAGAACAGGAAGCTTGGTATCAGGCACCAGCTCTGCCACTTGTAACTGATTTATCTCTGTTTCTCCATCTGTAAAATGGGGATGATAAAGATGTCAGCCTTTTAAGTTTGTTACGAGAGTTACCAGTAGCGCAATGTTTAGCCCAGTACCTGGCACATACCGAGGGCTTGTTGGACAATGGCTGTGTGCATGGAATCTGGGAGGCTCCATCTTACCGTATAACCTAATCTTGGATTAGGGAAGTGCTTATCACTGGGCTTTTATTCCCAGTTTATCTGTGGACCTGTTTGGTATGGGGCAGTGTATCAAGAATATGTCCAGAAGCAAAGGATTCTCTTTATGCTTCAATTCTAAACCCTGGCTAGCACTGGCGTTCAAGACAGGGAAACATTTCTTTTGCATCTCATTTCATAACACTAAGTTCCCTTTACCTAACAGAGGCACACTGTGGACATTTTGCAAGAGAGACAATGAGTCACTGTGGAGGCAGCATCAGACTTTTTATTTCATCCTCTCGTCAGGCAACGTGGGGTTGCGGCAGACTCATGTCACTGGGAGAATACAGGTTATGCCACCAATAGATCTGCCAGGAATTCTGGGTCCCGGCATGACGTGGTGGGAAGAGCTCTGCTATAAGAGTTCTAAGAAAACAAGTCTGGTCCTTGAGTTGCCTCAGTTTTCTCATCTGTAACTCAGGGATAATAATACTCTCTCTGGCTATGGAATAGGGTTGTTGAGTCACAATACATGAACATGCTTTCTACATTATAGAAGGTTAAACAAATGCAATCTAATATTTTTAGTATCAAGCCATCACTTTCCATAGAGTTTTCTGCTGCCTCCAGCAAATGCCGCCTTCCGGGTGTCCAAAATGACTTATGGTAAAGGTTAGGTGCATTTGGAGCTAGTTCCTGAGTGGGAGCAGGAGACTGGAGTGAAATGGGGAGAAGGGAAGCTTTGTCCCAGGGCAGTGGTTTGCAAACTTTAGCATGCATCAGAATCACCTGGGAGGCTGGGCTCCATCCCCTGAGTAGGATTCTATAGGTCTGGGGGTGGGGCCTGAGAGTTTGCATTTCTAACACATTCCCAGGTGATGCTGACGTTGCAGGTCCAAGGACCATACTCAGAGAACTACTGTACTAGGGCAAGAGGAAGAGACAGTTCTCCTTCTGGAGCTGAAACAGGCAGTGTGAAGATCTATATGGGTAAGGTCGTTTGGAAGAAAAAATTGCAGAAGACAGAAAAATTAGGGATAATGTGCCGATTGGGCAGAACAAAGGGAAAAGTCTCACTCCATAACAAATGCAAACGGGAAAGTCGCTAGGTGATGGATGAGGGAGAGAGGTGAATTTCCACTGTAGGAAAAACCAGGAGCACAGAGTTGGAAATCTACATGTTTTGAGGAGGCAGAGGAGGCGGAAATTTCTCATTAAGAAGTGAGGAGTGGTGTGTTTGGTGCTGGGGGGTGGGAGTAGAGACAGACTGGGGGAGAAATGCCTCTGTCGAGTAAGGGGGACAGCTGAGATGTGGTGGAGGGGGTAATTTCAGGGCTGTGTGGTTTGGCTTGGTAGTGAAGCACAATAGAAATTGGGAGAAAGGGGGTGGAATTTAGATGTGTGACCTGCCCCGTAGCTTTCTTGCTCTCTGCATTTATCACATCACATCACACCCAGCAAGACAGCCCCCCTCCTCCTGGCTCATTAGGAGATTTGATTCGGCTTGGCTCCTGCTGTCAGCAGCTGTCTGGGGCAAGATCTTTATGCTCCCTGCTCCCTGAGCAGCAACCAGCCTTCAGCCAGCAGCAGAGCTCATTAGAAGAGGGCCCCCTGGACACTGGGTTTTCAGCTCATTGGTGGCTGGAAAGAGTTAATACCTACGGCTTCGCTGCCCCCTGCCCAGCCTCTGGGTGCAGAGGGAGGCAGCTTTGGGCTGTGGGGACTTTTCCCGGAGCTGCAGCCAGAGCAGCAAGGAAGCAGGTTAGTGAAGAGGAAGGTACGGGAGGAGTGCCAGGCGAGCTCTGCTCAGGGGCACCTCCTGCATCCTGCCAATGAGGATGGGCGTGCAGACTGTGCCCGGGAGCTGAGCCGCCGCCCGCTGGGTGTAGGCTGCTTCAGTATTTACTGGATGTGACAAGCAGAGAGAAGAGCTTTCAGCGGGGCCGCTTGCTGCCCGGCTCAAGTGGTGGGGAGGTGTGTTGTGCATGCATGCGTGTGTATATGTGTGTGTGCACGCACGAGTGTGCCTGTGCATTCATGCACACATGTTCTTCACCCACCAAGGATCTGACTGCTAAAAGAAAGATCTACTCTTTCCCCAGAACTCCTTAACCCGCAGCCTCTCTGACCACCCAGTTGGCAAAGACCCGCAGGCCATGAGGACTGGTCAAAGACAGTGAGTATTGCTTTTGCTTTTCTCTTTCCTCTTCAAGGTACCCATGTGGGCTGATTGCATTATCCATATTTAATTAACCTGCCTCTCCATGCATATTGATTGCTTTCTCCCCGCTGAGACTCTTAGTTTCTCTTCCCCTCTTTAAAAATCGTTGCTCTTTGCTTTTAACCTTTGTTTTTTTTTTTCCTTGAGTTCCCTCTTTCCATTATGTCCCATCCTGTCTGCCCCAGAGTCACCTGTCACTTGATGTCCACCTAACAGGGCATATTGCCATGGGCCTTCCTGGGCCCTGGGGACCCCAAACTCTTTCCCCCGGAAGTCAAGGGCCAGATGGAATTAGAGCCCCAAGGTGCTGGGATGAATGAGGAAGCAGGGGCCAGGATCTCCTGCAGATTCTGATTGAATTGAAGTCAAGGCTAAGTGAAAGGAGGGTGGAAGGTCTGGGGGGCAGTGGTGGGCAGTGCTGGATTTGGGAGGGAGAGAGGCAGGCATGGAAGCAGTCCCGGCAAGCCAGGGTGAGCTAGCAGTGGGAACGGGAAGAGCGACAAGGCAGTGACTGCAGGCCTGGTAATACCTGCCCCAAATGACCTTGCCTGCTCTGTCTGTGGGGGAGTCATCCCTGGTTCTGTTCAGCACCAGCGTAATGAAGGCCCCTGGCACCACGGGCTTCCCCTCCTCTGGGTGGTAGACCATAAGCAAGAGAAAATGAGGCATAGGTGCCCCAAACGGTGATTTCTCGCAGCTGGAAGAGAACCTTAAAGCTGGGAAGGGCTTCGATTTCCTGACTCCTGGGCAGGCAGGTAGATGCACCATTAGGACAAAGATTAAGGAATTGTTCCTACTGTTAGGGAACACAGTCTAAGCCCAGTCTCCTGGAGGATGAGCTTTGATACAAAGTCTAGCTTTTTTTTTTTTTTTTTTTTAGTTTTAACAAAGCAATCTTTTAATTTTATGAATTTTGGTATTATTAGAGAAGGTGTTTTTTAAAAAAAGTATTTGTGAAATATTCCGTGTAATACCAAAATAATTTAAACAGAGTAGATCCAGTAGGGGCCTTATCTATCTAAATTAGGTTTCTTTTAAAATGGATTCTATGTTTGGTGTCAGGGTTCCCCAGGGAAGCCCTTTACGGATAGGCTGCTCTCTTCACGTGATTCTTCCTATCATTTCTGTGGGAACAAAGGGTTTGAAGCACTGAGAAGGGGACCCTCAGGAGAGAGAGATGATCAGTCAACAAGCCCTCAACCTCAGTATCCCCTTTCCAGACTTTCTCCCCGCTTCAGGTCTGGAATGGGCCAGTCCCAGGTTGAGGAAGGTCGGGAGGCCTCCATCTGGGCAAGAGAGAGTGGCTTGCATATTCATTTCTTCAGTTTGTGCCTGCGATCCTGCAAAGGAGCAGGCCTTGCAGGGACAGGGGCCTGACAAGTCTCCCTTGGAGTTACTCCACCCTTCCCCCGCACACACCCTCCCAAAGCTCCAGGACTCCAGGACGGGTTCCCTGAGAGGCAGGCCGGAATCAGAAGAGCAGCCAATCAAGGAATTCTGGAGCAAGTGCTGACCCCCCCTTCCCCCCCATCCCTGGCTGGCTGGTCACTTGGGCCCCACTGCAATAAGACAAAGAGAGCAGTAATTTTTGGCTTGCCAGGCCCAAGCCTTCCTCCCCTGGGGCAATGTGCCCCACTTCACTGTCATGGCCAGTGTTTGGGGACATAGGAGCTCCTGACCAACAGGCAGCAATGCGAATACAGCCAGCAATTTGTCCCGGGTCATCCTTAGCTGGTCACCCTTCGTCAGGACAAGCAGGCATTTGTGGGGAAGGGGCTGTGTGGGGGGAGGCCCTCTGTCAGAGGAAAGCCATCCAAGAGGATTTGTAGCACAGTCAGATAAGAGAGGGCTGCTCCCCTCTTACAGCAGATTCTTTGATTTTAGGTGAGAGGACGTGAAAGGGTAAATCCCTGTGCCCCGCAGTCCTATCTCCCGCCCTGACGTCCCTGCACACCGGCCAGAGGGTTAACCGTAAGCGCGTGCCTGTATGGCCGCTTTACTGATGCCACGCAGGTAATGATGCTCACCTGTCTCCCCGCCCCTTCCCTTCCCCCTCTCTGCCCCTTCCCACCCCCCTGCTGTGTGAGCCTGCCCCGGCCTTCGACTCCCATGGGTGGTCCGTCCCCTCAGGCCATTGGTGTGGACGGTGCTCTCCTTTCTGGGGTGCTTCTTGCAAAGTCGTGGCCTTGCAAGCAGGACCTACCTCAGTGCCAAACCCTCCCATTGACTGGCGGGACTCATGGGGTGGGACTGTGCATGAGCTTGCATCGAACCATTTAGGGACCTCTATACGGTCCTGGCACAGGAAAGAAAGATAAGGGCAAGCTTACTTCTTTTTACTTTTGTTTCCTCCTTCCCTCCCTCCCTCCCTCCTTCCTCCTTCTTCCCTCCCTCCCTCCCTCCCTCCTTCCTCCTTCTTCCCTCCCTCCCTCCCTTCCTCCTCCCTCTTTCCCCTCCCTCCCTCTTTCCCCTCCCTCCCTCCTTCCCCTCCCTCCCTCCTTCCCTCCCTCTTTCCTCCTTCTTCCCTCCCTCCCTCCCTTCCTCCTCCTTCCTTCCCCTCCCTCCCTCCTTCCCTCCCTCCCTCCTTCCTTCCTTTTTAAGTAACTTTAACCTTTGACTCTCACTTCTGCTTCCATTATTTCAAACCTAACTAACAAGGTTATAATTCAGATCTCAGCTAGACCAGATGGAAAATCAAAACCATTGGGCCCCAAAGAATATTTTGTGGAAGATTTTTGCAAACTATTGGGGAGAACCACTGTTGTCTCGGTAACGAGTATACCCTTTACATCTAAAGGGTTTAGCCCCTGCTAAACGTTGTTAGATGGCTTGTGTGGATTTGCCATTTTTTTGAAGTCCTCTTAATTGCTCTTGGGGGCATCGACCTGACTATTCTGTGATTGATGATCCTGGGGCACCGAGGAGTGAACTGACTCACTGGAAGTTGGGTTTTGGCCTTGGTGCAGCCCAAGCAAGACCTTTACTTGAATTCACGGAATGTGGTGACTCTAAGGCCCTTAATCAGTTGCTCATGTGGCCTGGGGCAGAGCACCCTGTGATTTATAAGAGTGAGTGGACATAGGATGCTCACCATCGCAGGAGAGAGAATAGCTATCGCCAATGTTTCAAAACGCCACAAAATTGATGGCTTCATCATGCACCTGGCAGAGATAAGAGGTGGGAGCACAGGACGTGCAGGCCCAGTTTTCTGCAGGAGAGGGGATATATCTGGGAACTTGGATGTTCCAGCTTTAAAAGGCTCTTGGAGATGGGCTGTGGAATACAAATGTTGTCCATCCTTGCCAAATATAATACCATCCCACTAGATTTGTTGGATAAGATTTCTGTGAATAACTAGCTTGGGTCAGGGATGGATGCCCGTTTGGAGTGAAAGGAAGAGATTGAATTGGACGGCCTCTAGCGTCTCTGCCCAGGCCCGGGATTCACAAATCAGGGGAAGGGAAAGCCAGGCTAGAAGGACTTCCTTTCCACGTGGAGAATAACATCTCTGGGACTATTTCTGTGGCACATTGTTACCAGCGTGCACGTGGCAGTGCCCTTTTATAAGTCACTCTTTGGTCCTGATTGAATTACAGCCAACCCTTCCCACTTCCCTTTGCTCTCCATGTGAGGAGCTGCCATGGGTTAAAGGTCAGGGGTCAGTAAACTTACCTGTCAGGGGCCAGAGAGTAAATATTTTGAGTTCTATGGGCCATACAGTCTGTGTTGCAACCACCCAACTCGGCCCTGGTGCTCGAAAGCAGCTTTAGGCAATATGTAAATAATGGGTGTTGTTGTGTTCCAATAAAACTTTATTTACACAAACAGGCATCTCTCAGGGACACAGTTTGCTGATCTGTGGTTAAAGGTAAAAAGGGGCTAATGTTGGACGTCGGAGAGAGACATTAGTGTAATTCCTCATCTGACCTTCCATAACAGATAACATGTAAATGTCTGGTCCTTAGGAAAATAAAAAATATGAGAATTTTAAACATACGTGCTAAAGTTTTAAACAGGTTGATTGAGAGAAGCCAAAATACAAATAGGAATATGAGAGCTTAGTTAAGTAACTAAAAGAATGGAGAAAGGGGCCCTGGTTCTTAGCTGCTGATTGTACCAGCTGCTCTGGCCCTCACCTGCAGGTGTTGGTCCTGGCTGGTCCGTAGCCGTTCATGAATCTGTATCCCCAGGTTTGGGGGATGAGTGGGGAGCACCTGAGTCAGAATTAATTTGCCTGGAAGCTTCATTTGTGCTTGGAGGTTCTGTGATACGCACCCCAGTATTATGCAAGCAACCCTCTACTTTCCGTGCGTGCGTGCGTGCGTGTGGGTACCTCTTCTGGGGCTTTGCAATTAGGAGCTGCGGCTGTCTTGCCCTCCTGATGGGAGAGCAAAATGTGGATTGTTATTTTGTCTTCACTGTATTTCCTTTCCCTACAGAGAATCTTAATTTAGAAATTCTTCCAAGATAATGACCTTCATTGACTTACTATCAACTTGCATGTTAGCTTTGAAAGAGCATTAAGCCTCTAGGGGTAGGGTACTTATTACTATGCCAGGAGTCAAGTTAGGGAGTGAGTATATATATCCCTTGATCTTCTAGGTATTTCTCCTCTTGTTCATGAAATCTTTAGGGACCCCCTGGGGAAGGATGGGGGGTCAGGGGAGGCAGTGCGGGCTCCTGCAGCAGAGTTCCCGGGGCCCTTTATAGAGCTGACAGCTCTGATCATGACAGTTCCCCGTCCTTCTGCCCCTGTGCTTGTTGCAGGAACAAAGGGATGAGGACCCGCCTGGGATGCCTGTCTCACAAGTCAGACTCGTGTAGCGATTTCACAGCTATTCTTCCCGACAAACCCAACCGTGCTCTAAAGTGAGTAGTTTGGCCACACGGCATTCCCAGGGTGCTCACCGTGGGGCACCCACCACTGAGCTGTAGGACCTGTTCTCTAGTGAGTTGTTGACCAGATGAGCTGAGGGACAATAAATTCCTGCCACTTGGCGGCTCCTTTTATATCCCTGAGTGCATGGATGTGAATTTTCCTTTTCAGAATGTGTGACCTAACTCAGAATAGGGACCCTCTTTTTACTTTTAAGAAAACCGTGTTATCCACCACTCTTATAAAGCTGTGGTGAAGGATGCTTCTTGGTTCTACTTAGTTGTCAGTCCGAGCTCTCAGTTTGGAAACAAACACTCAAATGTATTCTAAAACTCTGCTTAGGTTCAGATAATTTGGATTCAGTGCCTATACTGGGCAACTACTGGGTTCAATGATGTCATAGATGCACCTCATTTAACCCTCACAGGGTTTGGGGATGTGGGCATCGTGATCCCCATTGCAGAGGTGAAGAGATTAAGGTCATGGTAAAATATGGAGTCGGGAGCTCAGCCTACTTTTTCTGACGCTAAGGCCAGTTTCTTTCCATTGTTATCTTGACAACTTTATATCCTGCGCTTATTTAGCTTGGTTTTTTAGACTGAAAGCCAATATACAAATACACTGAATTCCAGTACTGAGGTTTGCCATTAGTTAGTTAAGAATGTACACATTGACAGCAACAGACTTGCAGGAATCCAGGTGGTTTTCATTTGCATCCCACCCCCCGCCCGCCATTGTTCTGATTTGTTTCCCCGAGCAAATCTCAGTGGTTGCTGATGGAGAAGGAGGGTCATTTCAGAACTATTCAAGAGAGATGTTTCTTCTTTCCTAGGAGACTATCCACAGAAGAAGCCACGAGGTGGGCAGATTCCTTTGACGTGCTTCTGTCCCATAAGTGTAAGTAGAATTCAGGTTTCATCATGTTGCGGCAAATCATCCATTTAGCAAAAGAGGCGCCAAATGCCCACCATGATCCAGGTACTATGCCGGGTGCCCCAGACAGCTCCAGTCCCTACGCTCACAGAGCCTCCTGCTTAGGGGAGTATATAGATAACAAGATGTAATTTAAATGTAGTGGGAAGAGGGCCTTCTTTTCTGTGTTCTGGGTTGAAAGGATGGTCCCAAGAAGCCTTCATGTTTTCAGCAGTTTTAGCAAGAAAGAATTTAGTTTAGGGAGTTGGAGTAATGGGCTCAGTGGGAATGACAGTCTAGTGTCCATCTTAGATCTTGTTTATAAAATTAAATGACCTTCCCCGCCAAGTCGCTGGAGAGTCTTGGTTTACTTATCCATCAAATGAATATTGTGTGCATTTTGTTAGTCACTTGAGTTGGCAGAGTTTTGTGTTTTCTTGTTTTTTATTTTGGGGGTTTACTACCCCGGCTGTATCACACTCCTCAGTTTCTGGCTGGGTGTGGGTTTTACTAGAATGCATTTCTGCTGTCTCTCCTCTTCTGTTTTCCCATATCCACCCCCCCCCAAAAACTTGCAGAAATAATCATGCATATTTCCCTGTGGGAAGGACACCTTGACGCCGGCCAGACTTTTTAGCTCTTGCTTTTTTCTCATCACAAGCAAGTCCAAATTCATCAGGCTTTGAAATCCTAGTGCCATTGAAATACATGGGAGTGGGAGAGCAGGGGTGAGGAAGAGAGAAGGGTCTTTTGCACAGAAAAGAAGGTTTCACGCAGACTTTCAGTGCTCCTTTTAAATTCTTCCTGTCAATATTAGAAATCCTGATTGATCTGGGAGCAGAAGGGTTGTTTTCAGCTTGGAGTCTTGTTTCCACTTAATTGGGGAACATGATTCTGTACAATGAGGTTAAGGGCATTGGCTGGTAGTCAGACCTGTGTTCTTGATTTTGACCCAGCTCAGCTACTAGATAATTGAGTGGCCTTGATGGACTCCCCCAATCTTCAGATGTCTTTAGAGGTGATTTTTCTTTCAGCTGGATGAGCACTTCCCTCTGACTAGGCCCCTGATCCTAATAAACTGGTTACTAAATGCTCTTGAATAGATTTTAAAATGAAATGCAAAATCTAAGAATAAGCATATATTTGTAGCATGTAGTTTTGTGAGACATAGTCATTTTAGCGTTCTATGGATTACACTTAGGAAGGAAAACAAGGCAGCAGAGATAACAGTGTGTGTGACATATGGCTTATGTCACAAACAGCAAGCTTATGTGGTGAGTTTGCCAAGGTAATGGCCTATGTACAGTGATAGTTAGGATTCGACAGTAAGGCTTGTTCTTTATGAGGCCATTTTGACTTGTTTTCTGGAGTCACAATAGACTAAACAAATGTCACTATTAACTTACACCTTCTTTTCTGGCTGCATTTGCTTCAAGGTCATCTTGGAGTTTGGTTTCTATTTCAGCCTCATGACTGACTCACTTAGTTCAAGTCCCTGAGGCTGTTTCCTCATTCCGAAATGGTGATAGAAACCTGTGTGCTACCTGTCACCTGGGTCAGGGAATCTTCATAAGAGGACACCTTTAGATGATTTGGGGTTCTCTACTTAAAGGTATTTTGAAAGAATATGGTGGTATTTTTTTTTAAATGATGCTTTTATTTATTGAATGCAAAATGAACGTGCCTTAAGAATAGGTTTGCAAATTTCACCGCCAATTATTAATGCTGAGCCATCATAGACAGAGTTTATGGTGGTTCAATTAACGGATGCAATCTCAGGGTATATTTGGATTGCTGCAGTGGCAAGACCTGGAGATTTAAGAGCTTCCATGTTATTTGATTCAATGACTTTTAGACCTGAAGATGCTTGCTTCTGCTTCTATGGGGGATGGCTTCGGTTTCCAGGAATGCAGTAACACTTTTCTGAGATGGGGATTCCACTAAGGGGTTACAAGCTGACACCAGATTGCTTCTTTGTCAGACCACTGCAGAATGAACTGTAAAGTTCTGTGATCCTTCTTGGAGTCTGATGTTCTGTTTTGATTTCTGTTTAGTACAGACATAAAAAGCCAATGGAGTAAATGTCTTTGAGAAGAAAGAGGCCTGTATTCATGGGTCACTGGCAGAATTGCAAGGTTTTAGAGCTTGACCGACTCCTCCCTGGGAGGCGACAGAGCCAGGTTACCTTGAAGGGTGTTGACAACTTTCTTAAAGTCTAATTAATTTGGGCTAATATTGTGACTCAATTAGGGCTGATTAATCTTTTCCAAAGGGATTGCATGTGTGCTGGTCCCTTAGGAGGGACAGCAGTTGATCAGAGGTGTGCAGGGCTTTCAATTAAGATAGCAAAATGTCCTAAAAAGTAAAGAAAGGAGAATCACTGAATGAGCTTCCGGAAAAAAATGTGCATTAGTCTAGAAACCACCCCCCTGGTAATCCTCTATACCTAGGAAACTGTCCTCCCGGAGTTTTCTATTTCGGATAATTCAGATAATTATTTTTGTTCCCATTCTCAATTTATAGAGCATCTTTACCCTCCCTGCTCTGCCTGGCTGTTTTGGGCACTCATTTATTTAAAGAAAGGTGTACTAAGTGTTCATGATGTTTGAAGTCTGTGCTAAGCAGCTGGTTGGGGGCAAGGGCACCAAGATGAACAGGACAGTACCTCCCTGGTGGAGAGTGCAGCCTTCGGAGACATGGACATGCATACAAATCACATAAGAAATAATACAGTGTGCTGCCTACAGACGAGGGAGCTTCAAGATTTCAAATAGAATCCTGACATTTGGTGTTCCTCTTCAATTCCATTCTGTCAGTATTAGAAGTCCTCACTGACCTGACAGCAGCAGGTCTGCTTTGGGTTTAGAGCATGGTTTCCACTTAATTGGAGAACATGCTTCTGTACAATTAAGTTACGAACATTAGCTGGTTTTCAGACCTGCGTAAGGACGATTTTAACTCACTTCTGCTTCCAAATAGCTGGGTAGCCTTAACGGAATCCCTCAATCTCTTGGAAAATCTGGTTCTTCATCTATGCACTGAAGGATCTGGAAGAGGATGTCTCAGGCACTGGGGATCCAGTCCTACCCTCTTGTTCTAGGATGCTGAGACTGGCCATTAGCGAACACCTAGGCAGGTAGTTTGAGTCAGCGCTGCTTGCAGGGTTATGTAAAACCCCTTCAAAGCTGAAATGGTTCAAGCAACCAAATGAGGGGCTAAAGCACCTGTGTTATGAGGCTTTCTCTCCTTGACAGGGTCCCGCTGTGTAGGCAGCACTTCTCAGGTTCAAACCTCAGGAAAAGAAGAAAGCAACTTTACTTTTTAAACTTAAGAGGGAAAAGAAATCTGGAAAGTAAATATTTGGAGCAGTTTGGTTTCCAATCACATTTGCTTACAAGGATAAAGCTGAAGAAGCATGCACGGAGGTCTGGGGGATAGATACCTGCTAAGGGTTTTTTTTTTAAACTAAGAAATGAAAAATAAAATTGCAATTGCTGATGACTTTATTAGCTAACAAAGGATTTCTTTTTTTTTTTAAGATTATTTATTTATTTATTTGACAGAGAGAGAGAGAGCACAAGCAGGGGGAGCAGCAGGCAGAGGGAGAGGGAGAAGCAGACTCCCCGCTGAGCAGGGAACCAGACATGGGGCTCGGTTCCAGGACCCTGGGATCATGACCTGACCTGAAGGCAGACGCTTAACCAACTGAGCCACCCAGGCGCCCCAGCGAAGGATTTCTTTATTTTATTTTATTTTTTATTTTATTATGTTAGTCACCATACATTACATTATTAGCTTTTGATGTAGTGTTCCATGATTCATTGTTTGCGTATAACACCCAGTGCTCCATGCAATACGTGCCCTCTTTAATACCCATCACCGGGCTAACCCATGCCCCTACTCCCCTCCCCTCTAGAACCCTCCGTTTGTTTCCAAAGGATTTCTAATGTGGGTTAATTTGGCATCTTTTTCCTGCTCACTCAGGGACAGTTAGACTTGGTGTCTGTGAGCTGTGCACCTAGGCTGCCCCCGAGGGTGTGTGTGTGTGCATGTGTGTGTGTGTGTGCACACACCCAGAAGCCTTCCTGTCTCTGTAGCTCATACCCAGGAGAGTGAAGGCTCCCAGCTTGTGGGAAATTTTTTCTGACGGGTTGCGGGAGAGCGTGCACAAAACTGTATGTCTTTTGCTTTGATTTCCTCATGATGTTCAGACATATGCTTGTTATTTGTCCAGCTTTTAGTGGGACATTCAGTCCTGAGCTCTAAATCCGTTCAAACTCTGATTCTCCTTCCTTCCTTCCTTCTTTCCTTCCTCCTTCCTTACTTTGTGGGATTTTTTTTGGGGGGGGACATAAAAGTTGGATTCATTCCAGTTTTAAGGGGACAGTGTAGACAGGGTTCCTTCTCCTTCCTCTTCCTTTTTTCAGCCTGATCCCACACCTGGATGACAGAGCACCTCACCCTGGGCATCCATTTGGTCCTTGGCTTTGTTTCATTGTTTGCACAGAGTGTGGAGGGTCTATGCTGACCTGTCCCCGCCAGGCCCAGGGAATGCCAGGTTAGTGGACTAGTACAATTGAAAGCTCTTTTGCATTCACAGAGTTAGTATCCATCTCTGCGAAAAGGAGACCAATAAAGAAGCTTTTAGTTTTTTAAAATTAGCCCCTCTGGGATAATGATTGAGATATAGGAAAATACAATGACTTGATCTGGTCACACAGCAACCAAGCAGAAAACCCAAAACAAGCAAAAACATGAAAGTTTTTATTAGCTAAAATTTAGTTTTTAGATCTAGTTTTTAAATCTAGTTTTTAAAGCTAATGAAATTCCTTAATTATTCATCCAAACGGTCCTTAACTTTAGAATGTACAGTTTAACTATCCAGTTCCCATTTATTGCCTCGCCCTCCCCACATCCTTCTCCAAGCCAAAAAATCCTAGAACAGTGTTACTCCAAGTGTGATCCAAAGAAGGCAGCACCAGCAGCTGCTGGGCACTTGGAAGAGATGAAAATTCTGGAGTTCTGTCTCAGACCTACTGGGTCAGCATCTCTGGGGGGTGGGGTGCAGTAATTTTTCCTCAAGCCCTCCGGTAATATTTATGCCCACCAAAGCTTGAGAAGCACTGCTCTAAAACATAGGGAAGTAAAGCATGAATCTGGAGCATCTTGGGAGGCAGGTGGCCTGTGCTTTCCAAGAAACCCATTGAACACTGCATTACAGCCTTCCAATGTCCCTTCGATGGTATGACGTCCATGGATCACCAGTGCCAGCTACCTAGCAGGTATGGTGGACGCTGTTTGCAGTAAATAAACATATACAGCAAGCGCGTTTTCTGGATAAATGGAGGCTAAGGGTTAGAAAGAGATATGGGAAGTCAACACGGATCGAAAGAAGCTTTTCTTCCTCCTTGCCAACCTGTCTGCATTGCTATCATTTTTACTTGCACCCAGGAATATGGGTGCATTTAGCCTTTCTACAAGGAGTGCCTGGAATAGATAATTCTATTATATAGAATCCAAGCCTGCTGCAAAACGTTTGAATGAAAAGCAATTGGATGGGCCTCCAACACCCATTCCATTGCTTACTAGCTATATGACCTCCAGCCAATTACATCACCTCTCTAAACCTTGCTTTCCTCATCTGTAAAAGGGGAGTAAGACTTGCCTTGCACAGTTGTTTTGAGAATTAATTGTGATTGTGTTTGTGAAATGCTAAGCATGATAACGTGAGATGGGGGGGCTCCATAAAGGAGAACGATTTTGATTATTTTTATTGTAATACAACATTCAGTTCACTGAGAAAACATGGATTTCACACTTCCTGTATGCTAGAGATGACATCAGCTTCTTTCCATAGGCAGCTGAAGGCTGAACACAAGGGTTGAGTGGGGACTGTATTAGAATCGCAAGGGGGCTTATTCAAATTCCATAATACCTCACCCTCCTTTGCCTCATGAGCTTTTGGTACCCCTCCCTCATCCCTTCCCAACTTCCCCTCAGGGACTGTGAGAGACTCCCTCTGGGGATTTGGTTTTCAAAAGGCCTGCAGGCGAATCTGATATATTCCCTCTTTGAGCTTCCCAGCAGTGTTCCTATATCAGGCTAATTAGACAAATATTCCTGGACATTTAGAATCTTTTAGGTGAGGGACTGGTGCACCTGGAGTTTTATAATACTTCTCTGGTATTGAAGGAGTCATTTGTGAATGCTTTTACCCTACTAGGGACCCTTCTCTTTTGTCTTCCCTTCAATAGAAAACTCCTTGCTAATTTCTCATGATAGTTGACCCAGCTTCTGCTTGATAAAATAGAAAAGAACATTGGAATGGGAGTTGTAAGACCCAGGCTGTCCGCAGTCTGCTGCTACCATGTCCTAGGAATAAGAAGCCACTCAACCTTAGAGCCTCACCATTCCCTTGTGTCCAGTTTAGGGCCTGATCCTAGGGTCTCTCATGTCCCTTCTGGCTCAAAGAGTCTAACAACTGTCAGGTCCTACTACTATTGTAACATACCATCTTGCTATATGTATACTAACAAAGTGAAGATCATTGAAGAAAATTATGTTAATCACAAGACTGAAGTATAATTAACATGGCAGTTGCTTCCAATAAATGTCAGTAACTGGAAATGGTTTATTCTCTAAATAATCTCCTTACCTAAACCTTGCTAAGCCCCAGTTATTTGTTTTAAAAAACCTGTATTTTACAGATAACACACACAAAAAAGACTTTGATCCTACTGCTGTTCTCATCACAAATTTCAAAGTGGTGAACTCAGTTGTGAATGAAAGAGATTTTTGACTTCACCATTAGTATATGTATCCTGGATTTTATAAATATATTTTCCTTTCCTATCCAATGTCTGACCTTGGAACCCATTCACCAGTTTATTTTTTTCCTATTGATCAGGGATGCAAGAGGGCTCTGGTCTTTGGGACAGCACTTTAGTAAACAGAGAGGTTCCCCCCGCCCAAAAGAAAAATCTTTCTTGTGATCTGGTATGTTTCCAAGCCTGGGAAATGAGTGAGGCTCAAGCCCACCCACATGCCAGCTGTATCAGGGCTCCTGGACCTTGAACTGTTACCTAAGCCACCCTCCCTGCTGCACCAGCTGCACTCCTCATTCATAGTGACCCAGTTTCTTTTCTTATGTAAGCACCCTGCATCACAGAACCAAGCGGGAGAATGCCGGTGGGCAGCAACATGTGTGGCCATGGGGATGTTCTTGGAGATTCTGTGCATGCTCAGGGGGATGCCCGGATTCTGCCGAGTGTTCCAGGAATTCTGGACGTAAGCCTTTCCCTTCCTGCGACTGGACGGATACTAATTAAAAAAAAATGTGTAATGTTCATAGAGCCTTGACTTCTTAGCATGCCATACAAAGAAAACCAAAGTGAACTGAAAAAATGAAACTAAAAAAACAAAGGCAGATCCTTCTGTTTCTCTTCCATCTTCCTGAACTGTTTACCACCTACCACCTTTAAGTGACCAGGATTGTTCGGGGGAATTAGGTGTGTTTACTCTGCATGATTACTCTACAGGCATAATGGTCCCGAAGACACACAGAGCCCTCACTGAGGGTTGGGCCCTGTGTGTATTAACTCCACCTCACCCCAAAAGCCCCATGGAGCACGTCCTGTTAGGATCTGCATTTCACAGATGAGGGAACTGAAGCACAGAGCGGTTAAGCATGGTGCCCAAGGTGGTGCTGAGCTAGTTACATGTCCAAGCCAGGACAGAAGAGCTTCAGGACAGAATCCCAGGCAGAATAGTATGAGGGATCAGAGAGAAGTCACTCTTTCCAGCTTCTTGAAATCTGTGGAGGTACTAAAGGGGGGCCTCCAGTTCCCTAGGTACCTGGGAAGGAGCAGGGTCTGGGGTACACAGGGGCCCAGGCAGAGGAGCACCGCTAATGCAAAGCAGGTCCCGCTGAGAGATGCCAGTAAATGCTCATGAGCCTTTCAGAAATAAACGGACATCCTTCATTTTAACCAACCCCAGTTTATGGACAAGCAGAAGGGAAGGAGAGGGTCCTGGTAGAGAGAAGGAAGGGGGATGAGGGAAGGAGGGGCAAAAAGGGACGGAGGACAGAAGAAAAGGATGAGGGGCTGAGAAAGATGCTGAAGAGTCAGAGAGAGGACCAGGCAGAAAGTTTGCTGGGAAGAGGTGGGAGGGGTTAGAAGGAGGAGGAAAGGATCTAGCTGGGAAGAAAAGCCTCTGTTCTGGTCCCATACAATTCCTTTGCTGGGTCCCCTAAGCAGGAAAGGTGGGCCAGGTCTGGGCCAGGTGGGCTGTATACAAAGGCAGCTGGTGCTGTCTGCTCTGGGAAGGGGAGGGTCTCCTCCAGCTTCAGGGGGCCTTCCACCCCCTTCTCACTTCCATTGTTCTCAGGTGAAGTTTTTGTTTGCACGGTGACCCTCACCCCAGCCTTGTTCAGAGGCAGCCTTGGGAATATGGCAGGGTGGGAAGAGATTGGGACCAAGAGGGGTGGGTGAGCAGAGGACGAGGGCTGTGGACAGGCACAGTCTGTGTGGGGCTTTGTGAGCTTTTTCTTTGCCACAGTCTGTTCTCTAGATGCGGCTTCTTAGGTCCAGACCTCCCTAGGCCTTCTCCCCCCAGCTTCCCCATCTCACCTCCCTAGGCCTTCTCCCCCCAACTTCCCGTCTCTCCTCAAGCTCTTCTTTTGAAATCCCTGACAAATTTTAAGTGCCATATTTTGCTTTGGTCCCCCTCCCACTCTCTCTGAAGCCAGCTCTGGAAATTCAGGTGATCGCATCTTGGGTTGAGGCCGCCTGAAAGAGCTTGACGTCTTTACAAGGTCACTTAGCCACACTTTGTTACAGTGTCCCCAGGCCACCACTGGGGAGTGTGCCAGTCTGCTCTGTAGGATGGCCCTGTGCCTCAGGGAGGTGGCCGTGCTGCAGGAGAGAAGAGAGTTTAGACAGATTCCAGGTTACCGGGAGCACCTCATGGCCTCAGTTGTCACCACAGATAAGGTGATGGCAGGTGTCCTCCTGCAGAACCTCCAGCTCTGTGAGCTAGACATCTCATTTGCCCTAGTACTTTCAGTGTGATTGCTTGATCTGAGGTTTTTGTCCCTCCGTCCTTTGGAGGGAGAGCTAACATGAGGCTCTCCGATCACGAGAAGAGACACAGGCAGAGTGGGCTCTGAAGTCACACAGATGTGGGTGCGAATCCACTGTCCACCTCTTACTGGCCAAGTGACCCCACACATTGAACTTAAACTCTCCAAGTCTCACTTTCCCTCTTTGTGAAATGAGCTTCCATAAGAGCTAACATGTATTGACTGCTGGATCGCCTCATTTCGTCCTCATAACAATCTGGGGCAGCAAGTCCCAGTATTATTCCCATTTTACAGATGAGATGAGGCAGGCTTCAAGATGTTAGGACCCTTTTCTGAGGTCGCACAGATTCAGACCCAGGCTGTCTGACTCCAGGACCTCTGCCTTGACAATAGGGTGGGTGTGAAGATTGAATGAGTTGATATATGTAGATTGGACAACACAGAACTGGGCCCAGGGTAAGTCCTCAGTGTGTGGTGGTGACGATGTTCCTGGGGGGGAGGTGGGAAACAGTTGGCTGAGAGCTGTGTCTGATGCAGGCCTGAGTTGCAAAAGGAGCACAGAGCAGAGCACGATCTTACGCAGGGAGAGTTAATTGGATCCATCCCTCTCACTTTACAGTTGAGGATGCTGAGACCCAGGGAAGTTGAATGTGTTGTCCAAGGTCACAGAGCTAATTATGGGCCTGACTCTGATCAGAACAGATGCTCCCAACTGGGACAGTGGTGCTTCTGTCCCAGGTGGACGGGCAGGGTTCTGTAGGCTGCCTCAGTGAAGCCAACAGGCGATCATGAGCTGGGTATGAGTTTACCACACATTTTATATCAAATCCCCATCCCCGCCTGAGTCAGTCTCAATTGCTTCCAATGTCATTCAGTTGAATTCTGTTGCCCATGTCCATCCTTGTCTCTAGGTTGTTCTGCTACTCCAAGATACTCCTCTGCCTTCCACAGTGACTTTCGATTTCTCCCCACCTCATCTGTTGCCATCATTTCTGGAAACATCACCATCTGTGGAGTTACTCATGGCCCCCTTGTCTTGGGCTGAGATGGCACTCCCCTCCCTGCCCCTCCAGCCATTGCTGGCGTAGGCTTCCTGTAGGCCCTGCCATCATGCCGAGCCAGGGACTGGACCACTGACTCACGTAAGAACGCTGGCTCTGTAGTTTGGCATCCATGCCACTTACTAACCCTGTGACCTTGGGCAAGTGATCTCATTTCTCTAAGCTTCCTTTATCTCTCTACAAAATGGCAGTAGTTCAGGACCTATGCTCTAACTTTGCCATATGGAGCAAATGCTGGTGGTTCATAGAGCATCTAATGTGGTGCCTGGCCCAAAGTAAGTGCGCATTCAGGGCCTGCAGTGGTCCATTTTCAAAGTTCCTTCTCTAACGTCAACCTTTTTTTTTTTTTTTAACCTCATGGTTATCCTTCTCCTCTTTTCCTATGTTCCAACGTTTAGATCCTAAATCCTTGCTGTTCTCCGGGTTCAAGCTTCGTCTGCCAACCTGGAACTGACGGTCCTTTCTTTGAACGATGGGCGCATCCTCAGAGTTAAAAGTTCTTGCTCCCTTCCTGGTGCCTTGTAACCTTGTTCAGGAGCTGGAACCTAGAACCTCACAAGTCTTTGCCTATTTCTTACCCTATTCCTGCTTATTTTTCCAAAGTACCTATTCCAAACCCTTCCCAAACCCCTATATCACACACTGGACTTATAATATTCAACTAATTATTTTAAATTATTGCTCAATGTCTGTGACACTGGACTAGCTTTTGAGTTCTGTGAGGTGGTGACTTCGTCTGATTTACTCATGCCATATCCTCACAGCCTAGCACGTGGAGGCAGACTGCCTTCACGGGGACTTCACCCCAAATTAATGAAGACCAAAGCTGTTCAGCCTTATACATCTCAAAGATGCCCCTTCCCTGGCCAGTTCTTTCTATCCTCACCCACCCCACTTTCTTTTTCTCTACTTTTGACTTTAAGGGAGACAAGTTCTCCTCCTCCTTCTTGGTCCCCCTCCTTCTCTAGGATTTGTCTTTACCAGATATATTCTTTTTTTTTTTTTTTTTTAAAGATTTTATTTATTTGACAGAGAGAGGGAACACAAGCAGGGGGAGTGGGAGAGGGAGAAGCAGGCTTCCCGCAGAGCAAGGAGCCTGATGCGGGGCTCGATCCCAGGACCCTGGGATCATGACCTGAGCCGAAGGCAGACGCTTAACGACTGAGCCACCCAGGCGCCCCCAGATATATTCTTTTGATTCTTTAATCTTTCTCTTCCCTTGGTCTTTTCCTTCTGCCTGCAAATACATCTAAAAAAGATCTTGCTTTAGAGTCATATGGACCTGGTAGCAACACTTGGTTCCCCTTGCCAGCTGTGGAACTGGGACACTTCTTCGACTTCTGTAAGTAAGTCTTAATGTCTTCGTTTGGAAAACCAGAGTGCTACTATCTATGTATCAGCATTGTTGTGAAAATAAATTGAGCTGGTGTTTGCAAAATCCCCAGCAAAAAATATGGCATGTAGTAAATAAATAAAATTTTCTGCCCCAAATCCTAAATAAATACATAAAAATAAAACCCTGCCATCCCTAGGTCCCACCACCTTCTCCAGCTAAAATCAGACAGGAATTCCTTCATTTTCCTGCACCCAAACTAGAAACTTCCCTGTATCCACATGCAGCCCTTTCTCTTCCTCTCCATCATAATTCTCTTCTCAGGCTTATTTCTGCAACATTTTATCAGTTAAACTCTTTCTGTCCTTTAATTTCAACTCCTTCCAGTCAAGCAGTCTTTTCTGATTAGATCAGCATTCAAACATACTCAAGACCATCTTACCAAAAACAAAACAAAACAAAACAAAACACACAACAACAACAACAAAACCAGAAAACCCCAAGCCCTTCTTTCCTGACCTCTGATTTCCTTCCAGTTATGCTGTCTGATCTCTCTCCTCCCCTTCTTGCAAGAAACATCTAAATGAACTATTTCTGCTTCCTCTCCTCTCTTTCACCCCCACGTTCACCCCAGTGCCCAGGGCCCCCATCACACCACTAAAGCTGCAACTGCCCATGGTCGCTGAATCTCATCACTGAATCCAACAACCGCCTCTCGGACCGTAGCTAGCTTGATCTCTGGGTAGCACTGGCCACATGGCCGCTTTCTCCTCCTCAAAACCTTCGCTTCCCTGGGTTTTTGCAGGGCTGTGTTATCCTTCTGTCTCTCTGGCTCTTTCACAGGACTCTTGATGTATCTTATAAGTAGGCTCAATAATTGTTTACGTGATTATTATTAAACACTAGTCTTCCTGAGCTATTTCTAATTACTCAAACATTCTTAATTATTGACCTTCGCTGGTGTGGCTCTCCCTTCCTACAATTCTCTTCTCCATCCCCCCTTCCCTTCTTTCACTTAGCTTCCTGCTCCTCCTACTTTACATCTCAGCTTAGAAGCTTCTCCGTCCTTCTTAGGGCCTTAGGTCTGGCTGAGGCATCCCTGCTGGGTGCTTTCACAGCAACCTATGCTTACCCTGCCATCCCACTTATTGTGTATATCGGAACTACCAAATTATATTTTCTTGGCTCAAACGGCCCTTTCACTGTAAGTTCTGAGGGCTTAGTTGTGCCTGTTTTTAGCACATCTCGAAGAATGCCTGGGTCCCTTAATGGGTGTATGAATGAGCGAGTGAATGAATGGAGGAGGCATTATTGCTATGTTGGATTGGGAGTTAGTATACTTTGTATTTTAATGCTACACAGTATTACCTGCGTGAACTCCGTCAAGCCTGATCTCCAAGCATCAGCTTCTTCCCCTATAAGATTGGGAGAAGTACAGCAACATTCCTGAGAGCACCTTGCAGGTGTTCTCTCTTTTTCAATCCACACAAAGGCCCAACAAAGCTGAGACTTCAGTGAAGGGAGATAATGTCTGTCTCTTGTCTCGCATGAGGTAGGAGAGTTTCTCTAGCGGGGTTATCTTCACCAATGCCATCAAGGGAGGCAGAAAGGTAATTTTCTTTATCTGTAACTGGATTCAATTTTTTCTCGATGGAAAACAACACAAAATCTAACACAAACAACAAACTTCAGCTTTGCCATTCAAAGGATTTGGTCTCTTCCAGTTTAAAAACAAGAGGCCCTTCCCAGTGACTCTTCCAAGCCACTTTGCATTTACTCTTTTAGATAAATGCACAGTGTTTTAGGGTTCTCCCCCTGCCCTTTCCTTCCCAATCCCTGCCCACAGGAGAAGGCTTTTGGCCTGTGGTCCTCAGGTCCTCCCTGCATCCACCGATAGCATCCATGGCTCTTGTCATGTGTGGACCGGTCACTGCTCAGAGACTGCCTTGCTGGACCAGCTCCACCTTGGCTCTCATGGGCACTGAGTCTCTTTGGAGGCTTCCACAGCTCCAAATGGTATTCCAGCCAACCTCCGCCTGTGGCCTCTGCTACAGGGGCCCTTTCTGCAAGCAATGGCAATCTCCTGGCAGGCAGGCTAGCTCTCAGATCTGAGTTCCTCAGAGCCTGGGGAAACCTCTGGGTTACCTCTAAAAGAACTTGGAGGAGACAAGCTGTGGCAAAAAAGAGCATCCACAAGGGATTTTATGGGTAGATTTTATGACCTGACATATTTTGTACATTGGTAGTTTTAAAAAAATCGTTAAAATGAATGAATGATTCTCTGGCCATTTCTCTGTCTAATCTTCGTCATGTTAGTGCTTCCTGCTCTCTTTGATTCTCATTTTATCTTTGGTTTCTACTCCCTCCTCTCAGGGTTTTAAACCCAATGTAGGAATGAGGGTGCGTGGGGCCCTGAGCCAAACTCTCATATGAGTTTAAACACTACTCTCCTCTTCCTTCCCTGGCACAGGAGCAATTTTATTTCCATCCTGCCTGACGGGAAACAGCCTTACATCATGTTCTGCTTTCTCCATACTCCTTATCTTAGAGGACCATATGTCTTGTCTTACGGTGATCATATGTTCTGGTTTTTGTCTATGGTGGCCGTAGTTTATGCCCATTGTCTCTGTGTAATTAATAGGCATGCCCCCCATTGACTCTCAAAAACGTACTGGCTCGGGGGGTAGTTTTCATGGCTACCCTACTTTTGTTAAACACTTTGAACTCAGGCCTCCAAACTTAGATATCTTTTCGATTTGGGAATTCCATCAAAACCCTTTTCTCTCAAGTTCCTGGCTCTGGCAACTAAAAGTCTTGGTTTTTTTTATGACAATTATTCCATTGTAGGACATTACAACATCTATTTTGAAAGACAAAGATACCCAATGACTTTTTAATTAGAAATGAAAATGTCTCACAAAAGTAAAAACAAACATTTAAATGTGTCGATAGCAGGGCGCCACCAATCCGTGGCATGACCCTGGGCGGCACGTTGTCCTGGTGCACACTGGTGGGCCTCAGATGCTCAGGTGATCCCCTCTCTCAGAATTAAGAACTGTTGACATATTGTCCTTTTAACAAGTTTTAGAAAAGAAAGAAAACATTCTGGTCAGAGTCATTTTTAACCAATGCAGTCACCTCATTCTAGGCTGTGTCTGCCCATTCCCTGAGGACAGTTTGTAGAAAGATATAGCTCTAATTTGAGTGGAGGAGAGTGTTTTGAGGGTTAAGATAATTTATAAAATATATCTTAATATAAAAACATTAACTGAATGTATAGGCTATCAGTGGATGTTGTTTTCCAAATCTACATGGTAACCCTGCTCATCTTATTCTGATTGGAAACTCTGTTTGGCAATATGCATGACACGGATTTAAAAAAAATGAAAAGGTGTGTTCATAATTAAATCATTCGGGAGAAAAATTATAATTAATCTTAATTAAACCATGTAATTTGATAAGCAAGATCTTTTAAAATAAAGTATCCACAGGCTAAACCATTAAAACACAGGGCCTCAAAAGTTTTTTAGAAGAGGCTGGGAACCCTGTGAAGGTAATAGAATGGCTTTAGTGTTTGAATTTCAGTGTTTACTTTCAGACGTTCTTCTGGTCGTAGTGAAGGATTTGCCCTGAGGCATTAACACCCTCCTGTAGTTTGTCTTGTAACAGATTGTTGTTTCAGGGTGGTTAACTTGGATTAGGGTAGGGAATGCATTACAAATATTACTTTGGCCTCATTAGAAACACAGGTTCACCAGTGGACTCAGGGGACAGCGGACTCTGCATTAGGGGACAGGCAGTGACCCCCGAAGGCTGATGAAGAGTGACCAGGGCTTCTCATAATCATTATTACTATGGCTTCCTCAACATTTCTCCCTCACATTGCTCCAGCCTTGAGCAGGAGCAGAGCTTGCCTCTGAGTGTACTTGTGTGTTTAGGAGAGAGTCTTCAAGAGGATGTGGGGCACTGGGGGTTGGACAGTCCGGGCTGGTTGCACATTATTGCTGCCTTTCTCTCTTGCTTCTATAGTTCATGAGCTTAAGCCTCTTCCTCTCTCTCTTCCTCCCCCCCACCACATCCACAGATGGGGTGGCTGCATTCCGCGCCTTCTTGAAGACGGAGTTCAGCGAGGAGAACCTGGAATTCTGGCTGGCGTGTGAGGAGTTCAAGAAGACCAGGTCAACTGCAAAGCTGGTCTCCAAGGCCCATAGGATCTTTGAGGAGTTTGTGGATGTGCAGGCTCCAAGGGAGGTGTGTTGGCAGTGGCGAGAGTCTTGTAAGACCTCTATCCGTGGCTCCTGGCTCACATCACTCTCCTTGTGGGGGTTCAAGCCAGTCTTGATGGGTACTGTCTTCTGAACGGAGCCTTACCTCTCTGATGGCTCTTAATGAAGAAAAAAAAAGGATCACTTTTAAGGTGCAGAGCCCAGGGCTTCTAAAAAAGAGCTCTATTAGGAATGTTTTAGCTGTCAAAAATGCGCCTGCAGGACCTGTGTTCCTATAGGGATTCTGCAAGGGTAGATGCATTGAATCCATGTTAGTTTTCCTAGTGGAAGGCAGCATGGCTTAATGGGATGAGCATCCACTTTGGAATCTTGTTACTAGCTGTGTGATCTTGGCCAAGTCCGCTAGTCTCTCTGAATCACATTTTCCCCAGTGTAAAAGTGTATAATATCCCCTACCTTTCAACACTACTCTGAGTATTAGGGATAAAGCACCTATTCAACATCTGTCACTGCTGCTTTTTTTTTTTTTTTTTTAAGATTTCATTTATTTATTTATTTGACAGAAAGAGACACAGCGAGAGAGGGAACACAAGCAGGGGGAGTGGGAGAGGGAGAAGCAGGCTTCCTGCTGAGCAGGGAGCCCAACATGGGGCTCGATCCCAGGACCCTGAGATCATGACCTGAGCTGAAGGCAGACACTTAACGACTGAGCCACCCAGGCACCTCCTGTCACTGCTTCTTAATGAGTCATTACAGTCATTTATATTATCTTATTATAACTTAGTATCATTACAATAATAAAATGAATTGCTATGCTGAGTTATAAAGCAGAATTTTACTTGGGATGGTTTTATAGAAGAAAAATATTTGCTATCTATGATTGCTATCTATCTATAATTCAGTGCATTATATACCTAGAACTCTTCAATTATCCTTTGACTTGGGATGTAGGAGATCTTTGGCCAGTGGCCAGGACATTGTAGGCTCCTTATAATGCTGCTTGGAAGAGAGATGTCCATTATAACCATGGTCTCTCTTCCGGGGACATTTGTTTCCCTAGTAGGTAGGGCAAGCTTTCTTTACGGAATCCACATTAATACTTACCTTCAGTCTCACCCTTTGCCTGATATGGTGAAGACCCCTGGCTTAGGAGTTAAGTGATTAGGGTTTTGCCTTGACTCTGTTACTAACTTTCCATACTACTTTAGACCAGCTTTTCAGTATCTCCGTTCTTCAGTGTCCTTATCTGTAAATTGGGGTGAGGTGTATCTGGTCTTCAGACCTCACAGGATTCTTGCTGGGATCAAAAGGGATGACGTCCAGGAAAACAGTTTGGAAAGCATGAATCAGCTGACATATATAAGATACTGTCATTAATAATTATTACATAGCTAGGAACAGTTGCCAGGCACCTTGGCCCTTGAGGGCCTGTGACCATGCTCTCTGTTTGTGTCTCCAGGTAAACATAGACTTCCAGACCCGAGAAGCCACAAGGAAGAACATGCAGGAGCCATCCCTGACTTGCTTTGACCAAGCCCAGGGAAAAGTACACAGCCTCATGGAGAAAGACTCTTATCCCAGGTTCCTGAGGTCCAAAATGTACTTAGATTTGCTGTCCCAAAGCCAGAGGAGGCTCAGTTAGACCTCAGATGGGGACTCTTGGAGATCACTGGCTTTTCCTCTCCCTTTGCTGCCAAGACCATATTCTAACGTGAAATGTGATAGGTGTTCAAAAAGCAATGGCGTTTAGGTTGGGAGCCTGGGAATGAGAAATGGATGAAAGGCCATTCCAAAGTAAGATCCAGTCACCAGAGCTTGGACTCTATTCCATTTACCCATGTTTGTGTTTCGGTTAGTGGTAGAACCTTGCTGCTATTACCCTTCTTCTGGGTCAGCGACTTGCCCTCCATAATGCCTTGGGTCATCTCCACTGAGAAGGCAGATTTGCTAGCTGGGCTAATGTGTAAATAATGCAAATGCAATTTCCGCCACTTCCATACCCTCCTCAGTTAAGATTCCTGACTCTAACTTGTACTATACCCCTGTGAGGAAGAGCTAGAAGACTCTGGCTCATGTTTGTGATTTGCTGTCACAATGTAATGGCCAGTCCTGCGTGCTGGGACCTCACAATGTAGGAGAGAGGTCTCTGGGGAATCCCAGGTTTCTAGCACTGTCATTAACAGGTGGCCCTGGGAGAAGGGGCAAACTCCATGAGGTTGGCTATTTCTTCCATTTCCACTGGACCAGTATGAAAAGCTGTGATCACTGCCCATCTTAGCCTAGGAAATTCACAAGACTTTTTTTACCCTCGCAATTCCAGGAAGGGTCTTGGGAGATGACTTTCATGACTTCTGATGTGGAGCTGCTTTTAAGAAAGATACAGCTTGCAAATCTTCCTCGATTCTACCAAGAAGTATTCCAGAAGTCAAATGACCAGGGAACATAGCACCAGTAGACTTTTGTGCAATGGGGCACCATATATCCTTTCTGTTGCTTACTGTATTCTCTGCCCTCACCTCCCTGTGGCATCACACATCACTGATCTCTTAGAATGACAGACAGCTTGACAAAGGGAGGTGAATTCCCCTAGCATGGACAGCTCTCATGGTGCCTAATACTCTCCTTGTCTCTCCCTGTCCCCCCTTCCATGCAGGTCATGTAATTATGATGGGGGAGAATGGGAACTTAGGCTGTAACTCTTCAGCTTGCTTCCTGGGAGCATGCTTTCTTAGAAAGGTCTCTCTCATGAGGGCCACCTTGGCTATTCAGCAACTTCTTTCTTGATCTCTGACCTTTTGGGATTGAACATGGAACAGGAGGTGAGGCTAAGATCACTGTGAACATCTGGCTGTGGAGAATCTTCCTAAAATGCTTTCATGGTACCCTGAGGCTGCTTTTGGAACTGTGTCAGGAAACTCTTCCTTGGAGGATGAGCATAAAGCACTCTAGCTGCCTGAGAAAAAGTGGACTTTGGCACAAGTTTGCAGTGCCTGGGATGTGAATCCTCAGCAGAGAGACCGGAAAGTGGAAGAGGAGTCTGGAAGAGGCTGGTCTCCAGGTGGACCAAATCATAGAGAATGTGGTGGAGGTACTACTGGGATAATTCACAGCCAATGCATTTGGATTCATTGCAGATCTCCAAAACTTTCAGCCTGACTAAATGGAAGAGCTATGATTAGGCAAAAGCTCTGGAGTTTAGGTGATTGAGACCTGGGCTGCATTCTCCCCTTGTGGGGTGATGGGCCTCTTTAGATACACTTGCTGGGATTCCAGCATTTGCATTCCTGTCCAGTAACTTTGTGAATCTCTTCCTTCTTTGGCTGCAGCTAGACAAGGTCAAGGAGGCTCTTGAGTCCCACTGGTGTTAGGGTCCATTGCCCTGCCACAACACATTATATCTGTAAGCGAGGGTTGGTGAGTCTGTCTGAACCATCAAAGAGAGAGAGAACACATGCCTCCTAGCCCTCACACTGAAGCATCCTGTGAAATCTCATGTTCAAGAACTCTGAAGCCTCAAATGGGTGTTCCTAGTTAGATCAGGTAGTATTCCCCTGCCCCCACGGGTAAAAAACCATTCTTAGCTAAAGCTGCCAGAATTAATTTAATGATCAAATTTTTGAACAGGGTATTTTAAACATTGTTTACACATGAAACGTGCATCTGCTGCCAACTCTACTGTCGAATATGAAGTGCATGTAAATTGGAACAGCACAGAGTTATGGAAAAATGAAATGTTTAAGAGGGGCCTTTTTACCACTTCCACTATCCCCAGGAGAAGTCTGCACAGAGTGTTGGGCCGTGGCCTCAGCTGAGGCCTGGAGTTCTTGCCAACCGTTTGTGGAACGAAGGCTGCAGATGGTGGGGTCGTGGCGCTGGGTGACTTCCTCCCACGATGGGGAGGTGTGAAGGACCAAGCTTGGGTATCATGAATTTTGCCGCTATGGGAGGGCATGTGGGCGTGTGTCTGTGTGTAGAGGAATGTGATAGCTATATTTATGGTACTCCCGTGGAGTGTCTGCGTGCGTGCGTGTGTATGTGACCATTGTGAGCATGAGGCCAGTACCCCACAGAGATGGTCTTCCCATGGGGTGGAGCTGTCCTCACACCCTTTCCGTCCTGCTTCCCACAAAAGGCACAGAGCTCTCTGCTCTGATGCCTATGTTCAGGCACTTAGGTCATTCCAAGCCAGATTTTGGTCTGTGATGAAACAAAGAGAAATGTTTACAACACCTAGAGCAATATCAAAGCATACCTCATCCCTGACCTTCCATGTCTCCTAGTCCTACCCTCTCTCCTAGTTCCTCTTCTACGGACCCTCGTCCGCCTCACTAGGTGGGCATCTGCAGGTGCCACTTCTTCCGTGTAAGGTCTTCCTTTGGTCCTCAGGCCGGGCTCGTGCTGTGGACTGCCTTCCAGGCTCGAGGCTTGCTCTGGGCCTGGGCCCTTTGAAGACCCAGGGAAGCCAGGGCAGTGGGCCAGGCAGAGCTGCGATTCTTAGGATTGCTCTTCACCCCGCAAGTGGCCTTTTGGCCCTACTTGAGTGTCAACCTGTTTTTAGGCTGGTGTGAGATTACCTGTTGCCTTCGGCAAACCAAATAGAACCTAATCAATGACAACCATTCATAGCCCCAGGGCGCCCGTGGGCTGAGCATGCCCAGCATCCTCTGAGCGTGCCCAGGGCTTACCAGGAGAGCCTGTTACAAGTGCTAATTCCCAGGTGGCACACCCAGAGATGCTGATCCAAAAGACCTGGGGGGGGGGGCACCCAGAAAACTGCATTTTTAATATGTTCCCATGGAGTAGTAGGCTTTGAAAGAAGATGGTCTGAGACAGAGGCTCCCAGCATTGGCTTCTCCTTGGAATCACCTGGGGAGTTTTCAGACCTAAATGTCCTGGTCCTACCCCAGAGCACCTTGGGGCTGGGACCCAAGACAGCAGTCATTTTTAAAGCACCCCCGGTGACTGCCCATGCGGATGAGGTTAGGAAGCACCGGCCTGGGGAGTGAGGAGGAGTATGGCTGAGCTTACCCAGCGGCAGGGCCTAGGGGGCTGGAGCACAGCCAGAGGCGAACTGGCACAATAACCAGGAACCTGCCGGCCCTGAGTCGGACTCTGGGTGCCCCTTTGAGATAATGTTTCTGCCCCAGCTGCATGGGGTGTGAGGCAGTCGGTAGGCCGATGGTGGGCAGCTCTGGAGGGTATTTGATTCAGAGAGGCTTTGCCATGCATCCGAGTCTCATTCGTAGTGCTTCCTCCAAGCTGGCCTCCTGGGCTTCTCCCTCGTTTGTGTGTGTTCATGCACTCTGTGTTTGGCCGTTTGCATTAGGTTGTGCCTCTGTGTCCAAGGCCTTGCGACAGGGTAGTTGGAACTCAGGTGATGGGCGAAGGGTGTGTCCCATCCTGGGAATATCATGCTCTTCGGGGCTTTCTTTTCCAAGGCCACAGTGGGGTTTCAGTTCCTGCTCTAAGCCCGCACGATTCCCTCTTTGGTCTCAGGCTGGATGGGCAGCTGGAAGGTTCCTAGTTGATTTTCTTCTCTGGTGCTCCCCCCAGAATTTGTGCTCTGAACAAACCAAAGCTGGGAAATGGTGTTCTGCCCAGGCTGCAGGCCCAGCCTCTGGGTGCAGGGAGGGCCTGGGTGCTTTTCTTCAGCAGGGCCGAGGTGTCCCCATAGCCCAGGCCCTGGACTGTGAGGGAAAGACCTGAACCCATTGTGTTGAGAGCTGGGGGACGGTAGGAGTGGGGAAGACTGAAGAGGAAGGAACAGGGTGGGAAAGACAAGCAGCTGATGTGGCGTCTGCTTTTCCACCAAGCAGAAGGGACAGGTGAAAAGCGGCACATTCAGAGGCAAGATGGCTCCCATCGACATGAGTGCCCAGAACTCTCCGGACCCTGTCTGTGCCTACTCCCAAGCAAAGCAGAGGAATTTCATTTTCCATCTGACACTGTCCTGCAGTCGGCTGAGTGTCAGCCCTCTTTAAATATGTGTCTCTCCGGGTTAGAAGCAAGAGAGGCAGCAAAGTCACCCCTGCCGTTGAGAACCTGTGCCACTTGGCATGAGATCGTGGAGGAAGAAGCCAAGAGCAGAAATGTCTTCCTGTCCCCGTGGCCTCTCAGGACCCCACAGGGTGCTGTGGACCGATACGGGAGACTGCAAGACGGCACCACTGGCCTTCCCAGGTGTGGGGTCCAGGCCCTCTCAATAAACTGTGCCCTTGTTGGTTGTTACTCCCTTTGGACCCTTCTGCAGCCTTCCCTCTGCCGCATGTGGGAAAAGGTGGCTGGGCTCGGCGTGCCCCCCAGCCACGGCAGCATAGCTGAGTCACGCGGCGTGCACAGGAGATTCGTAGCAGCTCATCTGCCATATAAACCGCTTGGCTGGTGGAGTCCTCATTGAGTTGTTTCATTACTGTGCAAAGTGGAATAATGTCATTCACCTTTACTATAAACAAGGCTGTGAGAACATAATAAACAGAACCTGAACGCGCTGCCCTTCACTCTCTGCCCACATTTCTGGCCAGCTGACTCTTTATGAGGAGACGCTTCACATAACACATGGCCTCCCCCCAGGGGGCACGTGGCTTCACCAGGCAAGGACTGGCACAGGGCAGGCCATGGGGAAAGGCAGCCACGTGGGTGGAATTGGGGTGGCAAGGGTTTGGGGTTGTGCGGGGGTGGAGAGTGACTTTGGGCAATGAGGGTGGCTTTGGAACTGTAATGTGCTATACAAATATGAGGTGGTGTTTTTATTAGTACCACCTACTGCTTGAAATGCAGGGGGAGAAAAGACTGAGGGATGGTTTATATATTTGTTCAGCTGGAGCAATCTGAAAATGGAGTGGGTTGATCCTGCTTATGACTGCACTTCACTTTTTACAGTCAGCGTGTCCCTGAAAAGTGTGCTTTAGTCATCAAATCTTTGAGTGTCTCTGGTGATCGGGTCCCGTGGAGAGGGCTGAAGGAGAATAAGGTGCAGTGTCTGCTCATCAAAGCTCATTTGTCAGGTGTGGGGATAAGATAGAGATATGTAAAATCTTAATAATAATCTTAATAATCCAAATAATTAAAATGCACAAGAGAAGGTCTATCTTTAAAGGAAAGCTGATGTTTCTTCAAAGGTGAATGCTTTGGGTTAAATGAAAAAGCCTTCTGTGACGCAAATGACGGCTTCCAAATTCCAGTTTGGTGGACTGGGCTATGAGTGGTAGCAGCCTGGGCTGGTGCAGACAGGACGCTGTTGTTGGGGAGGGCGGGTGACTGGTTCCTCTCTTTCCAGCCTCTCCCTTCCACGCCCCCCACCCCTATTGCCACTTGGGTTTCTGTCCCTTCCAGGACTGAGAAGAGCGGAGAAGGAGGAGAGGGAAGGGAGCAAGGGGATCCTACCTGACATGCATGCCTTCTGGGATAGGCCTCAGGCTCTCTGGGCCTGGGAGAACTTCCTGGGTCCATTGGAGAAGTCTCTGAGGAGTCCTCCCCTCTTACCCCCAGCTCCCCCCAAACAGGCTGAATGCCTTCCTACTCTGGCTGGTGGCTTGCCCCGTCCTGGGAAGTGCCCGAACTTCTCACTGCTGCCATCTGTTTGTCCCTCCAGGACACCCTTTTGGAGAGCTCCTCAGATGACCCCATGCCAGTCTTTTGGTCTCAGAGCTCCACAGCTGACCCATTGGAAGCATCTGGGTCTTCCTCGCCCTAGAATTACAAGACGGCAGCTGCTCTGTGTTCTGCTGCCAGGGCGCCCAGCCAGCCCATAGCTCATGGTTTTGATTTTCCTGGCTGGGGTCAGGTTTCCAAGCCTCCCTTTCCGAGGGACCCACTGTACCCGCTCTCCCTGGGAGTGAGGTGAGAGGCAGGCCCCTAGCCCCATGGGAGGGGGGCTGGACTCACCCTATGCTAAAAGGTCTCTCCAAAAACCCTCACAAATTCTCTCTAGCCCCTGACCTTTTCCTCTGTGGGACAGGTTTTGAATGCCCCTCACTGGTTTTCTACTCCCTCCCTGCGGTGTTTGCTTGGTCTGGAACCCTTTGGATCCAAGATCTGTCTCCGAGGCCTTGACAAAGCCTCTTTCAGAGGAAAACACTTAACACTATGCTGAGCATCTCATTAACACGCAGTAAATGTGGGAAAAACAAGCAACATCCCTTCTGGTCCTATTGTCTACATCAACAAAGTGGCCAGAGGAAAACAAAAGAGAAGTCATTGATAGAACTCCCTCTTGTGGTTGCATTTCTTAGTTGAGGTCTGTCCTTGTCCCCTGTCCAGGAGGTATGGGACAAAGCCATTCTGAAGGCTAGAAGGAAAGTGTGGGGACCCGTCAGTGGGTGCTGCCTCCCCTGCCCACGACTGATTCTAGAGCACAGAGGAGAGACCAGGTCCCTGCCCCACATCACAGTGGCTGCGTGCCCGGCCACGGAAACAGAAAACCACAAGCCTGCGAGAACTATCTTTGCGGTTCCATCAGCACGCTCTTCCTGCTAATTTGGGCTCTGACGCTGGACTGCCCGAGTTTGAATCCCAGCTGTTAACTCTTACACGTGGTCTGAGCCTAGGGAAGTTATTTCCCTGTGCCTCAGTTTTCTCATCTGAAAAACTAAAATAAGAACAGAGTCAACCAGTTGGGGCTGTTGTGCAGACGATGTACATAGTAGGCCCACAGCAGGTGCAAGCTGCGGTCTCCTCTCTCACTGGGCTCACCGGGACTCAAAGGAGCACCTCCATTCAGAGCTCACTTGCTTCTTGGTGGAAGCAAAAGGACACCACTCAAAGCAAGTGATGTTACGTGATCAGTGTCTCCTCCTTCCCCGCTAAACCATCAACGTCCCGAAGACTGTTTGCTTTGTTCCCTGCTCCAGTCCCTAGATATTTCTTGAAATCCAAGAATATTATATCTACAAATGTTTTTGAACAGCCCTTATAGATTAGGCACTTGGGTAGGCTGGAGGCGGAGGCCAGAAATCTACCACCAGGGCCCTCGGAGAACTTACTTCGATCTCCCAGGAACTCAACCCTTCACAACTTTGGCACAAGGCTTACCAAATGAGTGCTACAGAAAGTGAGGCCATACTAATAGAAGTGGCCATCCTAATAGAAAATGCTTAGGAGCCAGGCACTTTGTAGAGCAATTTAGATGCTCCATCTAGTCGAAACCCCACAACAATGCTTTGAGGTAGGGTATTGATTTGCTAGGCCTCCCATCACAAATACAGCAGATTAAACAACAGACGTGTATTCCGTCCCCAATCTGCAGTCCAAGATCAAGGTGCAGGTAAGATTAAGTTCTTCTGAGGCCTCTCTCCTTCACTTGTAGAAGGCTACCTTCTTGCTGTGCCCTCACATGGCCTTTCCCCGGTGACCTTGCCCCCTTGTTCTCTTCCTCTTCTTGTAAAAACACCTGTCAGGTTGGATTCGGGCTTACCCCAACAGCCTCATTTTAATTTAATCACCTCTCTGAAGGCCTATCTCCCAGTTGAGTCACATTCTGAAATATGGGGGGTTAGGGCGTCAACATACGAATCTGGGGGAGACACAGTTCAGCCCATAACAGGTAGATACCGTTTTGGGGTTATTATCCCCCTATACAGATGAAGAAACTGAAGCAGGAGAGCTCAAGCACCAAAGGCAAGGGCATGCAACCTGTGGGTGGCAGAATCGGATTTAGAAGCCCAGCTCTGCGAATCCAGAACGGGTGCTCTCAACCCCTGCTTTGCTGTGGACTAGAAAGGAATGCAGGGCTGGGGTGGGGTGCATAGGTGCAGGGGAGGGGAGGGGGTGCCAGAGCGGAGCTGCCCCTGGAGTGGGAAGGATGCATGTCAATGCCAACGCAGGCCGAGGTAGAGGTGAGGGGAGGTGTGGAAACGGGGGTCAGTTCTTTATCTTTTGCTCGCCCAAAAATCCAGGCTCCTGGAGAAGCTGAAGGCCTGGTGGAAAATGATGGTGGCTGACACGCATTGCAAAGCCGGCTGGAAATTGGATTAGCCGATTATCTGCCCGAGCTGTACCCGAGCTGGGCGTTCAGGAGGAGTTGCGCTAGTTTGTTCTGTTTCTGCCCCGCTCTTGTATTCTGTCTCCATTAGGACAGAGATCAGTCCACTGCCATCTCGCTCGGCACGTTCTTCCGGGGGAGGCTGAGTCACGGCCCCGCCCCCAACCCCGGACAAGTGTGGTCTCTGTCTCCCGAAGCTGCAGGGGGCGAGCACATCCATGCTCCATGCATGCCCTTCCCGTGGAGCGAGAAATAGCCCCAACTCCTCAGGCACTAAGACCCGTCTTGCAGGCACCCAAAGGGGTAGGGGCTCTCCTCTTAAACACGTGGTAGGAAAGAACATGGGGATTCAGATGCCTGAGACTGAATCCTGAAACTGTTACTTATTCTGGGTGTTTGACCCTGGGGAAGGAACTTGGCCTCTCCTAGTCTCAGGTTTCCTATTAGCAAAAGGGGGATAATAGTTCCCACATTTCCAGGCAAGGCGGCTGTGAGGATTGGGGAGGAACTGGGCAAAGCACCTGGGCAGGAGCTGGTCTGTGTAGGTGTCCCCAAAATAGTAGCCACAACTAGTGGAGATCCAGACTCTGGTTTGTAGACATCCCAGAGCCTGTCCTGGGGCGGTTGGCAAGCGTATCACGGTAGGTCGAATGTAAGCTTCATTTGAAAAACAGGACCTCTGTCACTAGAACCAAAACAAGGTGCCTTTCATTCAGCAGGGTGCTCTGCCCTAGCCAGGGTATTAGGACCCCTCCTTACATGCCCTATGACCTAAAGAGAACAGGGATCACTCTTGCTTGTCATGCAGGCTTTCCAATGAGACACACAAAATGCAAACAAATTAACTGAACTTTGAATTGGCAGAGTCTAAAAACAAAATCCTGTGTCTTGCAAAACCAGATCAACTGCTCGGCACTTTTGGTATGCTCTGACCTAGTTTATGCTGGAGCCAGAGTTAGACTTTTGACTTGTAGCCTTTGGAGAAACACGGGAAACATAACTGATGGTGGTCATTCTCACTCAAGGTGCAGAGTGCTAAGTGGCTCTGGAGTAGGTCAAATGGAGCCCGCCTCGAATACAGAATGGCAGTGTGTTATGTTTGCTGGGATGTTAAGGGAAGTTATCTTAATCCCATGCTTTAAAAATGAAATGGTCAGGGTTTTCCAGTAGGTGCTTTCTCAGGTCAGTTGTAACCAATAGTGAGGATGATTTAAATCCACAACTCTGCAGGACCTAGGTTGGCAGCGGTCCCGAGAAATGGCAAGGAAGGGGTGAGGAGCTAGGAGAGGAGCTTCTAGGACCTTCTGCATCATAATCACATTCAAATCACAGAATCCCCCAGATGGTAGCGTGCTGAGTAGGGCAAACTTCCTCTCTCTGCATGGAGGGGAGAAGGGGAGTTGAGTCCTGGGGAGATGAATAGACAGCAATTACCCAGGAGAATATAGTGGTTCGCTTTCCTGACTCAGGGCTGGCAGTTGCTAAGAGAAAGGGGTCTTGCAAGAGAAGAGGGGAGGTAGTGCCTGTGGGCAGCCAGGGGAGCTCTGGGACTCAGCCCCTCCCCCTGGCAAATGGCCCTTTTCAGGCAGCTCTGTGGAGGGACTTGTCTCAGCCAGGAGGAAACATTCTCACGCAGAGGGGTGGCATCTGGGCCTGCTTTGTAGCCACGGAGACAGTCTTGCTGTGTCGAGGGAGCAGCTGTTGGCCACCTGCTCACCAGCCTGGGTTAAGCCCTCTTTTGAGGAGCGAGGGAGCCTGGCCTCTAGAATAAAGGATGTGTTCAGCACGGCCTGCCTGGGCCATTAGCTTTGGGAGGTGAGCCGTGAGCGGGGCACCGCGGCCCGGGTGCTTGTCACGTGCCCCACCCTGCCCCACCTCAGGTCCCACACACAGGGCCCCTCCACACCCTGGCAGCTGGCCTGTCTGCCAGCCTTTTTTTGTCTTGGTAGCACCTGCCCCTGCTTCCACTTCCCTGTCCCCGGGGAAGCATCTGTCCCGGAGCCAGACAGGCGAGTCGCAGGCCAGGCAGAGGCCGGCCAGGCTGGGCTGCTGTGGAGAGATTCGGGGGCTTCGGCCTACTGCCCTTGCCCTTCCACGGGGACCAGCCCAGCTTACCCTCCCAGGCCCCACCTTTGGGGGGAGTGGTGGTTGGGGGGAGTCGGTGGAGGGGGGCTTGGCGGGGGTAGGGGAGCAGGGAGATATTCTTTAAAGCTGTAGGAAAAAATGCTTTATGTACACATCCACAACCCATCAAGAAAGAGAGGAAAGAAACAGACAAGGTGAGGAAATAGAACATGTCTGATAATCGTCGAATTGGAGCAGAGAACTTGATGGGGGCTCGCAGTTCTCGATGGAAGCATCACTGCTATTTGTGAAGTGCAGACTATAAGCCCATGTTCTACAAACACTTTCTTTCCCCCCCTCATCATCACGAAGCAAGGCTATCCCTGTTTTTGCTTTTGTTTTTTTTTTATTGATATATTATTGACATCTAACATTTTATTAGTTGCAGGTGTACACCCTCATGATTTGCTATTCGTATATATTGCAAAATGGTCACCGCAGGAAGTCTAGTTAACACGCATCACCTCACATAGTGACAAGTTTCTCTTCTTGTGATGAGAACTTTTAAGATCTACTCTCTTAGCAACTTTCAGACACAGAGTACAGTATTGTTAATTATAGTCACCCTGCTGCACAGGACATCTCCGGGACTGACTGACTTTATAACTGGAACTTACAAACATCCTATTGTTCAATCCTCACCACAGCCTGAGGGAACAGGCATTATTGTCCCATTTACAGAAAGGTACATGTGGCCCTCAGGGGTTATTGCCATGTCTCCAGGCGAATGGCGGGATGGGATTGCAGACAGAACTTGGCCGATGAGCACCGAACTCTTGGCCATGGCCTTCCATCACTTCCTGGGGCTGGGCTTTGCCTTCCGGGAGAAAAGACCTCTCTAGGTCACTTCTTCTATGGGAGAGCTAAGCCATTTATTTAACTTTTCATCTGTCATTCATTTTCTTCCTCTTTTAACCCAGAGTATAAGCAAGGGCAAGAGTCAAGTCTGAACCTTCTCGGAAGGCAGTCTCTGCTGTCTAGGGCTCTTATCTGATGCACAGTGAATGCCTGGATGCTCCCCGATGATCCAAGGTAACATGGGGCTGTCCTTCCTGTGCATAGATATCCCTGGCCCTCTATCTATAGGGCTTCGATATTAGTTTTTCCAATTCCAATCTCCCTTAAAACGGATTGCAAATTCCATTAGAAGGTGAAGGCGTGGGTGAGGGCAGGTCTGTGGCCTTGGGAAAGAGTGAGGCCTCTGTCCAGAGGAACAGGATCTGCGCCTGGGGGCCCTCTGGGGAGGGGTTTTATAGGCCCTGCCATTACTTAAATATACACAGATCTGGGAATCCTATAAGCCTGAGGCCAGTGAACAGCTGCTCTGCCAAGGGTGTATTTGCCTGGTAATTCTCATTTTTATTTGAATGCCCACCTGCCCCATCACTGACATCAGAGCACAGCTGCAGGTCCTGTTTTCCCTTCCTGTCGCCTCTGCCTGTGGTGTGGCCTTGCACTCAGGATGATTAAATAGCTCTGTGGGTGGCCTCACTCTGTAGTGTGTGTGCCTGGGGTGGAGGGGGCAGGCGGGGCCAGGGCGGCTGAGGATTGAGGCTGCCCATCAGGAAGGACAGGGGAGGCTCTGGCGAGGTTGCGTGCGCCGTGGGGGAGGATGGTGCTGGGCAGGGGCAGAGTCTGGGAGTGCCTTATGTGGTAGGAGGGAGGAGGTACCCTGGGAACTGGCTGCTTCTGAAACCCAGAAAGCTTTGCCACTTCAGTAACTAAGCAGCCAGCTCTGGGGATTAAAGGGCAAGTGGCTTCAACCAGAGCCAGGGCTGGCTGGAGGTTCTTCCAACCTCTGGAGCTTCCCAAGCCCAGCACAGGCCCAAGCCATGAGGACAGGTATGCAAAGTACTGAAAACATTCAGTAATTATAAGTTCTAGTCTCAAGATAAGATGATAAAGTGTAAGGTTTCCTTGTTATTCCAATAGCCCCCTACATCCCCTCTCCCCCAGTACTTCCTTGCCTCTGTTCTTCATGGCAGTCCTGGATTCAAATCCTGGATCTGGTTATTTACTCGTTGTGTGATCTTGAACAGTTTCCTTAACCTCTCTGAGCCTCAGTTTCCATATCTGTAAAATGGGCCCAGCTATTTCCATTCCTAGATATATAAACCTCAAAAATATTTTTATAGACGGACACAAAAAGAAGTGCCCAAGACTGTTCTTAGTGGCGCTAAGTAGCAACAGTAGCACTTAGTAACAATAGCAAAAGACCAGACACCACACGAAAGGCTCTCAAAAGAAGAGTGGATAAATTGTGGCCCATTCACACAACGGAATTCGTAAAGCTGTGAAAATGGATGGTCCCCGGTGATACAGTAGCGACAGTATGGATGAATCTTGGCAAAATAATGTTAAGCTAAAAAAGCAAGTCCTTTTATTAAAATTTAAATATAATCAAAATAAACAATATATTTTAAGGTTTCCATATATATACAATAAAACTAAAAAAGAACAAGGAAATGATCGGGGATGGGGTTGGCCTGTTGTTAGGGGAGGTAGGGAAGGGTTTTTCTTAATCACCTAGATAAAATTATTTATTTTGTTATTTCGAGAGATTATGGACCGGACGGTTGAAGCCAGTCTTAATAGCTTCTTATGAAAATTAACTACAGGAGAGGGCTGGTACATTATTTTAATTTGTGACAATGTAGGGAAGGAACACATGAATAGAGGTAAATTACCATTAGTGTTCTTATTCTTGGGTCAGATGTAGATTCAAGGGTGTTCATCAGATCACTAAAATAAATGATTGAAAAAAAATAATTAAGACCCAAGCATGGACCAATAAGGATAGTATGAATGAATAAAGTATTATAAAGATTAGTTCAGTTTTGTGCACCAAAGTGCATTAAAAATATGATTGCAGACATTACAGGATTGCATTAAATGAGGCAATGTTCATAACAACCTACTAAAGCACTGTCTGGCATCCAGTAGGTACTCAAGAAATCAAGTTAATCTCTCAATTTTCCCAGCCAACCATGGACCTGATCTTGCTCCCCATAAATCAGGATCCTTAGTGCTTTGGTCCTTTAGGGATGGATCTTAAGTCACTCATTAATTTCCTTCTGCTTCCTTCCTCCCTCCCACTACTCTCCTCTCCCTCACTAGAGCAAAGGAAGCTCACCTATCCTGTGGGACAGAGGGATGGGGACAGTATGTATGAGAAGCCTTTGAGACTGTTAAGTTCTCCCAGGAAACGGTTGCTTTCCTACATGTCCTGCATTATATCAGTGGATGGAAAGAACAAGACACAACTCCCGAGCCTGGGCAGCTTCTGCAGGTGAAATGAACGCATGGCCATGCTGCTGGTGTTCAGAGAGATGAGAGCCCGATGTGGTCTGTAATATTCTAGGAGGATGCTGGGGGAGGTGGTCTGGCTTTGCACCCGGAGCGGCATCTGTAGTCTAATGGAAAGAACAGTGGACTTGGACCTGGGGCTGTAAACTTAGGTTAGAAACCTGACCTTTCCCCTTGCTGGCTGTAGGTGGGCAAGTCCCTCAGCCTCACTGAGCCCTGCTTTCCTCATCTGTACTATGCAACTGGGAATAGAAATTAAACACACACACACACACACACACACACACACACAATGCAAGGCCTACCTGACACGCAGCAGGCAACCGAAAACTGTTTGCTGAATCTGAAAGCTCTCCAGAGCTCCAGGTTTCCTCCAGGGGATTGATAGACTCAACTCCAGTTAGAGTGAAAATGCCTAATTCAGATTTGACAAGAAAGTGTCATCTTGAGTTTCAGTGCTGTTAAGGTTGGTGGAAGAGCTGGGTGACATCTGTCATGGGGTTGGAAGCAGTCCCCTGATTTCTATCCCTGCATCCCAAGCCTCCTATCTGTGGGAACAGAATACCTGGAGAAGATGTGGCAATCACATGTACTGACCCCTTTTCTCAGCTCTTGTGTCAGATAGAACTAAGGAAAGGAGACAACCACAGCAAGCCTGGAAAGGAAAAGAAGTCACTGGAAAGCAATCCTGGAAAACCCTAATGGTGATGGAAGTTGGGCAGATGGTTTGGGGGTGTGGGTGATTTCACAACCCATGGATCTTTCAAAAATCATCAGGCTTGACCTGAAAGCTACCTCGTCTTCCCTGAAAAAAGTGACTTAGTCCAGCCCAGCAGCATGATTAGGTCTAGGTCTATGAGACAGACCAGAAGCCCGGGGTGAACTCTGTACTTATTTTCAAAAGATATAACACTCATGATGTGTTAGGCATGGTGCTGAGCTTCTTATATACTTAAGAAAAAATCTTCACAGTATCTAACCATCAGAATGTCTCCAACTATTCATTTTCTAGGTGTGAAACAGACTTGGGACAGTTTCTTAGGTCAGATGGGGTTACCCCGAGATCAATAGTGAAAATGTGGGGGCGGAAACCAGGCATTGGGGTGGAGGTGGGTGCCACAGACAGGAAGCGAGGGCATCCTGTATTTTAGGTCACACCTGCCTGTCTAGAGACGGGGGTGGTGGCTGCGGATTTTGACCAGAGCACAGTTATGAGACCCAGAAGGGAGACCCTGGAGGCCCCTAGTGTCCCACCGGAAATATGTCCCCCCATTGCCATTACTGACCTTCTCACACCACCCATCCTGCTCACCATGTGGAAACTGGAGGGTGACTAGCATTTGACTGGGATAAAGACCTTCGTCTGAAGGGATAAACCTTGGTGAGACCTTGAGCATCAGTGGGAATTTTGGGGAAAGGGGGGCGCTTGAAAAAGGGCCCTTTCAGTGTCCTCATCACTCCAAGGGCTCAGAATCTGTCCAGCTTGAAAACGTGACCAGCCTCCTCACTCCCAGTACCCTCCCAAATATTTGAAACTCCGGGGTATTTGCCTTTTTTTTTTTTTTTTTACATTTAGGAGCTTTTTTTTTTTTTTTTTTTTTTGGAGGTAAGGTATATGAAGGTGTTTTATAAATAGTAAAAGGTTACATAAGTGTAAGGCAATGCTTTTCTTACTGCTTCCTATGGAGCTTACTGCAGGCAGAGGCCTCTGATCTCATTCCCACTGGGAGCCTTTCTCCCCTCACGGGAGCCTGGCCCAGATTTGAAGCCCAGGAGTACATATTATGTAAGATTTGGCTAAACTGAATAGAGCCTCTCTTCTCATTTCAAATTTGGTTAGGTTTATTTCAATTAAAAATTTGTATTAAGTGTTCACAAGGTGCCCAGGCATTGTGCATAGCTGAGGACATAACGGAGAGTAAAAGATTGCATAGTTCCTGTATTCAAGGAATTTACAGTCCAGTGGAGTGGCCAGAAAGAAAAAAAAAAGAAAGAAAGACAAAGTGGAAATCTTTTGGTTAAATTAAGTTTTAATTAAAACCCCAGTATAGGGGCGCCTGGGTGGCTCAGTCGGTTAAGCGTCTTTTCGGCTCGGGTCATGATCTCGGGGTCCTGGGATTGAGATCGGGCTCTGTGCTCAGCTGGAGGGTCCACCTCTCTCTCTCTCTGCCCCTACCTCCTCCCCACTTGTACTCTCTCTCTCTCTCAAATGAATAAATAAAATCTTTAAAAAAAAAAAGTACATAAAATGAAGATGGAAGCCTGCTTTGATTGAGGTGGAGACATAGGAAGGAGGAAGCAAAGGAGGTAGAAAGTCTGGGTCAAGTTGGCTAGACCTCACCATTTCCCCTCCAGGCCTTTCTAGGGTTTCTCAGAGGCCAGTTCAAAAAGCATGAGGCTTCTAGAAGAAAACAAAAGAATAGTTTTCTGGCTTGAAGACAGGGAAAGGCTTCTTAGGACACAAAAAAACGCTAAGCATAAAAGGGGAAAATGATAAATGAGATTATATAAAAATTTAAAACTTCTGTTCATCAAACGACACTGTTAAAATAAACAGGGAAGCCAGGCTGGGAGAAGATATTTACAATATATACATTAGACAATAAACTTGTAGCCAGAATATGTAAAGAACTGCTACAACCCAATGCAAATCAAAGAACAATGTTAAAAATTGGTCAAAGACTCACATAGACACTTCACAAAAGGATGTATATTAATGGCCAATAAACCAAATTAAAAAAAACTGGTTGACACCATCAGTCATTAGGAAAATGCAAATCAGTTTGCCAACAGCTAACTTTGTAAATAGTGGTGCCAGCATTTGAGACAGCTTTGCGTCCTTAACAATTGGATGGATTCCCAAGAGCCTCTTCATATTTTAGTTATAAAACATTTTCTTATATCCTTTCTCTGCCTCCAGATTATTTTTATCCACAGCACTGAACCCATGAAGGTACAGCTAGATTTTTTTATAGATGTCAATGGTTATATAATCTTTCACTTGTGGCCTCTGAAGCCTCTTTTCTAAGTTCACAAATGACATATTAATACTTCTCTTTGCAAAGGATCGATCTCTCAATGGGCTGCGGTCCCCACCGTCTGTAAACACAGAAACCCACGTGACTATTAGCATAGTATCATAATGATTCTCCCTTGCCCATAAACAGCTGCACTTGTGAAGGACAAATGACAACCCAAAAGAGGGCTCAGAGACCCCTGTCCAGAGCTCTAAGAGCTAGGGACTAGGGAACATTTGGAAAAATTATGCCAAAACCAACAGTGAGGATACATTGCACACCCACTAGAATATGTGAAATGAAAATCCTAATCACAAGGGTTGGCAAGGATGTGGAATAACTAGAATTCTTATACAGTGCTGGTGGGAACATAAGATGGTACAAAGTACTTTGGAATGCAGTTTGTCAGTTTCTTTAAAACTAAATAGTGATCTACCCTGTGGCCCGGCCACTCCACTCACAGGTCTCAAAACATGTCCACAAAAAGACATGTACACAGACGTTCATAACAGCTGTACACACAATAGGCAAAAACTTGAAACAACCCAGATAAACAGGACAATGGATAAGCAAATCATGGTCTATCAATTCATAGAAAACACTACTCAGCAATGAAAAGGAATGTACTACTGATAAACATAACTCAAAAAAGAAGCCAGATACAAAACACTGCATTCTGTATGATTCCATTTATGTGAAATTCTACAACAGGCAAACTCATCTATGATAAAACAACAACAATAACAGCAAAAACAGAAAAGTAAGTACCTAGTTGCGGATGGGGTGGGATGGTAGCAATGAAACTGTTTGTGAGAACAACTCAGAAACAACTAGGAGAATAAGAAACAGCAAAATAAACTTTAGCTTGGTGAAACTAGATAACATCTACAACCCACAATAATATATGGAGACAGCAGATGGAGAAATGACAAATGACTTACGAGAGGATGGAGGTCAAACCTGACCCCAAAGGGATAAGGTGAAAGGATGGGGTTGTTGACTGACAAGAGGCAAGTTCATTGGCCTGCAGAATCCCAGAAAGGCTCAGGTACCAGAGGAATCAGGAGGGAGAAGGAGGGGTGGATGCTGTAGCAGGACTGTTGAGAAGTATTCACTACACCCTCTGCACTACTTCCCTAAGACACAATCATTATGAACCCACAAAGCCCTTCTTTTACTTCTCTGCAAACCTGTACCCTTCTCAAGGCTTCGAGTCGGAGAAATCTAAAGCCAGGAAGATCTGCAGGCTACTTCTGTTTTCCCACTCTGTACAATACTTCCCTGACAAAAGAAGGTATAGAGTCAGGTATTTGCTTGAAGAAAGGAAGGGAAAGAGGACATCTTAGGCAGTGAAAAAAACCCCTCAGATTAGTATTGTCAAATATCATCTAGCTACACACATGCGGTGCATTATACATCTTCTAGTATCATGCCTTATGCAGTTTTCTACCATAAATGAATCTGTGAGGTAGTGCAGATACTATTATTCCCCATCTTACTGATAAGGGAAACTGAGGCACAGAAGGATTACATGACTTGTCCAAGGTCACACAACTTGTTACTATCTATTCAGAACAAGAGCCCTGGTCCCTTGGTTCCAGGATCAGTATTCCTCCACTATTCAGTGGTAGTTGCTACCCCTTTTCAAATTTATGAGTGGGCAGACAAAAAGGAGAATATGCTGTGATTCCCTTTATATGGAACCCTAGAAAATGTAATCTAATTCTTAGAGACAGAGGGCAGATCAGTGGCTGCCTGGGGACAGGAGAGCAGGGCCAAGTGGGAAGCAGAGATCACAGAGGGACTTGAAGAAATTTGGGGGGGTAATAGATGGCTCACTGAGCTTTTGTTTTGTTTTTAAAGATTTTATATTTATTTAGAGAGAGAGAGAGCACGAGGGGTGGAGGGGCAGAGGCACAAACAGACTCCCTGCTGAGCATGGAGCAGGGCTCCATCCCAGGACCCTGGGATCATGACCTGAGCCAAAGTGAGACACTTAACTGACTGAGCCACCCAGGCACCCCGATTGCTCACTCTTTTATTGTGATGATTTCACTGGCATTTACATATGTCAAAACATCAGATTTTATACTTTAAATATGTACACTTTATTGTGTGTTGATTATCCCACTATAAAGCTGTTTGAAAAAATATGGGCAGAAATGAATCAGTTGCAGGGAGGCCCTACGTTTATCATTTCCACTTTTCGAGCCTCTACAAAACATCAAAAAACATGCTAGACTTACAGAATAATATAGCTCTGCCTTTGTAGAGATGTTCAAAAAAGAGAGCCAACATTTACTGAGCATCTGTTATGGACTGCTTATTTTTGTCCCCTCCCCCAAATTCGTATGTTGAAACTCTAACCCCCAGTGGGATGGTATTAGGAGGTAAGGGCTTTGGGAGATGATAGGTAAAGATGAAGTCAGGAGGGTGGAGCCCCCATGATTATGTTAGTGTCCTTATGAGAAGAAGAAGAGACCAAGGTACTCACTCTCTCCACCATGTGAGGACACAATGAGAAGGTGGCTCTCTACAAGCCAGGAGTCCGGCTCTCCGCACAGTATCCATACCATGATCTTGGACTTCCCAGTCTCCAGAATTGTGAGAAATAAATGTTTGTGGTTTAAGCCACCTGGTCTATGATATTTTTGTTAACTAAGAAACATCTAATGTATTATCTGAGGTTTTTCACTGAACCCTATGTGATGGCCATTACCATCATACCCATCATATTGGTAAGAAATGCTCAAGCCAGTAATAGTTGGTGTTTCAGGGAGTCAATAACTAACAGTCCTTTTCCCCACTCACTTCCTGAGTTCTGGACTCTGTCTGACTCAGGAGTCAGGCATACAATGATGAAAATATCAACTTTATTGCTGATAAAAGCTGGTTTGGAAGGCTTGGCTGAGAGGTGCTGCCAAATGGGTCTGCTAATAGGCTCTCTTGAACTGAACTGAACTCTGAAATTGCAAGCTTCCTCTGGGGCCCCACTAAACTTAGAGTAGAGTAGGGGTTGCAGGCTTTCTGGAGACAAGCCACTTTGGGCATGCCCACTTCCTTTTCCCAAACTCACAGACCAGTGTGTTGCTACTTCCATGGGTAGGACTGAGTAAATTGGGGAACAAGTTGGGGACAGAAGCTACAAATACAACAAAACACAAGGAATCAGAAAAAAGTATACCCCCAACAGTCAAGAGGGATTCAGACACAGGTCTACATTCCAAAGCATTTACCATTTCAATGGGTTTCATCCTAAAAATTGTGTGCAAAAATAATTTCTGTGCACTAGGTCCTAAATTAAACGGACTAATTTCTTTTCCTTTTTTTTTTTTTTAAAGATTTTTTATCTATTTATTTGACATAGAGAGACACAGCCAGAGAGGGACCACAAGCAGGGGGAGTGGGAGAGAAAGAAGCAGACTTCCCGAGGAGCAGGGAGCCCGATGCGGGGCTCGATCCCAGGACCCTGGGATCATGACCTGAGCTGAAAGCAGACGCTTAACGACTGAGCCACCCAGGCACCCCAAAATGGACTAATTTCTGTGCATCTATTCTGCACAGGTGAGCCCATGATGAGGCAGACTAAGATAACTGCCATGGCCCTTGTCCTCAGGGAGTTCAAGTCCTGATCAGCCATTCTTAAGTTACAGCTTTGGCCTCAACTTGCCTCTTCAGTATGTCTTCCACTGATCCAGTTTGTGCCTCATATTACCACAAACAGGACTACTACATGTGGCCCCAGTACACAGAGCTCAAACCCTTTGCCTTTATTATGCTATTCCTTTTGCCTGGAATCCAGTTCAATATAGTTTTTGAGCATCCTCTGTGTTAGGACTGCAGGAGATGGAGCTACAAAGAGGAATCCTATCTGGCTACTGGATATTGCAAAGCTTGGTCTTTCAAACTCTATCCATCTTTCCAGGTCCACTTCCTTTAGGAAGCCTTCTCAGGTTTCCCAACCAGGTGTGATCTCTGATCTTTGGTTCTTTGGCATATTTGAATTGTAGCTTTGAGTGGTGCTTCTAACTGCTCATCAGTGACTCCTCAGCCATACCTACCAAGGGGACACAATGGAAACACTCAATTCCATGACTCATGTCCGTAGCAGAATCCTTGAAAAGCTGGTCTTTCATTCCTTTGTCCCAAAATTTTGCTGCCTAGCTTACAATGGGCAGAAGAGGACATGTTAATGGGTGGCAAGGCTACCACTTATTGGCCTGCACCTGAATCTTGCTTTGTCACCTCCTCCTCTAATTCACCTTTGCCTTAGTAGCTGCTGACACT